>NC_091118.1:52550218-53208968 GCF_040183065.1 Periplaneta americana
GGAACTAAAGCTGCATCTACACAGTTCAATATTCCAATCGCGTATGTGTGCAATCTGAGAAGAATAGAATCAGGTTTAAAAGGTACGTTCAATTAAGATGCATAAGGATTTTGTGTCTACATGGTGAGCCGTTTTGAACGTGGTCTTCACTGCGTAAATATATTAATTAATATTAAATATCAATCTTGCATTCATTGCTTTAAAGTTGAAAGGAAAGTTTAACCGTGTAGTTGCATCTTAATGTATTCATGATCATCAATTTACGGGGAAACAGTTGGCGACAACGACTAAACAAAAGAACGACCATGCGATAAATTGATAGCGATAAATCTAGCTGCAGAAATTATCGCAAAGTCTGTGATTGGTTGGAATTCAAAATTTCATTACACTTCATTGGTCGAAAATGGAATGACGTCATATAAACGAAATAATCTACCAGATTAATGACATTTCTTCGAAAATATTCCGTAATGATATAATCAGGAAATTGTGGAAAAAAAAAAAAAAAACAAAAAAAAAACAAAAAAAAACAAGAAAAACTGTTGTTCACATTCGGTTACATTGTAATTCCAGTTTCCATTATCGTCCTTTAAGCCTAGAAGTAGTAAAACAAAATTCTTGTTTAAATAATGTTAAGTACCGTACCATATTATAGGGTACCGTACTTTCGGTAATTCTAATCTTCACTTGTGCTAAGTCCACACAGATAAATTCAGTTATGCTACACACCATACCTGTGTGAAAATAAACTTCAATAATATAAGCTCTTGTCCACACTTGTGGAGTAACGGTCAGCGCGTATGGCCGCGAAACCAGGTGTCCCGGGTTCGAATCCCGGTCGGGGCAAGTTACCTGATTGAGGTTTTTTCGGAGTTTTTCCCTCAACCCAATACGAGCAAATGCTGGGTAACTTTCGGTGCTGGACCCCGGACTCATTTCACCGGCATTATCACCTTCATTTCATTCAGACGCTAAATAACCTAGATGTTGATAAAGCGTCGTAAAATAACCCAATAAAATTAAAAAAAATATAAGCTCTTTCTTCTATAGAAAACGCAACGTATTTCTGAAACACACTGTACTTTGTACAGTTTACTTCACTGCTAGCAACAGCGGCCGTAAGTTTGTGTGACTGACGTTAGCAAGGACATTAGTGAAAGGGGTGGGAGTCAAGCACATTCAGAAACGCAGGTACAATAAAAATTGGAGTAAAAATAAAATGATGTCCCTGTAGTACGTTTCAGAAATATGTTCGCATTTTCCAGTGACAAAAACTTTCAATATTGAATCATGTTTTCGCACAGGTACTGCCTACGTGGCATCCCGATTTCCCCCACCTGCTTCTGTTCGCTCCATTGTAAAGACTAGTGGCTGGGCTTTCTTAGCTCTTTTCTGAAAACATTAATTTCTGTTAGGAATTAATTGGACGTCTACGTAATATTATGAAACTGTTTAAAATAACTTAAATAAAAGGGCCTCGTTAAGTAATTAAATATCACGTAATTCCCTCTCCCCTTTCTACGATTCTGCGACATAACCACTTGGACGGACAGTAGATAGCATGTCTGAATAATTTTATCTGTGCGGGTCGGGCAGAAGTGAAGACTGAATTTACAGTACGTAAGGTACTCTTTTTTTAGAGTAGGTACAGAATTATTTCAACATGAGTTACTAAGTATGAAGGACGAAACTGGTAATTGGAATTAGATGGAATACTCTATAGTGCGATAATAGGCACAAAAGAACTGAAGCCTGTATCGAAATGAACGGCCACCATTTTAAAAAATGTGTTTAAATATCCATATTATGATTATTTTTCATTTTAACTTCATTCTCTATACCGTAAGCTAATGTGCTGTAGACAATGTAATATACACTGCATAATGAACACGTCCGCATGGATAACTCAGTTCGTGAGTAAAAACACTCATTGTTAATACTGTACTGTATTTTGATTAAACAAAAATCTAATGAAAATTATCACACTGAAAATCGCGATATTTCCTAGTTTACGTAAATGGATGAACTACTTTTCTTCCCTCCTGTACTTAGTAAAGTGATCTGTTTGTATTTTACGCCAGTATCATCGAACTCCAGTCATGGATGGAGGTTGCGAACGGTGTTTCCAGGTCTCAATCATTAATCCAAAGGTATAGCCAGGTTAATATTAAAAATGTTAGTAAAAATAAAATGATGTCCCTGTATATAAATTTATTGCATCTTCGTTCAAATCTATAAGCTTGTCTCGCAACAATGTTGCACAACGAATAATTGAAATGGGCGACATTTTGGAAAAGCAAGTGTCACATAAAGTTAAGAATTTTATTTCCTATTCTTTAGCCGTAAACGAGAGTACTGATACTGCACAACTAACGGTATTTATAGAGATGTGTATTTATTTATTCACACAGCAAATGGGTATATACCCGGTGGCAGTGGTAACTAATTACATTCTATAATGACAATTAATAATAAACACAACTAATAAAATACAATTAATAATAAATTAATAATAATACTAATAATAATTAATAGTAATAATAATAATAATCATAATCATAATAATAATAACACTAACAAGGAGAATTTTAAATTAAATGAAGCACGATCACTTAAATTAACATTTAAAATAAATCTAATTTGTATCTTAACCCTAAGCTCGAACTAACACTCACGCATATGATAAGTTCATACCTGCACAAGTACCTTTCAGCAATACACTCATTTCGCTGTCGACTCACTTATTGCACTGGAACTACGACACATTTCACTGATGTCGGGTCTAGTGGCTACAGCGCTGGACCTATAATCCCGTGGACCCGGGTTCGATCCCGGTGTATCCCTGATTTATAACTTGTGTTGGACAAGCCCGTTGTCCAGGTAACAGAGGACTCATGTGGCATCAAAATAAAGCTCCATCACCATCATCTCATCACATTACGGATGTAGCGTAGAGCAGTATCTCACGGCGCACCTTGGACAACGACTCTGTTGGTAAATTGGTCTATACAACTGATTTATTATGGGTGAATGACGAAAACAAGAAGTACCCGCCATTAGTAAAAAAATGTATATTTTAAAAGTCTTCGGCCGATTTTTTCATTATAACTAGTATATAATATTTTTTTTTTTTTTAAATTCTGAAGTTTTATTAAAATATTATTATTCTTAAAATGTGTTTTTAGTATTTAATTATATTCGGAAAATGAAGATATGCCTCATATTTTTATACACATGAGTTGTAATGTAAATGTTCACCGTAAAACGGCTTTTATCATTTCGGCTAACAGGTCAAGGATGGATAGGCATTTCTGAAGCAGCTATTTAAAATAGCCCACTAAGCTTAGATTAATGCCTGACCTTGAATGGAGAAGTAGAAGATGAATGCATAACATACAGAGAGATCAGATGAGGTCTGGACAGGAGCGAAGGGGTTTTCACTGTGCGCTGGTGATCACCTGTGGCGGGGAACGGACAGTGTAGAGTAGCGGTGATACAACCATAGTCTAGTACAGTGATGTCAAAGCAAGCGCATTTTCCTGACCTTCACGTCGTGCGCGGGCATCAAGCGCTAAGTATGGAAAGAGGAAGGGTTGTGTTTATGAATAAGCGACATGTTGGATTAAGAAAACAGTGGTGCACAAACTTCAAACGGAACGTGAAATTTTATGTCGTTATTTTTATATGGCTTCTTTCTGTTTAATATTATCTATATTGTCTGTAAAACAAAAGTACTAACACTGATTTCTTAATATTGCACTTGTGTTTTAAATCTTAATAACGTAATAGAGAGTTAAGGAGGAATATTCACTTAAATTCCATAGTAGTATAATATTATACTGTATTAAGTGGATGAAACATATCATTCATAAAGAAAGTGATGTTCCAAAGAAAGAGATTGGGTTTGACATGATAAGTTGGAATTTATATTGATGGTATCTTTAGCCTTACAAAAGTAATCAATAATCTAATCAAAATAATATTACAGTACAAAACAAAGTTACCTAGGTAGGGGAGGACCGTGTATATTGGACCACCTAAGTTTGAATGGCCGTAACTCACTTATCATGTTGAGAAAAATGTCCCTGAATTTTTTTTATGATGGTAGATTGCCATAATAAATCCCTAAGTAGAATAAGACTACACTAATTTTAATTCTAATACTTCAAAAATAAAATTTAATCAAAATTTCGAAGCCGTGTAACTTGAGCCAGGGTCGTGTAATATGAACCAGAGGATCGTGTAACTTGGACCAGGCATATTAAACACATTTAACTCCTATAATGTTGTTTATTCAAACAAAAATTTGTGTCAAGCAATGATTTCACATACAACAGTAATAAAATAGTTCATCTGTAATTGTTGCACACTCTTCGTGAGCCATTTTCCACACCGATTGCACTGAATCCAGTCTTTGTTCTTACTTTCACCACAAATAACACAGCGTGTTTTGGATGTCACCTTAACTTTCGAATCAAATAATTTTATCTTCTTTGCGGCCTTCCCATCTGATTGTTGCTGCAGAGCATTCTTGTGTGGCGTAGCGGTCAGCATCACGCCAGATGCATTGTATCTCGTTCCGGATTTTCTCTGTCCAGATTTTGAAGAAGAAGGCAGAGGGCTTATTTCCTTCACTGACACATATTCTGTGAGACCAGAAAGTAGCTCCACATTGTCTCCCATCTTTTTCTCTGCTGATGCTGCTATTGTTGCTCCTTCCACTTCTTCTGCTGCCCGAGATGCTGATGCTGATGGCTCACCATTCAAAGGCCGATCGGTCACCAAAGAAGGCGCGAAATCAGCCTCTGAAAACACATTTCGGTCGACAGGCCAAAGACCAGTGTGCCTGAAGCCATTCATTGCAATCTGCATATTTGCTGCTCTGGGGAATGCCACTCCTACCAGTGAGGCAATGTGCTGGACATTTAGCCGCTGCCCTGGAAGTTCCCTCATCTTCGTTGATATGGCAGCTGACATGAATGTGTTCAGAGGTTTGAAGAACGACACATCCAGTGGTTGGAGACGGTGCGTGCAATGCGACGGCAGAGATAATATAATCACACCGTACTGACGGCAGATCTCAATCGCTTTGAGCGATTGCGTATGGCTACTGTGACCATCTAAAATCAACAATACTTTCTTCTGAGGGCTGGGTTTGACAGTTCTAATGAAGTGTCTAATCCATTCACAGAATGTGTCAGAATCCATCCATCCCTTATCCTGACAGCGGAAGATGGTGTTAGGAGGTGCTCCAAATGTGAGAGACTCCATCATTTCTTTCCTAGCGTAAATCAGCATAGGAGGTACAAAGAAGCCACTCGCACTCATGGCATACACTCCTGTCACATTCTGACCTCGCTCACAAGAAGAAATGGCTCCAATCTGATGTTTTCCCCTCTGTGCCAAAATCTTCTCTTGGCGTTGAACGACAGTGTGGGATGTCTCGTCCATGTTGAATATTCTGGCAGCAGTTAATTTGTGTTGGTCGACAAGTTGTTCCAATGTGTCAAAGAACTTTCCGACTACAACCCTGTTGAATCCTGAAGCCCTGGCAAGTGATGTGCCTTCTGGCTCCCTAAGGCTAAGTTCGGGATGGCGCTTCATAAAGCCGGAAACCCATTCTTTGCCGGCAGACTTCGTTTCCTTGTTGAACCGAATGGCCAGTTTATTCTTCTCTGCACTAGGTATATTCGTGCAGCCTCATTGACGCCAACCCCTTCCGATATTGCAACTAAAGCGAGTTGCAGATTTTCTTCTTTCCACTTCCCATACACTCCCTTGGCTTTTCTTGCCTGTCTTGTAGTCATCTGTAAAGTAATGGCGAAAGCAGAATTCGTTAAAAAGTTGTAATTGTCGACCCACCAAATGAAACGAAGTCTTATTACAGAATTTAAGAAATAAAATATTATTAACATTGAAATAAACTAAAGTGATGTTTTATAATATTATTATTTATATAATATTATATAAATAATATTATAATTATATGTCCTTACAAAATTTTCATCCACTGACCTGTGATTTTTGGAAATTCACACTAGTGAAGACATAATGGACAATTTTATCTTCTAAATTTGTTATATTGTAAGGGTTGGTACATTTTAGCATTGGCTCAAGTTACACGCTTTGTGATGGTTCAATTTACACGCATTGTAAAAGAAACACTTAAAAATTATTTATGTAAAAACTACTTTACAAACATTGATATAAATTTCACTCAACTTACCTCAAGCACTGGTATTTCTTCGTATGTATAAGGCAGTCTTGTATTTCTAAACTTCTTCGCACAACACGCTGTCAAACTATTGTGAAAAGATTTGAAGAATTTGGGGACAGAATGTTCGACACCGTTATGACCGCGTCAAGCCAACCCTGCATAATGAGATTTATGGAAAGTTGCCTACCATGTAGAAGGTTCAAAGCGCTGTATAAAGTACCTTGCAAATTATCCTGGAAATAGTGATTGCATCGGTGGATCACGTTACACACTGGTCCAAGTTACACGGACTTCCCCTACTGTATCTGTTTTAAGTGTAACTAATGTTACATAACAAAACTCTTACCGTTTTTTGCTTTTAAGGTGATATTTGTGAGCAACTTCCTATCATCAGGATATTAAATTATTTTCTCGAAATGTGTTGAAGCTTTAGAGCTTACATTTTTACAACACATGGGCACGTATCTTTGCTTATGATGTAACAGTAGTTGCTTTGTTAATTCATTTCTTTACAAAGAATTTCCAAGCGAATATTTTCAAAATTTTCAATACACTATCTTCATTCATATGTATTTACGTATATTACATTTACGAAAACATTCTGTAAGGCTACTAAATAAATAAGCCTATATCTGAAAATTTCACTTTTCTTTAAAAGAAGTAGAGAAAATATTTCTTTTGAATAAAAAGTGAAACTTGTGAAAAATGAGCATTAAAATTAAAACTTACATTCTTATAATGCACTTATACTTCTCAGACAAATCTAAAAATTACCATGGATACAGTTTTAATAAGTTCTCTTCCCTTTATCTATTGAATCAGTGCTAGCCATCCCTGAATATAGCTCGACCAAGCGGCATATACTCTGTTTCGTCTGTCTCTTTCCTTTCCGCTGTAAAGCGCTCAGGCACTCCTGGGCTCTAAAGCGCGCGCTTTCTCCTGTGGGCATCAATTGACATGCCTGGTCTAGTATATAGTCACGAAGCTTGAGTTGTAAAGTTGCTAGGAACAATAGACTGTGCAGGTACTATTTCGCATTGTCTGTAACGAGGCGATAGTAGCGATCCTAGTGGTTAGCAACTATCTATGGATACATATTTATTACATATTGAGCTTCGTGACTGTGTATACTAGACTGTGATACAACCATACAAGTTTCCATAACGATGACGCAAACATACACGTGTTCGTCTGACTAGTGTCGAGGTTAGTGAATCAGTCTCAAAGTGACTGGCAAGTGACACGGTACATACTACGGTGTATTATACGGTGTTTTCTTGTGCATTTGAATTGAAAGTGTGAATAAGTGTAAACTATTATAATGCCTAATCAAATGTTTTCAACTGAACAACGCGTTTATGTTTAGGATTCATATGTGCTAATCCGGTCTGCCAGCGAAGTACGAAGGAGGTTGAAACACGATTCCCGGTTGTAAAAATTTCATTACATACAACAATCCATCATTTTTATAATATACTAGCCGTACCCGTGCGCTCCGCTGCACCCGTTAGAAATAAATATAAAGTAATTACATAATTAAAATAGGACATTTGATCCAGGGAACATTCGTGTTTGATAGAAGGATAAATCGTTTAATATGTTACTTCATTTAAATTGCATCCACATAATTAAAATGCGATCATTTTGGTCCAGAGACCACTCATTGGTGCAATGGCAATTCCTTTAACATGTTTCTAATTTTTATTACATGGAACCATATTTTAATGAACATTGACATCATTTAGATTTAATGTGTATACTTTATTTTACTTGTTATAGGTTTCCATTGAATTATGGTAATAACTTGATTTTAACCCTTGTTTTCTACGTATTCAGTAAATGGTGTTTGGCCCACTATGGTTCTGAACCCTTCAAATAACTTAAATTATATTATATAGTATTATATAATATAATGTAATATTATATTATATTATATTATATTATATTATATTATATTATATTATATTATATTATATTATATTATATCAGAAGTTACTGTAATAACATTATAGCATTATGTCCATCTAGAGAAACTACACTTTCCAATGGTGAAATCATAATTAATTATACAAATCGGTTAATTTAGCTTCCGATATTACTTCATACAAACACAGAAACAATCTCTGTAGGCTATCTTTCATAGCTTTCAATTGTTGCTGTCCAAGGTCCCTTATAGACGAAGTCATTTGTTTTTTTTTTTATTTCATTATTAGATGGCAGTTATTTTAATTTTAAAACTCATTTATCTCATTAGATATCAGTCCTATCAAAATTTTTCAAGGAATAAAACTTATCGCAAATTATGTTTAAGGAAACGTTTGTTATGTAACATTTTTCACAAAAATCAATAATAAGCGAGATATTTCGATTTATTTAATTCAGGCCCCCTTATAACCCTCCTTTTAAATAATGTATTTTGAATGCCATGAAGCCTAAAATCTAAGTTACAACGAAAATAATTTATATTCCAATTCTAATCGAAATCCGTTCATCCATTATCGCGAGAAAAGGTAACAAACATACAGACAGACAGACAGACAGACATACAAACAAACATTTAGAAAAAGCGATTTTCGGTTTCAGGGTGGTTAATTATATATGTTAGGACCAATTATTTTTGGAAAATCGAAAATTACGAGAAAAATGTCGGCTACAGATTTATTATTAGTATAGATTTATTTCAGCCATGAATATAATGCATACGTGAAAATTGCTGTGTTGAATATACTGTATTATAATATATTCCTGTGATGAGTATACTCTATTACATTATATTTTAATTAAAATAGAATCATTGAATTGTTAATGTATGTTACTGTTTCCTATAACCTTTCAGTGCTAGAGCTTTTTCAATTACGTTTTATTTTCGCAAATGGTCACAAAAGAAGGAAGCAATATATAAATCACTCGCACTGGAAAAAATTCTATTCCTCTTTTTCATGTAATTCTTATATAATGAAATGGCATATACCACAAGGTCACTCAAGCACAAATTCATTCTATATTCTTCTACTTGGAGGTGCGGAAGTTGTGTGACGCGAATGCCATTGCATTGGATAACATTAAGGTACTCCATTATCATATTGAATGGAAAATATTCGTATTAAATATATTTTTATAATAAATGTATTACAGGTTTTAATTATAAGGTAACATGGAATTGACACCAGATGAAATATGGCTCCAGTTTTTGTCGTATGTGAGGAATAATTCGTGTGATTTATGGGCTACTTTACTTTTTTATATCTAATCAGGTAGTGAATTACACTATATTAATGTAGATTTCTGCGTCAGGTACATTCCATTATGCACGTGGTCACATTTTTATTTTTTACGCTGCCCATTTTGCTAGGAAGGAATCAATAATATTAATGGAATTACGAATTTGATCATCTTAAGAAAAATAGTTTCACTATGCTGCCATCTAGCGACTGCAAAAAAGATCAATTATAACCCTGATAGAATTCTATGGTGTTATTGCTTGCAGCTATACTTCCATCTATTATTCGTTAAAAAAACAATTCATTTTCGACAGTAGAGATCTTAGTGGTTGTTTTCTTTTATATGTTGCAATTTCATAACATGGAAATGGCCAATATAATATACAGTGTGGATGGCAACCAATTACATTAATTCACAGTAGTAATAGATCAAGTCAATGTGAACAATTTCGGTCAAATAAGTCTTTTCATACGTCCAGTAGTTTTGAGAATGCGAAATGTAACGTGTTGCAGCGCTGCTGAGAGTACTTGAGGTTATCGCTCAGCAGTGGGGGTGAGTGTAACTTCAATCATCATACTCCGCAAGACTTGCTAGAGGAGAATGTAAACAAAAATGTCTCATCAGATACGTTTATCAAAACGTAAAATATTCAGTGAATTAATTATGCATTTTTTTTGTTTTTAATGTTCTCACTAGTTCGATTAATTAAAATGTGTCTCAGTGAAACGTCCAGCAGAGTCCGTATAGGTCAATTTCTGTCAGATGCGTTTCCAATTCACTGTGAGCTAAAGCAAGGAGATGCACTATCACCTTTACTTTTTAACTTCGCTCTAGACTCTAGAGTATGCCATTAGGAAAGTCCAGGATAACAGAGAGGGTTTGGAATTGAACGGATTACATCAGCTGCTTGTCTATGCGAGTGACGTGAATATGTTAGGAGAAAATCCACAAACGATTAGGGAAAACACGGGAATTTTAATTGAAGCAAGTAAAGGGATAGGTTTGGAAGTAAATCCCGAAAAGACAAAGTTATGATTATGTCTCGTGACAAGAATATTGTACGAAATGGAAATATAAAAATTGGCAATTTATCCTTTGAAGAGGTGGAAAAATTCAAATACCTGGGAGCAACAGTAACAAATATAAATGATACTCGGGAGGGGGAGAATTAAACACAGAATAAATATGGAAAATGCGTGTTATTTTTCGGTTGAGAAACTTTTATCATCCAATCTGCTGTCAAAAAATCTGAAAGTTACAATTTATAAACAGTTATATTACCGGTTGTTCTTTATGGTTGTGAAACTTGGACTCTCACTTTGAGAGAGGAACATAGGTTAAGGGTGTTTGAGAATAAGGTGCTTAGGAAAATATTTGAGGCTAAGAGGGATGAAGTTACGGGAAAATGGAGAAAGTGACACAACACAGAACTGCATGCATTGTATTCTTCACCTGACATAATTATGAACATTAAATCCAGACGTTTGAGAAGGGCAGGGCATGTAGCACGTATGGGCGAATCCAGAAATGGATATAGAGTGTTAGTTGGGAGCCCGGAGGGAAAAAGACCTTTAGGGAGGCCGAAGGGAAAAAGACCTTCAGGGAGGCCGAGACGTAAATGGGAAGATAGTATTAAAATGGATTGAGGGAGGTGGGATATGATGATAGAGAATGGATTAATCTTGCTCGGGATAGGGACCTATGGCGGGCTTATGTGAGGGCAGCAATAAACCTCCGGGTTCCTTAAAAGCCAGTAAGTAAGTAATGTTCTTTATTACGCTATAATTTTTAACCCTAAATTTAATACCATGAGACTTATTTAACATACACAGTATCTATTGATTTCTTTGCTTTTCAAGTAAGTACAAAACAGTAAAGAATGTACCTTCTTATAAAATCAAAACTGTTTCCATTAAATATTCCTTTTCATTTCATGTAAACTCAAAATAACATTGTTACAAAATACATATTCTGAAACTCAATCTCTATTTCAGTTATTATATTGGAAGAAATTAAAAATTAATTTGGAGAAAAAAGTTAAGTTTACAGTATAGTTAAGTAATGTGTTAAGTGTTACGTATGTAGAGTGATAAGATCGAAAGGTTTCTGATGAAACGTTTTTGTTAACAATCTCCTCTCGCAAGTCTTGAGGATTGGAGTTGCGCTCACTCTCGCTGCGAAACAATGACCTAAAGGAGCACTGGTACTCTTTGCAACTTTACAACACATATATATTTTTTTTTTGTATTTTCAAAGCTATTTGGACGTATCAAAATTGAGACTTGAAACAATCTTGATCTATTACCTTTTTTAATTAATGTAATGGGTTTCTTTCCACCATGTATATCTGATCAGAAGTACAAGTCAGCAATTAAATTGTACACCATATAATCGTTGGGAATCTATAGTACAATAAAGAAAATAGAAAAGAACATTTTCAATTTTGCTCTGGTAATATCTTGTAAATGTTTTAGACTAACGTGATTTCTATAATTACAGGATGGGTATTGTAATTCCAATTATACTCGTCACGCTTATACACAAGCATTTATATGTAGAAAGTCTCAGAATACAACTAATTACTGAAGAAAGAAAAATGGAGGAGCTTGTTTCAAACGTTATTCTTGACATCAGTCAAAGATTCCTCAAGAAAGATCTGCCAGTTGCAGTACTCACTCCAAATATGTGGGCCAAGTACCAGAAGAATCTGTACAACCACGATGTAATGTTGAATATGTTCGGAGATGTATTGTTGGAAAGAATACACAACTCTCATCACAGATCGGTATTAACATATGGAGTAATTCCAAACCTGGGAAATGCATTAGAATTTAATGATGATTATATTAGCCCTCCAGACAAACAGGGATCAGTAGTTCTTCTCCTCAATAATGGTGCTTTAGATACGCAAGTAAAATTGTTGTATTCGATGTTATATCGCTTACAGAGAGATTCTTGGAATCCACGTGCGCGTTACATAATTGTTTCATTGACGAGATCGTCTCCAGATGAAGAAGAAAATGCTGTTTACTACGTAGCAAAGATGATGAAAAGATACCTAATTTCAGACTTCGTCTTCCTCGTACCAGAATATCTGGAGGATGTAGCAATGCCGTACTTTCATGCCTTCACTTGGCTTCCTTCAGATGAACGGATCTGTGTAGACATAGGGATTGTCAGACTGCTTGACGTGTGGGTACCAGCTGAAAATACGTTTCATTTCAATAACGACCTATTCCCTTCGAAAGATATTAAAAATTTTAAAAAATGTCCGATGAAATATTGTGTAGAAATAAGGCCTCCATATGTTATTCATTTCGAGAAAGCTCGTCTCATTCACGGTTCAGAAATGTTTCTGTTTCAGATCGTGAAAGAGGCAACAGATTCAAAGGCTGTAATTTATTTTAAGGCAGACAGCAATTCAATAATTGACTTGTTGAAGAGAAAAGCGGATATAGTAGGACCAATTGAAATAATGCCTGCAGCATTTCATTATTTTGACGTGTCTTATCCCCACTTTATGGATTCTTGGACATGGGCTGTCCCATCACCAAGACCTGTTCCCAAATGACAAAGTCTGATTAGAATCTTTAATTTACTGATGTGGGTTCTTATAATGTTGTCGTTAATTTTAGGATCTTTAACATTTTGGCTTTATCAACGTTATGGAAGAAGAACTGCTACCAATAGCACTGTTAACAACATTGACGTCTCATTAATATTATTACGTACGTTACTCACATTACTGGGAGTTGGAATACCTGATAAATTTGAACGTCATTTCAAATTGTTCTTTACAATATGGTTGTTTTTCTGCTTCCACATATATGCTGTATATCAATCGATGCTAATAAGTTTCCTTGCTTATCCTGGAAAAATACCGGCGCTAAAAACTGTGGATGAGATTATTGAATCCGGGATTGCAATATGTGGTGAAGAACACATGGAAAAAATTGAGCATTTTGAAAGCAATAGGAAATGTTTCGAGCGTATAGGACGTGATTACGACATTGCAATCCAGGCTTCCAGAATTTCTTTACAGTTCTATTCCACGGCTATGAGAGATGACTTTCAGTTTAATATAATTGATGAAGCTAACGCGACTCAGCTTTTAGGTTTATACTTTCAGAAAGGTAGTCCATATTTTAAAATTTATGAAGAGACGACGAAAAGACTTCAGAGTGCTGGGATTATTGACTTTTGGCTTACGCATGAAATCAAAATAATACAAGTACTCAATAAGAAGGAACATCTGTCAGAATACATAGCATTTTCAATTTCACACTTGCAAGGAGCTTTCTTCATGTTACTTTTTGGACATATACTGGCAGTTATCTCATTTATCAGTGAAATTTATATCAGCCGAATGTTGAAATTTCGATATAAATAGGAAATAACTTTACTTCCGAAATGGTAGGGAATTTTTACTTGCTTATTTAGCTACGCTTTATCAACTACTGGGTTGTTTAGCATTGACTATTACACTTTTACTACGTCACACTACTTTTGACCAATAAAACGGTACGAAAGGGCGTCTTTCAACCAATCATGGCTGCTTATCGCACAATTTTATCGCGTCCCTAGCATTTGTTTATTTTTATCACTACCCTAGCATTTGTTTCTTTGTTTGCCAACATTTCAAACTGCACTGGTCTGGACGTCAAAAAACAAAGTTACAAACCACTCCAGTCGATGCACAGCAGTTTCAAATATGACTCCCATTGGCATTCAAGAACAAGAATTAATAAAGCTCACTGGTCATAGCTATGCATCTTCCCTGAAACCCTATTTACAAATAAATGAGGAGCACCAATCGGAAATCCTGAATAAATAGAGGGATACACCATGTACAACACCGAGTTCACTTCTTTTACGCACACGTACAATATAACATCAACTGAACCACCAGCCACTAAAACATTCAAATTTGAAAATTGTACCTACTTTCAATAATGATTTCTTTTAAAATTATTCATGTTTATTTTTATTTCATCATCGTTCATTAAAATGTTTCTTGTTTATTTCATCATCCCCAATTAAAACTTTTCTAACACTTGTTTATATTATTTAGGTAATGTTATAGCTTCTGCTATATGATATTATGAATAGTCACGTATCAGAGATTGTTTGATACTAAGATTTATTGAAAATCATCTGTCAAGTGACGTTGATTACTGGGATCGGGATAATAGAAGAGGAATGCAACTGTTTTAATAAAAATGAAACTGAATGAACAAAGCCTTCTTGACCAGTAACCGTCCACAGAGTTCAATGAAGATTCCATAGTTGGCACAACTGATAAGAAAACAGCTATTCATAACACACAACTGCCATCTACTATCGTAATATTTATAATGTTGAGATGGTACAAATTTGAAGACAGTTTTGTATTTTCGTAAGTCAAGTAATATTTTATTGTATTGGAGTACTTCGTTACTTCGAATCTTTATATACTTTATTATAATCGTGTAATAGTCAATTAAATCCCACTCGAGTTTTGATTTTCTCTAGATAAATCAAAACCTCTAGTGAGATTACTGTTGATAAAATTTGTGATAGCGGGATTCTACATTGGCGAGATGAGGCCGAGGATTTGCCATAAATTGCTTGGTATTCCACTTACGACTGGAGAAAACCTTGAAAAATACAACTAGGTAATTAACCCAAGTGGGAATCAACCCGAGCGCAACTCTAGATTAACAAGCAAACGCGCTATCGCATGAGCTATTCCTGTAGCTGAACTGGTATGACATTGAGAAGATTAATTTTATTCTAATAAGAGCCTTTGAATTGTAATGTAAATCATTATTCACAAATTCTGCTGTCTTGAATAAATACAGGTGTAAACTATATAAACTGCCAAAATTATACAAACTGTACATCTCGATGTACTAAACATGATGTGTAGTGAAATTTTATTTTTTCTTGTATTTTTGTTTTTAATCCCAAAAATATGTTTTTAGGATTGATAATAGTCTATATTTACTGTTCAAGTAAAGGTGAACGTCATTGCCAATGACCTTCCGTCCAACATACCCTAACACCGCCACAATAGAGAGATAACAGAGTACCCTGATTTGTGAACAAGAATATTACCACAGTTTCGATGTACGTGGCGGACCGAAGAAAATAATGACTGTATAATATCATTTCCAAAAACATTTGACTCACAGATAATATTTTTTCTAGGGAAACCACAAAAGTTACAGAAAAAATATTTGCGACTTTTTTGTTCAGTAATTTATGCTCTATCACCAGTATTTTTTGGCGGTTTATATCGTTTACACCCTGTATAATGCACCCATTATGACATATCACTATTCTTTAAATTTGATTTTTTTAAAGCACATTTTCATTTACACCTAAAATTTACCTTACAATAATTGTTTTCAAATTGAGGACTTCGTGTTTTCAAGTTAAATGAAACTGGTGAAACAAATAAATACAATTTTTTGTTTCTACTCTAGACCAAATCTCTGCTACACTCAACCATTTTTAGAACACTTATCTTAGAGAGTAAGAATTTTTCTGCAAATATTAAACAAAAATATTGTGAAAGAACAAGTATATTTTCCAATTATCAACACTTCAAAGACAGTAGGATGACATGCACACTGCACATTCACCCAATATTTGTGTAACACGTTGCTATTTGTTTATGTGAAGTTGTGTGCGTTGTTGTAGTACAGAAATTACACTACAAATCGTGAGTGCGCGGACAAAAAGGGATAAGTCAGCAGAATTAAGCTTTGAGATAAATACAAAAGATCACTTTGACGAAATATGTAGGATCGCTGAAACAATTTTTAACTCCATACCCACAATTCTCTTTCCTCTTTAATTTGAAAGCTCTGACTTAGCGCATTCTTCATAATATTCTTCTCACATTTCTCTATGGAAATGTTGATTTAACTCATTTTTGGCTGAAAGGTGATGACTTATCCACATTTGCCCCCACACCCACGAAATTTTTATTGCAATTCTGTAAGGAAATTTTTTTAACGTGGTACATCTGTATGAAAACTTTCATATCAATGCAGTCTTTAGATGTCATTGCAACTCGAATTAATACTTGTACTTTTGTAAAAAAAAAAAAACAGAATTATTTGTTTCAGTGTTACTTAGATGTAATTGTAAAATTATAAGTACTCTTGGGGCCCGTTTCACAATCCTTACAAATTACAAATTAACAATTTACAAATAACACGTAAAAGATTACAAATGCTTGTAAATTGTGTTTCACAATGCTATTTTATTAGTTTGTAAAATCTGACGAACTTTACAAAATCAGCTAAAGAAATTTAGAAATACGCATTATTGGTTAAACAATATCGCCAACGACAGTTTACAAAAATCGCTTAGGAGCAGAGCTAAAGTCGCTGTATTTTTACTACTATCGATACATATGTTTATATTTTGTACTAAAATAGATTATTCTAAGCTTGCTGATTCTTATTTCACCAACAGAAAATATCAAATATTGTTTAAAAAATTAAAAGTATTTCGATTTTTATATATTGGAGACAATGGAGTTTCATGTGTTGTGATTGGTCGAGTATACCAATACGTCTATTACTTAAATGACCAAAGTTAGCACAAAATTCAATCAAATGAGTAAATAACAGATTTGGTCTACGTACAAATATGCAATTGATAAAATAATTACGATGTCTAAACACAAAATCAGTTTAATTTTTTGTGTTGATCCATCAGTATTTATAAATGCTTCATCCCTAACCTCACAAACATTAGTGATCCCATCAGCAGCATAAAAATTCTGTGCTATAGTAAATAACATTTTGGTGATCAAAAACCTGCCCCGAATTTAACTCTTAACAACATCAACTACCCTGTGCCCACTTTTGCACACTGATATCTTAGAAATTCCGTGCTTATCTGCTAACCCACGGAACTGACAGCTAGTATGCATCCAATGCAAAACAATACAGTTCTCGCTTTGAGGTTAGGGCATCATTTTTCTCTTTTGGATGTTGGATATATGATGTCCCATATCTTGTAGGAGAGATTCCAGAGAAACGGGACTCGAAACGACTTCAGAATACCGCTGCAGTAGTGTCGCTATTGCATTATTGAATTATTTATTTTTGGTGCAAGGAACTTCTTTATTAAGTGCGAGTATTTATTAAATACAGTCTTGGTATATAAATACTTACGCGGTATTCTGAAGTATAGCGCGGGACTCATTCGAAACCTTTCATTAAATTTATACAATGATACGAACGTGCTATTAATTCTTGTCCGGAAAATTTTACGTATACGTCTTCATTTGATTAGGCCTAAATTCAATATCTTCGTCTGAGTCACTAGAACTCCTTAATAACATCAAAACTGCTTTAGTTTAATTCTTAATATTATCCAGTTACTCAAAAATTAATTTAATAAGTATCTCTTTATTGTATTTATTCATAATTTGATGCAATATCAAACTTTACACATCTCAGAGGGATTGTAGAAAATGTGCTAATTTTAGAAGTAAAATTTACATGTTTGTAAAATTACTCTTCATTGTGAAACAGAATACTTGTAAAGTGAGCAAAATTTAATTTGTAAAGATTTGATTTCCTTTGTAAAGTTCAACATTACAAACAAAGATTGTGAAACATAAGTTTACAATTTACAGGCAAAGTTTACAATTTACAAAGATTGTAAACATTGTGAAACTGGCCCCAGGTATGGAATTAGAAATAGAAGAGATTAAGGAAACATGTTTTCCCCCCTCCCCCACAGTAGACAATATGTAATATTCTGTCTCTGTGGTTAAGAAAGAATTTTTCTTAATTTGAGGAAGATGGTAGATACATTTCTGTAAATTTGATCACAAACTTGTATTCAAATTCTTTTCACAATACTGCAAAAGTCAAAAGTTTGAAATATTACATTAATAATTAATCGTGTCAGTTATGGTCGATGTAGATTATTGGTTTTATGAATAAATGTTCTTCATACATCTAAATATTTTCGAAATTTTTCTTATTTGTGAAACTAATATTCATTCATTTTTTTCTGCCCAAGAGCTGGTCTTCCACTGCAAACCCAGCATACTCCAATCTTTCCTATTTTCTGGCTTTCATATACCTTAATGTCGTCTATCATCTGATTTCTGCCCCGAATCCTTCTTCCGTTCACCATTCCTTCGAGTACATCTTTCAGTAGGCAGTTTCTTCTCAGCCAGTGACCCAACCAGTTCCTCTCCCTCTTCCTGATCAGTTTCAGCATCATTCTTTCTTAACCCATTCTTTCTAACAGAGCTTCGTTTCTTATTTGTCCATTTCACGCTCTCCATCCTTCTCCATATCCACCAGAGTGCTGCAGAACAGCGCTTAGAACCGGTTTATATTCGACCGGTTGTACATCATTCGGCGAGGTTGGAATTCGTTCGAATATCCGGCCGTGAAGCGGTTGCGCCTGGCTAGACAGAACCAGAGATATAGAGGACAGAACACCAAGCGCATTTCACCATACAGGAACTCTGATGACATTTTGTAACTACACAAATGGAGTAGCAATTGAAGGAAATTTACTTTTCCTAATTGAAAAAAAGTGTTAGCTTGAAATTCTTAGGAAAATATTTTAGGTTAAGAGGAATGAAGTTACAGGAGAATGCAGAAAGTTACACAACTAGAACTGAACGCATTGTATTCTTCACCTGACACAATTAGGAACATTAAATCCAGACGTTTGAGATGGACAGAGAATGTAGCACGTATGGGCGAATCCAGAAATGCATATAGAGTGTTAGTTGGGAGGCCGGAGGGAAAAAGACCTTTTAGGAGGCCGAGACGTAGATGGGAGGATAATATTAAAATGGATTTGAGGGAAGTGGGATATGATGATAGAGACTGGATTAATCTTGCACAGGATAGGGACCGATGGCGGGCTTATGTGAGGGCGGCAATGAACCTTCGGGTTCCTTAAAAGCCATAAGTAAGTAAGTTAGCTTGAAATAGGATTTTAATTGATTGGACACTTTGATACATTTATCTTCATAACTAATACCTACAGAAATCAACTAATGGACACCGGTGACAACAAAGGAAATAAGCGTAATGCATAGATGAAATCTGACATGTAAACAAATACAAGAATAAAATAAATTACAATTACTTACAAAATAGAAGAGCAAATATATACACACTTACTATTGTAACGTTCATACTTTAAACTCAAAATACATAGGCTACTTCTGAAAGAGTAGTTCTTAATATAGCCTTATTTATTTACTTACTTACTGGCTTTTAAGGAACCCGGGGAACAGAAATTGTACATAATATGCATATTTATGTATTATAATGCTTTAAGCAAGGCATTTGATGCCATTCTATATTATGTATTGTTAAGGAAACTTATATTCTATGGCATAAGGGGGATAGAGAAAACAATTTTCCTTTCATATTTAATTGGACGTTCCCATATTGTTGATGTAATTAGGAAAAAATATGCTGTAGCCCCAGTTAAATGCGGTGTTCCACAGGGTTCCATTCTTGGTTCTTTCTTGATTCTTATTATACTAAACGACTTGTCATGCAATGTGTACCTGAAATTACAATGCATGCTGACGTTACCACTTTTATAATAATAATAATAATAATAATAATAATAATAATAATAATAATAATAATTACTTACAAATGGCTCTTCAGGAACTCGCAGGTTCATTGCCGCCCTCACGTAAGCCCTCCATTGGTCCCTATCCTGTGCAAGATTAATCCAGTCTGTATCATATCCCACCTCCCTCAAATCCATTTTAATATTATTCTCCCATCTACGTCTCGGCCTCCCCAAAGGTCTTTTTCCCTCGGATCTCCCAACTAATACTCTATGTGCATTTCTGAATAATAATAATAATAATAATAATAATAATAATAATAATAATAATAATAATAATAATAATAATATTGCTGATCTAGATTTCATGAAACAAGCTGTATTTGCTAAATAAGAAGTGGTTTCAATAAATTTATTTATTGCTAATGGCGAAAAAGCTTATGTTTTAACTCTTGGTTTGAAACAAACTCCTAACAATCTGGTAAATGTGTCTGTAAAGATCTCGGATATGTATCTGGATTCTAAACTAAAGTGGTGTAGTCATGTTAATCATGTATGTAAAAGAATCTGTAGAATAATTTTATTTACGGTATCTTTTAAAAGTGTAATTTATTTTATTCTTCCCAAACACTACTTTTAACAAGTCTATAATGCACAGTTTGCTAATAATTGCTAATAATTGTAACATAAAATATAATATATACAGAAAAACTTTAGCTCACTCCTGAAAGAGTAAAACTCGTGCTCACGGGCGGATTCCTGAATTGAAATTAATAAGTATACAATACAATTTGTCTTATGTCTACTATGCAATTATAATATATAAATTTAAATTTACTATTTTTAAATTTTTATAAAATCCATACATAACTTTTTAAATTTAATACTAGAACTATTAGTTGAAAATGTTATTACTTAATCTCGTATTTGTAGGCTCGAATAGGATAATTTGCAACAATTCAGTGTAAAAATACCTATATTTAAGCAACACAAGAAGCTCTTGAACGATGATATTGCCTAAAACTAGGCTCATTAAAGAAAGTATCTCTCAACCTACGCTAAACGATCATAAAAATCCGAAGTTTAGTATTATATATGGATTACTTTTATATGGAAACAGTTCTGGTCTTCCAAAAATTCTGCTACATTACCAATGCCAATACCCAGAGTAGAACAGCTGTCTAGCGTCTTTTACCCGCGAACAAGACATTGTTCTAGCTGGCTGCTGGCGGGTATGCTGTCTCTCTATCCCTTGTGCACGACGGACCATAGTTTCTTACCCTCCATGCACTCTACCCATTTCAGTGAGTGCTGACTATTACTGGTGTAAATCTCTCTTTAAAACTGAACAATTAAATCGGTGTACAATCTATACAGGGTGGAAGTGAAATAACCCTGCAGATTTTTAGAGCGAATAGCTCATGGTGCATGCAACAAACAAACTGTAATATCATATTGGCGGAAATATCATAGTTTTCTCAGAATTTTTTTTCCCAGATGTTTGACACCCTCTTATTCGGTAACTGTTGCAAATTGGTTCGTGATTTTTGACCATATCGATAAAAAATCTAATAAAGAATCATTTATCTCTCTGTCGTATTCAATAACGTGGACGATGTTCGTGTAAATTTAATTTAAAAACCAGTAATTTCAAGCCACTGAACGATGCAACCACATCACAACTTTGTAGCTAGAGGAGGAGGCGAGAGGCAGTTCACGTATGCTGAGTTCGTTGACCTCTTACATCTGTATTACGATACGAAAGAAGACTGTTACCGGCGAGGTTGTCAGACTGCTGGAACTTTCAACTCAAATTTCTATTTAACCGTGAGTTAATCACAAAACGTAATATAGGTTTTCTGTTCATTTAAGTTTACCCAATCGTCCCTTTCAATCTGCAAGATTATTTTACTTCCAGCCTGCAAATTTTTTGACTAAATTCGTTTGAAAAAGAATATTCTTAATTATATAATTTTAGGAGATTTGTACCACTATAAAATTAAAAATATGAAACAATTAAGTGTACCACTTATCAGGCTACAAAAACAAAATTTAATAAACTTAATTACTGCAATAAAAGTAGAGTATATAACATACCTGCAAATATAAAGGCACGAAATGAAAGACGGCTCAAACTTCAAATTGAAATGTGGCTAAAGAATAATCCCTTTTAGAGCTTAAATTAAATCTTTGATTAAAAAGTAATATTTTAGTTGAATGTTTTTAGTTTTAATTCTTTTAACGCAGATATACTTTATTTTTCTGTATTAAAACCCTAACGAGTCTTTGTGTACTTTTGTACTTTCAGGCAAATGAAGGGTCTGAATGTCAATATGAATACGAATACATCCAATTCGTATTAACTATCATTTAGACATGAAATACTACGCAGTATATTTCACATTATTTAATTAAGAAATTATTATTTTGTTATTTCCTTATATTTGAAGAAATAATGTGTTCGGTATAGTGTTAGTGATAGACAACGTTAGAACAATATCATGGGAAAAATTTTCAATGTTTAATGAATCTGTCATTTCAGAAAGGGCATGAGTCATAAAAAGTAACTTTTTCAAGAACAATAAAATACTATTTTTAAGGTTAACTATGAAACACTGATATTTGTCAACAATAATATGAATGAATGTATTCGGTGGGAATCGTTTGCGTATTGGAATTTTAATTTTGACATCTTAGGTTTTGAGAAAAAAATAAAAAATTGGTTAACTCATGACCATTCTGCAATTATTTTTTGGCTAAGAAAATGAGAAAATGAAAAAGAGAGAATTAACTTACATAATATAGTACATTTTAGGAATTTCTGTATACGATAATGGCTAATTGTTTTGGATCTGTAATAATCGTATGAAACAATAGGCATAGTTATTGTAATATCTGGTAAGCTTGCTCACAACTAATAGGATTTTTGAGATTTGAAAAGAGATTAGAAAGCTGAAACATAATTAAAGGCAGGAACATCAGTTCTGTGTCATCATTGATACATCCATTCACTCTAAATAGGACAACAGTCACTGATCATGACTTTTCTGCAAGAACTGGAAGTTTACAAGCCATAGAACACTGGTACAAATTCGTGACTGAATCCATTATTGTGCAGAATGATAGATATACCTTTAAACTATATGTTTCAATGAAAACATATTTTTGCACAAATAGTTAACTCATACCCTTTCTGTAGTGACCGATTCAAATTTATAGATGCAACAAATTAAAAGGGCTTGTCTCAGTTTCTTTAAACGCTTTTATTAGAGAAATATTTACTTCTAAAAATATGTCTCTTAAAGTTTTGTTCCACAATACCCTCAACTGTATATCGTCGTTGATCCTGCAATAACTCCTATGTGACATATTTATCGATTTTCAGATGTTTGCTCAATTAAATAACTTCAATAGTGATACAGCAAATAATAAAATCTCCTGTATGTAATTATATTTCTTTCTTTCTAAAATGTAAGAATTCCCAATCTCTTATGTACCACTTCCATAGAATGAATAAATGTGTTTTTTCTTCCTATTGAAAAAAATATATATTTTGCACATAGGACTTATTGCAGGAACAACGACGATATGTAAATGTATATGTACATTTTTAAGAAATATATACTGTGAAAACATAATGTATGCATTAACGTTTCCACAGCTAGGTAGGACTCAGATATCGATCGATGGAGATCGAAATATGAATTACAGTAGAAGCATTCTCTTTGTACCTTTTCTTTTTATGTAGGTATTGTGAAATAACAATCGAGAAGATTACTTTCTTCGCATGTTTTCGCTAATGGTACATATCAAATGGCGTAAGTTTTTTCAAATATTTCTCTTTAGATATATAAAAATAAGTTATGCTTGTATGAAGTCATTTTGTATAACAAATTATAGTTAATATTATGAACACTCAACGTTTACTAAACTCAAATAAAATAAATATACTATGCGATTTTCAGTATATTGTTTAATGGAGAGCTGTATATTATTAGAAAATATAATATTCATTTCCATAATTATTCCTATCTAATTTCCAGTTCTCAGGAAAGGATTTAGAAAATCTCGTCACCATCAAAGTCGTCATCTCCTCCTTTAATGACTGATTTTATGTCTGGAATTTTCGTCATCGGTGTAAAATTGATCACCACTTATATTTGATCACCAGGCATAACGGTCAACGCGCTGATTTTTTCCCTCACACAGTATTAAATATGCAGAAGCTTTAAAAATAATCATCACGTCAATTTAAATAATTTTTTGGAATTTTTGTATGGATTGTTTGATTTATATAGATCCTAATTGCTTAAAATTGTTATTTTTTACTGCCTCCCTAAATAATTCATAAACATCCATAAAAATAGATGTGAATCTTTCTTAAATCTCACTAAATTTCGTCAAAATTTTCCGTATAAGATTTTGACTTTAAAAGAGACTCTGAAAATGTTTACAGTAGAGGAGGCAAGACCTGTCCTGTGACCTTATCATGTGCCGTGGCTATATCACCAATCGATATGAAGGGGGAAGATAGGTTTAAGTGAGAGATGAACTTCCGTGTTGGTAGATTCGTATAATATTAACCATCATGGAATAAACTCTCTTTCTGATAGCTCACTCATTCTTCTCCTTCTCACACAGCTCACATCCAGGTCTCGCCTCCTCATTTATACCTTAAAATTATTAATAATTTTTCTTTATCAAAATGTCCCAGTTTTACTACCGGCATAGGGTAAGTGCAAAACGAAGACCACTGAAAACGAATGCTGGGTTTTTATACAACCAGTAATTTTTAACTGTAATTAACTTGAGCTTTTTATGCAACTGGAACATAAACAGACTTTTATACATGAAAATTATTTTATATATAGAATATACATTTATATAATGCTATAATCCGGTTTGAAGGGGATGTTCTGCAATAACAAAAAGTTCATTTTCAGTAGTTCTCTCTTATATATTGTCATTTCATAACATAGGAATGGCGAATTTGATATATATATAATCAGGTGTTACACGAAATCGAAGTTCATAGTCATGGATGCCGCGTCTGTGTCTAGAGTTCTAGCGCGCTAGTCTTTCATCCAGGCAGCCCGGTTTCGATCCCCGGTCAGGTCTGCATGGAGTTTGTGGCGGATAAAACAGAAGTTCCAGATGTTTTCTCGTGGTACTCCTGTTTCTCTCATTCCACCAATGCTGTCCACTTCCCCCTCATTTCATCTATCATGTGTAACGGTAAAAATAGACTGGGATTATTTCTAGCATAGTACGGGTTTTCGGTACTCATCTAGAATCTAAGGCAGTGGTCGTCAGCACTCGCTCAAATGGGTAAAGAGTAAGCAGTGTATCGCAATATGCACCGTCGTGGGGGAGAAAGCATACCCGCCAGTAGCCACCGGTGCACGCTGGTGCTGTAAGAGACCTGGGAGTAAGAGACGCTAGCCCGAGAGTGCACTGTGCTGTTGACCGCTGAACTAAGGGCTTGATTCCGGGCTCTTGGTTCGGGTTGTCAGATGGCACCTTACCTGCAGGACTCAATAAGGATGCCCTGCCTATCAGCGTCGAATTCACCCGACCCATCCATCAGACTTAATCATTGCGTATAGGCCATACTATAGGTCTAAAATACCTTAGTGCAAGAATTCATATCGGATCCAGCCCTCGTGAAATCAGTCAGTCAATAAAAATATCAATAATTCATGGTGATGGGTACTAAAATTATAGTTTCAATAAGGTCCAGCAGAAACATTCTAACAGAATCACATGTTTTGTTTTCCAGTATTCTATATTTCTGTGATTTTCTGGGATTATAAACTACTTGAATATGCAAATTCGACTGTAGATATGTAACATAGTATTAACCCTCCAGTGGTGGCGTGGATCACAATAGTGAGTAAGTATAGTGGTCTGAGATGGCAGCACTTATTGCATACCGAGGACAGAGCATCTAGAGGCTTTGAGACCGTTACTTTTAAGCGGTCCGACCAACCCCTCCTCCCGCACTAGCAGGTACGGTACCATTCATCTGCAAAACATTTTCTGAATGGTAGTTATTTTATTGTGAGAGCGCAGCTGTATCAGTGAAACTAAGTGGTCAACGTTTTCAGTTTGTAGTGCAACGAACAAGTCTGCTGTGTGCGAGCTGTTCCGCAGTGACGTCACTGAAGCCTCTAGTTGCTCTGTCCCCGGTATATCTGACTTCAGGGTACCCTTCGTGCGTATATCTCTTACCCTCTCAGCTAGTCGCTGTAATTAAGAACAATTAAGCTAAAGTTTTCTTGGCGCGTAATTAAGTTGGTGCGTTTCTGGATCGAGACTGTACTCCGCACATATATTTTGTGTCTCTAAATTTATGTTTTTAGACCATTTATTATAATATGCAACTGGACAAACAATTAAGTGAATTTTGAAAAAAAAATGAATATAACTAGACTCTGTTAATCAACAATTAACCAGAAAAAAAAATAAAATTACATGTAAAAAAAAAACTTAGAATATGGATAACAGTTGTTATCATTGTTACACTAACGTTAATTTGAGCGCATGACTACTGGAGGGTTAATTAAAATCAACATGAACCGCACAATTAATATGTGAAGTATAGAAATAAATGAAGGGTTCAGGACCATAGTGGGCCAAGCGCCATATATTAAAGACGTAGAAAACAAGGGTTAAAATTA
This sequence comes from Periplaneta americana, assembly GCF_040183065.1. NCBI lineage: Eukaryota > Metazoa > Arthropoda > Insecta > Blattodea > Blattidae > Periplaneta > Periplaneta americana. The sequence goes on from NC_091118.1 coordinate 52,576,904, forward strand.
AGTTATTACCATAATTCAATAGAAACATATAGCAAGTAATATAAAGTATGCACATTAAAACTAAATGATATGTCAATCTTCATTAAACTTTGATATTCACTTACCTTTAACGCTTACTTTCTCCATTTTTAATAAATGGCGCTTGGCCCACTATGGCTCTGAACCCTTCAAATAATTATGGAATCTTCCTTTATAGTGCAGAGTAGAGTGTAAATGTTATAGTAAATGGATGGAATTACCTTTAGAAACAAATATGTTTATTTATTTACCAGAGCTTCCTCAAATTAGAGGCTGCCATTAAGCAAAGCATACAAAACAAAAAAAGAACAAATAGATGATGAAAGATAACAGAGTGAGAAAAATGACAAACAAGTAAACAAACAAACAAACAATGGCAGTTAACAGAATAAGCTAAGAAGAGAAAAATGATAATGGTGCATCAGTTTTTTCAGTACGCTGAATTAGAGTCCATATAGGTGGTTCCGTAAGAGTTTGACTCTCTAATTATGAGGAGGGCCAGTTCATTTAGATAAGATTTTTGCAGTCCTAGGGTCTTACTTAGGTGTCGTTCCTCTTGCTCCAAACATCAATCCCGTAACACTGATATCATGAAATTGATATTTATATTTATAATACGGGATGGTTGGAACGTAGATTGCTCGTTTCTCCTCGTGTACGTCTTCAGGCTGTACTTATATCTATTTTATTGGGTTATTTTACAACGCTGTATCAACATCTAGGTTATTTAGCGTCTGAATGAGATGAAGGTGATAATGCCGGTGAAATGAGTCCGGGGTCCAGCATATTGGATTGAGGGAAAAACCCGGAAAAAACATCAACCAGATAACTTGCCCCAACCGGGAAACGAACCCGGGCCACCGGGTTTCACGGCCAGACACGCTAACCGTTATTCCACGGTGTGAACTTGTCCTTTATATGTTTCAAACCTGTTTGTTGGGTCGATGATCATATCCTGAGACAAGGATTCGCTAATGGCGATTATGTCAATGTGTCTGTTACTGCCTTTGTCGGCAGTTTCGTGGACTTCTTCATAGACGGTGTATTTTAGTTTTCTAAGGGCATCAGCCAATTTAGTTCTAATTGCATGGTGCCTTTGTATACGTAATGTTTCACCATAAGGGCAGGCTCCCAGGACATGTCTTATTATCTTATTATTTATCTCTTACAAACGGTGATTCTGGGGCATTCAAATTTAGTCTATTTACTCTAAATTCTTTACAGATAAACATTAACCATCCTTCATAACAAGTGTAACCTTCAAAACTCGGGTCTAACCTCAAACCCTGGAGGGAAAACTGAATTGAATTAAATATAAAGAATTCTCTACATTTCTCCAGTTTCTGTATCACTGGAATTTCTTTCATTTGCTTTAGCCTGAAGCAAGTTACGCCGACTGAGTTGGGAGGGAGGGGAGAGCTAAAAGGAAGGAGAGAAGATGGCATCTGTACAGTTGAATCTCTCTTCCGTCACTTCACACCCGGAAGGGGTTTAGGAGAGTAAGGACATGGGAGGATCTCTTTCAAGTTTCGTGGACCGTAGCTGAATTTACTGGCATCGTTTTTATTGAATGTAAACAGAGGAAGATTGGTGAGACCCTAAAATAAATTTGGATTCTACAAAGTTGCCCACACGTGTTTGAACTTTTGAAGACTAACCTGTGATTCTGATAAGCACATAAATAAGCAAGATCGTGGGTGTGGAACATGAGAGCGAAATTAAGTTAATTACAATTATTTATGGCATGTGAAAATTAACAGAAACACCTTAAAAAAAGCAGTGTCAGGAAATGAAATATTATAACACAATTCAATTCATGCGTTTCACATTGTATTTATTTCTTATGTTGCTAAATATATTAACATTTATAATTTCCCCCCCTCCATTACTTCAAAATAAATGAAATAATAATATGTGCAACAAAATGAAAATAAATGTCCCATTTTTTTATTTCATAAAAAAGCATAGGCCTACTTCATAACTTCAAGAAAGAAAAGTAACTGGACATCAATTAGATACCTTCATGCAGGGAGAGAAGATTACAAATAATGAAAGAAAATGTTTTCAAGTTAAGTATTTCCGAAGATTCACGTATCAGAAATCAGTATCGGAATAGATTATGCAGGCAATACGCTTATTTCATATGAACTATACCACCACAGTCTACTATATACAGTCACGAGGTTTGGGATGATTTTTTTGCAAATTTCGCGATAGTTTCAAGCCGCTTGGAGCGCTGTGAGTACTAGGAACAATAGACTGTGCCACAGCCATCGTGATCTAATACAGGCCGTAAGGCAGACCATGTAACTCGCTTAACACGGTCACGAAGAGCGGCGTTTCAACCATATAAATTAGTTGGAATGCATAAACAGTAACATACGTTTCTTTAAAATGTAGTGTACTTCCATTAATAAAATTTAAAACAATGATTAGGCGACACTTCAGACATAATTCACTTGCGAGTTAAGATGTAATATTATTTATGGTGTGAAAATTACGTTGTTCGTATGTGTAATACTTGCCTTTATTTCGATTAAATATTGCGAAATTCTTGTACATTCATTTACGCACGATTCAATAATTTTCAATTGCACCGCACGGATATTTAAATATGTTGAAATTATAGGTTATGTTTACTTTACCAGTTGCCTCTTTTCTGTCTAAATTTAGTGATCTCCAATGCCTTGCCATTCATATGAAAATTATAGGTTATGTTTACTATATTTAACTTATATTCCAAAATTCGCAATCACACATCATAATTAAGCATACTGTCATGTATGATACCCCGGACATTCAATTTGTCTGTATTTTAATACTGCAATTGAGTACTGAATTATTGTATTTATCTACTACATAAGAGACGAAGTAACACAATTGTACGTATATTAATTTCATAGGAGTGATATGGTAAATGTTTTTTTCTAAAATTAAGGAAGGTAGATGTGCTAAATTGAAATCACAATATAAATTCTTTTTTATTAAACCTCAAAATAGCTTCCAACCTAAACTTGAAATGTTGATGCGAACAGATTATGTTAACATGTAAAATTCTCTTCACATTAAAATAACAAAGTTTTGTAATTATTTCTGCAACATATTACGCAACAAGAAGTAAACAGAACTTATGGACACATTACACTAAATAAAGCTTAGCAATGATAAGCAATAAAGTTATAATATATTTCACTGAGCTCCATACACTGAAATAGAAAACCCGAACAAACATTACGGCCTGGTCTAGATCGAAAAGCATTGACTGTGCCGTATTTCGCATTTTTGTGAAAAGCTATGTAAACTGTGAAATGTTCGTTATCGGTTGTAATAAATGTAAATGGCTAAAATATAATAATTTGAATAATAATATGGGACAAGGAGACGTTTGTTGTACTATAAATTGTAAGAAAAATAGGTTAGAGTTATCCTTCTTCCGAAAGATCCAGGAAGGTGAGTTTATAGAATATAATATATATTTTATGAAAATAATATATAAACCTTATATATTTCATATTTCAATAGTGGAAGGAAGGTGTTAATTTTTTCAAAAGAACACGATATCGAAAATACAATACATTATGGTCTGCTAGGGAAAGAGTCTGTGATGAGGCGATAGTAGCAATCCTGGTGATGAGCAACTATCTACGGATGCACATTTCAACTGTATATGTTTGCATATTTAATAAGTATGAAGCTTCGTGACTGTATATACTAGACTGTGATACCACCATGTTTTGTAGTTACGAATTCTATTACATACAAGACTGTTCGGAACTGAGTTACAATTTTTTGAGAACAAGTATATAGAGTATTTACAGTTAATCTGTATCATGTTTACTATTATGGTCTGCAATAATATATTATATTGTATATACTAGTTCAGTATTATTATCGATCTAATTATATTTTCTGTCATATGTAGTATTAATATTTTGTACAGAGCTAGTTTCGCAGTGTTGATATGATTATATGGTTAAAACGTAGCTGGACAGACCATTTCAATCTAGTAGTAGTAATCCCGCTTACAGTTGCCATGCTTCATTATTATTATCTACCGAAGCTAGGTTATACCTTTCGTATCGTCCTGACGTAAGCATTTAGGGTCAGAATTTTAACTCTAAAACTCCAGGATATACTAACCGACAACTTTACTAACTTGTTTGGGAACGAAAATGCGCTGCCTGGTGATTACTTACGCATATCATATTATGATGTACCGAAGTACATATGATATTTCCCTGCAGGAATTTTGCGTTATCATATTATGAAGGATAATAATAATAATAATAATAATAATGTTTTATTTTCGCTGGCAGAGTTAAGGCCATAAGGCCTTCTCTTCCACTCAACCAGCCTTAATCAATACAATACATAAATTTAAATTACAAATATTTTCACTACACTTAAAAGGTTCTCCAGCAATAATCTTCACTACACATTTAATTAAATTTAGATAAATCTATAAGGTAAAGTAGTAACTTAATTTATGAGCTAATTTAATTCAATGAATTATAATTAATTTAATATTTGAGATAGCTAGTAAAATGATGAAAATTAATTTAATATAAGCTTAATAGGACTATGTTACAGGGAGAATATATATATATGTATATATATATATATATATATATATATATTTCTATTTCTATAATGAGAATATTAATGTAATTGCCATTAGAGGTTTTGTAAATCTATTTAGAGAAATTAAAGATAATAATAAGAAGAATGGACAGATGTTAGTTTCATTATAAGTAACAAATATTAATCAGCAATTCATCTGTTAAGTAAGAATTTATGTAATTTTGACCTAAATGAAGTTATTGTCCAACAACCCCTTATATCACTCGGAAGCGAGTTCCAATTTCTAGCAACTGAAACTGTATAGGATGAAGAATATAAAGATGTCTTGTGGTAGGGTATAATGAGGAAATTGTTATAATGAGATCTTGTACTTAGCTGATGATATGCGGATAAATTTTGAAAACGAGAAGCCAAATATATTGGGGTAGCGGTGCGCAGAATTTGAAATAAGAGAACAAGAGAAGGATGGATTGAACAGAGAAATATTCTATCCAGAACCGGGACTCGAACCCGGATTTTCAGCCCTACGTGCTGACGCTTTATCCCCTAAGCCACTGTTCTATCCATTCTTCATCTCATGGTAACGTAGAATTTCTGCATGGAAATATGATATGTAGTCTATTTCGGTACATGATAATAATAAGTGCATTGAGTATTTTATATTTTTCACCAAGAAGTACAAAATGTCAGCACTGACCACTGAAAACAGTTTCGACCACAAAAAACAGCAAAAAAAACTCTTCTTTTAAGAAAGGAAATCGGAAGGTGTATTAACTCACAAATTCAAAGTTATAGATCTCACAACTCAAGTAGTTAAAAAAAAATCATGTAACTGCAAGAGCGCACTGAACAAAATCTAAGTTATAATACAACTTCTGCCATTTATACTATACCATATGAATTACATTTGTCCTTTGTATAAATTCGTGATAAATTTAAATAAAAATCACGAAATTAGCCGAGTTTGCCATATATATATTTCATTCTGGGAAATATTTTTTTGCGTTGCTTCTCCTAAAATATCGTCTGCTCTTCAGTGAGAAATGTTGCAATTCTTTTTCTAACTTAAATAACTCAGATAGAATCTATTACATGTCCCTTCCCATCAAGTTGCGCTTTTCACCTTCACTTGTTTTGTAGCGGTTTCCAAGGAGAACTTTATATTGACTTCTTCCCCTCCAAGCCTCACACTTGAGTGGCTATAATGGGGACTCAATGAGGAAACCACCCTAAGGGTCGGAGAGCTAATATTATCCATTTATCAAGGAAGAGGAAGGGACTGGAGTTACTTTCTCACCCCCCCCCCAATCCTCTTACATACGTTTTGGTGTGGATGACAGAAAGGAACTACTTCTCGAAGTGGAAGAGACAGCTCTCACTATATACAGTAAAACCTCTTCGCCTCCCCCATTTTAGAGTCATTTTCCTTATTCCCCTAAAGTGCACCTTAGAAAAAATCCAGATAGTTTGCTTTCTTTATTTTCCAATATCTTTTCCGCTTCATCTTTTGGGGATATTTCATTTCTCTAGAGGTATATTTTGATACTGGAGTCCTTTACTTACTCTCTTAGTTGTAATTGTTTTGTTGCTGTGGTATGAAGTCTCTTGGATTATTGCGGCCTTCTACTTTCTTTTAATCTATAAAAGAACGTATATAAAGTTCTGAAAAGAATTTCTTTCAGAGGAGGAACTCTAGAGGTGAATACATTCTTTCCCGTTCCTAATTCTTTCAAAGTACAAAAGTTATTCTTAAAGCCCCCACAACTATTGTACAGGACGTTTGAAAAATTGAGCACACAACATTCTTGTAAGGAAGAGGAACAAAATTTATTTTATTATATATACATTATATACCGGTAAATGTTGTTACGTTTTCTATTTCACTAAGTAAACAGATGAGGAATAACTTAGTTTGTATCTCATGGCTTCTTACTACAAGACGAATGAAATTTAATGCTGGACATTTCTTCTGAAATTTATGTTAGCCTATATGGTCTCGCTTTGAGTTATGTTTTATAATACTATTTTGTTCAGTGTTTATAACCATAATGTCATACACTTAAAAAAGTTATTTTGGGATGTATTTGTCAGTTATAGCTTTAGGGAGAACGAAAAAATGTACAAACTCTTGGTCCTTTACCAGAAACTACTAATAATAATTTAATTAAAAGGACGGGTGGAGTATTAAATTCATTTCAATATTATTCTCCAATCCACGTCTCGACTTCCCCGAAGGTCTTATTTCCTCTATATGAATTTCTGGATTCGCCCATACCTGCTACATGCACTACCCATCTAAAACGTCGGGATTTAGTGTTCCTAATTACATCAGGTGAAGAATACAATACGAGCAGTTCTGCGTTGTGTAACTTTCTCCATTCTCCTGTAACTTCATCCCTATTAGCCCCAAATATTTTCCTAACCACCTTATTCTCAAACACCCTTAACCTCTGTTCCTCTCACAAAGTGAGAGTCCAAGTTTCACAACCATATAGAACAATTAATAATATAACTGTTTTATAAATCCTAACTTTCAGCTTTTTAGAGAGCGGACTGGATCACTAAAGTTTCTGAACCGAATAGTAACAGGCATTTCCCATATTTACTCTGTGTTTAATTTCCTCTTAAATGTCATTTATATTTGTTACTGTTGCTCCATGATATTTGCATTTTTCTGCCTCTTCAAAGGATAAATTTCCAGTTTGTATATTTTCATTTCGTACTATGAATTTTATTATAACTGAAAGTAAAAACAGTTAAAATAGAAAGTAGCAAGGTATGGCTTATTTCCAACACTCATTAACATGTACGTAGATGGTGATATATACAAAAAGGAGATTATGGTAGACAAAGGTATTCAAATAGGACGAAAGATATTTCTTAATTCGTTTTTATTTTGTTTATCATGTTATTATAATCTGTGACAAAGACACTTTACAACGGGCTCTCCTCTGCTTAGGCTAAATAACATTGGTAAAAAATATAGTTTTAAAATATCGTTTAATAAAACAAAAGTGACAACAATTATTGATAGAATCTCGGTGATTTGAAATTGTAGAAGTTGTTTCACATTATTTACATCTGGATGTAGAAATAGCATACAGTGGTCACAGCGAAATAGAGGCGAAACTAAAACGATTCCAAAATCTATGCGGGATATTAAGGAAAAATCTAAAAGTACAAAGAAGAAAAGAGAAAAGTTTTCAATTTTATAAAGTCTTTGTCCTTCTTACACCGTTGTAGGTCTGGCGAAACATGGACAGTCAAGGAAAAGACGTAAAAATGAAGGCTACTGACTGTGAGATGAAATTCTTGCGGACAGTAAAAGACTGCACATTGGAATATCAAATGTAAAACAATAGCATAGAAGAACAATGTAAATTACAGACCTCCGCGTCTTATGAAGACCTGGAAAAACATGGAGAGGAAATTTGAGGCCGGATCATACCTAGAAGTCTACACTCTACACCGTTAAAGGAAGATGATGATGATGATGATGATGATGATGATGATGACGACGACGAACCCATTTTTACAAATTAGTAACAGTAAAATAATATTAACACATCTCAGATATTAATAGTAATTCTAAATTACACGTAGCAGTCATCAGCGAGTTTTAGCCGAGTAAGGACGTGTGCTGAAGGAGCGGAGACTGAACAGCGTAGAGAGGCATTGACCTATGAGCGAGTGATCGAGCGGAAGGTACAATAGAAAATGGAAAAAGTGCGACAACGAGAAGTGACAAAGAAGGGGAGAAATGAAGCTAGGAATGGAGGACTACAAATGCAGAACAGTACAGGAAACTCGAAGAATCAAGTGGATATAGCATCAGAAAGTTTGAAGTGCAGAATAGATAACATCAGTGCGAAGATTGATTATCTGGTACGGGATAATGAGCAAATGAAAGAGAAAGTCAAATATTATGAAGATAAACAAAGAAAGAAGAATTTAATATTCTTCGGGGTGGAAGAAGAGAGTCATGAATATGAAATGTATACATATGAGACTGTATGTAACGTGTGCGGTAAGATTTTTGGTATCGATGTGAGAGTGGGCCATATTGAACGGACTTACAGAATTGGGAAAGGAAAGTTTAGACCTATTTTAATATCATTCGTAAGCATGAGAACAAGAGAAATTATCTTGAGGAACTTAAGAAAATTAAGAATGACGAAAATAAGGGTTGAAAAAGACGTAAACTATGAAAGAAGAAGAAAACGCAAATCACTGATACTGTTCATGGAAGCTGGTAGAGATAAGGGACATTTTGCTAGGATATATGAAGACAAACTGAAAGTCAACAGGAGATACTATGATCTGGAGTTTTGTGAGAAGAACATAAATCATCCGGAATTTGGATTAAATAACGTGGCAGAGAAACATCAGAGGCAGACTGACAAACACGCGCAGCGGGAATCGAAAGCAGGAGTAGAGAAGGAAATCAAGCGAACAGAGCAACCGACTTCGAAAGAAAACATTGGAGCTAATGTAGAATACGAGAAGCATGCGGCGGAAAATGATGAATCAGGAGTCGGAGTAAGAAGGCGACACACGCAGAAAGAAGACATTGAACCAGGGAGCAAAAAACGGATCACCAAGCATAATTCTACCAAGCTAGCAGACAGGGAGAAGTACACTTCTAAGAAGAGTGGCATAAAGGGTACAGCGGTAAAGAAATATGCGAATGATAAGATAAAGAAAGGTTTAAGTTGTGTAATGATGAATGAGTCTAGTGAAGAAGGGGGAACTACTGATGGCTATGAATCATGTGAACGGATAATAGAGGTAAGAAGAAGGAAAGAGAAGGAGAGGAGTCCAGGGTTGGGAATAATAGGAGAATCATCTAAGGGGAATATGGAGAGTACAAGGAAAGGAGTCTTTGCGAGTGCAGGTCCGAGTGTAAGTTACGAAAGGGACTGCGACGAAGAGAAGAAAGAAGTCGAGAATACAACAGACAACGAGAGCGCAGACGGTCAAAGTCCACCAACCGTGGGTGATATTGAAAGGGAGCTAAAAAAGATGTGCGAGAAAATAGATGAAACTTGTATAAAAATTCAGCGAGTTATGTGATAGTTAAAGACACAAGGAAGTGCAAACTAAGACGTATGAAGTGTAAAAGTGAACTAGAGGAAAGATCTGACTTAGTCTGAGGCCTTGGATAAATTGAAAATCAATGATAAAGTGTACGTTCTCGAATAGTGTGAAAAGAATTGTGACAAACCAGAGTTTTGGACTGAAATCGAGCAAAGCCAGGTGAATCAAGGCGCAGTGAAATGGAGGTTCAGTGAACGTGAAAATATGCGTACGTCAAGGCAGCACGCTAGGAAGAATGAAAAAATGCAAGCGACACAAAACTTCAATATCAATGAAACGAGAGATGTACAATGTCGATATCTGACGCCTACTTCGAGTACGAAACAGCTGACCAGAATAAACCAAGGAGGAAAAAAAAAACGTGAGGCAGATACAAAATACTGCGGACGAAGGATTAGGGAAACAGCTGGAAGTGTCTGAGGTCAGGAGCATAGACAAGACTAATGGAGGAAATGCAAGAGAAGACATGAGAAGAACGAGTGAAGGAATGAAGCGACTACCAGATATTAGTGATTGTGAGGACTGAATAGATAGGGCTTTGGAGAGGTTATAGCGAAGAAGAAGAGTGCTAAAACGTGAGTGCAAGAAAGTTAGGGGTGACAAAAGAGGTGGAATAGGAACAGAGAAGAAAGTGTTAAGTGTAAGAAGATAGGGTAAGAGAGTAATAAGATGGACTATCAAACAATGAATACAAGAGAATTAAAGTGAAAAAAAAAAACATCAGAACAAATGTGAAGTGGAATGAGAGAGAAATTGCAAGTGTAATTAAGTGAATTAGATATTTCATGTGTTTCAATGTTAGGGGTTGGGAGTAGTATCAGGGGTACTATAACTGTAGGAGTATTATAGAAATAAATATATGGAAAGAGATAATAAAATAGGAAATTTAGGAGTGAAGCGAAAAGGAAGCGATAAATATGTAAATAAACAGAGGATAGGAAAAAAAAAGTGATGTACTGTAAGTGTTGTAAAATAGAGTAAACGGAAAAGTCAGCAAGTAATGTGGGAGAAAATAGCGAGAAAACAATGATTAAGAGTAGGTAGGATTTGAGGGTAGAGAAGAAAATAAATAAATAACGCAAATTATTAAGGAAGGAATATGCAATATTTAATAGGTGAGCGAGAAATGGAAGGGAGACAGTCTAGGTAGGAGGGGAGAATAGAAGAGGATAGAGGGGGAAGGACATATAGCAATTCAGTCATAACAGAACATTAGAAAGTAATCAAGAAATTCTCGGCAATGAATACATTAATAGAAAAGAGTTATATGTATTAAAGGGATGGTGGATCGAAAAACAGAAATGTGAAGGTCCACCATAATTGTGAATTGTAAAGTTGATTGACAAATAATTATAAAAAAAAAAATTACACGTAGCCCAGAGTTGTGCCGGATATTTGGGATTTTCTCCTCTGATAGATGCAAATACGGAGTTACATATCGGCTGCATCATGGAGGGTAGCGAGGAAAGGGAATTTTTTTTTATTGGAAGCAATCCTGGAAAATAGCTTTAGGCAACGTATAAACACACAGGCTTCCCCTTCCTGGATTTGCCATATGATGGAACCGATACATGGTTTTAGATCTCTTTATGACTCGCTATCTAAGTCATTTGGTAAATAACAAAACATTTTATCAACACGGGAACCGCGGCCGTAGCTAAACACTAGCGCTTTTGTCTTCCATACAGGCGTCCCGATTTCTTTCTCCGGCCAGGGGGCGCGCTTCCGAACAGGGGCAGCGGTATTTCCTCTAAGGTTAGAGCCCAGTTTAGGTGTGTGTGTATTGATCGAAAAAAATGTCATATAAACATGCGTCCTATTCTCAATATTTTCTAACCGCTAATTTTCGATTAATATACACACACACCTAAACTGGGCTCTAACCTTAGAGGAAATGCCGCTGCTCCTGTCGGAAGCGCGCCCCGGTCAGGTTGTAATGACATTTTTGGTGGACAAAGCAAACGATACAGAGGTTTAATTCGAGTAATTCCGTTTTCTTTTATAATTCTACCCTCCATTTTTTTCAATAATGTATCATCATAGTACACTGCTCTCTTAAATTGACTTAGCATATTGAGAATTAAATCAATGGCTTTCCCAAAACACGCAATGAAATGTTTCATCTAAAAATTTTTATAATGAAAAGGAAGCAAAAATAAGCAAAGTAATTTAATAATTATTGCTTTAAACTTTTTTGTTTGAAATTTCTCAAAGAATAACCCCTTGGAATTAGTGAACTTACTTACGGTTCACCCTGTAAATTATGTTATCGTGATGATATAATTGATGGACATTGTCTATGTTTTTGTGCGTTAAGAATGATCTTCTAATAAAAGCCATTATTTTATATAAAATACAGGTTTCGCCATTTCAAATGATATTTCTGCGTTAAAAATTAAACGTTGGTAAGATTCCGTAATATAATATTGTTTGTTGTTGTTGTTTAGCCAAATTTCCGAAGACAAGTTTGAACCTCACAAGTGATAATAAGAAGACAACTCTTATGACGATACTAGGCCAGGAGATATTGGGGTATTATTATTATTATTATTATTGTCCACACCTGTGGAGTAACGGTCAGCGCGTCTGGCTGCGAAACCAGGTGGCCCGGGTTCGAATCCCGGTCGGGGCAAGTTACCCGGTTGAGGTTTTTTCCGGGGTTTTCCCTCAACCCAATACTAGCAAATGCTGGGTAACTTTCGGTGCTGGACCCCGGACTCATTTCACCGGCATTATCACCTTCATATCATTCAGACGCTAAATAACCTAGATGTTGATACAGCGTCGTAAACTAACCCAATAAAATAAAAATTGTTATTATTATTATTACTACTACTACTATTATTTCATGTGTTTAAACCCAATTCAGTATAGAAACATACAAGATTAAATATGTACAACATTTTAGCACGACCTACTTTAGTTTATGTATCAGAACCCTGGACTTTGACAAAAAAAAAGATGTTGAATGTATAACTAACGAAATTAAATTCGATACACACATAGGGATAGAAAACGAAATACAGAAATTTTGGAAGAATTGAACGTCCAACCTATATTACATTTTCTTCAAATCTATAGAGTTAATTGGAAATAGCATGTCGAGAGAATGCCAACAGAAAGATGACCAAAAGGCAGTACATTACAGCCCTTCTAAATAACGAGCTGTAGGAAGACCATTAAAAAGATGGCATGAAACCATTGAGAGCGCAACAGACGACTAGGTCTAGTGCTTGAATTGGATGATAATGATTATTATTTCATAAGTGCATTAATTTATTTCGTGAATTCTTCCCACAGTTTATGTACTACGTCCTTCTTTTGCTTTTCTTTTAATGTACGAGGTATAGTCAAAAGTGACATTAATATATAAATAAAAAATCAAACTCACATAGTAGATCGTAGTATTACACATATATGCACACATTATATATACATATAACAGGAATACTTGCATTGAACGTAGTGCGGACTATGTTGAAAGTGATTAAGTGTTTGTAGTCTTATTGCATACATTCTATTAATAAAACATTATTAAGGTTACTTTTTGGCTCTCCCTCGTATAATCAAAAAGTGGTGGCCTAGCGTCTTCGTCTACATCCGTTCTAAATTAGATTGAAAAGTAATCGTAAATACAACGTAAGAATAAAATTATACCACTGCATATCACTGCATATAGAGCAACTGGACATAGCTGGAATGAGGTACTGTACGTAGCAGAGAATTCACGCATTCGCAGAATGAAATGTCCGATCGTGTCCTCGAGCGGACGGAAGTTGAGGTGACATCAGCGTTTTGTTCGAGACCGTCCGGGACGGTCTGTGGTTGACTGGTACGAAAGTCCGATGCACAATGCTGCATGTAATCACCGTCACATCGGACTGTCCAAGACAAAATCTTCCTGTCTGAGGCAAAATGTTCGATACTGTATGCTGCTGGATTTAAGTGTTTCTGCGTCTATATCTACAAATAAAATTGGAAAATAGGCGTAAACACATAATAATAATAATAATAATAATAATAATAATAATAATAATAATAATAATAATAATAATAATAATAATAATAACCTATACTAATAATAAATCTGTAGCCGAAATTTTTCTGGTAATTTTAGATTTTCCAAAAATAATTGGTCCTAACATATACAATTAACCACCCTGAAACCGAAAATCGCTTTTTTGAAATTTTTGTTTGTATGTCTGTCTGTCTGTCTGTCTGTCTGTATGTTTGTTACCTTTTCACGCGATAATGGCTGAACGGATTTCGATGAACATTGCAATATAAATTAAGTTCGTTGTAACTTAGATTTTAGGCTATATGGCATTCAAAATACATTACTTAAAATGGGGGTCATAAGGGGGCCTGAATTAAATAAATCGAAATATCTCGCTTATTATTGATTTTTGTAAAAAATGTTACACAACAAAAGTTTCTTTAAAAATAATTTGCGATATGTTTTATTCCTTGAAAAATTTTGATAGGACTGATATTTAATGAGACAAATGAGTTTTAAAATTAAAATAACTGCCATCTAAGGCCGTGTAATGAATTAAAAAAACAAATGACTTCGTCTTGGACAGCAACAATCGAAAGCTATGAAAGATAGCCTACAGATAATGTTTCTGTGTTTGTATGAAGTAATATCAGAAGCTAAATTAACCGATTTGTATAATAAATTATTAATTCACCATTGCAAAGTGTAGTTTCTCTAGATGGACATAATGCTATAATGTTATTACAGTAACTTCTGAGTGAATCGAGGACAGGTAAGATTAAAATAGCTTCTTATGCACAGAAAACTTGATAGGCTATTCTGTACATTCGTTTCCTGTATTTCCTAAAATAATTTTTATGACCAAATGAGTGTCTCTGGATCAAAATGATCGCATTTTAATTATGCAAATACAATTTAAATTAAGTAACATATTAAACGATTTATCCTTATATCAAACACGAATGTTCCCTGGATCAAATGTCCTATTTTAATTATGTAATTACTTTATATTTATTTCTAACGGGTGCAGCGGAGCGCACGGATACGGCTAGTAATAATAATAATAATAATAATAATAATAATAATAATAATAAAGCCGTAAATCCCCACTGGGGCAAGGCCTCCTGCTTGGGCAGGGGTGGCTCAAGTCTTGACCATCAGAAGAGCCGACCTGATGGTCTATTTACATCTCTAGTTCTTTGTCCATAATTTCACTAGCACTGGTTGTTGCTCCCGCTCAAAGTTGGTTGACTGCGTCCTTCCACCGTGTTCTTTGGCGTCCTATTCTGGTCCACAGTCTTCCTAGCTCCAACTTGAAGTCATCCCCCCATCTTTTCCTCGGTCGTCCACGGTTTCTCCAGCCAATTCTTGAATCCCACAGTGTCGCCGTGTGAGCCCATCTGGTAGGTTGCATTCATTCCACGTATCCTCCCCAGCGCCATTTCATCCTATTAGCTAGTGTGACCACGTCCTCTACACCGCTTCGTCGCCGTACTTCTTCGTTTCTGATTCTGTCCTTCAGACTTATTCCGAGTATTTTCCTCCATTCTTCTTTGGCATCTTCCTAATTTTAATGCCTGTTTCTTGGTGAGTGACCAGGATTGCGCCCCATATAGAAGTACAGGTGCCAATGCAGCTGTTGAAGATCTGCCTCATATTCTGCAATTTCTGGCTCTTGTCCATTAGGATGAAGGACATACTCCAAAACTTTCTCTATGCCGATGCTATTTGTCTATCAATTTCTTTATCCATGCTGTTCTGAAATGATATAGTCTGGCCAAGGTAAATGTATTGCGTGACAAATTCGATATTCGCATTGTTGACGATCATCTGCCCTTCTGCGTCATTTGTCAGTACTTTGGTTTTGCTGGTGTTGATTTTTAGGCCTACTGCCATGCTTTCTTCTCACAATTCGTTCAGCATCTCTTCCAATCGTTTCCTGGATCTGGCAAACAGAACCACATCATCAGCGAAGCGTAGATTGGTCAGTTTTCTTCCGTCGATAGATATGCTGTGCTTGAGACCTCAAGGTAGCTTGCGAAAGACTTCCTCCAATACACAATTGAAGATCTTCGGTGGCAAGGGATCTCCTTGTCTTACTCCTCGCTGTATGTTGAATGGTGTTCCTTCTGTATCCAGTTTCACTTCTGTTGTGTTTCTTTGGTATAGCACGCCAAGTAGTCTAATATATTTGATTGGAACACCCTGATTCTTAAGTGCTTTTAAAACACTAATATGTTCTATCGAATCGAAAGCTTTTGCATAATCCACAAAGGCTATATACAATTTCAAATTGTGTTCCTAGTCTTTTTCCATGATCTGCGTCAATGTCTGAATGTGGTCCGCCGTTGAAAATCCAGAAAGAAATCCAGCTTGCTCCGGAGGTTGATTTTCTTCCAGCGTTTTGGTGATCCTGCGCAATATTATTTTCGAAAACACTTTATACATGTTGGACATGAGACTGATGGGCCTTTAGTTGTCTATATTGTCTCTTTTGCCTTTCTTATGTAAAAGAATTATTGTATTCTTATCGTAAGAATAAAATTATACTAAGTACTGAAAATAACCCACACAGGAAACAGAGCAAACAGGTGATTAAGTAAGCAGACAGCAGATGTCACGCATGCGTAAAATGAAGAGTTGGACCGTGTCCACCAGCGGACCAAACTTCTTGTTCTTGTTCACACTTTTGTTCGGTACCGTCCGGGGCAGTTGGTGGTTGACTGATACAAAATGTCCGATGCTATATTGCTACAACATCATAACCTGACAGCGTAGGGTAAACATTGGTAATTTCGTGATAATTTCATGAAAACTAATTTAAAATGAAAATGTGTAAATATATCCTTATTCCGATTTTTTCATCTAAAAGACGATAACTTGCTGTACAAATCTGGAGACATAAACGATTGGATACGTTCTTGAATATGTGCCAAAAACCACTTTTACAACTTAAGCTGAAAGGTTGGTTATTTCGTGATAACCTTGGTAATTTCGTGATATTGGAATGATAATTTCGTGAGAGGTAGACGAATTGTGGAAAAATTCATTAAAGTCAAATGAAATTCTCATTTATTGTTACAAGACTTCAAACATAGTAATTCTGTCTAATATTCATAGCAAGAAAATATAGAAATACATATCAACACATAATAAGAATGAAATAAAAGTAAAAATTGAAATTGAAAAGGGACCTTCTTTGCCATGAAAGGGAGAACACTTTTATTACGGACTTTACTACTACTAGGGTAACTCCAAAAGTAATGCATAACGTTTGTTTAAAAATTATATTTTTATCCTACAGCTTTGCTATTTTCACAGAATGTAGATGCATCCTTAAGGAACAAAATGTCACTTTTCCACATAATCCCTGTCCCTTTCAACTGCTTTACGTAACCTAGGAACGAGGGCCTGTAGACCAGCACGGTAAAAGTCTGGACCAACACGTTTGAGCCACTCTTTAGCAGCGTGCACAAGAGAGTCATCTTCTAACCTCGTTCCGCGAAGGGATCCTTCAGTTTATCAAAGAGATGGTAATTGCACGGTGCCAGTTGAGGACTGTAAGGCGGATGTTTCAGTGTTGTCTATCCGAATTTTCTGATCTGGTCTGTGGTCTTGTGACTGTGCGTTGTCGTGCAACAGCAGAACATCCTGCTTCTCCCGATGTCGTCGAACACGACTCAGTCGAACTTGAAGTTTCTTGAGAGTTGCAACATACCCGTCAGAATTAATGGTGGTTCCGTGTGACATGATGTCCATAAGCAAGAGTCCTTCTGAATCGAAAAACACAGTAGCTATAACGTTTCCTGCCGAAGGTGTACTTTTGAATTTCTACTTCTTTGGTGAATTTGCATGATGCCACTCCATTGTCTGCCTCTGTCTCCGGTCCAAAATGGTGGAGCCATGTTCCATCTAGTGTCACAATTCTTTCAAGTCATCTAGCACTTATCATTGACACTTAGCATGATAACAAATCAAACAGAAGCTATACTGAACCCATAGCGTCTCCGTTTTCTTTTTTGTTATCACATCTTGTCTTCAGATTTCTAAAATTCCTATTGTAATACATTTTATACTATTTAAAAATTGTAACACTTAATGCTCAACAAAATTTCGCCTCAAACAGCTAAGATTTCTATCAGTAAAGCTAAGCCTATATGGTAATTTCAGATTTATCTAAAATTCCAGAAACATTTCCTAAAATTTCATGAAGATACAATAAATCTTTTACCCAAATATCATATGCTTACCTTTAGTAATAAGCCTGTAATGTAATTACAAACATCCACAAAATTTGTACGCCTGAGAAGTCGACGCAAACTTGCTCTCTCCAAACATAAATGCTCACTGAAGCAACTACAATAGTCACACAAAGCTTAGCTGTATGTTTCTGGAAACTGGACAATATATGCAATCTCTTGGCGGAAATTTGGATCTCGTAACACCATTGGTTAGTTCACAAAAGAGCAAAGAAAAAGTATCACGAAATAACCACTGCCACGAAATTACCAATGCTTACCTTATATTCGGTCGCTACACAGCAATAAGACACCACAGCCCTTGATTTACGGAGGGAGCGTAGCATTGAGTTCAGTGACCTTCCTACTACTCACGTACATTAATAGCTACTGCTCGACCTAGTGGTTATATCGCAGGATCGGCGAAACGGGGAAAGTCACGTGATAGTTACTTACTTTACAGTACCCTCTTCTTTAAATTAATTATTTTAATGAGTTGTATAATATTACGCAGACTTCCAATTCCGAACAGGAAAGAGGCTAATTCCCCAACCAACTGTAGCTATTAAGTGTATGTAAATTATTGATAGCCTAATATAAAATCCTATTACACTATCTAAAACAAGTTTTCTCTCTCTGGGACAATAGTAATAACAATACTATATTAGTAGTATGGATTTTACTATTGTTCAGTGTTTTATGACAGGTATATAGTTTATAACCGTAAGTAATTTTGTTCTTATCTATTTATTATCGCTAACCATGCATCGAAGTGTAACTAAGTTATTTCTTCTGTTATGTGTTTTACTGCTGTTTATTGCTTCAGTGTTTCTAATTAAGGTATTTATATGTAACCAAAAGCAACTGAATATCATTTTCGTATTTAATTGCTACTGTTTATTGTTACTATATTAGGTGTTTAATTTGAAATTAAGACAATTTTGTGCATTATCTCTTTATTATTGTTTAAAATTATGTATATATTCGCTAATTTATGTCATATTTCTGCAATGTCTCCCTCTACACCTTCGTTTATAATTTCTAATTTATGTATTTAATTTTTTTAACTGAATGTAGTTTTTGTATAATATATTTAGTATGGTTTACTGTCTAATAATTAATTAATGTATTTATATTGTAACTATAACTCATACCTACTACTACTTCTTTAAAATTGTATATTATCTTTACGTAATGTATTTCACATGTAACAAACTATAACCCTAATATACCAAAGGGTAAAGTAAGGTTTCAATATTTGGATAATAATAATAATAATAATAATAATAATAATAATAATAATAATAATAATAATAATAACACCCAACCACTAGCCTTTACAGAGAGGCCAGCAAAAACGGGTGGGGAAAATCGAGATGCGATATAACCACTCGGTTGGACAGTAGCCTTCAGTATCGGGATCGAAAATCCGCTGTCTGATCATAACATTGCGTATAATCGCAATCACATCGGACGGTCTGAGACAGAATGTCCAATGCAGTATGCTGCAGGCCTTGGAAGATAAACGTGATGTTAGAAGATAAAATTGCATCACTTTTGGATAACATATTACGTTGCTAGAAGGGAATGTGCAGTACTGAACGTTTTTCAGTTCTTGGAAATGGGAATAAATTCGCTGAAACTATAATTATAATGATTTTTGTTTCGTTTAAGGATTGTTGGATATTTTCAGTAGAAATTTGGGATCTAATGAGAAGTTTGGCCTCTGAGAACGAGTTGCATAAGTTCTAGTGACTGTATGTTGTGATAAACTCTGTTAACCCGTTACCATATCAACCGATAGGGGAGAAATGAAAGCACCCTTGCTTCCGTAGAATGAGTTTATGAGTCAAATAAGGGTTGGTTGGGGCTGGGGAATAAATTTGCAGGGTAATATATAAATCCTTTCGAAGTGATTGACGGAAAAGAGGATGGGTAATGGAACGATGCTCAGCTGATTGCATTCAGCCATCTTGGATGCTCTTTGAAGCACAAACTTTATAAGCTTCTCTAAAGTCATGAATATATTGTCAATCAAAATTTGCCATAAAATCCAAATATCTTCCGGGTCGCAACCCCTTGTATCTTGAGAAACTGTGTACCCTACCTTTCTTTAATAAACCATATTCTGAGATAGTGCACTGAGGATTGGATACTAAGTGGATGGGTATTTTATGACTAATTGACGAGTCCTTTGTGATATAATATCTAGAATGAAAACGGGAGCTTAGCTACTACACCATTTGATCATCAGATAAAACAAAAAGGAGATAATCGCTTTCTCCTTGAATTACGACGATATCATCATGAGTGACATAATATATGAATACATAAAACATATTGATTTTCCTTTATTTTTTCGCGGTATTACTAGGCTCCGTATTTTAGCTACCTATAAACTGGAATGAAGTTGCCTGATTCGAAATATATTTGACGTCACTGCGCAGGTACAGATACGTTCGTATACAAAATAGTTACGCATCCTCTGCCCTCTTCCTCTAGAAAGTCAAAATCGGGACGCAGTCATAGTGAGTATTCTTATCGATCACTGTTTTCACTAGTAGTATTATTTGAATAACTACATTTTGTGGCTGATTGAAGGTTCGTTACAGAGGTAAAATGCCTTAGGTAAGACCTCAAGCGTGTAATATTGCAGGGCATAGTTGAGGATATTACTGAAGTAATATTTTCAACAACATTACATATAAATTGCGTAAAATATACTTAAAAGTGACAAAAACAGTGCACTAAAGAACACTGCAATACCAAAAGGCACAAAAAGTATGTTGAACGTAATCTAAAAGAACCAGTACCATGAAAATCTGAAAGTTATGAAGATATTAACTCGACGTTTAGCATGGATTTGTATAGCTTACCACGATGGTTAGTGCCAACATTCCAATTAATAAATTGAGTAATGTTCATTTTAAGGAATTTCTGGAAAATATATAGAAAATTAATGGGTTTTCAGTAATGAGCGACATGCAACATCCTAATGAAACACGAAAAAATATCAGACAATAGGAATATCTTGTACTACATCATGCACCAACAATGTCTTGTACTATTTGAAAGAATCTATTGTAGCCTAATATACAATTATTTCAAGTGACATCCGCATATTCTCAAGTTCAGTAAGTTACGAATGCATGTTAATATTCACTGCAAAGATCACGACGAAAATGAACATCACGATCAAGCATGTGTTTATTAGTATAGCTTCAGAATGTCGGGAGTTGACTGTACTCCACGAACACGCAGCGACGACCTGTTTGTTTACATTCTTATCCGTTGCATCACCTGTGTTCGGCGTAGTATATACCCAATGTATCTTTAACTTCAGTCTTTAGGTAGCTGGAATACGAAGCCTGATCATTACAAATGCATTGCGACATTGCCATGTAACCTGCTTAGGGCCTTATTCTTATTAGATATCGTATATTGTATAGGTATATGCCTTTGTCTTGGAATGGAATAGAATTTCGGGAGGGAGCACTACGACCCAGCACTGCGACCTTTAAAGATCTATTGGGCTTACCTTCAAAGTTTCCTGCGTACCCAGGGAGGCAACCCCAGTTGTCCCTAGGTCAGCCTCCTCTTTGCGTCACCACCTGGCGTTCGGAAAATGCTATGGAATGATGACGAAATGGAGAAATGTTGGCGAAATGCTGGAGATGCCTAATATGAATGAATGAAGTGCATTAAATTGTTACATAATAATACAAACACATGTAGGACCACACAGGATCCTTCGCACGAGCCTCTACGACCGTTCGTGCTATAGCTGTGCACACTTTAAACGTTCAGAAAAAAAGAAAAAGTGAGAAAATAATAATAACAAAAGTAGTAATGACACAGAGTAACCAGTATGAGGTTTAGAGTACACGGAGTATAAATGACGTCATGACCCGTGTGCAGTCACTCGACTGCAACAGCACAGGTGGGACCGTAATGTGCATTACCGTTGTGTGTAGGCCTATTGCTGCTTGGCTGCGGTACATGTAACAGGCTTCGACGTAGGGACACGTGATTGAAGGTTGCAACTCACGTTAATACTTTAATGCTAGACATTTATTTTCTACACTAGAAATGTACTGTATATACTGCATCTGTACAGGGTGAAATATATTTTGTGCCGTATTGTGCCTGACTGTTTACATGTTGAGACACGAAGTAACAGCGCTCTTCATCTTCCACTCCGCTCGACCACCAGACCACTATCTTCCGTGCGTTCTGAACTTCATGCGTTTCTGTGCCCAGGACCGAAGCCTGATGATGATGATGATAATAATAATAATAATAATAATAATAATAATAATAATCATAATAATCATCATTACTATCAATATTATTATAGCTAATGTACCGTAATTTCATACCGAATTTGAATAAATAATCCAAATAATAAATATATAAAAAACAGTGAAACAAAACATATAAGTACACACACTTAAAAATAAATGTATAATGTTAAGTCAAATACAATTAAATTCATTTTCCTATAAAAACACAAGTGAAATAAAAGAACATAAATGTAATTATGCACATTTATAAAATGTACAGGATAAACCGTAAGTAATGTTATTAATTTCAAAGAGTTATTTTTTCACATATCTCAAACAAAACGTTTAATAAAATTTTGCTTGTGTTTGCGTCCTTTTCGAGAAAAAAAATCTACGAAGCGTTTCATTGCATGTGTTTGGAAAGGAACTGAATTAATTCCCAACATGCACAGTTAATTTAAGACTGCAGTGTATTATGATAATAAATGATTTAAGGAATTTAAGTTTTGTTTTTTAAATGTGCAGAAATATGATTTGAACAAATGTACCTTTTCATTCTGCAATTTGAAAATGTTACATTTGTTCGGGTCAAATTTCTGCATATTTGAAGAACAAAACTAAATTTCTTTCAATTATTTATTACCTTAATGCACTGCTCTCTTAAATTAACCGAGCATATTGAGAATTAAACACTATGAAATATTTCATGTTCAATAATTTTTATTTCGAAAAGGAAGCAAAAGCGAGGAATATTGTATTAAACATTTTTGTTTAAAATATTTCAAGGAATAACCCCCTCAAATAGATGATAATATTTAGGATTCAGCTTATAATACACAAATAAATACAATTAAATTCAATATCCTGCCAAAATTTTATTAAATAATCAAAATAAGAAATATGAAAACAACAAAAAAAAAAAGAAACATTTCATTTTTTTGTCATAAAGAGGGAAATGTCCGCTAAAAAGAAGCACGATGTATTTTTCTAATGTCCAAGCGCTCTATAATTGAAAATAAAAGGTAAAATATAATGTTTGTTTAATTAATAAACTCAAGAAAGCCTCTTTTTATGTTTTAATGTTGCTTTACAATCTGAAGTGAAGTTGTTAGAATAAAGATAATAGGTGACAACATCATAATATTTTACAGTTTTCCATGTAGCTTGAAGAAACGAACAATTCTATCGTTCAGAGAACAGATTCCGAAATTACGACTCTTTACGAATCATATCTGAGTTATCTGTGGAATTGTACATGTTTGAAACAAAACCCATGGCTCCACAATGCTACCATCTCCTGGCAATGACGCAGAGGTCTCGGAGATTGGCAAAGTTTGCTCATTAGAACTTCATGCACTAAGGCATTTACACTGCATCGAAATTCTAACGTCTCCACAAAGTCAATTTCTGTAATTGGA
Organism: Periplaneta americana; assembly: GCF_040183065.1. NCBI lineage: Eukaryota > Metazoa > Arthropoda > Insecta > Blattodea > Blattidae > Periplaneta > Periplaneta americana. The sequence goes on from NC_091118.1 coordinate 52,600,536, forward strand.
CTCGTCTTCATTTTCTTGTGATCTTTAGTGGGGTGTAAAGGGATAAGAAAGAGGGAACTTTGATGAGGCTTGGAGCAATGTTATGACGTCATATAAATTACTTTTCTCTTATTCCCAAATGAACATTTCATGTTTAAGAGAGGAAGTTATTTTAGAATACAAATTCGCACATTGAGGAATTAGAAGTAATTGGACTGGAAGACGTCTTGTTTATAAGCCAAATGTCACAACAGATACAGTTTCCAGAGTAATTAAAGTTTGTATATCAAAAGTAATTTTGATGATTGTATTTAATTACATATTTTGTAACAGAATTTATATTAAAATGCACAGTTGTTTTTATTGCCTTCTGAATTGTGTAATAAGAAAATCCAGAAACCCTTGGTCTGTAAATATTAATAACATTTCACATCAAAGGCTTCATTTGTTTACGTTTTGTCTTACAAATTAACAGGAAAGAAGTCCGGTATCCTATAGAAAGGTATAGAATCATATCTCTCAAGAGGAACTGAGTTTGTTTCTTTATCTAAGTTAATCTTAAACCTCATTATTATTATTATTATTATTATTATTATTATTATTATTATTATATTATTATTATTATTATTATTATAAGAAATTTAAAGAGAAGTGACTTTTTTTGTTAAAACAATTTTAATTGAGAGGTCGCATCGCGATTGTCTTTTGGGAAAAGCACATTATTGATGCATTGCATTCCAGTTTCCTGCCATCTGCCGGTCACACTGTACAACTAAGACTTAGCCTAAGTCACTTAGGTCTCGACCCTGATCACATATAACAGAACGAATAGCCTAATGGACTTTCAAGACAGCCACTTTTATCAGTTTGACTATGCTGTCATCTATTGAATACAAAATAAGTTATAATCCTTATGGAATTGCATGGAGCAACTGTAGGCTACTTTCATCTATCGGTCGTTACCAGATATGCTTTTTCGACGGCGGACCCCCTGGTGGTTGTTCTCATTTTATGTTGCCATTTAATAACAACAGAATGGTCAGTCTGATACTCATGATGGATTAGTTACAAATGATTAAACAAATATTGCTAATGAATTTAACAATTACTTTTCTAATGTAGGTGCAGAAATTGTTTCTTCTATTAAAATAATAATAATAATAATAATAATAATAATAATAATAATAATAATAATAATAATAATAATAATAATAATAATAGTATAATAAAATTAATGTAACGAATAACTTTATTAAAATAAATTCATGTATACAACTTAACCCTGTTACAATAGAGGAATTAATTAAAATGAGTTGAAACTCGAAGGACAATACATCATGTGGTTTTGATATGTTTTGTATTGTATTGTATTGTATTTATTAACATTCCATGGTATTCATACATTGCTTCACAGCTAGAATATGGAACAATTAAAAAAACTTAATACTATTATTTATAGTCACAGTCTAGATGAAATATATGCAGAAGAGATTTACAATATAGTCTACTAATACAACACAAAGTTTTAGTATCAATTTCATGAAGAGTTATTGAATGTCATGAATTCACCTACATAATAGAAGGCGTGAGAAATTAGGTACTTCTTTAATTTGGCCCTAAGTAATCTTAGGTTTTGAGTTTCATTTTTTATATTGCTAGGGAGGCTATTAAAAATTTTTACTGCTATATAACGGACTCCTTTTTGATAGCACGATAGACATGCCGATGGACTATGAAAGTCATTTTTGACGTGTATTTATGCTATGAACTGTTGAATTAGTTAAAAAGCTTTCACGATTACATAAGAGGAAGATTATTAATGAAAAGATATACTGACAAGCCCTGGGCATTATTTGAATTTTTTTGAAAATAGTCCTACAAGATTTAATGCTAAGTTAAGAAAATTGCTAATAATTTATATCGCTAAACCGCTTGTATATATATATATATATATATATATATATATATATATATATATATATATATACATATACATATATATAATTTACATTTTTTGCATGGAAAATTTCCTGACAAATTAAAAATTGCTATCCTGAAACCAATTTTTTATTTTTGAATATGGTGATCAAATGAATATGAATAATTACAGACCTATATCTTTGCTCTCTTCTTTTTCTAAATGTTTTGAACAAATGCGTTAAAATAGAACCATGGATCATTTAAATAAGCAGAATGTATTAAATGAAAACCAATTTCAATTTAGAAAAGCTGTAGTACACAGAATTCTATTTTCAATGTCTAAAAAAATTATTAAAGTACATTATCAAGGTTTTAAATGTATTAGTACATTTTTGGATATAAGAAAAGCTTTTGATACTGTAAGTCATAATTTATTCTATTAGATGAATTAAATTGTATTGCAATTAAAACAATGCTTTTAATTTATTAAAATCTTATTTAAATGATAGAGTTCAAGTTACTGAAATTGATAATGAATTAAGTGAATTTACTAAAGTTAACATAGGAGTTCCGGAACGAATAGTCCTTGGACCGATTTTATTTTTAATATAGATTAACGACCTTTTAATGATAGACCTTAAAGAATGTGAAGGTGATTTATATTCCTATACTGATGATACAGTTTTACTTTTTGATGGAAAAACTTGGACTGAAGCTTATTATAATGCAAATTGTGGCTTAAACGTAATCAAAAAAAAGGTTCAATTTAAATTCTCTTGTAATTAATGGAGATTAAACAATAGCTACCCCATTTTCTTTAAATAATAAAAGTAATAAATGAATTTAATCAATATTAAAAATTAAATGCATAATTTTGACTGTTCCGATAAAAATTGCAATTGTTCAGTATTAATGAAGTTAATGAGGTTAAATACTGAGGTATAATTATTATTGATAATCATTTAAAATGGAATAATCATATCCATTATATTTGTATAAAATTACGTAAAACATATTACTTTGTTTTTCTAAGAAATATTTGGTCAACTAACTGTTTACGTACAATTTATTTAGCATTATTTCAGCCTATGTTTATGTATGGTATTTTAGATTGAGGTTGGAACTTTATCCGTTAATTTTACTACAGAAAAAAGTATTTAAAATTTGTTTAAGAAAGCAGAAAGATTATTCAACTGAACTGTTGTTTAAACATTTAAAAGTTTTCAACATTAAACAAATTTATTATTCTATTTTAATAAACTATTTTCACAAAAATCTTAATAACTTTGCAAGGTATATACATAAATAAAGACATAAAAATATGAATTCTCTGCGGTTATGTGAACCTAAATGTAAAATCAATTCATCTTTTATCATAACATGAGTCAAGGTCCTAGATTATTAAACAAATTTTATAATAATATTAGTTTAATCACTAATCCTCTTGAAATTAATAAAACATAAAAAAATTGAATTGGATTAAAAGTAGAGTTTGAAGATATTTAACACTGTTTAATCTGTAGACTAATTTATTCACTCTCAATAAAATTTTATTTTTGTTTGTATTGGAATCCCCTCCTTAGCACGTCTCACTCATTTAGAAGTGAGCTAGTTCGAATTATGTTATATTAACTTGTATTCATTTGAAATTTTCTAGTATTAAAATAAATAAATAAATCTATATTAATAATAAATCTGTAGCCGAAATTTTTCTGGTAATTTTCGATTTTCCAAAAATAGTTGGTCCTAACATATATAATTAACCACCCTGAAACCGAAAATAGCTTTTTTTTTTTAATTTTTGTTTGTATGTCTGTCTGTTTGTCTGTATGTATGTTTGTTACCTTTTCACGCGATAATGGATGAACGGATTTCGATGAAAATTGGAATATAAATTATTTTCGTTGTAACTTAGATTTTAGGCTATATGGCATTCAAAATACATTATTTAAAAGCGGGGTTATGAGGGGGCCTGAATTAAATAAATCGAAATATCTCTCTTATTATTGATTTTTGTGAAAAATGTTACATGACAAACGTTTCTTTAAAAATAATTTGCGATATGTTTTATTCCTTGAAAAATTTTGATACGACTGATATTTAATGAGATAAATGAGTTTAAAAATTAAAGTAACTGCCATCTAAGGCCGTATAATGAAATAAAAAACAAATGACTTCGTCAATAAGGGGCCTTGGACAGCAACAATCGAAAGCTATGACAGATAGCCTACAGAGAATGTTTCTGTGTTTGTATGAAGTAATATCGGAAGCTAAATTAACCGATTTGTATAATTAATTATGATTTCACCATCGGAAAGTGTAGTTTCTCTAGATGGACATAATGCTATAATGTTATTACAGTATCTTCTGATATGATATAATATAATGTAATGTAATAATATATAATATAATATATAATATAATATAATATAATATAATATAATTTAAGTTATTTGAAGGATTCAGAACCATAGTGGGCCAAACGCCATTTACTGAATACGTAGAAAATAAGGGTTAAAATTAAGTTATTACCATAATTCAATGGAAACCTATAACAAGTAAAATAAAGTATACACATTAAATCTAAATGATGTCATTGTTCATTAAACTATGGTTGCATGTAATAAAAATTAGAAACATGTTAAAGGAATTGTCATTGCACCAATGAGTGGTCTCTGGACAAAAATGATCGCATTTTAATTATTTGGATGCAATTTAAATTAAGTAACATATTAAACGATTTATCCTTCTATCAAACACGAATGTTCCCTGGATCAAATGTCTTATTTTAATTATGTAATTACTTTATATTTATTTCTAACGGGTGCAGCGGAGCGCACGGGTACGGCTAATAAATAAATAAATAAATAAATAAATAAATAGATAAATGAATAAGTAAATAAATAAATAAATAAATAAATAAATAAATAAATAAATAAATTTGGGAATTTATGAACAATTTCATTATGTATATTTTTAAATTGGTTATTTTACGACGCATTTTCAACTGCTCTGATTATCTAGCCTCTGAATGAGATAAAGATGATAATGCCAGCGAAATGAGCACAGAGTGCAGCGCCAAGATTTACTCAGCATTTGCTCTTAATGGATTGAGGGAAAATCCTGGAAAAACCTCAACCAGGTAACTTGTGTAAATCAGGATTTGAACCCGGGCCCGCTCGTTTCACGGTTAGAAATGCTAACCATTACTCCACAGCGGTGGGCGTTTAAGTATGTATTTCTATTAAGAAATCAATACGTAGTAAAAATTGTCAATATATTATAAAAGAGTTGGATAGAAGCAAAAAAAAAAGTACAATATATCACGAGAAAGATTATTTCGACTTCATGACGGTCATATTTTTTCTCATGAATTGGACAACCAAAGTTCTTCTTTCGTTACAGCCAGAATTCTATCCCTTAAGCTTACTAAACCCCAGAGGGAACGGGTGAAATACGAATGTACAATTCTAAGACTGACCTTTAGCCCGAAGATAGACCAAGTCAGGTTGCTAATACCCAGCAGATCGAAAGCTCAGTATGCTCAGCATTGGAAACCAATAACCAAGCAGCCAACATTGTCCCATAACACTTTAGTAAAACCAAGTTTAAACTTAATGCAGCATGGCTTTTCCTGAGGATAAGATACCTTGAATTCCTATATGAAGGTCAAAACCCTAATATTATGGCTTCTCATGAAAGGGAACTGAGCTTAAATCCTGTGGGGATAATATAGAATTTGTAATATTCAAATAGAGTATTGATCAGGAGCCAATGGAATATTTCGGATAGCTACGTCATTTTAACACCTAACTTCTCTCAACATCATAATGCCCATATTGAAGAGTAAAATATAAAAAAGAAAAATCGCAATGAATTTGAGTGTCATGGCATGTTTTGCAACAGTAAATTAAGTTTCTTAATAATTATTTTACAAATATGAGTATAATCCCTAACGTAAGACATTATTTTAATGAAATGTATAAATTCTACTGTTAAGTATATATAATTAAATTTGTACAAATGAGCCGTTCAGGGGAAAAGTAGTGTACGTCAAAATTGGGTAATGAGGTTTAAAGTAAAAATTCTGTAAAATACAGCGCAAAATAGCAATTAATATGTCCTTCTTGCTATCCGCTGACTACTAATAGTTTAAATGAATTGAATATTAATTGCTTCTTTGCGCTGTATTTTACAGAATGTTTACTTTAACCCTCATTACCCATTTTTGGCTTACACCACTTCTGTTCTGAACGGCTCAAATATACATCAAATAACTATTTGTGTATTTCATTTAATTTGTTGGTTATTTAAGTGATACATCATTATCATCATGATCATCATCTTCATTTAGGGTAAGGTACTTGTGCCTGTTCCGGCTTCAAAGAATTGTTGCCACCATTTTCAGTTTGGACGTGCCAGGCTTTTTCCGTCCTTTCGCTGCGTATTGTAACTCTCTTCTGGCGATATCACTGTCAGATTGTTTATTTCAATGTTACTTTTATTTTTGATATTGTATTCTGTAACTTTTTAAATTAACAAAAAAAATGTTTATTTTCTTTCTTGTATCTTCATGTCTCTTTCTCTCCACAAGTCTTTATCATGCCAGTGATTGTAAAAAATATATATTTTAACATCGAGAAGAAACAATACACTTGGTGCTAAATAATCTCACAGTAAATACAGCGTCGTTAAATAAGCGATTGAAATAAAGATACATTTATTTATATAGTGGCCTTTGTGTGCTAGACTGTGAACCCGGAGACCACGAGTTTTATTCCCGGGTATACCTAATAAAATTATACAGTTGAATTGAGTGTGGTGCTAGTTTAACACGTTAATTGCTCTATCAAAGATCCATTTTCTGTCACAACACATTGTCGAATTCCAGTAAAGGAAAAGAAACATCCAGCAATGACATTGCAGCACACCTATTCCGTTTGGTAGTTAATGCAGTCTATTAGTATGTGTCAGGTGCTCGAATCGGCACGTTCTCTCATGAAGCTCTGGTGCCCATGAGATTATATTTTATTCAGATTCTTCTATTTCATGTATGTTTTCCACTGTTTAACTGAATCATAGATATGATGGGTGTCCACCAATTAGATCCGACTTTGTTTTGAAGTTTGCAAAGCGCTAGATATTAAAATAATATAATATATTTTTTAAGTTTATTTTTGCATGCTTTAATATCTGTGGTCATATCGCGTCTGTAGGATCTTCGGTTATATCAGCAGGGCGTTGTTACTATTGTTGAGTTCCTGTTCCTATTGTGTTGTAGATGGTTTGTGTTCATGTAAATGATTTTAGACTTTGATTAATATTTATGACATTGGTGATTGAGGCGGTGATGAATCATGGAATGTAAATTTTGAATCTGGTATTTGCTTTTTGACTGAGAGGAAACAATAAAAAATCTCAGTCAGATTGGCTGACCACGGGATTTGAACCTTGGACCTCCGGAATGCGAGCCTCGAACGTTGTCGTCTGAGCCTACTCGCTCGGTCGGATATTATTCTTTTAATAAATCAGTTTACTGATTAACTCACTTTAAATATTCTTCAGAAATAATCAAATAGTCCTCAGCATTACATCAGACAATTGATGTGTACACTTCTGCTTTTTAACATGCATCAATCATGTTGAAAATTTTGAAGAAAATATTCTGAAGTTTATTTCATAAAAGGCACTTTTTATCGTTAGGTTTCCTTCTGTTAAAATAGAATTGAAACTATGTATTTTATACCTTTTGTCTATAAGAGTAACAAGAGCATAAATTTTTATTTGAACAATATCATTAATAGGACTATACCACAAATTATTCTCCGTTTCTGGGTCTGTAGAGTATGGGAGACGAAATGAGTTCTTTGCGGAAGTGGTGAGTGGAGGGGTCCAGTCCAATGACAGTTCTGGGGAAAAGCATTGATTGAAGACGAGCGCGTAAAATACCACCCCTACCTATCACCTTCTGCCACGCGTATCTTACTCCTTAACTTCCGTAAGCCGATGCATCCAGCAATACACTCCCGCACTGATAGGCTCCGACCATTCGCTTATCATAGGTTCCACCCAAATTCGTCGATTTACTCTACAGATTTGAAAAAACGGAGAGTAAATCAATGAAAAATTAGAGGGCAGGGTAACTTTCGGTGCTGGACACCGAACTCATTTCACCGGCGTTATCACCTTCATATCATTCAGACGCTAAATAACCTAGATGTTGATACAGCGTCGTAAAATAACCCAAGAAAATAAAATAAAAATGATAATTAGAATGAGCATCATAGGATAGTAATGAAATATAACATTTGAAGACTGGACATAAAGAAAGGCTGTAAGTGTAAATTAATTAAAAGAAAAAGAGTCTATGTCCCTGGTTCAAATCACTGTTAAAAATGATAAATCCCATTGAAATTTTGGTTAGAGCCTATATTCCCCATAGATGTGCAAAATGTATGATGCTACATTGCTTGTTGCACAATAAAGCTGTGTTTTCTACGGTTTGTCTCTTTGGCACTTACAGACTTTTCTATATCCAGTTCTCATTTGGGTTGCATTCAAAAAGTACCTGTTTAATCTACCTTAAATTAAAAGTTAATAATTGCAATCAGTTTCGACCTGAAATTTAGATAATAATATTGTTTGAAATGATTGAACATATCATCCAGAATAATTATAACGAATTTTTCTCTTGCACGATTTGTAACAAAATAAATAAATAAATAAATAAATAAATAAATAAATAAATAAATAAATAAATAAATAAATAAATAAATAAATAAGTAAATAAGTAAATAAGTAAATAAGTAAATAAATAAGTAAATAAGTAAATAAGTAAATAAGTAAATAAATAAATAAATAAATAAATAAATAAATAAGTAAATAAATAAATAAGTAAATAAATAAATAAATAAGTAAATAAATAAGTAAATAAATAAACAAATAAATAAGTAAATAAATAAATAAGTAAATAAATAAATAAGTAAATAAATAAATAAGTAAATAAGTAAGTAAATAAATAAGTAAATAAATAAATAAGTAAATAAATAAATAAATAAGTAAATAAATAAATAAACAGGCAGGCAGACAAACAGATAGATTGATAAATAGATACACAAATTTAATTAATTAAAAAACAAATCAATAACTAAGTAGATAAGTATGTAAATAACGCAAATCACATCTGAAAAATTTGTGTGTTTGAAAATGAAGTACAGGATCAAATTTGAAGTTACTACCCTACATATTATGTACTCCGAGTAACCTTTGTAGATGAAAGTGGCTCTTAAATAAACAACTATAAAATTACGTTCGTCTCATTCTGTCAGAATAGCGTCTGTATTGCGGAAGGGATGTTACAGGATGCTCATTATTGAATTCGACTGTGAAATGCATTCTGAGGACAAAGAGCCGACGGAAACATATGTATTCGATGTCACTGAATCAGACACTACCTATCGGACATGGAACAGAAACTTTTGCCTGCAAGCTACAAATGTCATAGATTGACTCTTAATGCACAAACACTAAGCCAACAGACGACGGAGCAATATTGGAGCCGGTAGGGAAGCCATGTGTTTCTAACGAGAGCAATCAGTGTATGGTTATCAAAGCTAGTTTGTTCCTGTAAACATAAAGGGCGCACCTGGCGGGATATTCAGTATGTTCAAACACATGTTCCTAACACCTGTGAAGTAGCGTAATATACTGAAAACGAGGTTGAAGGGGACTGAAGACTGGGGAATGGGAAGCTACACAAATGGCAAAGGGAACTAGATTGCTATGTTGGACTTCGCAGAACGTGTCCTGTTCATTTCAATCAGTTACTGAAAGAAGGATAGAGAGTGACGTGGGAGAGACAGAGAAGGGGTAACAAATTAGAGATTTAGAGTACCAGAGACGGTATGACAGAGTGGTTTACCGCCTTTGTTGCTCAGTTGGAAGAGGGCTGGCTTACGACGACCGCGGACTCGAATACAAATTCTGACAATGCAAGAATTGAATTAATTGTTGACAAAATTAAGTCTGTGAGAGTGAGTGGACTATTGAGGGAGCGAGCGGGTGAGTGAATTATTGAGGGAGCGATTTAGTGGACCATTGAGGGAGCGAGTTAGTGGACCATTGAGGGAGCGAGTTAGTGGACCATTGAGGGAGCGAGTTAGTGGACCATTGAGGGAGCGAGATAGTGGACCATTGAGGGAGTGAGATAGTGGACCATTGAGGGAGCGAGTTAGTGGACCATTGAGGGAGCGAGTTAGTGGACCATTGAGGGAGCGAGTTAGTGGACCATTGAGGGAGAGAGTTAGTGGACCATTGAAAGAGCGAGCGAGTGAGAGGACTATTGAGGGAGCGAACGAGTTAGTGGACCATTGAGGGAGCCAACGAGTGACTGGACCACTGGGGGAGCGAGTTAGTGGACCATTGAAGGAGCGAGAGAGTGAGAGGACTATTGAGGGAGCGAACGAGTTAGTGGACCATTGAGGGAGCGAGTTAGTGGACCATTGAGGGAGAGAGTTAGTGGACCACTGAGGGAGCGAGTTAGTGGACCATTGAAGGAGCGAGCGAGTGAGAGGACTATTGAGGGAGCGAACGAGTTAGTGGACCATTGAGGGAGCGAGTTAGTGGACCATTGAGGGAGAGAGTTAGTGGACCATTGAAAGAGCGAGCGAGTGAGAGGACTATTGAGGGAGCGAACGAGTTAGTGGACCATTGAGGGAACGAGCGAGTGACTGGACTATTGAGGGAGCGAGTTAGTGGACCATTGAGGAAGCAACTTACTGGATCATTGAATGAGCGAACGAGTTAGTGGACTATTGAGGGAGCGAGCGAGTGGGTGGACCATTGATGGAACGAGCGAGTGAGTGGGAGATTGAGGGAGCGAGCGAGTTACAGTTTGAGGAGAACAGATGAGAGGAGTTTGGGAAACGTGTGAGAAGAGGTAGAGAAAGCGAGTGAGGAATTAATTCAGAGAGTAAGTGGAGTCTTGAGCGGGCGAGTAAAAGAGTGGAGGACGAAGGAACGTTTGTGAGATTGAACTAGTTGTTGATCGTGTGAGTGGGAAATATTCGGGACCGTCGAGCGTGTGAGCGAAAGGAGAGTTGACGATCGGAATATCGATCGAGTGCGTATTGACAGAGCGATCGAGAGTGTCAATGAGCAAGTGACCGATGTGTGAGTGAAATTGGGCGAACGAGCGTGATAGTGATTGAGCGTGGGAATGAATGTGGTTGGGCGATCGTTCGCGTGTGTGAATGAGAGGGCACAAGGCGATCGATGGAGCATGTGGATGTGTGCGATTTGATCTAGAATGCTTGTGGGTGAGTGGCATTTGTGCGATCTAACTTGTGAATGATTGGAGATGAGTGAGCTATTAATGTGTGTGCAGGATCTTGACCAATGGTTGATTGAGAGAAAAATTTAAAGGTGGGATTAATGGGATTGAGTATATGGTAGGATTGACCAAGTAAATAGAGGAAGAGTTTATTGAAGGATCGATTAGATGTGGGAATTCAGTCAGTGTATATGGATGGAAGTGAGTTCAGTGAAAAGATCTCATTGAGCTAACGAAGGAGATTGAATACGAAAGTGTAAGAGTGAGTTAATGAGTTGATATTTGTAAGGGATTGTGTGCAACTTATTGGTAGTGCCGGATTTAGGCCTAAGTAACCTAGGCAGTTCCCTAGGGCGGCAATTTCCCGGGGGGGAGGGTACGGCATTTTTTCTCTCTTTTTCTGTCTCTCTTTTTTTTTTTAAGTGAAATTTGTTTTTAAAACACTTGTTTGTAAATCTTTTCTTAAATTTGTTCTTGAACACCTTGTGATATTGTTTTGTTATCGCATTGTCGTGGTCGTGGTGAGAGTAAAAGGAAAGTGTGCAATTGTATCGTTATATTGTAATGCCTGTATCACGTTATTATATGTATGCTTAAATTTAACTGCTTGTATAAACAAGAATGCATTGTTGAAAATCGAATTGGATGTATGTTTATTATATTATCGCAATGAATAGTAACCAGAATTCTGTTACATGTTCAATATAACATACATACATACATACATACATAAGTGTTCTGCCCATGAGCAGGTCTTTCACTGCAAACCTAGCATTCTCCAATCTTTCCTATTTTCTGCCTTCCTCTGTCTCCGCATATGATCCACATATCTTAATATGTCGTCTATAATCTGATATCTTCTTCTTCCCCGAACTCTTCTCCCGTTTACCATTCCTTGCAGTGCATTCTTGAGCAGTCAATTTCTTCTCAGCTAGTGACCCAACCAATTCCTTTTTATGTTTCTGATCAGTTTCAGCATCATTCTTCCTTCACCCACTCTTTCAAACACAACTTCATTTTCTATTCTGTCTGTGAACTTCACACGCTCCATTCTTCTCTATATATTGTCAACAATACTATTTAATCACTTCCAGCATGTGCACTATATAAAGGTATGAAAGATTTGTTCCGCAAAGAGTTGGAGTTTATTTTTCAGTTTACTTTATACTTCCTATCGAAGTAAGAAATACTCTGTAATAATTATATCGTCAACAAAACCAATGCTTAAAAGTAAGCCACAGCCTGCCTTTTACAAATAATCTTGTTTGAACAATGAATAAGTGTGAATATATTTCTTTGCATCGTGTCTGATGTGCATCGTCAAATCGACTTTGATGACATCTTCAATGCTTTCTCTGTGAAGGAAGTATGAAGAAAATCTTTGTAATTCACAAGTAAGATGCATGTGTTTTGATTCTAGTAGTTTATTGTTTTCTGAATTGTAACATTCCGATTAAAACTAATTTAATCTAAACATGAAATGTATAATAGCTGCTTATAAACTGTTTGTTAGAGTTGAGGGCGGCAAATTTTAGTATTGCCTAGGGGTGGCACTACACCTAAATCCGGCTCTTCTTATTGGGTTCGGAAAACATCTATATAATAAATATGCTTCACATTTTTTTCAACTACGGGAACAACCGATTCACCAATAAGTAACTTCGACGTCCAGAACTGGGCAGCTGTGAAAGACTTTGATAGATATTTAAAAGCAATATAAAACTCCAAAATTTAATAACTACCAAATTTAACGCTTGACATAAATTGATCGTTCGAAGCCCTCATGTGGAAGAGATGTAAACCTTACATAACAAGTTAGAGAACAATGTTCCGGATAAATCTCGACAGATGACTCTGCAAAACAAAGTCTCTAGTGTCTCCTGCAGATGTCGCTAGTGACAAAGACCGAATCTGCTAAAGATAGAGAAGCGAATAGCATTAAAGCGGGAAAATAAACGTCTACAAAGCGTACAGTGACAGTATTTCAGGAACACCACAGGGGTGTTCTTTCCTTTGACATTTAACCGTCATTTGACATTCTATCTCGTCTTATTTCGCAGACGTGTTGATAAGTGAACTGGAAGTACATGGATAATCCACATCAAAAGATACGCATTCAAAACCCTTACAGGAGAAGATAAAAATTCGTCATCGTCATCGTCATCGTCATCGTCGTCGTCATCATCATCATCATTTGACATGTACCTTTTCGTATACAATTTATACTTATATATACTTATACGAGGCGCATCCAGAAAGTAAGTTTCCCTATTTAAAAAAAAATACACACACTTTCAGGAAAACATTTATTGGCAATAGGTACAGCAATGTTTCAGCTATTTTTCAACATAACCACCATCAGAATTGAGACACTTGTCGTATCGTGGGATCAAATTTTGTATTCCTGTGTTGCCGCCTGTGAATGGAACCAGCGTGTGAATTTCTTGAGGTGAAAAGAGAGAGAGAGAGAGATGTTAGGCCCATAGACCTGACAGAGCTGCCGATGAATTTCAATTGGCGCAATGCTTTGTGCATTAAAGAACTTTATCACCGACCGACCCTCGCAGGCGGCGGGAGAAGGAATAAGAGCTTCCATTTCGGACCACTGCTGCCACGCTACTGGCACCAGGCGGGACCTGTCCGGTTGGCATATGATTGATACGTCATAGATGTGTTATGCATGCGCAATTGACACGGCTAATTACGTTTACTTTCAAGGGGAAAAAATCGGGAAACTTACTTTCTGGATGCGCCTCGTACTTACATCATTACATTTTCGTGGGACATTTCTGATTGCGTATGACAAGCGAACGAGTTATGATACTCTTTGTGATTGAAAATGATTTCGTGATAAGCGGTACAGCCAACATAAAAATAAACATTAATTAATCATTACCATTAGTTCAGCTGATGCTAAGCTAAATGTGACGTTTAGTCGCACAGTGATATTTTGTAAATTCTAATAACACCTACCATGTTTCTGCCCTCTACATTATCCATACAATGAACGTGGAATCAGTATTCGTCCCACTGCAATCAGAGATAACCATAGTATGAACGACTTTAGTGTACACTAATGGGATTAAACAACCGAAAGGCGTTATACATAATATCCCATTTTTATATCTCATTATTAAGTAGCGGATTCCTATGTAATTAAATATTCTTTTTGCGTGTGATAAAACACAATTAACAAAGTTTAAAATTCCGAACCTGAAGTTTGAAGTTTAAAACCCGAATTTTATTTCACATAAAAACACATATTTTCACAAAAAAATTATGTAAATACATATTTTCAGGAAATCTATTATACACACATTAATCTTGGAGTTTTTTTACTTAAATTTTTTTACAAGAAGGTTCAAATATTTTAAAACTAAATCAATTATATCACTCAGAAGTACGTTATCTTTTTTTTTAAGAATTCTTGGTTACTTCGAGTTTCTAAGGGGTGTATGGTGTATCCATGATACATTTTTGTAATAGTATCACCTCAAAGTTCTGAGAACTGCTAGGCAGCATATCAGTGTTATTATTAGAGAATAAATTAATATGGACAAGAAGGAGAGATCTTGCAACACATAATTAGAAATGTTTATTGTTGCTGAAGATGATTTCATTCCATGCTTTGTTTGTGAAACACAACAGATAGGAGCTCGGGTATGAACATTATTTAATTTAAACAAATCTCTCACCTCTCGCTCAGTTTATCAAGTAAGGCAATACAGCTTGTTGTGATTTCCTGTTATGGGGCTTCGTCAATCGATATCCTTGAAGATATACTGAAAGATGGTTGTTTAAAAAACGATTTGGCTTTCCTATTAGCAAATTTAAGCTTTTTGTGTGACATTATAAAGAACTCGAAACATCCAAAAACCTGTTGTCTGAAACAGGGAGATGCATGCCGTGGAAATTAAACTAGATTCGCTACCAGGTTCAGAAGCACAATTACTAAGGGGCAAATTGCAGAATGTGTTTGGGAAAAACAGTGGATATAAAAAAATGTGTAAAGTTGCTTAAGTATTGGAAGATGTGCCTGGAGGTGAAATGGACGGTGTATGTGTTTGTGACATTCCTCTCTTTAAATATGCACGTCTGACGTCCTGTGATGTGGGAAGATCTTTTCACAGTATAAGTCGTTGTTCAGAGATAATTGGCATGCATTTGTGATGGAGAATTTGGAGATGACCTTTGTTGTTCAGTGCAATTCTCGGCCAACTACTAGCACTCAAGTGTGGTTGGTGAATACCTAGTAACATTTTTTTTTCAAACTAAATAAGGTATTTTTGTCATATTAAAAAAAAAAAATATTTTTTTTTTTATTTTTAGCAAATATTTTCGTACTTTTTAGGACATAAAAAATAAATATATTTAAATTGTTTAGCACGTAAAAATCCGCTCCCTACTCATTATATCGTTCCTGATTTTATGAAACCTCCTATGTGACAGCAACCGAGCATAATTATTTCATGAGGAAGAAAAAATAAATAAATATCGATAGGTCTACATAAACATATTAGATAATTCGGTAGAAAACCTTGGTCAATATGATGACATCATCGAAGATCAGTATAGACCTATTGATATTTAATTACTTTTTTTCCTTCTTCCTTAAAAATTATGTCTATACCAGCGGTCATCAGTACAATGCGCTCTCGGGCTAGTGTCCCTTACCCGCGGATAAGAGACTGCACTATCATGCATCTGTGGCTGGTAGCGGGTATGATTTCTTCTTATCCCTTCTGAACGACGGTGCATATTACGATAAACTGCTTACCCGTTACCGATTTCAGCGAATGCTGACAACCACTGGTTTATACTTACACATAGGCAAGTAAGGAGATACGTTTTCTAGTAAATCCTGAAAATACAAAGTCTATGATTATGTTTCGTGACCAGAACATAGTATGAAATTAAAAAGTAAAAATTGGAAATTTATCGTTTGAGAAGGTGGAAAAATGCATGTTTCTCGTAGCATTAATACTCGGAAGGATGTTAAACGCAGAATAAATATGGCAAATGCCTGTAATTATTCGGTTCAGAAAAACTGAAAAAAACTGAAAATTAGAAATTATAATTTATTTATTAATTTATATTACCGGTTCTGTGTGGTTGTGAAACATGAACTCTGAATTTGAGAGAAGAACACAAGTTAAGGGTATTCGAGAAAAAGGTGCTTAGGAAAATATTTGGGGTTAAAAGGGTTGAAGTTTTAGGAGATTGGAGAAATTTACACAACGCAGATCAACAAGCATTATATTCTTCACCTAATACAATTAGGAACATTAAATCCAGACGTCTGATATGGGCAGGGCGTGTAGTACGTATGGGCGAATCCAGAAATGCTTATAGAGTGTTAGTTGAGAAGCCGGAGGGAAAAAGACCCTTGGGGAGGCCGAGAGGTATATGGGAAGACACTGTAATATAAAAATGGATTTGAGGGAAGTGGGATATGATGACAGAGACTGGATTAATCTTGCACAGGATAGGGACCGATGGCGGACTTATGTGAGGGCGACAATGGTAAACATATGAAAAACTGAGCGAATTCAATCCGGCATCGAAATTTGTATCCGGTGTGGCTTAGGGGATAGAGGGTCATCACGTAGAGTTGAAAACTCTGGTTCGAATCCCGGTGTCGGAGAGAATTTTTCTCCGCCCCGCCGATCCTTCATCATATGATAATGCAGAATTCTTTCATGGAAATATCATATGTATTTCGGCACATCGCTATAATATGATATGCGTATGTAATCACTTAGTCATTTAAGACGGCGCTAATTCCGTCGGATCCTGGCCACTTAGTCACTCGTAATGAGTGCACCTCTGCACATTAGTGTATTGGACATTGTGCCACTGTCACACATCTGTGACACAGTGCATGAGGGTTGGCCACTAAAGGGAAACTAAGAGGTGGAACTTAAACTGAGAGGATTCAATCCGACGTCGAAATTGAAATCCGGTGTGGCTTAGTGGATAGAGCGTCAGCATGTAGAGCTGAAAACCCGGATTCAAATCTCGGTGCCGGAGAGAAGTTTTCTCCGCTCCGCCGATCCTTCATCATAAAAAATTTTAATTCGCTGCTGTTAATGAAACCATTGTTTAGTTTGCTTATTTTTTATTTTAGTAGGTTATTTTACGACGCTTTATCAACATATTAGGTTATTCAGCGTCTGAATGAGATGAAGGTGATAATGCCGGTGAAATGAGTCCGGGGTCCAGCACCGAAAGTTATCCAGCACCGAAAGTTATCCAGCATTTGCTGATATTGAATTGAGGGAAAACCCCGGAAAAAAACCTCAACCAAGTAGGCTACTGTGACATGCCCCGACCGGGAATCGAACCTGGGCCACCTGGTTTCACGGCCAGATGCCCTAACCCTTATTCCACAGGTGTGGACGTTTAGTTTGTTAATGACAGTGAAATAAATATCAGTTTAGATAATAGACATGGATAAAAGTTTATTTCTTGCAATCGTTTGTTAATATACAGGGACATCATTTTATTTTTACTTCAATTTTTATTGTACCTGAGTTTTTGAATGTACTTCACTCCCACCCCCTCTACTAGTAAACTTGGAACCGTTCTCCACACAGAACCAAGCGTATACAGACAAAGTCGCCTTGCGGTCATAGTAAATACACACAGTACTGAGTTAGTGAGTATAGGTTGTTCCAGAAATATGTTCGCTTTCAATATATTGAATCATATTCTCGTACAGGTACTGTCGTCGTTTGCCTATGTCACATCCCCGTTTCCCCCAACGGCTTCTGTTCTCTCTGCAAAGGGTAGTAGTTGGGCTATCTTAGCTATTTTCTGAAAACATTAATTTCTGTCAGGAATTGGACGTCTACATAATATTATACAACTGTTTAAAATAAATAAAAGGACCTCGTTAATTAATTAACTGACACGTGATTTCCATCCTTTCTACGACCCTGCAACAAAACCACTTGGACGAACAGTAGATAGAATGTCTGAGTAATTTTATCTTTTGGGATCGGGCAGAAGTGAAGATTGAATTTACAGCACATAAGGTACTCTTTTATAGAGTAGGTCCAGAATTATTTCAACATGAATTACTAGTACGAAGGACGAAACTGGTAATTGGAATTAGGTACAATAATCTATAGTGCAATAATTTGCAAAAAAGAACTGAAGCCTGTATCGAAATGAACAACCATCATTTTCAAAAATGTGTTTAAATATCCATATTATGTTTATTTTTCAATTTAACTTCATTCTTTATATTGTACGCTAATGTGCTGTAGACTGTATAATGTAGGCTACACTACATAATGAATACGTCCGAATGGAGTAAAACACTTATTGTTAATGCAGTACTGTAATTTGATTAAAGAAAAACCTAATGAAAATTATCACAAACTCAAAATCGCGATATTTCCTACTTTACGTAAATGGATCAACTACTTTTCTTCCTTCCTATACCTAGTAAAGTGATTTGTTTGTATTTTACGCCAGTATCATCGAACTCCAGTGGAAGGGGGTGGAAAACGGTGTTTCCGGTTTTGAACCTTTAATCCAAAGGTATAGCCAGGTTAATATTAGAAATGTTAGTAAAAATAAAATGATGTCCCTGTAGTTGTTTTTACTTGAATTAGATCAGTAAACTCGTTGAAATTGTAAAATAAAATTTGAAACGTATTTACATGTATTCAATTGAGTAATGCAGACAGATTTATAGATTATATTATAGTTTTTAAACTCCCATTTCTATTATTTTCCCCATTAGAATAATGGGATAACACAGCTTGTTACAGTTACTGTCTCTAAGATTACTACTATGAATGCATTTGACACAAGAACTCTTTCTCTTGATAAGCTGTGGTCATCAGAGTTGTGTGATATATGGAGCGAAATAGCCTCCTTCACTCAGAAGTCATTTCGTTTCATCCGAATCAAATTGATTTCGCTTGTACGCCAGACGTATTGACGGCTTGAGTAATTGTTCAGTCTGTAGTTTGTGTGGCCCTTGCTGGTAGGAACCGTGTCAGCAATCCTCGATTTGGCAGACGTTCATTATCGTCTGGAGCCCCAGAAAGAATCATTAGCGGCTCGATATTGGACTTCCTGTAATGTGAAATATTTTCTACAACTATGCGTCAAGTATTCGACTGTCAAATGAAGATTCCATTCATTAGAACAGGTCGGTGTATTAGCGCTCGTTTTAAAATTGCATTTTTAATTACTTTCATGACGAACTGTCATTCCCAGCTTCATCTGGTCCATAAAGTGTGTTTCATAAATATATTGAATTCTATTCATGAGAATTTTTAATACGAAAGAGAGCAGTTCGAGTGTTATTGATTGCTCACTGAATACTGTCCATTTCCCTTACGTGAATGTGAATTCGTTAAAATCATCGAGTGTTCAACGTTTTGTTAAACGATTTTCTGATACACATTTATACAGTGAAATTCAACACGTCTCCTGAGATATGTTACCTCCATCTAGCAGGGAAAGTAATAGTTTACCATTCACATGTCTCAAAGAACTATTTTAGCGTCAGAAACTGTTTGACTGATTTTCAAATAGACTTCTTGGCTGATAGACAAAAAGAGTTGTATAAAGAGTTTAAACTGAGATTAAGCGGTAAAATTGAACGCCAGTTCAATTGAACCCAGATTTTCTGTTGTACAAACATTATTCCAAGTTCATGTTAATCTCAATATAAGTTCTCCAGTTTTCCGATTAATCTCCTTGAACTTGGATCAGAAACATTACAGTGATCAACAAAATTATAAATATTTTTTTTTGTTAAAAGATAATGAATGGATGATTATTATATCATTTTTCGTGCTGATTTCAAATCTGTTTCAAAAATTTTCTATCACATATGGTTTTGAGTAATTATATGAAATGTAATTCAAATTTTTATAGTATTGATACCTTGTAACATTTTACTTAAAATTGTATTTATTTACTTAAATGTGTGTGAAATAAATTTTAGGCTATACTTGGCTTGGGAAACATCTCTTTTGAGTGTCCAGCAGTAGTCTCACAGAATATTTGGGCTCCATTTTTCCTGGTAATGCCTTTCCATTTCAGAAAAATCCTGATGAAAACGTTCATCGCTCACTAACCGAAAGTTTTGAGGAAAGAAAAAATAGATGACAATCCAAGAAGTTATTTTGAGAGACATACTACACCCCATCACGTTATATTTCTGAATCAGCTCGCTGACAAGTTCTCTGTAATCTTCTGATCTGTGGTTCCTAGAAAGAAACAGTCTGTTGAATGATACTTAGGTTCCCGGCATATCATTGAAAGTAGAAAAGGCATATGACGGGATCCTTTTAGCCAACCAGTTAATAGAATTAAATGGAGCACAACAGATTTCAGGGGTCCAATTCCTGTCCTAATCTATTTTGCAACCAAAATAACACTCGTAAGCTCTTTTAACTAGTGTAGTAAAAATTCGCCAGTGTGCTTTCAGAGTTAACTAACCACAAACGTAACAAAAATTGTTTGTGTGATTTACACATTATGTTTCACTTTATGAGATACTTTTACCACGCTTAAAATTATGACAAAGAAACAAAGGTTGTGAAACTTGTTTCATGAATGTAAGTTCCAACTCAACTGAAAACACCTCTCCCACATTCTTATAAGAAATAAAATTTATTTTTATGATTTCTGATGTCACAGGCAACAATGATCTAAAGTTATACGTCAATTGTTAAACCAATGAAATGAAATATTTGAAATATTTTCTGTCCATTAGCATGTTAAGGACTGTATATAGCAATAAAATAACTAATTAAAAAAATGGCGAGTGGTAGAAAATTTTTGACTTCATTTTTTAAATCAGCAGATGAAATTACATAAGAAACAGCAGAAATTGTACATTTATCAAAATCACTGTTGATCAGTGTTATTAATATTCAACCGGTTCTGAAGCATAAAACAAGTATTTTCGTATACCCTGTGTACAACTTTATTGAGGTCAATGATAATTATTTAAATAACATTGTTTAAAGGTTGTGGACTTCATTGTTTAGCAGAATTGAGGTTTTGGATGTCTGTAATGAAGAATGTTGGCCTATATCCGAAATGCAGAGCTTAACTAAATTCAATACCCAAACTTCTAGGGATGATAGAAGAGACCAAATAAACGTTTTTTGGTAAATGACCAAATGAAAGTAATGATTGAATTATAAAACCAGAAACTCTACTGTACTGTAAGGAATAAGGACTACAGTTGTAATGTTACTTATGACAATCATGCTTACAAAACATCAATATTTACATGAATCAGTAAACACGCTATGACGTCAGAGTGCAATGTTTGTGCTGTGACCACGTAGTACGTCATTGTTCTTTGAGAGTAGAGAGATGGAACAGTTTAGTTGGATTGAATTAACTGATGTGCACTTACTTTGTTTATGGCGCATTTGAACCGCAGATTCGGTGAGCAGTGGATTGGCAGCGGTGGACCCATTGGATGGCCTGGTCGTTCTCCCGATCTCACCTCGAGTTTGCAGTCGTTCCAGCTATAACTTCTGGATGTTGCATGTTTCACAAACAGTAGTGTATAATATACATTTTTTTTTAAGAAGAGGAGATTAATAAATTTGAGAACTTCATTATGTAGCACCAGAGAAATTCTATTTCTTTCTTTTTCAAATGACGAAGTTACCCACTTCCCTCAAACACGTTCAAAAGAAAGGGACGCAGCCCCTCCGTTTCCGGTACGCCTCACTGGAAGTCTTTTGTCCAGCCCTGGTTGACGCGAACTTGTTTCAACCAACCCTTTAATTAAGAAATTTTTCGTACTAGGTCCCGAAGGTAAACTGTACATAAAGGATTCACTGGACAAAGAGAAATCTCAATGGAATGCCAATTTAATATGTGACAGAAGCCAACTCAGCGTAATTGGTCAGTCCTTTGATATGGAAATGAGTTTCTTTGACTCATACGCAGATTACGTGACTTATTATCCCATTTGCAGTATTATAACCCTGAGGGTTTCGTACGTTTACAAGCGCGCAAAGTTATTCAAAATCCATCCTTTATTTTGTCTTCTAATATGCAACTATTGTCGTATTTAGTAGTGGAGTGAAATGTGTTTGTACAGTTAACGGCATGTTAACAGCGAAATGAAAATAACTATCTCGTTGTATAGCGACTGCGACTGTCTTTGTGTCATCTGCAGGCGTTATTATGACAACTGAATGTGGCATCGCATGTGACTCAAATACAGCATTTCAGCTGACAAGCAAACATTCTGATGGGGGAAGATAAAAAAAGCTATATTTTTTTCACCGTGTTAATAATGTTAAAACAAGTGCTTATACAAATTTTGGCCACTCGAGAGCAATTTCGAGGACCGTCCAGGAGGTAAGTTTACAGAAAGAAAACGCACTTTCATGGAAAGATTTATTCGAAAAGATACACAATTATTAAGCTATTTTTCAACATATTCCCCACCAGAAATGAGACATTTGTCATACC
Organism: Periplaneta americana; assembly: GCF_040183065.1. Lineage (NCBI taxonomy): Eukaryota > Metazoa > Arthropoda > Insecta > Blattodea > Blattidae > Periplaneta > Periplaneta americana. Next base: position 52,623,241 of record NC_091118.1, read on the forward strand.
ATGGGATCACCTTTTGTATCCCTGTGCCGTAGAAATCTGCGGCCTGAGATCGGAATCAGTGTGTGACAGCCGTCTGCACCTCTCTGTAGATCCCACGGTATGACAAATGTCTCATTTCCTGTGGGAAATATGTTGAAAATTAGCTCAACAATTGTTGTATAGGTTCGAATAAATCTTTCCATGAAATTGTGTTTTCTTTCTATAAACGGCCCCAGGGAAACTTACTTTCTAGCGGCCCTCGTAATTGCGCTGGAGTGGCCAAAATTTGTATAAACATTTTTTTGACATTATTAACATGGTGGAAGGAAAAAAAAAATCATCTTCTTTATCTGCCTCCATGAGAATATTGCTTGTTAGTGAGAGATCTATGTAGTTTACACGAGGATAAAACTTTCAGAACCACCGGCGTAGCTCAGTCGGTTATGGCGCTTGCTTGCCGATCCGGACTTGCGCTCAAGCGCGGGTTCGATTCCAGCTTGTGGTGATTATCTGGTTAGGTTATTCCGAGGTTTTCTCCAACCGTAAGGCAAATGTCAGGTAATTTATGGCGAATCCTCGGCCTCATGTCGCCTAATATCATTTCGCTATCACCAATTCCATCGACGCTAAATTGCCTAGCAGTTGATACAGCGTTATTAATTAACCACCCTGAAACCGAAAATCGCTTTTTTGAAATTTTTGTTTGTATGTCTGTCTGTCTGTCTGTATGTTTGTTACCTTTTCACGCGATAATGGCTAAACGGATTTAGATGAAAATTGGAACATAAATTAAGTTCGTTGTAACTTAGATTTTAGGATACATGGCATTCAAAATACTTTATTTAAAAGGGGGGTTATAAGGGGGCCTGAATTAAATAAATCGAAATATCTCGCTTATTATTGATTTTTGTAAAAAATGTTACATAACAAAAGTTTCTTTAAAAATTATTTCCGATACGTTTTGTTCCAGGCAAAATTTTGATAGGACTGATATTTAAGTCTGTCTATCCGTCTGGATGTTTGTTACCTTTTCACGCGATAATGGCTGAACAGATTTCGATGAAAATTTGAATATAAATTAAGTTCGTTGTAACTTAGATTTAGGCTATATAGCATTAAAAATACTTTATTTAAAAGGGGGGTTATAAGGGAACTTGAATTAAATAAACCGAAATATCTCGCTTATTATTGATTTTTGTGAGAAATGTTACATAACAAAAGTTTCTTTAACAATGATTTCCGATAAGTTTCATTCCAGACAAAAGTTTGATAGGACTGATATTTAAGGATATACAAGGGTTTTAAAATAACAATACAATACATTTCCACCGCCGCCTCAGATTAGTGTCGTTCCGTAACTTCTATGTGCAAAATATTAATTTCTTTAGTAGGAAGAGAAACAAATTTATGGCAGTAGTGCATAGGAAATCGTGAATTCTTACATTTTCGAAAGAAATATAATTAAGTTATATATATAGTAGATTGTATTTTTGCTGCATCACTATTTAAGTTATTTAATAAAGCAAAAATCTGAACATCGATATGTGACAGAGGAGTTATTGCAGGAACGACGACGATGGCTACAATGAAATCAAAACAAATGACTCCGTCTATTTAAGGCGGCCTTGACGTTTATCAATATTAATATACAGAGAATATTTTGTTTGTTTGTATGATGTAATCTCAGAAGCTAATTAACCTACACTATTCGAAATTTGTGGTTTCTCTAGATGGGTTTAATGCTACAAATGATGACTGAGGTAAGATGAAAAGAAATCGGTACGCTCAGAAAACTTGATATTCTGCGAAATATTGTATAACTTGATTATTGCAAATTTATTTGGTCCACATAAAATACTCTAATTTTATACACTCATTTTACCATAGAGATCACTGGAGCTGAGGTATTTTAAAAGGTGTCATGAAATGGGGTTCCTGCGCTCATAATTTACCCATATTCGTTTCCTGTTTTCTTAAAATAATATTTATGTAGGGTATCTCATTTTTTTTATTTTCATAAACAATTATATACAACCGAGCGAGTTGGCTCAGGCGGTAGCATTTGAGACACGCATTCGGGGGTCCCGGGTTCAAACCCCGTGGCCGACCAATCTGACTGAGGTTTTTCATGATTTCCCTTAGTCATAAGGGCAAGTGCCAGATTGGAAAGATACATGCCATTATTCATCACCGCCTCAGTTACCAATACCAAAAACATTAATCAAAGTCTATAGTCAGTTACATGAACACAAGCTATCTACAACACACAATAAAAACAGGAACTCAACAAGAGTAAAAACGGCCTGCTGATATACCCACACATTCTAAACACGCAACATGACCACAGATGTTAAGGCGTGAATAAAATAAACTTAACAAAAAAAAAAAAAAAGATGCACAGTAAGGTTAACATAAAAATGATCTTCGTACACAATCAACTCTATTAATTTGGAGTGATTTATTAAAGGATGCATTCAAGACTAATTTAGAAAAATGTTAAACGAATTATATTTGCACCAAATGAGTGGTCTCTGGAACAAAATGATAGCATTTTAATTATTTAAATACAATTTAAATCAAGTAGCATATTAAACGGTTTATTCTTCTATCAAACACGAATGTTCTCTGGACCCAATGTCCTATTTTAATTATGTAATTACTTTATATTTATTTCTAATAAGTGCAGCGGAGAACACGGGTACAGCTAGTAAATAAATAAATAAGTAAATAAATAAGCCCACTACATCCCATTAGGGCAAGGGCCTCCTGCATCAAGCAGGGTGAGCTATCCTTATACTCGCCTGGGGAGCTATTCCTGACAACCTTATATTAAACTACTGACTAACCATCCCAAATGATTACTTTTCTCAGAATGAAAAAAGAAAAAAAAATCCCTTAAATGTTAACAATGTTTGCTTAGCTACTATTCATATGACTCTGGTGTTTACGTTTCTTAGACAAAAATGTTAAAGAATGAATTATCCCTCTGCAGTTTTTAAATATAGTGGAAGGTTTTCTTGCGAATTAAGTAGAAAGATTAATACGTATCTTTATTTTCTGCCGTTAGGAAATCTGGCAACTCAACTACAATGATAAAGGGACGTAATGAGTATTCTGAGATGAGCCAGCGATGCGCTGTTGCCAAACTACGCAGACTTTCGGCCCAATTTTCTTATTATCCATAAACTTCATTACAAAGTACATAATATTTTTTTTTCACTGTATTCTATTTTTCCATTCAGTCTGAACATTCATATCACTTTCAACCTACATATATACACGTATTGGATTGGTTTAGTGATATATTCATAGAGTCAAGTTTGTTAGTTTCGGAAAAATAAAATATATATTTTTCATTTGTAAATCCATTAATAATAAATTGTCAGTTACATTACTCGAAATGTGATGACTGGAAGTAAATGTCGCGAAAAACGTAAAACTGTGCGAAACTGTTTAATTATCATGAAGCAATTTTAATATAATTAATTAATTTTTCATTTCGATAATGACACTCATATTATGATCTACGTGAAACACATAGCTTATTCTTTTATTTTAATATCTTATCGTCACTCCAATTGTTTTGATCATTCAGGCATAACTGACTAATAATTATGAATGTTGCTTTGTAACTGCAATTAATACTGCCTTACTTACTTACAAATGGCTTTTAAGGAACCCGGAGGTTCATTGCCGCCCTCGCATAAGGCCGCCATAGGTCCCTATCCTGAGCAAGATAAAGCAAGCTTCTATAATCATATCCCACCTCCCTCAAATCCATTTTAATATCATTCTACCATCTACGTCTCGGCCTCCCCAAAGGTCTTTTTCCCTCCGGCCTCCCAACTAACATTCTATATGCATTTCTGGATTCGCCTATACGTGCTACATTCCCTGCCTATCTGAAATGTCTGGATTTAATGTTCCTAATTATGTAGGTGAAGAAGAATACAATGTGTGCAGTTCTGCGTTATGTAACTTTCTCCATTCTCCTGTAACTTCATCCCTCTTAACCCCAAATATTTTCCTAAGCACCTTATTCTCAAACTCCCTTAACCTATGTTCCTCTCTCAAAGTGAGAGTCCAAGTTTCACAACGATACAGAACAACAGGTAATAAATTCTAACTTTCAGCTTTTTTTGAGATCAGACTGGATGACAAAAGCTTTTCAACTGAATAATAACGAGCATTTGCCATATTTATTCGGCGTTTAATTTCCTCCCGAGTGTCAACAATTATTGCTCCAAGATATTTGAATTTTTCTACCTCTTCGAAAGTTAAATTTACAATTTTATATTTCCATTTCGTACAATATTCTGGTGACGAGACATAATCATATACTTTGTGTTTTCAGGATTTACTTCCAAACCTATCTCTTTACTTGCTTGAAGTAAAATTCCCGTGTTTTCCGTAATCGTTTGTGGATTTTCTCCTAACATATTCACGTCATCAGCATAGGCAAGAAGCTGATGTAACCCGTTTAATTCCAAACCCTCTCTGTTATCCTGTATTTCCTAATGGCATAAAGTTAAAAAATTAAGATGATAGTGCATCTCCTTATTTTAGCCCGCAGTGAATTGGAGAAGCATCAGATAAAAACTGACCTATACGGACGCTGCTGTACGTTTCACTGAGACACATTTTAATTAATCGAACTAGGTTCTTGGAATACCAAATTCAATAATGATGATAATATCGTATTAAACTTCTCTCTTAACCGAGTCATATGTTTTTTTTTAATGTATTTATAACTGATTGTACTGTACCCTTATACTCCTATTTTTTGTCCAATAATTGTCAGTACTGCCTTATGTACTATAATAATAATAGTAATAATAATAATAATAATAATAATAATAATAATAATAATAATAATAATAATAATGAATGTGTGTGTATCTGATGCCTACCAACTTCACTTGCGTGATTCGGTTTTCGCATACTGTGGATAAATGGCAGGACTGTGACCGATTTGTGAATGTTATTAATACAATATTTACTGGGTGAAAAATTAAAAACTTTCCTTTTCGATCTCTTTTAATGTTTCAGTATTTTTCCTCTCTCCTTTTTGTTGCTTGCATTGTCCTCGCGTTCATTAAATTGGACAATGTAACTGTTTTATGAAATTAAATCACGTTTCTGCCATCTGTCCCTTTTTTGGTAGTCCGTATTTTGTTCTATTAGTATTCAGTTTAAATCACTTACCCCATTCATCTGGTATTCCGAAAGAGCGAATCAAAATTAACGTATTGTGTATGTCAGAATTAATACCAACGTACGAAATATGAAGGCTTCATTACTTTCATATTACGTTTTCAACTTTTCATAGAATAAACGTGACAATATTAAAAAACAAACAAATATGTCATAAGAGGGAGAAAAAGAATAATTTGACGAGCGGAGACCAGAAATAGGTATATAGAAAGGTGAAGGGAGAGGGTAGGACAGGAAAAAGCACGACGGTGGGTTTGTAATTGGAATTGATGTTTTTGCACGGCTAGGAGAAGAGAGAATTGGAGGGTGTTCACGCAAAATGGCAATATCCTCCAGAGATTGAACATGTAGTACAGTTTGTCCGAAAGACTGAAGCCTGGGGTAGTTTGGTGCATTATGTAACGGTCTGCGATAGTCGTTTGTCTTTCCTTATCTTCGCAACGCTTTTTCCGCAGGAAACTTGATGGCCCTATTTTTCAAAAAAGTTCTAGAGGATTTTTATAAATTATCACATCTTAGAAGTTAAGAAGCTGCACGTTAATAAAAACGGTGGAAAGACATTTTTCTTCACTTACAAAACCTGAAGTGAGAAATTTAGTTTGAATAATGCATTGTACTATCTTGTAGCAAATTGTTTTCAAACATTCTTTAACGTAAAGACGAAAAACATTTGCCTTTTCACGTTAAATGGAACCAAAGGATTTCAGTAAATTTGCAGCCAAACTACTTGAATTATTCGATCCACTCTCAAACTACAGGTGAGTTCTTAGTTCATTTTATAATGCTAATCCTACAGGACACAATATGTTACTTCTATTTTATTTTATAATGGAATGAAATTGAACCAGTTGACTTATTTCCATTGGAGTGTTTTAATGCAATTGATATAGGATATGATATATTTATTCATCCATCATATATCTGTAAGACAGAGCTATTGCAATTCTGTACTTCTCGAGATCTGCCTTACTTTACAATTTTATTCACCTATGCCAAGTCTTAGTCCCGCGCCGTGGCGTCGCGGTCTAAGGCATCCCGCCTAGGACTCGCGTTACGGAATGCGCGCTGGTTCGAGTCCTCATGGGGGAAGAAACATTCTCATGAAATTGCGGCCAGTGTATGGGACCGGTGCCCACCCAGCATCATGATGCACTTGGGAAGCTACGATAGGTAGCGAAATCCGGTTGCGAATACCAGGTATAACGGCTGGGGGGATCATCGTGCTAACCACACGATACCTCCATTCTGGTTGGATGATCGTCCACCTCTGCTTCGGCATGTGGCCGTGAGGCCAGCAGCCGGCTGGTCGGTCTAGGCCCTTCACGGGCTGTAGCGGCACGGATTATTATTATTATTATTATTATTATTATTATTATTATTATTATTATTACTATGCCAAGTCTTACATACCCTAAAAATAACTAGATCCGTGTTTTTACATACCAAATTCAATCAGCTGCTATCTAAACATAACCCCTCTCCTAAACTTATCCATATACCTCACCCTATTCTCTAAGCAGGAGAAAAGAAAAAACACACACACATACACAGTACAAGATCAATTTAATACACTATTAATTTTAATACATCTTGAGTACACAACTTTTAACACTGTATCACTTCGGAATATGTATTATATGACTTTCTTGTGACCAGGTGGCCCGGGTTCGAATCCCGGTCGGGACAAGTTATATGGTTGAGGTTTTTCCGGCGTTTTCCCTCAACCCAATACAATCAAATGCTGGGTAACTTTCGGTGTTGGACCCCGGACTCATTTCACCGGCATTATCACCTTCATTTCATTCAGAAGCTATATAACCTAGATGTTGATACAGCGTCGTAAAATAACCCAATAAAATAAAAATAAAACACTTTCTTGTGTTAAATTCTATCGTACCTGGTTTACATGTTTCGACCTATTATTGGTCACCCTCAGAACTGGTCGTCGCTGGTCTTGGTGCCTCTTGTTTTTTTTTTCCTGTGAGGGTGTGTCTGTGTGGTGTGATGTGGAGTCAAAGAGTGTATGTGTTCTGAAATTGAGTTGTGTGTTGAGAATTTCATTGGGGCGTGTTTTTGTGTGTCTGTATATTTCATATTGTTCTAGTGTGTTTAGTTTCTGGCTTTTTGGTTGGATATGTAGTATTTCCATGTCTGTGTAGATGTCTCTGTAGGCGGGTTAGCATTTGTGATGTGTTCTGCATATGTACAAAGAACACATCACAGCCATAACAAAATTACAAAACACATCACAAATGATAACCACATCTACAGAGACACCAACACAGACATGAAAATACTACACATTCAATCAAAAAGCCAGAAACTAAACACACTAGAACAATATGAAATACACAGACACACAAAAACACACCCCAATGAAATTCTCAACACACAATTAAATTTCAGAACACACACACTCTTTGACTCCACATTACACCACATAAACACATCCTCACAAGAGGCGCCAAGACCTGCAACGACCAATTCTGAGGATGACCAATAATAGGTCGAAACATGTAAACCAGGTACGATAGAATTTAAGACAGGGAAGTCATGTAATACATATTCCGAATTAATTTTAAATTGCAACACTAAATTTCTGTATCTTATACGCGGATTAAACCTGGTATAATATATAACAAATTCTGTGGAATTATCAGTTACTCTTCTTGTAAAAAAGTTACTTGAGATTCCATCGGTTAATGATACCGAAAGTACAACTTTCTGTTTCCATGTATCTCTAATGTTCTAATGTTATGTAATTGTTATTTATCTTATTCCTTGTGTGTTAACTTTTTCTCATTTTTTAATTACTTACTTAATTTATTCAATATTAACTACAGCTTCCACACCTCTGGAGTAACGGTCAGCGCGTCTGGCCGCGAAACCAGGTGGCTTGGGTTCGATTCCCGGTCGGGGCAAGTTACCTGGTTGAGGTTTTTTCCTGGGGTTTCTCTCACCCAATGTGAGCAAATGCTGGGTAACTTTCGGTGTTGGACCCCGGATTCATTTCACCGGCATTATCACCTTCATCTCATTCAGACGCTACATAACCTAAGCTGTTGATAAAGCGTCGTAAAATAACCTACTAAAATAAAAGAAAAATTAACTATAGCATTGAAGTAACTGGAGATTTACTGAGTTGTAAACGTGCTAAAGAAATATTCAATATTGTCCTTCCAGTTTGTAACAAAGTTTATAACAACAAATAACTTAATATTATTGCAGTGTAACTATAGAGACAGAAGCTTTTAGTCTCAGAGTGTGTGCAGTATCTGTATTTCGCTTTGTGTTACATTCGTTCGTTGTAATTTCTTGGCTAACAACATGGTCTTATTGCAGGAGGTGGGTGCGACGCTACCGCAGTCTATGGAGTGAGTACCATACTATATTCAAGTTTGTGGTTTTTGTTCAAACATGTTGTAGTTATTTTCATATGTACTCGTTGCTGTTTTAGTACATTACAACCTTCTCTTTATTAACAGAGTTGGGGTTTATTCAACCCCAAATACCTTTGCTAATTTACTATATATCTTTGAAAATAGTACGGTTGCGAAAAGCTGTGCTAATATAGGGTATATTTTTACTAATTGAATCGCATAATACCTTCACCTAAATGAATAGTATTTCGGGAAGTGACAGAATCAGTATTTCATGTTAAAGTTCATGCTTTTAAAATTAAATTCAAGCGATGTGAGTGTGTTGAAGTGTTATATTTGCATTTACTTAACATATTTAATATTAGATCAGCCATAGCCTATAAGGTTGTATAATGTTCTGGATGTTTATACGTGATTGATTCTAGAATTCATTTAAGCTATTACATATACGAGATATGAAGTTTTCGGGTGACGTTGTTTTCTGTTCTACATTAGATACAGATCGGTAATTGTTTTTTCTGAAGCAACCCCCTACTTGGTGGTTTTTAATCTAGTGACTACTTTGATAAATTATTTATATCTTAATGGTTAAACGTGGAACACATTGCATAATGCAACAGCAGCATCGAAATGTGTTAACTTGATATGCTATTGTCTTAAATTAGTGTGTTAAAATATATACGAGAAGACGTTTGAAAGTCTGTTATCTTTGTTACATATCATTATCACCATTATCGCTATCATCAAACTATGAATTAGTTTTCCTCTGTCATTTTTATGTATGAATACAAATGTATTTACGCATTTAATCGGTGTCTTTTTAGAACTTTTCCTGAAATTCATCGTTAGAATCTTTTGTCAGAACTAGCAGTTAATAATCCTATTTGTGAATACAATTTCTAGGATGTTTTGAAGATTGAAACATTTAAAATTTCTCTAGGTTATACTAGATATTCTCCTGATTTTACTAGATACTGAAAATACGGGGTTTTCTTATGTTGTTTTATAGAGTTGTGGGAATTTACGGAATTACAGATTACTGTGGAGTTATTAAATATTATGTAGTTTTATTTTACATCTCCATTAATTTCGTAGCAATAATGGAAGTCCTCTACTTTGTTTTTCTTAAGCAACCCCTTACTTGGTGGTTTTATAAACTACTTGGATAGTGACTACTGTGATAAATTATTTTTATCTTAATATTTAAACTTGGAACAGATTGCATAATGCAACAACAGCATCGAAATGTATTAACTTGAAATGCTATTGTCTTAAATTAGTTTGTTAAAATATATACGAGAAGTTTGAAAGTCTGTTATCTTTGTTATATATCATTATCGCCATTATCACTATCATCAAACTATAAATTAGCTAGTTTTCCTCTGTCATTTTTATGTATGAGTACAAAGGTTTTGACGCATTTAATCGATGTCTCTTTAGAACTTTTCCTGAAATTCATCGTTAGAATCTTCTGTCTGAACTAGCAGTTAATAATTATATTTGAGAAGTCAGTTTCTAGAATTTTTTCAAGATTGAACATTTAAAATTTCTGTAGATTATTCTAGATATTCTCCTGATTTTTACTAGTTACTGAAAATACGGGTTTTTCTTATGTACTGTAGTTGTGGGAAATTACGGAATTATAGATTACTGTGGAGTTACAAAATATTATGTAGTTTCTTTGACATTATCTCCATTATTTTCGTAGGAATAATGGAAGTCATCTACTTTAAATTACTCAGTTTTTCATACTCAATTTACCATACTTTTGATTCTCTAGTGTTTACATAAGAGGACTAGATATTTGATGATTTTGTACAGAACTTCAATCAAAATTTGTGTACATACAGGGAAATTATGAGTTAATGCGACGATGTTCTAGATACCAATTGAAGAGAATCGAGTTCTTCATACTATGTATTAGACAAACAAAAGATTACATAGAGGAAAGGAGATAAGCTACTCTATATTTTTACTCTAGCACCGAAAGTTACCCAGCATTTTCTCTGAATGGGTTGAGAGAAAACACCGGAAGAATCTCTACCAGGTAACTTGTCTCAACCGGGCGCACTCTTTTCAGGCACGCTAACTCTTATTCCACAGCAGTGGACTCTTGTACAGGGACATCATTTTATTTTTACTAACATTTTTAATATTAACCTGGCTATACCTTTTGCTACCCCTTCCCACGACTGGAGTTCGATGAAACTGCGTAAAATAAAAACAAATCACTTTACTAGGTATAGGAGGGAAGAAAAGTAGTTAATCCATTTACGTAAACTAGGAAATATCGCAATTTCGAGTTTGATAATTTTCATTAAGTTTTTTTTTGTAATCAAAATACAGTACAGTATTAACAATAAGTGTTTTACTCACGAACTGAGTTATCCATGCGAACCTATTCATTATGCAGTGTATATTATACTGTCTACAGCACATTAGCGTACAATATAGAGAATGAAGTTAAATTGTAAAATAATCATAATATGGATATTTAAACACATTTTTGAAAATGGTGACCGTTCATTTCGATACAGGGTTCAGTCCTTTTGTGCATATTATCGCACTATAGACTATTGTACCTAATTCCAATTACCAGTTTTGTCCTTCGTACTAATAACTCATGTTGAAATAATTCTGTGCCTACTCTGTAAAAACGTACCTTACGTACTAAATTCAATCTTCACTTCTGTCTGATCCGAAAAAATAAAATTACTCAGACATGCTATCTACTGTCCGTCCAAGTAGTTATGTCGGAGGATCGTAGAAAAGGGGGAAATCACGTGACAATTAATTACTTAACGAGGCCCTTTTATTTAAGTTATTTTAAACAGTTGTATAATATTACGTAGACGTCCAATTCCTAAGAGAAATTAATGTTTTCAGAAGAGACTAAGACAGACAAGCCACTAGCCTTTTCAGCGGCGTGAGCAGAAGCAGGTGGGGAAAATCGGGATGCGACGTAGGCAAACGGACGACAGCACCTGTGCGAAAATATGATTCAATATTGAAAGCTGTTTCGTCACTAGAAAACGCGAACATATTTCTGGAACGTACTATACTCAGTACTGCTTGACTGCATGTACGCGGCTTTGGTTGTGTTGGAAGTTTACTAGTAGAAGGGGTGGGAGTGAAGTACATTCAAAGACTCAGGTACAATAAAAATTGAAGTAAAAATAAAATGATGTCCCTGTATAATTTCCTAGTCATACGGTAAGCAATGTGCATGAACATTTTCAGACTGAACTTGACAAACGAAAGAAGAAGAGACACTGATACGTACTTGGCCCCCAACAAAGTAAAAAATTATTTAATTCTCATTGAACATTGACTAGCTTTGTTATTACTCGACCAAGGCGAGTGGAGCCGCGGTTGTAATGTGAATTATCGCGATGCGGTATTACGAAAGCAGGAGCAGTAGCGCCACGGCTCCGGGCTGTAGAACTCCACTGGCCTTGATGGAGTAATAATAGAAGTTCTACAAATAGGGATATAGCTTAGTGTAACTTATAACTCTGCAGTGCTTTGGAAAAGTGACACAAGTCAGTTTCCACAAACCTTTTCTGATAATTTATTGACAACTTACGGAACATCTGCTCGCTTGGAAAAAAATACATAAGTATTCCTCCCATTACAATAATTCATACAGAAAAAATCAAATCTACATAAACCAGTGTAAGTTGTCAATAAATTATCAAAAAAGGTTTGTGGAAACTGACTTATGTCACTTTTCCCGAGCACTGCAGAACTATTCGGTCTGAAAATACTAAAATATTACTTAAAATAGTATACAGAACATATTACACCAAAATACAAGATCACTAATTTTGAATCTCAAGTACAGTCTTTGCGAATTTATAGCAGTGATGAATTCAAGACTCTCAACCCACTCGAGATTTTATGGGCTCCACACTTGTGAGTAGATAATGAAGTGGTTAGAACGTTCATTCAACAAATTATATGGATGGTTTGTGTTTGTTTTACACTTAATTAAAAGGACAGTCTACTTGAGTTATGTTCCTTTAATATTTAATCCCATAGTGAGGAAAGCTCTTTTGCGGAGAATATAAGCAACCTTACTTGAATTGTAACATTTCAACCCTCATTCTACAAAGCTGGTATTTCGGTACATTTCCTCTAAGAATCTTTTCCTCCCCTTTACCATAGTTTTAAGTGGGGACTATACAGCCTGAAACCACAAGATGGGGTTCCCTCCTTTAAAGCGCCTCCTACTTACGTATGCATAAAACACGTTTTCAGCACCACCATATCCCCCTACCCTCTTGTGCTGTCTCACTCACTCAATTTTTACGAGCAACTTGCAGCACAAAGCAGAAGAGGAGAGGAAGGGGATGACTTTCAATGGATGTAGCCAGCCACCCCCTACACTAGGGGTGAGAGAGGGTAACAACCTATTCCTGCGTACTACGCATATGTGAGGCATTTCACATGTTTAATACCACAAGCATTGTACAGTTATGAGTCAAGATTATACAACATTCTGTCAATTTCAAAGGTGGAGTTGATTTATTGTTAATTCTGGTGTTGACTAGCGCGACAAAGAATATACATTTCGAACTTATGAATAGGAAATTTATTTCTAGTTCCGTACCTATTTTGTTTACTGCGTCCTAGACGTATGTTATTCGGATAGGTTTGGTGTACACAGGATTCCCCTATTAAAATTCTATAGGGACTAAAAACGGCTAAATGCACCATGTAGTACAATGTGTACATAAAATAGATGTTTAATGAAACTTTAACTAGCTATGACAATAACAAAACTTATACAGGGACATCACTTTATTTTTACCAACATTTTTAACATTAACCTGGCTATACTCGGAAACACTGTTTCCCCCTTCCATTACAGGAGTTTGATGTTACTAGTGCAATCATTTTACTAGGTATAGGAGGAGAGAAAAATAGTGTATCCATTTATGTTGTAGGGAAATGCGATATTACGATTTTCAGTTTGATCATCACTTTTACGGAATTTATCAAAATACAGTAGAGTAGTAACATTTTTTTTTCAAAAACTCAACATTTCAGGCGGCTATGTTCGTTATGTAATGTCTACTTTATTTAGCATATTAATTATTGATGTTATCATACAATATAGAGAGTGCATTTAAATTGAGGGGGTCATAAGTAAAGGGCTGTAAGTGCACTTAAGTTACTTTTGAGAAAATGGGGTTTAAATATTTAAGCTTTCGTAAAATCAGTGAAATTTTTTATTTAAATTTTAATGTGTGATGCGATTAAAATATCCCTTTACCACTAACATTTTAGATACTTTTGCTTACACTGGATGCACTTCACTCATGTTATTACAAATGTCACTAGCATTCCTTTGCTTCTAGCCACCTCAATTCAAAAAAAGCTAATCTGAATTTTTAAACAAGTTGCTGAAAATGGTTGCCGTTCATTACAATGTAGGCTTCAATTCAGTACGCATATTATTAAAAGCATTTGAAGCATATTCTCTGAAATTGAATTTATCGTTTCTTGAATATAATTTTTTTAGTACGATATTATTAATATAGGTTCTTTCTTCTATAGAAAACGCAATCATATTTCTGAAACACACTATACACTGCAGTGTTTACTTCACTGCTTGAAGACTTCGAATGCAACAGCGGCCGTAAGTTTGTGTGTCTGACGGGAGCAAGGACATTAGTGAAGGGGTGAGAGTGAAGTACATTCAGAAATGCAGGCACAATAAAAATGCAAGTAAAAATAAAATGATGTCCCTGTATTAAATGAAAGAATAATATCTCCAGTTTACATTGTAAGTTTAGTTACGGTAGCTTCAACGAAAAAGAACGGTCCTTAAACCTTTCTTTGGGAAAGAGCACAAATCCATTAAGTTTTGGGGAGTCTCGTTCGGATTGTACGAATTCATGGGGATTTTTAGATTCCCAGATTCTAACATTGTGAGTGTTAACCTTTCCACTAAGATGAAATGTTGATTCATCACTAAACACGACACAGTCAAGAAAGTCATCATTTTCCTGCTGCAACATTTCAAACACGAAGTTGGAGCGCACAGCGTAGTCAGTAGGCTTTAAAGCCTGTAACAATTGTAAACGGTAGGGACGCATATGTAAGCGTCTTCTTCAGACCTTCCATACTGTCATCACTGGCATTGCAAGTTCATGACTAGTCTTCCTAACTGACTTTCAGGACTTCGTAAGAAAGAGTCCCGAACGCGCTGAACATTCTCCTCAGACACTCTTGGTCGTCCCACACTTTTACCTTTACACAGACAACCGGTTGTTGCCAACTGGTTATGCCATCGACGGATTTTGTTGGCATTTTGGGGATCACGATTAAACTGCCTACGAAATGCACGTCGAACTTTTATAACCGTTTTACAACTCTCAGACTTGAAAGTACAAAATGTTTTCTGTTGAGGAGTCGCCATCTTTGTTATTATCGCTTCCAAGGAAACAAAACAAAAGAAAGCTATCTGCGCATCCACACAACTAAAACTGTCTTCCTTCCTCTTTCATTTGAACCTACAAACAACTTTCTAGGCCTCATCTGAGTGATAATATAATGACTATAAACGGCTATATTCTTTTAAATACACGGTGTATTGTAACTACTTTAAAAGTGCTGTGTTTTTTTTTCCTAAAAAGCGCCTATTTAGTATTTTGCGTGTATTTGAAATAAAAATACCGGTATTAAAAAGCAAAAATTCCCAAAACAACAGAAATGCTATTTAAAATGTAAAAAATCTTCTTGCAGTCAAACACTGGTTTGTCCGGCTCGTTCCATATTGGTCTTAGAAGACGAGGAAAGAAGATTTTGCCTAATTTCCTGGAACCGAAGTTCGTTTGGAAAATTCCAGCCGATCATGAAAGGTGTGGTAGGTTGTTCGGGTTAGGCGAGAGCTTACAAATTAGTTTTGCGTCAGTATTCTCCCATTATGCGAAATGAAACTGACCAATCATAAATCAGTCTCTTTCACTGATAAAATTTTAGTCTCCAGTTCAGTAACACTTATTCTCAGCATCAGTTTTTTGTACATAGCTTCCACCTAAAATGGAATATTTACTCAAATTAAAATTAGTAATTTTGTTGTTAATTTTATTATAAACTCCTAAAAATCCAAAATCTGATTTTATAAAGTCTTAAATGTCTCCTTTTTATCACCTAGAAATCGGTTCCCCACTTATAATGTAGCGTAGAGTATTTATATTGTACAATTGTTACTATTATTGTAATCCAAGAGCCAAACTGAGCTCTCTTCAATTCCATATTCGTTCGATGACTCTAGATAATAAAGGACCGCAAGTAGTGAGAATTATTTTTAGCATCGAAAAAAAGCTATAAACAAGCAGAACATAGAAATGTAGCGAAAACAGGGACTATTTTGCCACGCTTTGAAGTTGATTTGTAAAATAATGTTTATGTATATAAATTGAAAGATTAATTACAATGCCGATAAATGGTTGGATTACACAATTATAGGCTGTTGGAAGACAAATATACAGGTAGATAGGTAGGTGAACAGGGGACAGAATGATGGATGGTTGGATTAAACTAGTAGAAAACTGATTGATGGAATGAATTGTCGGTATAGATGTATGAGGATGAATGAATTTCATATAAACCGACCGCAACGAGGCACTTGGACTTTCTCAGAAAGGTGTCTTAATGAAAATACAGATTCACAATTCATCGTCCACAATAAAGTATTAGTGTCATACCAATAAACTCAGCATTAATTCTAATAAGACTGTAGATATTAATTTTTAATTTAACAGAAGTATTACAACTTATTCTCTTCAGTTGGCATTCACCTCGAAGCTGGTCTGCACTGGAGCACAAACACATTGAATATTTTGGTAATAAAAGAATCGCTCCATGCAGAAAGGGCTGTCACAAATTTTGGGGGGGAAAAAAAAAAAAAAAAAAAAAAGTAGATATCGATGGAAATCGTATCTTTATGAGTGGCTCCATCGGTCTGTGCAGAAAGGTATTCAGTCCAATGCTTGGAAAGATAGAAACTGAAGCGTCAGACTCAGAGTTGTATGCAGAAAGGAATACAGTGTACAGAATGTTTTCTTTAGTTTTATCAAAAGTAGGTCTAATGGACTGAAGCCCTTTCTGCATGTAGCGATACTATAGAAATTTTCACGTTACGAGCTCTTAGACAAAGTTTGTCTTACAAATCTTCAGTTATAGTTTATTATGATTATACTGTAGTGACGGAATCCTCCTTTGAGTAATCTTACTCCATTTTCAAAATATTGCTTATTCTTCGGAAAAGATGGGTGAGAATTATTTGTCGTGTCTCTTCTAGAATTTGGAGGCATTGAAAATGATTTATTAGAGGACATGGAATTAAAACGTGTTAACAGAAGAAGGAACATTTCAAGAACGACACTTGGCGAAATCTAGATTTGATTTAAATCAATTAAGTGATTAAGAATGTCGGAAAATAGTAGCCTATTTGAAATTATGTTCACATGAACTTAGACGTAGGCATGTAGTCAGTGTTGCCAATTTAGCGTCTTTTAACTCTTTTTCGGTGACAATTTCTTTTAATTTCTTTGTTGCTTAAATAGGAATTTATCGACATTTTCAGCACTCTTTAGCGACAAAAATAAAACTTTCACCAACATCATGGCAAAAAGCTATCATCATCCCAATCTTTAAGAAAGGCAACATCAAAGATTGCACAAACTACAGAGGAATCAGTCTCCTACATAGTGAATACAAAATTTTCTCAAGAATAATAGCTCTTAAGTCGGAAGCTCACTACAAAACTCTCATTGGTGACGAACAAAACGGTTTTCGAAAAGGTAGATCTTGCGCAGATGGATATTTTACTTGGAAGATTTTGATCGAAAAACATAGGGAATTTAATAAAGAAACTGACTTGGCTTTTACTGATTATGAAAAAGCTTATGACCGTGAAGACAGAAATAAGCTCTTTCAAATTTTGACAGATGATTCAGTTCCAAACGCAATTATAAGAACAACTTACGAATTATATAACCACAATATTATCAAAATTACTATCGGATCAGAACATACCGAATGGAAACCGATAAACTGTGGAGTTCGTCAAGGATGCCCCCTCTCACCACTTTTATTCAATATATGGGCTATTCCATATGAAATCGATCAGTAAAAAACCTCTCATTTTTTAAGACTCTAATTTTTTTCCCTATTTATACAAGGTGCTGAGGTCAGTGCATTTTCAAAAATATACTATCGAAAGTCAAACGGTTTTCGTACTATTGAGCGACAAATTTAGCGTATTTTATATAGAAAAAGCCTCTTTCAGCGCTCAGAACTCTGGAAACATTTACTGCAGAACATTGAACGGGAGCTCATTTTGAAGCTGACATTTGGTAGGTTATGTTAAGAAGTGATACTTATTTTTATTGTACACAGAGAGACAGATAATCTGATTTTACTTACTTTTGGGCTTTTTGCCAATTTGTAAAAATGTAAAAAATATTGAGAAAAAATCTTGCATTATTAAGAGGGACGTCGGCATTTTTTGCTTACTGGCTCGGCAATAAGTTTCTTGGGTATTAAATAAATTATTTTCACACGCCTAGACTTGAACGGCGCAGTACCGCACGCACTGGCCGAGAGCTGATGATAAACGAGTGTTGGGCGTCATTTTACTCCTGTGTTTATGAAAACTTGTAATAAAGCTAGCCCAGCTATGCGCTACTAGACGAAACATGACGTGTTTGTCTCCTGGTCTTGCTTGTGTCGGCTAGCTCCCGTCTCACAGTCAGCTGCTTACTTCACGCGCGTACTTTTTTTTTCTTTATTTGATATTTTCAATACTTTTTATCAACGGTACACCAGTAAAAAATATGTGCATATTTGTACTTTCAATGCGGAATCTAACCATGTATTTTAAAAATATTTTTTTGTGGTCAAAGGCGTCTTAATGAAGAAAAATCTAAATTTCTCAATTTCCTTAAAAAGTAAGAAAAATTGTTTACATGTCAATATAAACTTTAATTTCTCAGCATCAAAATAAACCATGATTTTGATCATTGGGTGAAAGGATTTTGGAGCCACAACAGTTTAAATTTGCTAATTTTATGAAAATACGATAAATTTAAATATTTTTAATTTAAACACTATGAAGTTCTGATGCCTCAAACTTTGCACAAAGCATTGTATCAGAGTTTTCCACGTACAACAAAAGTTTCATTGTATTTAAAAATTGCAAGGTCAATTTTCTCTATATTTCGGTCTATTTGAGATGGAATAGCCCATATACATCAACTCCATCGTCAGACATTGGCGACTAACAGTTCATGGAAACAACCCGCTCTTCCGAAATTATACTCTAGATACATTATTATATGCAGACGATCAGGTTCTTTTTGCTACAAATGAAGACGAGCTGCAATACTCAGTATACCATTTGAATATTAATGGCACAAAATTTCAATATGGAAATTTTTCGAAATAAAACAAAAATTATGGCGTTCCAAGGTAAACAGCCAGTTAGGAGTAAAATTTGCATTGGAACCCATACGTTAGAACAGGTAAACTCATTTAAATATTTATGTTATAATTTGACATATTTACCTGTTAGTGATATATCAGAAAATATTTAACATTTTAATGGAGCCTTAAGAACCAATCTTTTCACAACCACGAAAACCCAAAAACATACCAGGTTAAAAGTATATAAAGTTCTAGCAAGACCTGTCTTCATGTATGGTAGTGAGGCCTGGACTGTCCGAAGCTCAGATGTTCAACGCCTAACAATGGGGAAATGAGATTTCTAAGGAGGACTGCCGGCTACAGCTCGCTTGACCACAAAAGGAATGAACTAATTACAAAAGAATTGGAAATTACACCTATTTATGAACATCTCAACCACTATAGACATAAATGGCTTAACCATGTCAATAGGAAGGACCGTTCCAGACTCCCAAGACAAATTCTCCGCTATATACCACATGGAAGACGATCTTTGGGACGCCCCCTGAAAAGATGGACGAAGACCGTAACAGGCCACTAGGCCTAATATCTGCTAGGACGATGATGAATAAAACTTTCACATTTTATAATAAGGACTCTAGCGACTGTTCCTTAAAGTATCTTAGGGGAAAGTTAAGGAACTAAAATCACTGAATTCAATTATTATGCTGCCTAAAATGGAAATATTTGATGTGACGTTTTCTGAAGAACTAGAGAAAGATTACTTAATAGACTAAGATAACCATTTGGAACAAGTGGACTGTATAGATTTAGATAGTATTGTTTTTTTGTTTACGGTCATTATTAGTAAATCCAATAAACGTCCCACATAGATCAATCAGTGTCTTCAAATGGTGCGACAAAGGATTGTTTAATAAGAAGTTGTATTGTGAGCACTTTCATGCTAATGATTCTTTATTTTTAATTTCTTGTATTTGTTTTAAATAGTATGACAAACAGTGTTTACTGTATTTCCGATACTGGGATCCATTTTTTGCTGTACTATAGTATCATGGTTGTTCAACTTTAATTTTTTTATGTAATTTGTCTTAAATTTAGATCCCTCAATTCATGGAGATTATGAGAGTAAAAGTCAATTGATAATTTTGCAGTGCCTTTACTGCGAAGAGTTACTTAAATCTTCCACAATTGTTAAAAAAGGCTTAAGTGTCCGGTACTGGAAGATCTTCCCCTAAATGCAACAAGATAGCCTCATGTCAGCAGATTTACTTTAAAAGAACTCCTGCGGGACAAGATTCTTGCACACCGGCGATGTGATATAACCTTGGCAGTTGCGAGCGTCGTTAAATAAAACATAATTAAAAATTGAAAAAAAAATAGGAAAAAATGGTAATCCGTGCTCTAGTAGTAGCGATCTATTCTAAACTAATTTCAATACGAAGACTCAATGTTACCATCACCATTTTCTCCATAGCCATCATTATAAGCAATTCCAAATTAAAGGTAGCTACCTTAATTAGCCCCACTCTGCAGAAAACATATCTGACAAAAATGCGTCTTTTTTATTCTGTAAATGAAGAGTGAGAGGATTTTATCATTTTCAGTAGGATTCTGCAATAGAACATTAAAACTGAATATGCAATGGACGAAATTAATACAGTATAAAAATATAGAATTATCAGTAGGAATGTGTGGTCTCCTCGATCTCCCGATCTAACCTATTTCATAGATTTCATATATATATATATATATATATATATATATATATATATATATATATATATATACACAGTATATTATTCCTCCGAATAAATACTGCATTTCAATAGCCACACTTTTTCCTAGTTATTTTATGTGCAGGAAACAAAACTTACATAGAGCCTTGGAAAGAAAAAGTTAATCTCATGTAGCGTGAATATGTCTACGTCCACTTCGGGCAGGACCTGGTTAACACGACTAGGCAACGATGTTTATTTTGCATCTAATTTACTCCTGGAATATATTTTTGTTATAGATTAGTTGTAACACTTGATCCATAAACAGACAGAAAGGAACAAGGAAATAGAACATAGGAAGAAGAGAGTGGAGATGTGCATAAGAAATTCGTTCAAGTGTAAACCTAAGCTCTCACGGAATCAACCGACGTTTTCCGAAGGGAACTTAGGGATGGCTGCCGATAATTCTTTTTTTGTCTAATTTGGTACAATTTGACTGCTACTGTTCTGTATTCAATATTGGCACTAAAATTAGTAGTTAATAGAAATTGAGGGAAGAATTCACTCAAAATTTGTCTCTCTTTCAGTATCAGATACAAGTTGTCGACATAACGTGCTCTCTTTCATTGACTCCAGTATGAAAGCGTGACAAATTTATACTAAGTGAGGGTTCACTGCTTGTCATGGCTGACAAATGGAAAAATCCCTAACACGCACCCCCATAAACAACTACACTTATTTACCCTCTGATTTGACTGAGAAAAATCTTTTCCTAAAAGTTATACATATAGAAGAGGTGTTACATTTCATGGGCTGCCAGCCATTATAAGGGTTGTGGAAGGCAGGTTGTAAATCAGATGTTGCATACTAAATTACCCTGACATTTTCCGGCATAGGGGAATGCAAGGGGGGAAAATTGTGTAATTTACGTAGGGATAACTTTGGGGTGTGAAGTTGGTCATTTTCTCTCCCAACAGAATGTGATGTTAAGGTATTTTATAACGGGCAAAATAGAGGGTGAATTTCCGTACGCCAAGCTATGCAATGCTTTTTATAATACACGAGAGAGGTCGGAGATTGCGATTTTGTGGTTGCACGAAATTTATATTCTGGTACGTAAAACATCAGAAAAACAAGAAAGATTTATAAAGTGTAATAAAACGTGATAAAGTTAGGAATTCAGAACTGTTTCTGTAGTCGATCGGAATGTTGGAGAAAGCAGTGAAGAATTATTGAGAAAGGATGCAGTTTCGAAAGATTTCCTCTTCCTTATATGGCTGCACCCACTTGATTACCAGGCCTTACGGACTTTCGGGGAAATATTTCGCTGTTCTTCAGTTGGTTCCTAAACAAAATATCAACAACGAGAGTAGGTTCCCCATGTTCAAATATCAACAACGCGAGTAGGTTCCAAGGCTGTGTGGGAAGGGATGTTAATCGATCATGTAGCAGAGTAGTGACAGTGTCCAAATATCAACAACGGGGATGAGGTAGTTGTTACTGCCTATAACACCACTTATGTTTTATCATGACCCGTGGTTTTATATATGTTAAAATATACTGTAAATACCGATCATAAGTTTCAGTGATTATCAGAGTAGTGGCAGTGGAAGTACAGGACAGCCGTATTGTACTTAGTGATGGATTTCACTATATTATGCTCGTTGAAAAGAGGAAAAAACTCTTAGTGGTGAATGATCGGTTTTCAGAAAACATTATGTGGTGGTGTGGAAAGATATAGTTGTGTTAAAAGAGGATGTAAGTGTTTCGTGAAACTTCCTGATTCAGATATTAGAATGGAATGCAACGTCGAACATAACCATGATACTTGTGATATTACAACTTTCAATAAAATTATGAAGTTATTCAACGCAGCGTGTCCGCCAAGCACAAAACATTTTTAACCTACCTACTACCGCAGACAGTAGTTGACAGCCCTAAGTTTGTATAAAATGGGAAAGGAAATGTTTTCTGGCTTAATCTAGCGCGGGAACCAATTGCAGTACATAGATGAAATCAACCTGGAACCAATTCGGGTATAGCTCTGGGACGAACTGGAAACCGATTCACAGATTTGGGAACCAATTCCAGTACGCCCAAATATTTAATCTCCATCGAAGGGGTTGAAATTTTGGATTTTTGTTTTGCTAATGACAAACTTATTTCACAATACGATGTAAGAGTAATGGAACGGAGAAAAATTCCCTCCGGCGCCGGGATTTGAACCCGGGTTTTCAGCTCTACGTGCTGATGCTTTATCCACTAAGCCACACAGGATACCACCCCGGCGTCGGACAGAATCGTCTCAGATTAAGCTCCAACTCTTGGGTTCCCTCTAGTGGCCGCCCTCTGCACTACGTCATAGATGTCTATGAACGTAGGACCGAAGTCCACACATGTGCTGAGGTGCACTCGTTATGAGTGACTAGTTGGCCGGGATCCGACGGTTTAAAGCCGTATTAAATCACGAAGTGATTTACGCATATCATATATATTATTTCAATGTACCGAAGTACATATGATATTTCCATGCAGCTATTCTGCGTCATCATACGACGAATGTTTCGAATGTTGGTTACACATTCATCATCATGAGTAGATGATACTTGAAGAGAACACACCAAACCCAGAACCATCGCTGACAACTTTCATCACAGACTGTCTGTAACACGAGTTCAGGCAGAAATATTTAGACAAGACGCTACGGGGAGGGACCACTAGTAAGTTAAGGGCGCAAATATATTTGCATACATCCCTGCAGAAAGAACATAAATCTTCGAGAATACTGTACCGTATTTATTAACTGCATTATAAAATAATCTTATAAATGAAGGAGAGATGGCATGAAAAATTATATCGACAATCTCCTCACATAAAAATTATGATCTGTAAGATGTCGTTAGAGAGTTTTCGAACTCTACTGACACGCTAAACTGTTAACGCTATGTTGACGTCAGTAGTGATGTAGTTGGTGACGTATGTTAACGTTCGTAAATCTTCGGAAAGAATCATTATACGATATTTCCCGCCTCTTTAAATTTTATCATGCCATAGCTCCTATGATAATCAATCGGTCGATCTCTATTTTTTTAATTGTTAGTTCAATGTTTAAGGAAGGTATAAGAAGAAATTCGAAATGTAAATATAACAAAAAAAAATAAATAAAAAATAAAACAATATCTTCGATGTGATCTGTTCAATATAGACATTTACACCTTCAAAATTTGATAGGTAAACGTTTTTGTTTTTCACGTATGATGATAGATCAAAGCGAGAGAAATGTTGAGAAAGAATGAAAATTTATTTTCAAAAATTGTCGTTACTCAAAATCTTTACTGGTTTCCAAGGAACAGCGAGTTAAACAAAGAAGCGTTTTCGCTTGTAGGAATACTCACAAATCAATCTATTTATCTGTTAGAATCTCAATGCAAAATTCTTCCCTGAGCTTTCTTTTACTCCGACCTGAATAATTTATTCATCTTGAACTGTTCTAAGTAGATGAATATCGTCCACAGTGGTAAATCTCAAACGATGTACCATATTTTAACACCGAATTAGGCCTACGGTAAAGTTCATTCGCGTCACGTTATCCGGCTAGAGATAGCGGGTCCGCTATTGAAATAACGTGAGATGAATGGCTCTGATTGGCTCTTTCATCAATGACGTCAACATAGCGTTAACGTTTAGCGCACAGTCTAATACATATAGTCGTTGTTCCTACAGTAACTCCTATTTATCGCTTTTCAGATTTTTGCTGTATTAAATAACTCAAATAGTGATACAGAAAATAATAAAATCACCTATATCTAATTATATATCTTTCTTTCTTTCGAAAATGTAAGAATTCACAATCCCCTATGTACGCTGCCATAGGATGAATAAATCTGTTTTTTCCTGCTACTGAAAAATTTTATATTTTGCACGTAGGAGTTATTACCAAAGCTCGCAACTTGGGGACTTGTGTCTTTGAACGTGGCTAAGCGATCGGACTTCAATGTCAACAAACTCCCGCTTCCAGCACAGAGGTACTGTAAGGTCTGCTATAAAAGTGGTTCCTGGCTGGAACATCATAATGATAATATTATAGTAGATTGAAACAAGTAATTTTATAGCATATATATAAATAAACATGCAAAATATATCAAATTTATAGTTCTGCTCTGTATATTTTATTAAAGTGTATGACTACATACATTCGAATATTTTTCTAACCCATATCTTCTTCGTCTGTTAGTTAAACATGATTTGAAACGAAAGAAACTTATTTCCACGTCACATGAAGTAACGGGAGCAAAATTAATTGTTTTTATTTTATTTATTTTAACTAGCTACCTACTGAATACAAATTACATTTATAAAATAAAAATGTTTCTAGCCACTACCGTAAGAGCCAGGCTCGTGTACGGTGTGGTCTTGGTCAATAATACATACTAGGTTCAAAAAGTTCCCGGAATTTGCTAGCATCATAGAAACAACGTACCTTAAACACTATTCTACAGCATTCCCTTCAAAATAGTTGCCTTCCGCAACAACACACTTTTGCCAAAGCGTGTAGAGTTCCTGGAAGCAGGCCTGGAAGCCATTTTGTGAAACCCGTCTTAGTGCTCTCGTCGCGTTTGCGATAACCTCTTCAGCATTGAATCTCCGTCCTTTCAGATGACTTTTCAGACGGGGAAACAGAAAGTAATCAGGTGGTGAGAGATCAGGAGAGTATGGTGGGTGATCCAAAGCAGTTATGTTGTGCCTGGCAAGAAAATTCTTTACAATAATTGCGCGATGAGCAGGTGCATTGTCATGCATAAGGAACCAGTTGTTTTCTACCCACTTTTCTGGACGTTTCCTTCTCACTGCGTCCCAGAGGCGACGGAGGGTTTCTACGTACAATTCTTTCGTTACAGTACGACCTTCTGGAATGAACTCATGGTGCATGAGACCCTGAGAGTCGAAGAAAACTTCCAACATAACTTTGCTTTAAGTGTGCTTAAATGCGACAGGCTCATGTCAGTAGATTTACTGGCATGTGAAAGAACTCCTGCGGGACAAAATTCCGGCACATCCGGCGATGCTGATATAACCTCTGCAGTTGCGAGCGTCGTTAAATAAAACATAACATTTAAAATAACTTTGCCTTTGGAAGTGTCCCTAGGAAATTTTTGCTTCCGAGGAGATGTTTTCGATTTCCACTCAGATGACTGTCGTTTAGGGACTGGGTCGTACAAGTAGCACCAGTTTCATTTTGTTTAAGAAATCACCATCTTCATCAGCCATACTGATCATGTCCCCAGCAAAAACACAGAACTTGATGTTTGTACTTTGCTCTGTGGACATAATTACAAAATGCGACGAACAAACAAAACACTATGATAAACAATTGCCTACAACTCAAAACCAATAATTGCCATTATCAACAAACTTTAAGGAAATGACATCATGAATGTTACCAACAAAACAAATGTATAATATCCCTTGTTATATATTAATACGAAAAATGGTAGTAAAATTCCGGGAACTTTTTGAACCTAGTAGTATAACATAAAATTTACAAGGACACTTGACTAAATACGGTAAGTAACTTAATTCAAACCAATAAATACAACACAAGAGCAAGAATAAAGAAGAAAGAGAAAAAGAGAGAAAAATACAAATTTAATATAAATTGACAATCCGACAGAATGAAAATGAAAACAAGAATATAGTAGACAGAAATAAAAGGTAAAAAAAATACATTTGTTAATATTATATTATATCGTGGATAATTTTACAAATTTATTTTTTAAAAGCTTCAATTTAAAAAAATTTCAAATTTGGAAAATAGTTTTTATTGTATTATAAAGTCTTAGGCCGAAATAAAGTATTGAATGTTTTCACTGTCACTGTTTCCTGTTCGATTTTCAGTAGTTGCTAGCTGATCTCGTATTTGAGAAAGATAAGTATCCTAAATTTGTCTCGAAAATAGTTTTCAATTTCTATGTTACTACTAGGGAAGGTTCCACTACGACTTGATCCATGGCTATGGACAAATTTTCCACCGATTTAAGGGACTGCAATGTATTTCAATGAATGCCCGTTTCCAATCTCTAGTTTGTGTTTGACACAAGTTACAAAATATGAACTCTCCATTCGAAGAAAATAATGTATCTCCTCAGAATTCCTCCACGAAATTCTGTACCTAAATTTTAAGAAATATATTTTCAAACGTATATAATACCCATTCGAATAATACGTATTTTCTTATTTTCAAACAGACCGTTTATCTCTAATTAATTATCTGAATGTCATTGGCTTCGACACGACACGCTTTCCTCGTCCGTCTTCCTGTCATTCGATGTGACCACTTTCTTAATACACACGACTGTCCTTGAGCACTTACAAGGTGAGCTTTGTGTACGTTGTACCTGTAAACTTACTCATGCACACGACACGCAAGTCCCCAAGTTCCGAGCTTTGGTTATTACAGGAACAACAACGATATGCATTATATTGTGGTTTAGCGTAAGGCGAGGTTGGGAAAGCTATCTATTGTTAACTGTCACTCCACGACAAATGCCATCATCTTAGATGTGACTGCCAATTTATTAAGGCTCATGGGAAGGTTTTCATCTAGGACATAAGACGTTAACAATCAACCAATCTAGTGAAGCGAAGCCTTATCATCGACAACCGTACTGCTATTTCGGTCACATAATCTCATACTTATCATATAAGTGCATTTACGGAGCATGTTTCTTTTGGATAATTTTATTTTCTCTGTCGTTCTAAATTGACAGTCACTTTTGTCAAGTTATCAACCGGCAAAACCCGTCTAATTAAAATCGTACTCTTACTAAAGATTTAAAATTACATTTACTGTAAAAGGGACTGTCAACTACCCCAGCCACACCCTCGGTCAATCCGAATTTTTGTTTATTTAAGTTCAAAACACATACAGGGCTTTCAATCGACATTTCACTATCATGAGCACACATGCCATCTCTTTGACCTGCACTTTATTCCTTTGTGCTTCCGATACAACCCCATTTTAAAACCTACCCCACACACTCAATACCACATTAGTCCAACCACCAATCAGACATTACCATCAATGGTACCAACCCCTGACAAACGCAACGGAAATAAAAGTCTTTCCCTATCAATTTATGTCCCACAATAAATCCCCACGTCTTCCTGTCCTGCCCTAATAAATTCCATTTTATAAATTTTATCATTGAAATCACCCCTTTCCCTCTCTGTCCCCTCTTAGCTGAGTTTTTCAACTCCGGAAATGGTAGGTGGCGTAGAGAGCAACCCTTAAATCCTGCCCTTCTGTGATAAAACTTCGTTAATGCATCTCCCCTTGCTATAACAGAAGAAACACATTTTAAGTGTATGCGCTAACCAGATGTCATTAGTAATGGCTTTACCCATCAGATTAGAGCTTATCTATGAAAGCATGGAGAATTATATAGCTAAGTTGAGTATGCTTACATAGCCTATATGTAAGCATTCATATACTATATGAATGAAATAAAGATGGACCTTATTGGTGATATAATCAAATAATGTTTATATGTCTTGAGAAATAAAGCCACATACGAAAATTCACTACTAAGCAAGAGCATTCATTCATTCATTCATTCATTCATAGTGTTCTGCTCGAGGGCAGGCCTTTCATTGAAAACCCAGAGTTCTCCAGTCTTTCCTATTTTCTGCCTTCCTCTTTGTTCCGCATATGATCCATATATCTTAATGTCGTCTATTATCTGATACGTTCTTCTGCCCCGAACTCGGTCCCGTTTACAATTCCTCCCAGTGCATCCTTCAGTAGACAGTTTCTCCTCAGCCAGTGACCCAGCCAATTCCTTTTATTCCTTGTGATCAGTTTCAGCATCATTCTTTCTTCACCACTCTTTCCAACACAACTTCATTTCTTACTCTGTTCATTTCACATCTTCCATTCTTCTCCATATCCACATTTCAAATGCTTCTATTTGTTTCTCTTCACTTCGTCGTAATGTCCACGTTTCTGCCCCGTACAATGATACATTCCACACGAAGCACTTCACTAGTCTCTTCCTTAGTTCTTTTTCCAGAGGTCCGCAAAAAATGCTCCTTTTTCTATTGAAAGCTTCCTTTGCCATTGCTATTCTCCTTTTGACTTCTTGGCAGCAGCTCATGTTACTGCTTATAGTGCTTATAGTACACCCCAAGTATTTGAAGCTGTCCACTTGCTCTACTGACTTATTTAGAATTCACAAGTTTATCTTCTTTACTTTTCTTCCTATGATCATGGTCTTAGTCTTGTTAAGCATCAGCATTGGTATACAATTCATTTTCATATTTTTCTTTAATTTTCGTTACTTTTTTCATAAATTATTATTATTCTTATTTTACTTGCTCTTCCTTGAAGACAAGTTTTTTTCCGTCATGTAGTCCGTTTTCAGTCCGTCCGTTTGTCTGTTTATCTCTTTATAGAACAGAATATAATAAAATCTACTTCTATAAATTTATTTTGATACCCCGTGAGTCTCCATATTTTGAAATTTATTTTATTTTTATTTTATTTTATTTTTTTGCTGGTAAGTTCGAAATGAATACAAGTTAATACAGTGTAAGATAAACTAACAACATTTCGTTTTTAAAGAGAATAGCCTACTAGGCTATAAATTTATATTTATAATTGTAACTAAGCTTAGTATTTCAGTTACGTCTAAGCTGGAATGCATTTGCCTACTCTCATACTGTACCTGGAGTCACAGCCCAGGAATATTACCCGTCTGATACAACATAGAACCGCATCTTACTCACGCTCACTCTAGTTTGTGTTGAACACGGTCATAGTGAATGCTTTAAACCAGTGAAGTGTAAAATTCGTATTATTTACTTAACGTAACATTTGTATTTGTGACGAGGTAAAATGCCGAAAACAAAAATTCGAAGTATGAAAGGCTGGAGGACTTAATTCGGGAGTTCGGAGCCAATAATAATTTACATTACATGTAAGTTCTGCAAAGTAGATATAAAAGTTACAAGAAAACAGTGCATTGAAAGACACTGCAATACAAAAAGGTATGGAAATGTGGTTGAACGTAACTCAAAACAAGGAGTACCATCAAACTCTGAGAGAGAGAGTACGATAAAAATGCATGTTTTGCAGGGATCTATGTGCCATGATGATCAATGCCAATATACGGCTTAATAAATTGAACAATAAACATTTTAGGAGAATTTCTAGAAAAGTACACGAAGCAACATAATATATTCCAAGTGAGCCTCAACTCCGTCAGCACTTTGTACCCATATCATGCAGAAAAAATGTTTGTCACGCAGGTAGGCCCTAGCCAACTTCGGGTTGTTGCGCCATTAGATGATAAAGTCAGTAGTTGCTCTACTTTTATTCAGGTTGGTTGTACTCTACGAACATGCAGTAAGAACATGTTTGTCTCTTTCTGTGCTGCATCACCCGGATTCCACCTACTATATAGACTATTCACCCGCAACTTGAGTATTTTGGTAGCGGGAATACTAAGCTTAATTATAACCTTTCTGCAAATTAAAACTGCAGGCAAAATCATGTGATCTGTGGCTTCACGACTTTGACTGGAGATAACGAAATGCGCACTGGTTCAAGAAATCTTGGCGGAACAAATAATTCTCTTGTGTGTGTGGAATCAAATTTCCATCTAGGGTCGTGAGAAAAATGGAAGTGACATTGAGTAGCGTAATCCTATCATGCAGAATAGCTATAACGGCTAGTGGATTAACATGCTGACAACTTATTTCTCCTTACTCGCCAGAGTCTGCATCTCGAAATGAATGTGCGTGATACAGGCAGACGGCTACTAGATCTCGGATCCATCTTGTCTCTAAACGCGTTACAGGTGATACATCGAAATTGTGTATACGCTATATAACATAATTTCACCCACAGTGATTTAGGAGTAAAGCGGTATCTTCCAGACCCAATGGTTGCGGGTTCAAAACCCTCTGGTGTCGATGGAATTTTCGTGACGCAGTAATACGAAGGGCAAGTTCTTCGTGAGGGACTTGAAGCCGTGTCTCGTGTCGACGTTTTAAGGCACATTAAAAACTTCCAAGCTAAAATTAGTGCTTCTGGATGAAATATTTTCTCTCTCTCTCTTCCGTCCTAGTAATAACTTAGTTGTATACTAGGTGGAGTCTGAGGCGATGAGCTTACCACTTGTCCCTCTGTCCATGTCGGCAATTAAGTGTAACTAAATCCCTTGTAGATGCTGAAACATCCGTCAGGAGATATATATCTTCAGAACGGTGGGATAAATACACCCTACATAATTATATACTGTATTACATAATGTGATATAACACGTTATATTGGTCATCCTCAATTTCTATAGTGTGTATATGTGGATATTTGCGTATTCTCTAGGTTGAGTAGGCTTAGTCATAAAAAAAGCATTAAGCAAAGGAACAGATAATTTATTTTCTCATATTACATTTCACTTCATTTCAATACATCCTCAGAAAGTAGTAAGACGAACTTAGACTATAATTATTACATAATAAACCAATATTTTTGACCTGGACTGTAAATAGGAAACATCACTCCAATCGAAGCAAACATTATAAAGTACAGAAAATACAAAAATATATCCTTCAGAAATAAAAATGCTATTCATTAAGTTGCCAAATTACTATTAATACTGTTTCAAATTAGACTTAAGTAAACTTAAGTTTTCATTATGTATACAAATTTATATGATAACATAAAATTGCAAAAGCAATTAGGTTTATATCTTTGACTAAAAAAATTAGAATGGATAGAATAAATGATATAGAATTGAACGAAAATAACAGATAAATAAGTAAATAAATAAATAAATAAATTAATTAATTACGAATAAGGATTATCGAACAAATATGTTTTTAAAACTTATTTTATTTTATTTATATGTGCAGGTATAAGTATTTCTTAGTGAAAGAGTGATGGAATATAAAAGAATAAGAGAGGATTTAGACATGCTAGCTGCTCATTACAGAGTGAAGCGGAAAGTACAACTTTGGAAGGTGAACAAATACTGATTTTAACTACATTCTGGAATGAGTTGAGTCTTGCACAAATCTAAAAGCCATTGCAAGATAAAACATAAAAAAATATGTAAATATGAAAATTGTAGAAATCGTATTAAAAAACAATAATGTGATATAACACGCTATATTGATAATCCTCAATTTGTGTAGTGTGTATATGTGGATATTTGCGTATTCTCTAGGTTGGGTAGGTTTAGTCATCAAAACAGAGCATTAAGCAAAGGAACAGATAATTTATTTTCTCATATTACATTTACATTTCACTTGATTTAAATACATCCTCAGAAAGTATTAAGACGAACTTAGACTATAATAATAAACCAATATTTTTGATCTGGACTGTAAATAGGAAACATCACGCCAAGCGAAGGAAACATAACAAAGTACTTAAAAAAATCCTTCAGAGATAAAATGCTATTAATTAAATTGTGAAATTATTTTTAATAACTTACTGTTTCAAATTTGACTTAAGGGTATATGTACGTGAACAACCACAAATATTATCAGAAGTTGCAGGCTCTAAATTTATAAAATTTTATAAGAAAGTGAACTCACAATTGGACAAAAATTACAAGGTACCACAACAAGACTTATTAAAATATCTGATAAAAGTATGAAAAAGGTTACTAATAATATTTTTCAAACCAGTTTTATCAAAGTATGAAAAAAACAAAAGAATTCTGCAGTTACATAATTTGGTAACCCTAACATTGTTATGGTCTCTCTGACAACTTTAATATTTTTCCTGCATGTAATAAACACTCATTTCTGAAAAGTAGACTACTCTCAGACATGTAGAATTGTTTATTTTAACACAATTAATTTTTTATTTGCCCTATATAATAGTATATTATGCAACGACCCTATAATGATAGTAATTAAGACGCAAGTATGGATGTTTATGAAACTAGCGCAAGCGAGTTTCATAATATTCACACGAGCGTCTTAATTACCATTATAGACAACAACTTTTTATGCTCGACTATATTTCTAACTTGAAATTATTCAGATGTATAGATTTTATTTGTATCTGACAAGATCGGAAGTGACCTTGTTCTGGGTCGTGAATTGTGAGATGTGCGCAGACGCAAAAGTATTGATTTTTTCCGAGGAACAATAATGTCATTGACCTTGATGTAATCCCGTTAAACTTGATATAAACTTGATTATTGAATTCGACATTGAAAAACGAGATGACAAATGGAATTTATTTGAATATTATTTACAATTAACGCTAATTATTATAGTAACAGAACATAACCTTCTGCGACAGTATTGGATTTCCAGCCTCCGTGACTTTTCGCTAATTGTCTTTCGATTGCATATCCGAGAATAATCGATACGTGCCGTTTTATAACGGTACAAAGCTAACATGGTATTGGCTGAACACCTGTAAGCTGAGTTGTCATTGGCTGAACACCTGTACTTTAATGAGTAGGTGTACTTTAATGACATGCATTAAAGGACTGCTACCAGGTATATAATTACTACATTTCGGCATGGACGAGCATAAAATATATTAAAATTTACGTAAAGTTTTGTGACCTAATTTTTCTATTTTCAAAAATATGGACATTATTGTAGTCTGTCTTTTGCACAAATGCATGTTAAATCAGTGCACAAAATTTCATAATTCTATCTCTAATGGTTGTGGAGTTACGAAATAACATGTGTGAAAATTTTCAAATGTTGGAAACTTTAATTTAAAGTAATAAGTGAATTCTAAAAAAAATATTATTAGTAACCTTTTCATACTTTTATCAGATATTTAAGTTCTAATAAGTCTTGTTGTGATAACTTGTAATTTTTGTCCAATTGTGAGTTCATTTCCTTATAAAATTTTAGAAATTTAGAGCCTGCATTTTCTGATAATATTTGTGGGCGTTCACGTACATATACCCTTAAGTAAACTTAAGTATTCATTATGTATACGACTTTATATGATTGAGGATTGTTATTGTAAATTAAAAGATAAATTCCTCGTTCGAGTAAAAGAAATGTAGATAAATTCGTCGTTCCAGTAAAAGAAATTTAAGTTTTATTATTCAACAATGAAGAGAATTTACAAGGAAACAACACTCAATTCTATGTCAGTGGTGTTGGAACTAAAGCCTTCGGTAGATTTGGTTCATTTGTGAAGAGATATTCTAGTAAAATTCACATTTCAAACCTCTGCACAAGATTTGGGCATAAAAATAGTACGTAGTTATCAATAACTCGATATTAATTTCTTGTGCAACTTTCAGTTTTTACATACAATTTTTTTTATCAATTACAGATATGACACAACATGTTTACAAATACATTACAAGTACCGATACACGTTGTTGGTACAATAAAATTGGAGTGCAATCCATACATCAAAGTACTTGTGCCTACCACAAATATTCTACAATGCATTACAGTTGTAAGGAAAATTTCGTGAAAAAAAAAAAAAACGTATATAGCTACACAGAATCAGGTATATATTTTACTAATAATGTTATATATCTTCAAAGTAACTATGTGATTTATATGATATTAAAAAAAAACCTTTATTCTTGATTTTAATATTTAAACCACAGAAACATCACGTTTTAAAACACAACGTAATATTTTCACTAATAAATTTACATGCTAAGATTGAACAAAGTAAGGTTTAGTTTGTTATGAAATCCACTCGACAGTATATTTTGTATTTGAATACTGTTTTTATTGTTCAATGCCTGTACGAATAAGCAGATGTAAACGCAAGAAACGGATTTCGGAGTTTGCCTCATTAGAACCTTGAATAGGTCCGAGAATAAAGCTAGTAAGGTCCATGTACATCTAACTTGTACTCAAAGTAGGAAAACGCATAAATCTAGTTATTACCACTGAAGGAACGTCTCGGAAGAAAACGAATTCTGAATGATACATAATGTACAAAATGCTGTACAAAACTGGTTGGATTATTAACATCCGGAATTCAAAGAAGAGGAAATTTCGAAACATGTGCTACGACCGAATAACTGTACAAAAGTCTAAAAACTACGTATAAAAGTATTGTCTTCCTCCGACGAGTTTAGTGCTGAGACCTGAGGTATTCTTGCCATTGGTGCGGGGGGGTTGCTGGTAGATTCTTTTGTTACTACAGTGAAGACGAACCGAGCGGAGTGGGAAGTATTAATCGTCCAAAAATATGCAGTCTTCAGTTTGTAGTAGTGTGTGACTGTGTGCACGTGTTAGGTACTCTATATACGAGTGAAATGTTTTCAGTATGATTGTACTTCCTTCAAGACTGCCGCTGTCACTGTTCCCTCCCACTCCAGTACCGCGCTAGACTAGTCGGAACCCCATTCCTCTCAGCACTAAACTCCTCAGAGGAGTAGTAATCTGTTTGCAGTTCAATATTGTAAATATAATTTATATGTAGCACATAAAAACCTTTAAAATATAACAGCGAATCTTGCTTAAGGATCAGTCTTGGTATTCATTAAATTAGAACAACGACAAGAATAATCTAAAATACACATTTAGTAATACTGAATTATCGCCTGTAGTTCATTTCAAATTGGCCAGAAAGTTTCATCTGTAGCATTTAGAGCTTAAATGTATAAAAAATATATTGAAAGAAGTATAAAATAAAACAACAAAAACGTAGACAGAATGAAAATATTATCACTGTGGGATAAATATAATATCATGTTATATGCAAAGTGTAACATAATATCTTTAAATAAAGTTGTTGTTTAGTCAACTGTCCGAAAACTGGTTGCAACTTCATGAGTGACACTAGTAAGATGTCTCTTGTGAGGCAACTAAGGCTGGAAATAATGGGCTATTGTGACCAGTTCCTTTCCTCCTTCGTTGCATACATCGCTGGCTAGTAACATATTTCACTAGTCGGGGTTCGGATATATACAAATAATATTGTTCTACCGCTGACATATATCTTCAAGTGAGGTGGACTATAAGCAAAACCTTCAATCAGGGATGTCATAAGCAGTATAATAAATTTTGCTATAATAACATTATAAGTTTCATACTCAATTATTCTTGTACAGGTTCTCTTCATTACACTATTCTCCATAGTTAATATGTTGAACTCTGATCATATCTTCCCCACCACAGATATATCGTCCAATCATATTTATATTTACACATTTCTTTGAACATTGTATTTAATGTCCACATTTTTTAATACACAAATTTAAATTGCATTCACGTCAAGTCTATTCATTTTGTTCCATAATTTTTATGTCCACCAAAATAACATTATACTGTACTAGGTTGCTTGTAATATAATATAATATAATATAATATAATATAATATAATATAATATAATATAATATAATATAATATAATATAATCTGTAGTGCCTATGTTCTGCATTAACTACTGTTGCAAAGTCCATTCTTTGTAGTTTGGTGCAAGACACCATGCAAACGCTAGATTGAACTTCTGATGATAAGTGCTACATTCTTAAAATAGTCACTAGGGAGGCTGAAGTTGATATTTAATAGATTGTATTGTATCGAGAAAGAGAAGCACTATAAAAGTGCGTTATTAAGGGGTAATATAAGTGAGATTGCTTTAAATAATATTTTCCAATAGAATTAGGATATGTTATTGTCAAAAAATAAATAGAAACTTTTCACTTCAAAATAATACTGCAAAAAATGCTTCTATTGGCATAACTTGACTTCATGATTAGGTACCATTAAGTGAAATCTTACTTTCATTTTAGTTGCCACAAAATCACACACAAAATTGTATGGTGGATAAAACTTACGAGAGTATATCCCTATGCTGTAGCCCTGAGCGGTTTTCAGTTGAACTAAAATTTCTATTTTGTGGCATACAAGTGATTGAAATGTGTTATGGTCACATTCCAAGTTCCAAATCTGTACATGTCTGCGTTGGCTGGTATTCGAGTAGCCGAAGGTGCTCCGTCAGTAGAGGAATTAGCGTACCTAGTACAGCGCTGTGAATAAATACTTGGCAAAGAAGTGGATGTCAAAAAATCTGAAAGAATTTATAAAAGAGTTATATTACCGGTTGTTCTATATGGTTGTGAAGCTTGGACACTCACTTTGAGAGAGGAACAGAGAATAAGTGTGTTTGAGAATAAGGTTCTTAGGAAAATGTTTGGGGCTAAGAGGGATGAAGTTACAGGAGAATGGAGAAAGTTACACAACGCAGAGCTGCACGCATTATATTCTTCACCTGACATAATTACGAACATTAAATCCAGACGCTTGAGATGGGCAGGGCATGTAGCACGTATGGGCGAATCCAGAAATGCATATAGAGTGTTAGTTGGGAGGCCGGCGGGAAAAAGACCTTTGGGGAGGCCGAGACGTAGATGGGAAGATATTATTAAAATGGATTTGAGGGAGGTGGGGTATGATGATAGAGACTGGATTAATCTTGCTCAGGATAGGGATCAATGGCGGGCTTATGTGAGGGCGGCAATGAACCTCCGAGTTCCTTAAAAGCCAATAAGTATTATAAACTAAGTATTGTATTCATCTATAAAAGTATATGCTAATGTAAATTTTCTAGAATGCCTGACAGAGCAGCCCTTTTGAAATACGAATGATTTTAGTCAAAATGGAAAATACTGAAGTGTATAATAATATACAGGGTGATTTCGTTCAAAGTGTACAAACTGCAGTAGATGATTCCTTAAAGGATAAGGGAAAAAA
Source organism: Periplaneta americana (assembly GCF_040183065.1). NCBI lineage: Eukaryota > Metazoa > Arthropoda > Insecta > Blattodea > Blattidae > Periplaneta > Periplaneta americana. The sequence goes on from NC_091118.1 coordinate 52,660,685, forward strand.
ATTGTATAATGAACGTAGGTCTGGGAATGCAATCTTTCCTCACTAGAGAGCCATATTGTTCCTCATGACCATGGGTGGGCAACTCGTGCTCTCAAAGTGTCAACACAATCTCAGTGCAGGTAGAACGGACTGTCTACTAGCTGTACTGTCGTTTTAAGTGAAAAACAATATAAATCCAGATCATTTCCCTTTAGTTACGAGTAAAAAGAGAATTTCTTTTATTAAGAAGAGAGGTAAAGCTTGTGTTCTATTACACTTTCTTACGCATGACATTTTATGTTACAAATAAACAGTGAAGGTTTTATAGTAAAGAAATAATGTCTGCATCTGCTTTAGAACAGCTAAAGGTAAAAATGAGATATCAACAAGTTGAAACTGATATCAAATATCATTAGCACGTTGTGCGTGCGAGTTACAGAATTGCAAGACTTATAATCTACTAGTTAAGAACATTTATAGATAAATTTGAAATGTGGTAGTATCATGTAGAAAATAGATAATTTCACTTTCTTTGACTATGAACTATCTTGAAGAGTGATAAGAAAATCTTCTTATCAAATATAAGACCCTACTTCAAGACCTACAGCAGAATTGGAGAAACAGTGACAATTGACAAGGAATCGCAATTTTTTTTTAAATCTTTTTAGCTTACGTCGATAGAAAATCCTGAAAATTTATAGTTTGAATTAATTAATCTACAGAACAACACGCCACTCAGATTCCAGCAAAATCAGGAATCGAACTGTTCGTAATGTTGCCTATGTCAGAATTTCCAAATATACTCTTTGCTTCCATATATAGTATGTGTGCTTGAGGGAGAGTTTAATACAAGAAAGAAGTGTAAAAGCTCTCAAAATAAAGAAAGAGCTCAGAAATAAGCTAATTTTATCTGCCGTGACATGTAAAAAATACTTCCTTGAATTTGTTATTGTTTACGAATACAGACGATTACCTTCCTGAGAACAGAGGAATACTCTTTAATGTATAAAGACTTGTAAATTCTCGGGTTCTATGTTTCAAATGAGACATATAATAAGAAATATTAACAAATAGTGTAATAATAAATAAGCGTTGCAGCTATATTTGTTGTATCTTGAAAAGGTTGTATTCAGTTTGTGTTTCCAGTACTAAACTAATTTACAAAGCTAGGAAATAATATAATTTTGTTATGTGTTTAGGTACAGTCTGTCTAAAATTGCTATAGTTATTGTACCATGCGTCATTCTGAAATTCAAATCATGGAATAGATATCACGACCACCTGCATGAGGCGCCAGAGCGCACCGTGGTTTTTGCAGCGAAACTACAAACAACTTGCAACTGCTGCGGCTGGTTCCGTCTGCCTTTTTATCTTTCAAGGTTTTTTTAGCACTTTGGGAGCACGAGTTGCCCATCCCTGCTCATGACGGTAACGAGAATTAGTATAGGTAGATTACGTAGACATCCGCTTCAGTGGTAGTGCCGACTAAACCTAACGTGGACGTGTTTGTGTAGGTATTGCAGCGCTAAGTTACGAAGGTCAGATACACCAATCGCGAACAGGCTCACATGGTATTTACATAGGGACAAGCACATGGCAATGGGCGGGCGGCTGCACGGCTGTATCGGGAAAAGTACCCCTATCGACAGCACCCGCAACATACAACGTTTGCAAGAATTTTTCGTCGTTTGGGTGAGACAGGCTCGTTACGGGACTTGATCACCATGAAGGGCGGGTGCGCCAGATAAGTACCACAGCCTTGGAGGAAGATGTGATAAATGTTGTGGAACAAGATCGCCATATCAGCACCAGGCAGGTGGCTCGCCAATATCTGGAACATTCTCCATGAGAACTGTTGCTGTCCTTATCACGTGCAACGTGTGCAGGACTTGTTACCGAGAGAGTTTCCTCTGCGGGAACGGTTTTGTCGCCGGTTCCTTGGACAAGTAACCCATAATCGGAACGTCCTGTCATCTATCCTATTCACAGATGAGGCCACGTTTACGAAGGGCGACATCATCAATCTCCACAACAATCATGTATGGGAAATGCAGGATCCCCGTGGTACGATGGAAGTGAATCATCAGCACCGTTTCAGCCTCAACGTATGGGCGGAGATTATTGGCGACCTACTCGTTGGACCAGTCGTCCTTCCAGGAGGACTCACAGGCGAGGCATATCTCAACTTGTTGCGAGTGGCCCTCCCTTCCCTGCTGGAGGAAGTTCCTTGTGCAGTACGAATGGTTATGAGGCTGTTGCATGATGGTGCTTCAGCCCATTTCCGCATTACCTTGCGGAGGCATCTCAACAACCCAATTCCATGGCCTCTCCGGTCACCTGAACTCAACCCTTTAGATTTCTACCTGTTAGGGCATCTCAAAGCAGTCGTGTATGCTGAACCCATCCCGGACATGCAGACACTGGAACAACACATTCGCGCTGCCTGTGACGCCATCCGGATGCAGTCTGGAATATTTGAACGTGTGCGACATTCTCTACTACGGCGTGTACACGCATGCCTTGAGGTCCGTGGGAGTCACTTCGAACACCTCCTCTAACTGTGGCCTCATGACACTTCGTCGTGCAATACATTGTAGTATTGTTGAAGGAATTAATAAATAAATGCTTATAGCACAGAACCTATGCATTTCCGGAGGTATGTTCATTATACAATTTTTGTTCCTTATCCTTTCAGGAATCATCTCCAGCAGTTCGTACACTTTGAATGAAATCACCCTGTATATTGGGAGGTGAAAACATTACACATAAGGATAACTGCGTAAGGGATCGTGGTTTTTAAGGGATTTTTTTTATTTTACATAACATGCTACATATTTGAAAAAATCGAAATGAAATCAATTTTGAAGAAAGTTATTTTTCAAATTCGATATAAAATTGTAATGTGCAACTCGGATAGGAATTTATCATCAAATCCATTTTCTACCACAGCTTATAATTTCGTCGTAACTTGCCACATTTCGGCGACATTACTTCCAGAATAAATATCACAGAAGCAAAAGATAATCCTACTAACAGCACATATAAGGGACCTTGAATGTGAGAAAAATCGAAAGCGTTCACTTCACGAATTTCTAATTTACCAGCATCTCCCATTTCTAACATTGCAAATTCATTTATAAAGTAGGAAATTATCCCTGCACTGACCATTCTTTGATATGTTACTTCGTACTTCTTGAAATACGGACTTCCTTTCCTAAATATAATTGATATATAATGTGTCTTCTCGTTTTCCTCTATCACCGTAAACTTCTTATAAAATTTATTTTTATTATGTTTGTAAGATACGAATTCTAGACTTTGTCTTTGGTTTCTAACAGCAATTTCTTGTCCAGTACTCAAACGATTCAAGCAGTGACTCACACTATTCCAATTTGACATGTTTTGATATTTAGATTCCGAGCGACAAATAAAAATTCCCGAATCATTTATTTCCTGTACAGTTTTTAAAGATGGATACATTCCTGGATTTGAAAAAAACTCTATCAACTTCGACAGATAGGCAGTGTTAATATGCATACAGAACAATAACCAAAAAAGTAAAAACAATTTGATTGATCCTTTCCTTGTAATGGAGACGCCGGATCCTAACAGAATATGGTATGTACGAAAAATTATTGCAGAAACGTCCAAAGAATTATTGTTGTAGGGTCTAAAGTGCAATCGACGTTGCCCCCATTCGAGTCCAAGAAACAAAATTGTAGCAGTGATGTAAGTGGTTATAACTAGGCACCAGATATTGGTGCTGAACGCTTTGAATATCCCATGCCATCTGGGCACATTCTTTCCTACTGGCACAGCCCAAGTTTCTGAATCAGTAAAATGTGGGTATGAAACATCGAAGAAGTTTTCCAAAGATGGTGTAATGGCTGTGAGTCCGAAAATATCGCAAATGCCTTTATACACCAAGTGTAGTGGAACATAATCTTCATTGCTGGAATAGAATACAAATTCAAAACCCATGACATTTTCCATAATTTGAAGAAAATAAGACTCAGGCCCATACAATGTTAACGCCGGATGTGTTTCAAGGTAGAGATACGGCACATATGGTTGTGGAAGGTATTTTACCATACATCCTTCAGCATGGTGTATTTCTTTAGTTGGGAAAAGGTTTTCATTGCTTGCAAATGTGTATTCAGGAATCACGCATTCATCGATATGTTTGAAAGCTAAGAAATTATCCTGGCAGACATTATTTGTACTTGGAATCCATGTGAAAATATCAATTGCTGTTAGCTTTCCTTCAGTGAATGGTTTCGATATAAGAATAATGGCATCAAATATATTATAATTTTTCAATGTTTGAAGAATAACGTACATTATGCCTACCTCTTGCTTTCTGGTATAAATTTCTCCTATTGCAGCAATAATGAATCTAGCTCGTGGATTCCAAGGCCTTGACAACAGTCTACTCAGCATTACTGCCAATGATTGGTGTTTTTCACTGATGTCACCCGAATTTAAGAGCAAGATAACTGTACCTTCATTATGCTTCTCTTTCTGATACTCGTTATATTCATTAACATTTACCTCACCTAGCTGCGGTATATTTCCAAATATTAATATTTTCCATATCTGGGAATTGTATAGGTGATGTAATAGAATGTCTCCTAAAGAGTTGATATCTTTTCGCTGTTCATGAAACTCTTCTAGATACGAGGCCCATATATTAGGAGTTTGTACAATTGCAGGAAAATCGTCAGTCTTGTATCTTCTCCCGATTTCCACAATACATTTTGAGAAATGATACTCAAGAATATTTTCTGTAGCTGGGTTTGGGGATGTGAATTTGGCGATCAATGTAGGAAAGCACATCATATAGAGGACGAGGTGTGACAAATATGCCATTCTGATCCTGCAAGAAAATATTGAGAGATACGTAATTGGAAAATAAATTATTTAAGTATGACATATCATATATTACTTACCCAATAACGATTTCCTTTTAAATTGAATGAAATTTTTTCTCAAATTTTCTTACGGTAGTCGTGTTTCCAATACATTATTTCAAAGTCTCCACAATTACTACATTTAAATATTTTAAAATATATGATATATAGAATGAACCGTAAACAATGTCATTAAATTGAGGAGGTTATTCTGGGAGACATTTCATACCAAAACGTTTAATACAATTTTACTCGTTTTTGTTCCATTTCGAACTAAAAATTGTTTTATATGAAATATTTCATTGCGTGTTTTGGGAAAGCCATTGAATTAATTCCCAACGTTTTAGTCAGTTTAAGAGAGCAGAGTTTTAAAATAATACATGATTAAAAGATATTTAATTTTGTTCCCTACATGTGCACAAATTTGATCCGAAGAAATGTAACTTCATTTTGGAGAGGAATTTTAGAATATTGTATTAATGTTCGTATCAAATTTCTGCATACTCAGAGGACAGAACTAAAATTATTTCAATCGTTTATTATCATATTACCTTACTTTCTTAAAATGATTGACCATATTTGAATTTAAATGATTCGCTTTCCCACAACACACTAAAACAATTTTTATCTCGAAAAGTAAGGAAAAACCAGCAAAACTTTGTTAAACATATTAGCTTTAAATATCTCAGAACACAATCCCATGAAATTAATGATATTACTTACGGTTCACTATTTATATATTTTTTTACTCTTGAATACACTAGCGATATACGAAATATTGAATAAGAATGTTTTTATTTGATGTGTGTTATTATTTTACACAAGTATCCATGAGATAACACGTCCTAGTGTAAACGTTTCTGCTAATATGAGTGGGACCGATCTGCATAGGAACTCTATGTACAAGTACACTATCTATCAAAAAGTAATTGGGCACAGTATTTGCCCATTTAGAACCTCGTGGTACCAGTTCTTGTTGCTACAACAGCAGCCACCCTGTCAAGCATGCTCTCCACTATTTTGTGTAGGATATCCACTGGTATGCGTCGCCATTCCTCTTGCAACATGGCACTCAGTTGGACTATGGAAGTTGGCCGCATCTCCTGAGACCTCAATCGCCGGTCCAATTCGTCCCAAATCTGCTGAGTGGAAATGAGATCAGGACTTTATGCAGGCCAGTCCAACTGGTGAACATTATTGTCTGCATACCACTGCATAGTAGCCGCCGAAACATGGGGCCAACTTCCATTTTCGAACTGAGTGCCATGTTGCAAGAGGAATGGCGATGCATTCCAGTGGATATCCTACACAAACTAGTGGAGATTATGCCTGACAGGGTGGCTGCAGTTATAGCATCAAGAAGTGGTACCACGAGGTTCTAAAAGGGCAAAAACAGTGCGCAATTACTTTTTGGTAGATAGTGTATATTACATATTATTAATTCTTGGTCACATGTTTGTAATTCATTGGTGGATAACTAATATATAGACTTCGTGGAATTGCCGCGAGAATCGCAAGGTTTACTGCGCATGCGATATAGACTGTATGAGAAGGGGGCGTGCAAAATATGGAGTATGCCTCTGATGTAAACACTGAGCAGTGTACTGCGGTTACAATAAAACTTGTATCCTGTATTCAAGAAACATAATGAACGGTAATTGAAGTAGGAAAAATCTCAACATGTAAATACACAATTATTTTATAGTGAGATATATTAAGTCAAAATTTAATGTAAGATATTCGCATCGTCCTTGAATATGTGCATTGCAGTGAAGAGTTACGTACATTTTGAGCGACTGCAAAATAACCTCCTTCGATGGTCACTTAAACAGTTTTTATTTTGGGAAAATGTACGTTCAACATCACACGATGTAATACGTACAAATTTGAAGAATGGAAAGTCACTACTTTTTAATACACCAACTTCAGATGTCTTGTCATGACCTGATAGTACATCAATTACAGTACGAATTTGTGAATAGGCAGAATTTTTAGCAATAATGTTTCTCAACCTACATTTCATTTTTTCTGAAATTAGTGAATTGTTATTTTGGTTAACGGTTTGTGATACTTTATCCACTATATTAAGGGCTTCTGAGAGTTTTAGTTTAGACGATTCTAATAGGATGATGCTTTTGGACACGATTTTAAAATTAGAGTCAATGAACAGAATATCTTCCAATAGCTGTTCAGAAGACGATTTTACAGCTGTAACATCGGAACTGTCTGTGCTATCCAATGCATCAATTACCTCCATTATTTTGCCGTAATGTTCTTGAGTCTCCTTCCGGCCGGTGGAGAGGAAGGACGCATTTTTACGCAGCGGAGAAAATGTTATAACAATGGGCTGTGAGTTGGAGTTGTACCGGGCAAGGATAGGCGGCTGGGCGGCCAGGTCAAGGATGCAGCGGAGCGTGAAAGGGGCAGCTTTGGCAGGTCTGGCTGAGTGTCTCTTCTTTCACATAGTGATCGCGATACTACTAATTATTGGTGGTATCGAACTGAATCCAGGACCTGCAAGCGACAACGAGGCTACCAATATCAAATGTGGAAGCTGCAGAAAGAACCTACGAGTAGGCGTCCTGTGCAGCCAGTGCGAGAAGTGGTTCCATCAGACTTGTCAGAAGACCAAGAGGGAACAGATAGTAGAAGAAACGTGGCTGTACAAGGAATATGGGAACGAGGCAGGCAACAGGGAGCTCATCGGTCTTCGGAAGGAGTTGAAAAAGCTACGGGAAAAGCTAGAGACGGCGGAGCAACGGATCAAGTTTCTGGAGGACGAAAATAAGTTGTTGCAACGGGAAAAGGAAAATGGCGAAGAGAGGGAGGAGAAGAAGAAGCATGGTGCGGCAAGTGTTATCATCGGAGACTCCATCATTCGACACGTAGGAAATCTACAACCGGAGCCGGCGACAGAGTGTTACCCTGGGATTAGAGTGAAATAGATGAAAAGCGTGATCGAGAATCAGGAACGAGGGGACCCGAAAAACATCGTCCTTCACGTAGGAACAAACGATTTGCGAAGAAGTGTTGATTATATCATGGCAGATGTATATGACTTGGTGATGGAAACGAAGAAGAAATATCCGGCAGCTGGGATTGTCATCAGTAGAATCGTCAGACGGAGGGATTGTGAACTTGAGAAAAGTGGGTCGTGTGAATAAAGCTGTCGAGTGGGTAGCGGAGTGTCATTGTGCGCATTTCGTCGATCCAAATTCCTGGATAGACGACAGATGCTTCGGAAGAGACGGAATCCACCTAAATCGGAGGGGAGCTGCAGACATGGGATCCCTCTTCGCGCTGGTAGTTACTACAACATGGCGCGGTGGGATCGAGGATCCATCAGCGGGCAGCGGCACCAAAGGACCATCAGCGGACATCGGGGGCGTGGGACTACCGGCGGTCAGCGAGTGTGAGAGTCTACCAGCGGGCGGAGGGGTCGAGGTACTACCAGCGGGCGGTGCGGTCGAAGATCTATCCGCGGGCGGCATAGACCTGCAGTGACGGCGAGGTGCCACGGGGATTCAGAATGTTCAAGTAAGGACAGGCCTACTAAGACTACTGCAGGTTAATTGCCGAAGTATTAGAAATAAACTTATTCCGTTTTGGAACTTGGTCGATGTTTATAATCCAGATGTAATAATTGGGACGGAATCATAGCTTAGGGAAGACGTAAATGACTCGGAAATTTTTAGGTCGGATTATAGAGTGTTTAGAAAGGATAGAAGTGAAAAGGGAGGGGGAGTTTTCGTTTCTATTAAGATAGAAATAAGTAGCAATCTTCTGTGGATACATGAGGAAGTTGAAATATTGAATGTTCGGATAAGAAATGAGCGGGACACCTTAGATGTAATAGCATGTTACAGACCACCCAGTGAATTAAACAATTTAACTTTGCACAGACTAAATGAATATCTTAATACGGTATCAGAAGACCGAAACGTAATAATTGCTGGGGATCTAAACCTCCCGAAAATTAACTGGAACGGGATTTCAGGTACAAATTCAGATGCACAGACCCTTGTTAATGAATTGATCTGGCGTAAAGATTTCACGCAGGTAGTAAATGGTCCGACGCGTGACAATGCCCTCTTAGATGTTTACCTACTAAGATCTGTCTCTCTCTTTGTCAACTCTGAAAGTCTTCATAAAATAAATGATCACAATAGCGTCCTATTAGAAATCTTCTGGGAAAACACAGTAAATCCGAGGTCAAGTCCACTGTCTGTCTGGAATTTTAACAAAACCGATGTCCATGAATTACAGACGTTTCTACGAGAAAAGCATGATGACTTTCTAAGGACTGAAGGAAATATGGAAAAAGTGTAGCATAAATGTAAGAGTATAATTTTCGAGGCATTAGTAAAATGTGTACCTTCTAAAATAAGTAAGAAAAATCCGGACCCAGAATATTACACTAATTATATTCGCTACTTAAAGAAAAAGACAAGGCGCGCATTTAGCAAACGTAAACGATGCCATGAGCATTGGGAAAAATATGTCGAATTAATTAAGAAACTTGAGTGTGGAAAAAAGGTTAGCTCAGGAAAATTTTCTAAAAACTATTTTAAAAGAAGATGAAAGTAACAATTGGAGACAGTTTTATAATTATCTACGCAGGAGAAAAGGAAAAAATAAAGGAGTAGTGCTTTTACGAAATCAGAATGGAGAAAGTATAACTGATGACAAAGAAAAGGGCGACTGATTAATTTCATTTCGGTTTTCAATAATAATAATAATAATAATAATAATAATAATAATAATAATAATAATAATAATAATAATAATAATAATAATAATAATAATAATAATCCCGCTGATAGGAGTGGTTGTGTCACAGACCATGAATGTGAACCAAATTCGACTTTCAAAATAACTTCCAAAGGGGTTAGAGAGAGAATAACGAAATTAAGAAATCGGAAGTCTCGAGGACCAGATAGTATTGCTACAGAGATTCTTAAATTAGGTTCCGAGGCCATAATTCCATACTTAATGCGTATATTTCATGTTTCCATAAACAATGCAGCTATTCCATGTGACTGGAAATCAGCTACAGTGGTACCCATACATAAAGGTGGAAATAAATTAGATGTCGGAAACTACGGACCGATTAGCCTTACATCTGTCGTATGTAAAGTCATGGAGCATTTGATAGCGGATTATATTCGTCATGTTCTAAATGCGAAAGACTGGTTTTACAACCGCCAGCATGGTTTTGGGGAAGGCTTCTCATGTGATAGTCAAATTACGTCGCTGGTTCAGGATCTAGCTGAAAAGGTGGATAGAGGCGGAAGAATCGATGCAGTTGTGATTGATTTTTCGAAAGCAATTGATTTGGTGCCACATGACATATTAATAGATAAGTTAAGTAGGCTAGGAATAGATAAAAGAGTGGTGCTATGGATCCAAGAATTCTTAAAAGGTAGAACCCAGAGAGTTAGAGTAGGTCATGAAATATCGGAAATTGGAAATATAAGTTCAGGGGTGCCACAGGGCAGCGTTGTGGGTCCATTACTCTTTATAATATCCGTAAATGACCTATGCCAGAATATTACATCAAATGTGAGGCTATTTGCAGACGACTACATTATCTATACAAAGATTAGAAATAATTCAGATGTAGATGCTATTCAAACAGACTTGAATAAAATTTATAACTGGGCGTTAATACATAGGATGAAAATAAATGGTTCTAAAAGTAAATCTATAACATTTTGTAAAACCCGAGAGGAAACTAGTCTTAATTATGAATTCAGTGGTGTTGTAATTCCGCAAGAACAATGTTGTAAATGCCTAATAGTGTATTTAAACTCCAAACCTTCTTGGGGAGAGCATGTTGATAATGTTACGGGTAAAGCATGGAGGGCACTTCACTTTATTATGAGAATCTTGAGAAAGGCTAGCCCCAGATCGAAGGAAATAGCATATCTAACGTTAGTGCGACCGTTAATGGAATACGGAACTACATGTTGGGATTCCTATAGAATATATAAGATAAATTCCTTAGAAAGAATCCGGTATAGGGCAAATACATTTGTTAAAGGTAAAAGAGAAGATGGAAACGATAAGATAAAAGAACTTAGATGGGAAACTTTGGAAAACAGATGTAGGAAAACTAGAATAACATCATTGTATAGAGCACATCTAGGTCAGAAAGCATGGGTAGACATAACGGCTCGGTTACAAAAGCCAACGTACTATGGTAGGAACGATCATGATTTTGAAATCAAATGTAGGAAACAGAAAACTGATGTAGTTAAATTCTCATTTTTAAATATAACTATAAATGATTGGAATGACCTACCTGCAGCGGTCTTTGAGGGCTGTCCTTCCCTTAAGGAGATTCAAGAATAATTTAAAAAGTTGTGTATAAAGTGCAAATTAAAATTAAGATGACATTCAACATTTAATTTTTTAAGGTGACATGTATTTATCTAGCCTGACGTGTTTACTGCCTTGGTTTGAATTGTAAATTATTTAAAAATAGCGTGTAAGAGAGCCTTAGACTAGAAATGTTTAGTTTAAATGTAGTTCTGTTTATAAGTATGCAAAAGGATGTAATTATTTGACTTATTTGAACTGTTGTATCAGTGAAGCGAGGTGAGTCAGTGAAGTTATGGTTTTACAGTGCAGTGAACAGTTCCGATCAGTGATAATTTATAGCGTCAGTGAAATGTGTTCTATAGTGTCAGTGAAATGCTTCATAGTGCCACTACAGGGAATGAGATGAGAGTAAAGTGAAAGACTATTGAAACTTATGTAGGACCTGTACATAATTATGTAGGTTGTATTGTAAAATTAGGTATTTTATTTACGTTTTATTATTATTGTGTTAAATTGTATTGTGTATTCTTATTGTATTGTGTATAAAATTGTATATGTGTAGTAAAATTGTATAGTGTATTGTAAATTTTATTGTGTATTGCTTATCATTTTATTGTGTATTGTTAATATTGTATATACCACTGCCACCGGGTGCTTGCCCACTTGCAGTGTAAATAAATACATACATTAACATACATTATCCTAAACACAGATCTCTGCCCATTGGACTGAGAAATTATGTAACAGTCCAGTAACATAGAATATATACTATACTTATAAAATTAATAATAATTAACAGCATCCAACCACGTTCCCCACCGTGTCAAGACTGGCTGCGGAGGTAAGGTATTCCAGGGGCAATTATTTGCATCAGCAACACTCTCATTGTAGTATGTTTGATTGAATTCTTGTCTGCACTGAACAAATGTTAAGCTTTGACTATTCCAACCACAGTAATGCAAAAATAAGTGCTTACTTAGGAATACATTAGCTGTAGCTGCTCCATCTATTTGGACCGGTCACAACTCCTAACATGAACTGCTTATACTACGATACCGGGCGGTCGCTCGCCTCTTCTATACTACCGTACACCACCAACCTGATTGCATGCTGCGTGTGGCAATTCAACGAAGTCTACTAAAAAATAACTGAACAGATTTGAACGGGATACTTACTGGCTACAAGGTGATGTGTGAAGGAATTTTACAGTTGATTTATATATTAACTAACTTTTCACATTACTATTTGCTGTGCTGTTAGTGGCATTCGCAGTAAAGCAGTCGTTTAGCATTACGTTTAAATTATCAACTTGCGAAATTTGTTAGTTATACTTTCCCAGATATTGTTTCCAAGTTTAAGAAATAGACTCACAATATTCCTTCAGTCTCCACGAAGCAAATGTAGAACTTGGGTACACGATACGTTACGAAATAGTGTAATGAAATTTTTTTTTCTTAGTGATCTAAATAACGATTGCGTGCTGTATGTAAGAGGTACTCCAATTGATAACAAAAAGAGTGGTTTCGAAACCTTCTCTTCGAATCCTTAATGTCGCACGGTTTTTACGTTACGTAAAGCAGCATGTAATGACTTCTGTTTTTATCATCGTGGACCTCTAAGATAGCGTTAACTGATTAAACATAGTGACATAAAATGGTCTTATATACCATTAATTAAAAACAGAACTTTTGAACACGTGCTTTGTTATATAAATAGCTTCTTGTGAGTTAATATTTTTTTCATATTTTCTCTGGGACTATGTGTTATGTTGTTATGAAAAATGGAAGCAATTGAGAATCATACATGTAAATCGAAATTGTTGAGAAATTAAAATTAATTCAAGCCGCAACATTTGTTGAAAATTGCAATTTAGACTAGAAAGATTCAAAATACACAATTTCTTTTTTAATTTTTATAGAAGTTTTATAAGTGCTATGTACAGATTAGACACAAATTTCCTTTACCTCCTATAAATTTCTCAAATATACTCAATATTTCATGTTGAATCTTCCGTACACTATTTTAACACTTGAATATAAATAATTGATTAAATTGCGATCTTATTCGTGTTAATTGTGTAAGCATGTGCGGCTTACAGCTGTTTCGGTGCTTCTTCACATCATCCTCAGAGCCTACTAGATCTCGGCGTCATCTCAAACTTCGCTGCCTTTTGTGTGGGTACGTTCGATTGTAGAAAAGTGTTGAAATGTGGTGCCGAATAGTGGGTGTGCTCTAAAATTGATCTGTGTGTTGAGAATTTGATCACGGTGTGTTTTAGTGCGTCTGTATATTTCATACTGTTGTAGTGTGTTGAGTTTATGGTTTTTCGGTTGTATGTGTAGGATTTCCATGTCTTTATTTATGTTATTGTATGTGTGGTTAGCATTAGTTATGTGTTCGGCATATGTAGATGTATTGGTACCTCTGGTTATTCCTTTAATGTGTTCTTTGTATCGAGTTTGGAATGATCTGTCTGTCTGTCCAATGTAGAAACTGTCGCAACTAATGCATGTGAGTTTGTATACGCCTGTGTGGTTGTATTTATTTGTTTGTGTTGTTTGTGTGTTGAGACGTCTTAGTAGCGTGTTTTCTGTTCTGTATGCTATGTTGTATTTCTGTTTTCTGAATGAGGATGCGATCTTGTGTGTGTTTTTTGTTTTCGTATTTTAGTGTCATGTATTAACTCCATACATTTCCTAGACATCACCATAACAAAAGTTGACAACAAACATACCTTCAAAATATACAGAAAACCAACCACCCCACCACCACCACACACATACACAACACATCTAATCACCCCACTCAACACAAATATGCTGCATTCAGGACAATGGTACACAGATTACTCAACATACCTATGAGCCAACAACACCACAATGAAGAAGTGAACACAATCAAATACATAGCATAAGAAAATCGTTACAACCCAAACATAATAGACAACATCATACGGAAGACAAAACGAAAACTTAACAAACACAAAAACCCAACACAAACACAAGAACACAAGAAATACATCACACTCACATACGAAAACAAAAACACACATAAGATCGCATCCTTATTCAGAAAACAGATATACAACATAGCATACAGAACAGAAAGCACACTACTAAGACATCTCAACACACAAACAAAACAAACAAATAAATACAACCACACAGGCGTATACAAACTCACATGCGTTAGTTGCGACAATTTCTACATTGGACAGACAGGCAGATTATTCCAAATTCGATACAAAGAACACATTAAAGCAACAACCAGAGGACACAATACATCTTCATATGCCGAACATATAACTAATGCTAACCACACATACAATAACATAAATAAAGACATGGAAATCCTACACATACAACCGAAAAACCATAACCTCAACACACTAGAACAATATGAAATATACAGACACACAAAAACACACTCTGATCAAATTCTCAACACACAGATCATTTTTAGAACACACACACTATTCGACACCACATTAAAACACTTTTCAACAATCGAACGCACCCACACAACAGGCAGCGAAGTTCGAGATGACGCCGAGGCTCTGAGGAAGGTGTGAAGAAGTACCGAAACAGCTGTAAGCCGCACATGCTTACACAATTAACACGACTATGATAGCCATTTAATAAATTATTTACACAATATTTATGCAATTCCGTCCATAATGCAGACATAGACCTGCATCCACTTTACACTATGTGTTCTAAGTGTCCAAAGCGTCGGTACGTCCCCTATCATATTTCTCACACAAAATAATGCGTCCCCAGATTCGGTGTCACATTTGCCTCAGCTTTGCAGGTGTAATCTGTTGGAAAGCGCTCACACGACGTTATTTAATTAATCAATGGTGTCGTACCATTCCTGTGCAACAACGCTCTTAATGAAACCCCACTGCGCAATGCCACAGGTTTTTCACAAAGTTGGATTGGCCGTCGGCACCAATCTAACCAGATTCTCTCGACTGGCCACCCCGCAGCCCTGACTTCGCAACTTGTAAGAATGCGTTATAGGTTTTCATCAAAAGCACTGTTGCGCAGGAACGGAACGACAGCATTGATGAATTATAGGACGCCGTGCGACGCGCTTTCCAGCAGATTACACCAGCTATGCTTAGGTGAATGTCACACCGAACCTGGAGACGCATTATTTTGTGATGAGAATGATGGGAGGCGTACTGAATCTTTGGAAGCTTAGGACGCACAGTTTAATGATTGTAAAGTGGATGTATGACTACATTATGACCGGAATAATATAAATAGTGTGCATATTTGAGGTACTTACAGGTGGTAACGGGACTTTGTGCCCACTCTATGCAGAATGTTAAAATGTATCCAATATTTTAGGAGGTGCTAGTATGCAGTAAGACAAGAAAATGATGTCTAATAAACATGTGTCCTACAACACATACTCTCTGAGGTCTGAACACTTCTTCATAGGAGGTGCTCAACGTGACGTCCATTTATGGCAATGCATACCTCTGCCCTTTAGTGTAAGGAAAATCACGCACTCTTTGAAGTTTACCTGGTTCCTTCATGTGTCCCCATAACCAAAAGTCTAGGGGGTTTAGGTTTGGGGAACAAGCACGTCAAAGTGTGGGTCTTCCCGGACCAATGCAGTAGTCCTGAAATATCAACGTCAGGTGTTCACGCACATTGCGAAGAAAAAATGCTGGTGCGCCATCGTGCATGAACCACGTCTGTAGTCCTGCTGACATGGCACATTCTCCAGCAAGGCAGGCAATACGTTAATAAGACAGTCCTGAAGGTCTCCGTGGTAGCGCGTATGGCCCTATTAACCCAGATGTTCCTGAATTATTTTTTTTGTTTGAAATTTCGAAAGATAGTGTGTATATTGTTCATAGTGATTCTTAGTAATGGACAAGTATGTGTTTTAAGTAATAACCTTCCTAGGTTTTGAGGAAAAGTGCGTCCTTCTGGAAGGACGTCAGGATAATATGACTACAATTTCATAATAAATGTGAAGAAGGATTTTTCGTAATAGACAAGCGAATTTCAGCACTGCGTACTAGAAGATTATACTCGTGATCCTCCAAAAACATAAGAAATACTAAAAATAACATTTAGGGGCCTAATCATAATAAAACTATACATATTATTGGGCACGATTAGATTTATTGGTATTTATTTAGGAATGATAATATATTGAAATACCACAAACCAATTGAGAACATGCAGACAAATAAATATCACATAGTATAACATGAATTAGCTGTAGATATCCAGTCACTCATGCTTATCACTAATCCAGTGACTGTGTTTTTTTACTAATCCAGTAAATAATGTTCTTTCACCAATCATTTCACTTGATGTGAAAAGACACAAAACAGCTGACAAGGAGGGGCAGATCACACTTGAGGCACACTGTGATTGCTTTTTTGTGGCATATCCTGCATTTCAGTTGTTTCTTCTTATGCGTATGAATGTGTAACTGGCAGATCAGAAACGTAGTGATCTCGTCCATCATACCAGGATTCAATTTTCGATGCCTTGGAAAGTCTACCTTTGCTGGTGAGAACCCGTTTATTTGATTCCAGAATAGCTGTAGCAACTCGTCTCTGGAAAGACAGATGACATACATTCTCTTCATTACGCCTGTACAAAAACCAGGCGTTCTCTTCAGCGACATCTAAGAGATGAGCAATGATTGGGAAGTACCATTTCTTCCCTCTGATGGACGTTCGGTAGAGAGACACGTTCTGGTCCCCGCGATCAATGCCTCCCATATGATTTTTTTATGACTCAAAAAGACGAGGTTGAGGCACAGCTATCCTTAGTTTTTTCTCTCTTGAAAAGCGCCCAACTTGTCTCAGAGGAAAAATTTCTCTAGGTCATCGTTATCAGTCACACACATGCCAGTTCATCATGATGAAGTCGAATCTGTCTCTCGATATTGCATTTGACACAAGTTCATTGTGACTGTCTTGTTCCCCTTGCCAGTACATTCTTCTTCTGGGAACTACTACATAACCACTAAGCAGGACTACAGCTAGAAACACCATCATTTTATTTTCAGAGCAGTCTCCTACTCTGTTCTTCTTTGCCTTCTTTGGTATAAGTGGCCATCATGTTTAGAATTTCTTCATCGAAAAATTGTGTGAAGTATTCTAATGGACTTCTACCGGGTTTGAATGGTACTTCACACATCAGAGGCCTTCTGTGCTTGGAAGAGTTGAGTCTTCATTTTCAGGTTCCTCTGTAGTTTCTCTCTCGGCAGCCTGTGTCCCAGTAATACCTTCCTTGTTTGTCTGCAGAGTTGGAGGGGCCATTGTAGAACTGGTGCTTGGGAGTGTTGAGCCTGCTTTTACAGGTTCCTCTCTATCTTTTTTCTTGGTAGCCTTTGTCCCAGTAACGTCTTCCTTGTTTGTCAACAGGGCTGTAGAGGGTGTTGTGGATCTTGTCCTTCTACACTTTATAGATACCGGAGATGGACCAGGTACGAGACGGCAATCCTATGTCATATGATGATTTCTCACATACATTGTTGATAGCCATGTCAGTTACAAACACATCGGCACTCAGCTGAGTTGCAGTCAAATTATCTATATATGGGTTGTCTTCTGCACCCGAATCCTCATCGGTCAAATCATTATTTGCGTTAAGAGGTGGCAAAAGTGCGACATATACATCACTGTTTAGAATAGTTTCACTACTGTCCACGACTTCCAGAAGTTCATGCAGTGTAATTTTTCTCCTGGAAACACCTAGAAAAAACCATATTATCCTGACGTCCTTCCAGAAGGACGCTAGAAAATATAACGTTATTACTAGTTATGAATGTAAGTTAATGCAAATTTAACATAAGTCTATTGAAAGCTCTAACCTTTGAGATACTGCACCATAAATTTCAAAAAAATAATCCGTAAATTACGGTAAATATAATTACCCATTTATAAAAAGGTCAGTCACATCAACCATCGCTGCTGAAGTCCAACATTCAGGTCTAAATTTCTCGCTCACAACTGGCGTTTAACATGCAGCTGCTGTGCAGTCATCAACAATGGACATTCAAACAGCACGTGACTAACAATAGTAACATTTCGAGCCTAATATTAATTATTACGTCATTATTTCTTAGGCCATGCATTCCGTTCTTCTGGAAGGACGTCAAGAACATCTGGGTTAATATATCACCAAGAACGCCTGTCAATACGTTGAATGAAAATCGGTGCTGATACCTTGTTTTTTCAACTGCATGGCAATTTTCATCAGCCCACACATGCTGATTACGAAAATTCACAACACCATCTCTGCTGAACCCCCGCTCATATCCGCAACCAGACTTTTGTTTTCAGTATTCCTTGTGATTCCATGCCAAGGCTGTGAACTACGGTAGATTTTCTGGTAGTCTTCTGTCTTGTAGGGCAGAGAAATGCATTGCCATTATTGGACGTCACATTGAGCACCACCTGTGAGCAAGTGTTCAGATCTCAGAAAGTGTTGTAGGACCGATGTCTATTAGATATTATTTTGTGATTTTGAGGCATAATATCATGTCCTAAAATATTGGATAGTTTTTTTAACACTCTGTATGTGCTAGCTACAGAGTGATTCAATAAACAGCGTTTGACAATATTTGTTTACATGATAACAATAATTGTTGATAACATCATAATTTATATATACAGTATTTACTACAGCAAACTTTCAAATTGCTGTAAGTCCAAACATTTCAAAAACAAGTTATTGCTTTCATATCATTCATTATGTAACTCTCTATGCCATGGAGTCGACCTGGTTGGCGAGTTGGTATAGCGCTGACCTTCTTTGTCCAAGGTTGCGGGTTCGATCCCGGGCCAGGTCGATGGCATTTAAGTGTGCTTAAATGTGACAGGTTCATGTCAGTAGAGTTACTGGCATGTAAAAGAACTCCTGCTGGATAAAATTCCGGCTCATCCGGCGACGCTGATATAACCACTGCAGTTGCGAGCGTCGTTAAATAAAACATAACATTTCTATGCCATGGAAGCGATTTTCGCATCAAAATGCATTTATTTCCGGAGTTATAAAGGCGACAATTTGGTCTGGTTATTCAAAAAGCTTTCAGTCCGTCTGCGATTGACAATCAGAATGATTTTATTTTCACTGACGCGCTCAACAATGGATATATAGCATGGGCGGTATACAAGTTTTCATCTCTGCCAAGTAAATTCATGGTTTGTGAGTTTTGTGAAGTCGTGCAGTATGGATGGTGAAGAAGAATTGTCTGTAGTTGGTGATATTAAACGTGGTACAATGAATGAGGTAAAGAGAACTACAATTCGTGAAAAGATGAAGTGAGATATGTAAATTGTTAATACTGTAATTAGAAAATTCAATAAAATTTCTTTATTAGAATAATAATATTATTAATAAGAATAATAATAGTAATAATAATAATAATAATAATAATAATAATAATGGCAATAGTAGGAATAAAATAATATTAAAAGTAATGACGACAGCAGTAATAATAATAATAATAATAATAGTAATAATAATAATAATAATAATAATAAAAATAATAATAATAATAATAAAAATAATTTTAAACGCTGGCGATGATCGTCAGAAAGTGGTTTCTTTATCAGCGTACATCGCTGTCAATTCTCATTTGTTTTGCTGCCATAACTCAATTCAATGTTCCTAAATAACCGTCTCTAGATAAAGATTATTGAACGTGTATGCGGCAATGTGCGACCTGTATTTGCTTCAGAAACAATCTCCAGCGATCTGCGAGCGTCCAACGATCTACGTTGTCGATTATCGCTGTAACGAAACCGCGCGCATTCATTTTAACTGCTAAGCACTCCAGGCGAAAATCGCCAGAGATGTGCACCCGGCGATGATCGCCATAAACAAACCACAGCTTTACAGGTTCGGCGTTAAAGAAGAAGTCCCAGATAAGCAAAGATCTTTAGGTAACCTGGAAAACGCCAACGCCGTAAGAGTTGCTAAGATCCGTAGTCCTAAACGTTCTACCCGTCTTCATGCAATTTCACTTGGCTTGTCAAACACTAGTATATGAAGAATTCTTCATAAGAACTTACACATGCATCTATACGAAATTCAATTAGTGCGTACATTAAAAGATGCTGATAAAGTAAATCGCATGACTTTTTGCCAACAATTCTTGGATCTATATGTCAACGAAGACATTGTCCACAATATGCTGATGAGTGATAAAGCTCATTTTCATCTCTCTGGATACGTCAATAAACAAAACTTTTGATACTGATCAATGATCGTGATCACCAACTGACTTTGAACCATTACACAGTGTCGAAGTCACAGTTTGGAAATAGGCACCCATCATATTGATGTAATTACTAACCTAATATAAACTAACCTAACATTATCTGAAGTAACACGAACTAACCTAACCTTACTTACTTATTGGCTCTTAAGGAACCAGGAGGTTCATTGCCGCCCTCACATAAGCCCGCCATTGATCCCTATCCTGAGCAAGATTAATCCAGTCTCTACCATCATATCCCACCTCCCTCAAATCCATTTTAATATTATCTTCCCATCTACGTCTCGGCCTCCCCAAAGGTCTTTTTCCCGCCGGCCTCCCAACTAACACTCTATATGCATTTCTGGATTCGCCCATACGTGCTACATGCCCTGCCCATCTCAAGCGTTGGGATTTAATGTTCCTAATTGTGTCAGGTGAAGAATACAATGCGTGCAGCTCTGCGTTGTGTAACTTTCTCCATTCTCCTGTAACTTCGTCCCTCTTAGACCCAAATATTTTCCTAAGAACCTTATTCTCAAACACCCTTAACCTATGTTCCTCTCTCAAAGTGAGAGTCAAAGCTTCTCAACCATAAAGAACAACCGGTAATATTACCGTTTTATAAATTCTAACTTTCAGATTTTTTGACAGCAGACTAGAAGACAAAAGCTTCTCAACTGAATAATAACAGGCATTTCACATATTTATTCTGCGTTTAATTTCCTCCTGAGTGTCATTTATATTTGTTACTGTTGCTCCAAGATATTTGAATGTTTCCACCTCTTCGAAGGATAAATCTCCAATTTTTATATTTCCGTTTCTGGTCACGAGACATAATCATATACTTAGTCTTTTCGGGATTTATCCAACCCTATCGCTTTACTTGCTACAAGTAGAATTTCTGTGTTTTCCCTAAACGTTTGTGGATTTTTTCCTAACATATTCACGTCATCCGCATAGACAAGCAGCTGATGTAACCCGTTCAATTCCAAACCCACTGTGTTATCCTGAACTTTCCTAATGGCATATTCTAGAGCAAAGTTAAAAAGTAGAGGTGACAATGCATCTCCCTGCTTCAGCCCGCAGTGAATTGGAAAAGATCAGATAGAAACTGGCCTATACGGACTCTTCTGTACGTTTCACTAAGACACATTTTAATTAATTGAACTAGTTTCTTGGGAATACCAAATTCAATAAGGATATCATATAAAACTTCTCTCTTAACCGAGTCATACCCCTTTTTTGAAATCTATAAATAACAGATGTACTGTACCCTTATACTCCCATTTTTTCTCCAATATCTGTCGAATACAAAAAATCTTATCAATAGTCGATCTATTACGCCTAACCCCACACTGATGATCCCCAATAATTTCATCTACATATGGAGTTAATCTTCTCAAAAGGATATTCGACAAAATTTTATACGATGTCAACAAAAGTGATATTCCTCGAAAGTTACTACAGTTAGTCTTGTCCCCATCTTAAAAATAGGTACGATTATGGACTCCTTCCACTGTTCTGGTACAATTTCCTTTTCCCAAATTGCAAGTACAAGTTTATAAATTTCGCTAGATAATGCGCTTCCACCCTCTTGTATTAATTCTGCTGCAATTTGATCAATACCTGGAGACTTCTACCTTTTCAGATTTTCTATTGCAATTTCGACTTCAGAAAGTGTGGTTTCCGGTATAAATGGCTCAGCAGTTTGTATTTGAATTTTGTACCGATCATTTCTATTTGGCCTATGTTTATTTAGTAGTTGCCCAAAATATTTTTTCCATCTCTTCAAGATTGAATGAGAGTCTGCAAGCAAGTCACCATTCTCATTCTTAATCACGTTTACCCTTGCCTGATATCCGTGTTTAAATTCCTTTATACCCACTGACCTAACCTACCTACACAAAAGATTTCAGCCACTCTTCTCGAGAACACAGAGACGTTTATGTTATTTATCACCAGAGGGCTACGGTATTTTACAAGTCTTTGTTTTTGTCCTCGTTGATATCTATACCTATCGTAGAAATAGTCGTATAAATTTGTTTTTCTTTTTTTCACTTTTCTGCCGAAACCAATGAATGTCGCTTCAAGTGAACAGATAGGGCATAATACTGAAATGCGTCAAACTAAAGTCAAGTGCATAAGATCTTTATTTTCTCTCAGACATAAGATGAGCACAGAGGATAGATGATTCAGTAAGTATCGCATGATGAAACCCGTCCTAACTTGTGTATTATGATCATTGCACATGTAAGTCTTTTGACACATAAACGAAAATTAAATTTCTTTCTTGAACATGCGTACTAGAGTCATTTCTCAATTTCGTCACATATTGGAAGCATGTATGAGTTTGTGTGGAAATATCTAGCAATCCAGGGTAAATCCAACAATGTGTTGGGAATGAAAATCAGCTGTAAATGTCTAATAAACCATGATATCGGGACATTTGATGTGTGTGCAAATTATTTCCGGACGCTGGACGCAATGGTCGAAATCAGGACTGCTCATGGAAATGCGGGACGTTTGGCAAGCCTATATCTACTATTGAATTTACTCAGTGAAATTAAACAGGTCAACTTTCGTACTATTCCCGTTTAATTTTTTAAATAATGATACAGGCCTGTTTCTTTACTCAAGATATGTTAAACGTGTTTTCTGAGGGAACATCTGCCAATAGTAAAAAAATGAAGTCTTCCTAGTAATATTTCTTTCACTGATATCTGATTGTGGAGCAAATTCTCTAGACTCTTAATTGACTACGTTTTTAAATCAACTTCTGCTTTTATCTCAAGAATTTCTTCTTCTTATTATAATATTATGGATTTATTAATTTGTCCTACAGAATAATCTCTGTAATATTTATAATTAATATTTGAGAAAAATTCGCTCCGGCGCCGGGGATCGATACTAGACATATACGTCAAATTATAGGCTATGCCTAACTTGGAGTCAGGCCACAAAGGGAAACACTGAAGGAAGAAGATTCGATCCGGTGCTGTGGGTTGAATTCGACGTAGCTCAGTGGTCAGAGCGCTTGGTACGTAAAACCAAGGACCCGGGTTAGATCCCCGGCGCCGGAGCGAATTTTTGTCCTCAAATAATAATTTATTCTTCTTTTTCTTCTTATTCTTCTTCTTCCAATCACGTATTAACCCTGGAAGCCTGTTACTTTCACTGTTGATTGCTGAATGTCCCTATGAATAGTACAACCGACTTAGCAGTTGGTAAGATGTTATAAAATGTTTGACAAAATAATTTCCTCAAAATCTAACATATTTCTTTCATAAACATGGAGGTGCAAATATAGAATACTATTAAAAAGTTACAAGACTAATAAAATTGCAAAGTCAAAGCGGCCTCCACTACGAAAAGCACAGAACAAGCACTGAGTACCTTTATTAGAAGGTGTTCTCTAACCGTAATACTGCATCCAGATTAATAGAATATCACGTCTTTTCTCGAATTAGCTTTATGGCTTCTTTCATTCCATGGTTTTCTAAGTTTGTTGAAGGTGAAGTTTTCTGTACTCCTACATGTGCCAACACTAGTAACGAAACACTACAATTATTAGTATTCCTTCGGAATATGTATGATAAGACTTTCCTGTGTTAAACTTCAACGTACCTCGTCTTCATGTTTCGACCTGTTTATGGGTTATCTTCAGAACTTGTCGTTTCCACACGAACGCACCCTCACAGGAAACAGAACAAGAGGCGCCAAGACCAACAACAATCAGTTCTGAAGATGACCCATAAATAGGTAGAAACATGTAAACGAGGTACGTTGAAGTTTAATACAGGAAAGTCTTATCATACATATTCTGAAGTGATACAGTGTTAAAAGTTGTGTAATCAAGATGTATTAGTATTCCATCTTTGTACCCTGGTTTTCTATTTCATATTTGTAACACACTGATGTTGTAAGTCATAAGCTCAAAACATATAATAATTTAAAAACGAAACCAATTAAGCAAACATTGCTATAAACGTAAATTATTAAACCTTTCCTTAAGAACATGTATGATTAATATTTCTGACATTGAGGAATAACAATGTATATTAAAGAAAATAAATTATCGCCAAAATTTTCTCTTTCCTCGAGAATGCAATAGTGATAAACATTTCAATATCAAACTAATACATTTTCGCGAAAGAGAGAATGAGTGCGGTGCGTTAGAATACAACATGTCTCAGGTCATGTATCACTCCATTTCATTTTGTACCAATATTTCATATTTTAAACGCTTCCTCTATTATTTTTACCATGTTACAAACGAAATCCTATGCCATACCATGTCCAATCCGTCTTCAATTGGACTGATGGTACGGAATGCGCACTGGTTCCAAAATCTTGTTGAAGTAATTATTTCTCATGTTTCTATGGAATGAATTTCTGGTGAGCATCGTGAGAAAAGTGGAGGCTGCTTTCAGTAGCGTAATCCTATCATGCAAAACAGTTACCAGGGTTGGTGGATTAGTGTGCTGGTAATTGTCCACATCTGGAAGTAAATGTACGTTTGACAGGCAGATGGCTGCTGGATCCTACATCCATTCTGTGTGTTTATACGTTACACTTTATAGCTTATATGAATTGAATATACGAGATGTATATTCCATAATGAATAATGTGATATTACACATTACTTATCATCCTCAATTTTTGTAATGTGCACATTTGGATAGCTGGGTATTCTGTAGATTTAATAGGTATTACTCGACCGAGGCGAGTGGAGCCGCGGACGTAATGTGAACTATCGCGATGACGCTATACGAATGCAGAAGCAGGAGCGCCACGCTCCGGGCTGCAGGACTCCACTGGCCTCGGTCGAGTAATACAGTTACCAAAGCAAAAGAATGAGTTAAACAGAGAAATATTTTATTTCCTTACTTAGCAAATACATTTAGTTACATAAATTTGGACCACAAATATTAAGATGAACAAAAACTAAACTTATTATTGAAGTATTATTATTATTGTTATTATTATTATTATTATTATTATTATTATTATTATTATTATTATTATTATTATTATTATTATTATTATTATTATTTACTTGACCCTGAGAAAGAAACATTGTATCATTTGAAGCGAACATTGTGAAATAGTGACAATACAATAAAATGTCTCAGTAGATGACCATGCTTTTCATTAATAGGTGAAGTTAATATTAGTAGGCCTACTGTTCCATATAAGACTTACGTAAACTTGAAATTTCATTAAGCATAATAAAATGATTTAAGTTTATTGTTATTTTTTATTTGCAAGGAAGAGTAATATAAGCAAACAGAACTCAATTCTATGCCAGTGTGGAGTAACTAGGCCTAAGAACTTCGGTAGCTTTTGTAGATGTCTAGAGACAAATTCTAGTATAATTTATATTATAAACTTACCAATTAATATGCGAACCATTTGAGGAAACAAAATAATAGAGCTTACGTAATTAGTATTTACTTAATATTAAAAACAGTAACTTTTACTTTTTTTCCTGAAATATTTTCTATTATTATATATGTAGTCTATGGCATATTCTCGTAGTATATTTAATCAGATAGAAATAAGTCCATCAGGCCTTCTCTTCCCCTCTACCAGGGGATTACAACTACAATATTAAGAGAACAATTACAATTATAATCAGAATTAGTATTAAATTTATAAATACAATAAAAATCAAAGTAATAAATTATTACCTGATTAATAAAGGCTAGAAATAATGTAGAATTTAAGAACAAAGATAGACGTGTACGTTATGCATGTGTGCATTTGTTCGTGTGTATATAATATCTGGTATATATTTTACTAAGATTATATGGGATTAAAATCAGACTCTTAAACCTGAATTTAATATTTCAACCACAGCAACAACATGTTTAAAACACAACTAAGTATTTCTAGTAATGAACAAATAATGTACATACAAATGTTGATCAAAGAATGATTCCTTCGGTAATGATTCTGAGACTGGTATTGGAAATTAATTTTTGTTCCTGCATGAACACACTGTCCTTGTGCAACACTAATTCAACTTGAGATCAAGGGGAGTGTAACAGCAATCATACCTAACTAAAACTGTGCAACATTACGACGACTAAAACGACAATTCTCTAGAAGAAGCCCGAGGTACGTTAACAGCGAAGAACAAATATTGACAGTAGTACAAGATACCTGATCCATCTATTATAATCCATAGTGATCAATATTTCATTGTCTAAATGAGGTGATCTTGGCAACCAAGATTATCTTGAATAATAATTGAGGCGCTCATAGTATAGGGGATAAAAATGAAATTAAAAAAAAAATGAGTTAGACCGAAGTGCTAAAATAATATTAGTATTTAACTTCACTAAATACGTCAGCCCAATTGTATCCCTTGCGAAACACACACATGATCACTATTTACTGCAGTTACCTCATTTTTAATTCTTTTGTACACCTTGTACTCTGAGTGCCTCAGTTAATATAGAATAACTGGAGTAATATTGTTATGCATGGTGCACCACAAGGAATGCCATTAATTTCAGGGGTTATTGTTTGGGATAGGCTAGTTCAAATAAAAATGTTTAAAACAGTTTTTTTTTCCGTTTTTGTTTAGTTTTGGAGATAAAAATTGTTTTAAGTAAAATATTTCATAGCGTGTTTTGAGAAAGCCATTGATTTAATTCCCAATTTAAGAGAGCAGTGCATTGTGGTAATAAGTAATTGAAAGAATTTTTGTCTTGACCTTAGATGTGCAGAAATTTGATTTCAACATATCTTATTTTGCGTTCTGAAAATTAAAATTTGTTCGGATCAAATTTATTTAAGTGTAAAGGACATCATTCACTCTCACAATACAATGCTTTCTTAAATTGACTGATTATATTGGGAATTAAATCAATGGCTTTCCCAAAACACGCTATGAAAAGTTTCACACAAAACAATTTTTATCTCGAAAAGAAAAAGTAGTAAAATTGTATTAAACGTTCTTGTTTGAAATATCTGAAAAAGTAACGTCTTGAAATTTAAGACATTTTGTGCTGCTTACTCTGTATGCTCATGCCCAAGAATTTCAATATTGTGGGAGAAAAATAACTTTCGCTTATGTATGTCCTGACCGAAAAACATAACGACTAAAAATTGTGACGAATACCAATTTACCCAAATAGAGCGTTGACCGAAAAGCGTGACCCAAATATCTGATTCCAATATTAATCTTATTAATCTTAGAGAAAAACATGTGGCAGAGAATGGAAACAGCGAGATTGCTCTTAGAACGATATGGACGTGAAGACTAGCGTTTTCGTTGACGTATTTTAACTATAGATTAAACCTGGGTTCGATGCTACCAACCAAAATTGAAGAGACAATTAAATGAGTGGCGGTACAATGATTCCCCACTGCCAAATTTTTTTTTGCAAGAACAGCATCCACTTAAAGTCATCTTCACTGTCGCTTATGATGTAACGGTGTCTTGTTACTCATTCAGTTTCTGCGAGGAATCGTGTGAATGGTGCATATTACAGTTGCTTTATGGAACACAATTATACGACCAGCTATGCGCCGTAAACGTCCAAATCTCCTAAATTATCATCCTATTGTGCTGCATGATGCAGCTTGCTTTCGCATAGCTTCCCCTGCCGTTAATTTTCTTCGCAGATGGAACTGGGAAATTCTGGAGTATCCCCCATACTCTCCAGATATGAGCCCATGTGATTTTGCTTTTTCGCGAAAATGAAATTACCACTTAAAGTGACTCGCTTTAGAACCAGACAGGCAACTATAGCAGCAGTAGAGCATTCTGTTCGAAGATAAGTAAAACAAGATGCTGTGGACGGTAGCCATCGTCTCCCTGAGGTGTGGAGGCGGGTTCTCCATCTTGGAGGAGATTACGTCTGACGACTGCAACAATGTAACTGTTCCAAAAGTGTTTTCTTTGTTGTTTTTTTAGTAGGTTATTTTACGACGCTTTATCAACATCACTGGTTATTTAGCGTCTGAATGAGATGAAGGTGATAATGCCGGTGAAATGAGTCCGGGGTCCAGCACCGAAAGTTACCCAGCATTTGCTCATATTGGGTTGAGGGAAAACCCCGGAAAAAACCTCAACCAGGTAACTTGCCCCGACCGGGAATCGAACCCGGGCCACCTGGTTTCGCGGCCAGACGCGCTGACCGTTACTCCACAGATGTGGACTCTTTGTTGTTAATTCAAATGTTGTCACTAATTGAATGACCCGTGTGTTACTGATCTGAATGAACATTTCACCACTCCATCTCCCGAACCTCCACAAAAGGACCAAACAAAGGGAGACATTCTATCTAATGCTTCGACCACAATAGACACGTTATTTCACTTTATATACATTACTGAAATTGACGTCAGAAAATCACTAAGACGACTGAAATCTAACGCACAAGGCATAGACGGTATCAGCATTTCACTGTTAAATAAAATAATTGACGTGATTGTGCCGACAGTGACCGTTATATTTAATGCATCTCTCATAACTAATAATAATAATAATAATAATAATAATAATAATAATAATAATAATAATAATCCGTGGCGCTACAGCCCGTGAAGGACCTAGACCGACCAGCCGACTGCTGGCCTCACGCCCACATGCCGAAGCAGAGGTGGACGATCATCCAACCAAAATGGAGGTATCGTGTGGTTAGCACGATGATCCCCCCAGCCGTTATAGCTGGCATTCGCAGCCGGATTTCGCTACCTATCGTAGCTCCCCAAGTGCATCACGATGCTGGGTGAGCACCTGTCCCATACACTGGCCGAAATATCATGAGAAAATTTCTTCCCCCATGAGGATTCGAACCAGCACACATTCCATAACGCGAGTCCTAGGCAGGATGCCTTAGACCGCGACGCCATGGCGCGGGACCTCATAACTAATACCTTTCCTAAAATTTGGATAATGGCACTAGTAACACCTATACCCAAGACGAAAATTCCGACCTCTCCAAACGATTACAGGGCTATAAATATTCTCCCCGCTCTCTCCAAAGCACTGGAACACATCGTACACCGACAACTGACAGACCACTTACACATGTACATAGTTATCAACGAACACCAATCTGGTTTCAGAACAGGACACAGTACAACAACTGCCCTACTCAAAGTAACTGAAGACATGCAAGAAGCAATGGACAGAAGCGAGGTGACCATATTAACTCTACTTGACTCGACTCAGTTGATCTTGACCTACTGCTTGCAAGACTAAGAACGTTATACTTATCTGACAACTGCATTAATAGAATGGATTCTTATCTTCGTGATCGTCAACAATGTGTCTCAGTACAAAATCGGTTTTCCTCTTGGCGATACACGAAAGTAGGAGTACCTCAAGGTACCGTGGTTGGACCACGACTCTTCTCCATTTATGTTAATGTGACTACAAACTTACATTACTGCAAGTATCACATTTACGCAAACGACTTATAACTCTATATACACTCCCGACCAGACGAAATCGATGCAACTATTGGGATACTTAATCATGACTTGAATCAAGTTTCTTCATGGGCGAATAAGTTCGGACTTAGGTTAAATGCTAGTAAGTCACAAGCTGAAATATTTGGACATAAGAGACTACTGAACACAATGAACAACCGACATATCCCAATTATTACAGTAAATAATGTCACTATTCCGTACCATTCCGTCGTCAGAAACCTCGGCATTTTCTTGGACGAAAATTTAAATTGGGAATGCCAAATAAAGGAAATATCCAAGAGAGTGTGCTATACCATGCATTCTCTTAACCCATTTAGAAACTTCCTCCCGCCAGAATTAAAACAAACTTTAGTTCAAACCCTTGTAATACTTGCAGACTTGACAACTGAACTTTCGAACAAGCTGCAGCGTGTCAGATTCATCAGCAATGCTCACAAATTTGACCATATTACACCCTCGTTCAAATCTTTATCCTGGCTGCAACTTAGTAACCGTAGAACACTTCATTCGCTGTCTCTTCTGTTTCGAGTTCTCCACACTTCTAGTCCAAATTATCTTCGTTCCCGGTTTAACTACTTATCCTCCAATCACAATCTAAACACCAGATCACGGAGAGCCAAATCCTAGCAATTCCTGCCCATAGAACATCCCACTATTCATCTTCTTTTACTGTCTCAGTCCCCCGTGAATGGAATTCTCTACCTCAGAAGATTAAGGGCTGCCAAACAATACCACTTTCAAGAAAAGGCTAAACAATATTTTACGGGCGCAGTCAAATCAAAGTTATAATAAGTGTGATCGAGTATAATAATTTAATTTAATTTAGGTATGACTATTATTATTATTATTATTATTATTATTATTATTATTATTATTACATAATTATTTTATTGGTGTTGTGAAGATAGAGAATTGTCATTGTATTATATTAATTGTGTATTATATTGTATTGTAGTATTGTATTGCTTTTATTGTATTGTATCATTTTGTATTGTATTGTATTAATTATGTTATATTCATAGCAATGTAGTAATTTTCTATCATACTGGTTGAGTGGAAGAGAAGGCCGAATGGCCTTAACTCTGCCAGTTAAAATAAATCAGCACTATTGCTATTATTATTATGATTATAAATATTATTATTAATATTATTATTATTATTATTACATAATTATTTTATTGGTGTTGTGAAATAAAATAGAATTGTCATTGTATTATATTAATTGTGTATTATATTGTATTGTAGTACAGACGTGGACAAATTATTAGCAAAATTGAAGATTTTTATTATATATTTTTACAAAAATGATTCTTCAATTTAGACTACAGTTGACATTTTTGCGTATTTCCAAATTATTAGCAAACTTGAAGATTTGTATTGTATATTTTTAGAAAACTTAACTCTTCAATTTGGAATACATTTGATATTTTTGGATATTTACAAATTATTAGCAAAACTGAAGGTTTTTATTATATATTTTTACAAAATTCGATTCTTCAATTTGGAATACAGTTGACATTTTGGATATTTCCAAATTATTAGCAAAGCTGAAGATTTTTATTTTATAGTTTTACAAAATTTGACTCTTCAATTTAGACTGCAGTTGACATTTTTGCTAATTTACAAATTATTAACAAAATTGAAGATTTTTATTATTTATTTTTACAAAATTTAACTCTTCAATTTAAACTACAGTTGACATTTTTGCATATTTCTGTCTATTGTAATGATAGAAATATGCAAAATTGTCAACTGTAGTCTAAATTGAAAAATCAAATTTTGTAAACAGAATTATCATAAAAATCGTCAATTTTGTTTATAATTTGTCCACGTCTGTATTGTATTGCTTAGTATTGCATTGTATTATTTTGTATTGTATTGTATTGTATTGTATTGTATTAATTATGTTGTATTCATAGCAATGTAGCAATTTTCTATCATACTGGTTGAGTGGAAGAGAAGGCGGAATGGCCTTAACTCTGCAAGTTAAAATAAACCATTATTATTATTATTATTATTATTATTATTATTATTATTATTATTATTATTATTATTATTATTATTATATTCTTATGGGAGAATGTTGCACTTTTGACAATTAAACTTTTTGATGTGGCAAAGTTGACTAACCTGAAACCATTAACGATATCAGTTAGATCTCTTTTTCTATAGTCGGTTTAAAAATATCTTCCCTTCCTACTTTAGCACTGAAATCTCCTTACAAAATTTTCGTGTGATATCTAGATAACTGATCAAAAGTATGTTCCAATTCCTCATAGAATCTATCCTTTATATGGTTGTCTTTCTCTCCTGTAGGGCGTGAGCATATTTTATAACTACAATATCGCACCATTTACCCTTAAGTACTAAATTCGATAACCTGTCACTGTTAAATTGGAACTTTTTTAATGCTGATTTTATTCGTTCATGGGTAAAGAATCCTGTTCCTAATTGGTGATTATTGTTTCCTTTCCCAAACAACAACAAGTAATCTCATATTTGTGAATCCCGTTCCCATCTAACCTAACCTTCTGTACTCCCACAAAGTCTATTCTATATCTAGTTATTTCTTTTGCAACTAATGTTACCCTCCTGTTCTATATAGACTTGTAACACTCTAAGTACCAAGTCTCATAAGTTTATTCCTCTGCTGTGGTCGTGCTAGAGAATCAGTCCCATTCCGAGGCTTATTTTGAGGTTTCGTAACAAGCTGTTTTTTATGGTGATGGATTGTCTTATCGCATTATGCTTTAAGGTGATATTGGTGCGCAACTTCCTATCATCAAAATATTAAATTATTTTATCGATATCTGATAAAGCTATAGAGCTGACGTTTTTACAACACACGGGCACATATCTTTTGCTTATGATATAATAGTAGTTGCTTTGCTAGTTCATTTCCTTATAAATATTAATGTTCCATACGAATACTTTCAAAATTTGTAAATCCACACCTGTGGAGTAACGGTTAGAACGTCTAGCCGCGAAACCAGGTGGCCCGGGTTCGATTCCCGGTCGGGGCAATTTACCTGGTCGAGGTTTTTTCCGGGGTTCTCCCTCAACCCAATATGAGCGAATGCTGGGTAACTTTCGGTGTTGGACCCCGGACTCATTTCACCGGCATTATCACCTTCATCTCATTGAGACGCTAAATAACCTGAGCTGTTGATAAAGCGTCGTAAAATAACCTACTTAAAAAATTTAATACACTATCTTTAGTAATACGTATTTACGGCATATTAGATTTACGAAAACATTGTTTCAGTATCTTTAAGGCTACTAATTATACCTGAAAATTTCACTTTTCTATAAAACAAAATTGATTAAATATTCCTTTTGAATAAAAAAACAAACTTGTGAAAAATGAGCATTAAAATTAAAACTTACATTCGTATAATGCACTTATATTTCCCAGACAAATCTAAAAAATTACCATGGATACAGTTTTAATAAGTACTGTTCCCTTTATCCATTGAATCAGCGCTGGCCATCCCTGTATATAGCTCGTCTAACTCACTCGTCTGCCTCTTCCCTTTCCTTTGCAAAGCAATCAGGCTCTCCTGAGCTCTAAAGCGCGTGCTTGCGCATATGGGCATCAATCAGTTCACATGACTGGCATAAGGGATGCTGTTTTTAGGTTTTACTTTTCATTGTTTTTGTTATAGATAAAATGCTACATAGTAGGAAAGTTTGAAATTAATATGTGTTCGAGGAAAGTTATTTCTCAAATATCACACAATATTATAATGTGAAAATCACGTAAGAATTTATCATCAAATCCATTTTCTAGCGCAACTTAAACCTTCGCCGTAACTTTCCAGATTTCGGCAACATTAATTCCAGAATAAATATCACAGAAGCAAAAGATAATCCTACTAACAGCCACATATAAGGGACCTTGAATATGGAAAAAATCGAAAGCGTTAACTTCATGAATTTCTAATTTACCACTATATTTCAATTCTGTGTAAACAAATTCACTTAGAAAAAAGGAAATTACCCTGCACTGACCAGTCTTTGATAGGTCACTTCCTACGACTTGAAATACGGACTTCCTTTCCGAGAAATCGCTGATACGTAAAATGTATTCTCGTTTTCGTCTATCACTTCA
The DNA here is from genome assembly GCF_040183065.1 of Periplaneta americana. NCBI lineage: Eukaryota > Metazoa > Arthropoda > Insecta > Blattodea > Blattidae > Periplaneta > Periplaneta americana. Next base: position 52,694,708 of record NC_091118.1, read on the forward strand.
TACTTATAAGAATGAAGTCTATTATATTTGTAAACTAAGAATTCTAGAGTCTCTCTTTGACAACCGATAGCAATTTCTTCTCCAGTACTCAACCATTTGAAGCAGTGTTTTAGATTGTTCCAATGTGATATATTTTGAAATTTATATTCCGGACGACAAATGGAAATTCCGGAATCACTTATTTCCTGTACAGATTTTAAAGGTGGATATATCCCTGGATCTGAAAAAAATTCTATCAACTTTGACAGATAGGCAGTGTTAATATGCATACAGAACAATAACCAAAAAATGAAAAGTAATTTCATTGATCTTTTCGTTGCAATGGAGACGCCGGATCCTAAGAGTATAAGGTATGTGCGAAAAATTATTGCAGAAACGTCTAAAGAATTATTGTTGTAGGGTCTAATGTGTAATCGACGTTGCCCCCATTCTAGTCCAAGAAACAAAATTGTAGCACTGATGTAAGAGGATATAACTAGGAACCAGATGTTCATGCTGAACGCTCTGAATATCCGATGCCATCTGGGCATTTTCTTTCCTACTGGCACTGCCCAAGTTCCTGAATCAGTAAAATGTGGGTATGAAACATCGAAGAAGTTTTCCATTGATGGAGTAATACGTGTGGGCCCATATATATTGCAAATGCCTCTATACACCAAGAATAGTGTATCATAATCTTCATTCCAGCTACAGAATACAGGTTCAAAACCTATGACTGTCTTCATAACTTCATGATAATAAGTCTCAGGCCCAAAGAATTCCAACCTCGGAAATGTTTCAAGATGGAGATACGGAACATATGGTTGTGGAAGGTATTTTACCATACATCCTTCAGCACGGTGTATTTCTTTATTTGGGAAAAGGTTTTCATTGCTTGCAAATGTGTATTCAGGAATCGCACATGCATCGATGTATTTGAAAGCGAATATGTTATCCTGGCAGACATTATTCCTACTTGGAATCCATGTGAAAATATCAATTGCTGTTAGCTTTCCTTCAGTGAATGGTTTCGGTATAAGAATAATGGCATCAAATATATTATAATTTTTCAATGTTTGAAGAATAACGTGCATTATGCCTACCTCTTGTATTCTGGTATAAATATCTCCTATTGAAGCAATAATGAATCTAGCTCGTGGATTCCAAGGTCTTGACAACAGTCTACTCAGCATTACTGCCAATGATTGGTGTTTCACATTGATGTCACCCGAATTTAAGAGCAAGGTAACAGTACCTTCATTATGCTTCTCTTTCTGATACTCGTTATATTCATTAACATGTACATCACCTAGCTGCGGTATATTTCCAAATATTAATATTTTCCATATCTGGGAGTTGTATAGGTGATGCAGTAGAATGTCTCCTAAAGAGTTGATATCTTTTCGCTGTTCATGAAACTCTTCTAGATACGAGGCCCATATATTAGGAGTTTGTACAATTGCAGGAAAATCGTCAGTCTTGTATCTTCTCCCGATTTCCACAATACATTTTGAGAAATGATGCTCAAGAATATTTTCTTTAGCTGGGTTTGGGGATGTGAATTTGGCGATCAATGTAGGAAAGCACATCATATAGAAGACGAGGTGTGAGAAATATGCCATTCTGATCCTGCAAGAAAATATTGGGAGATACGTAATTGGAAAATAAATTATTTAAAGGTGACATATCATATTATTTTCCCACTAACGATTTACTTTTAAATTGAATTAAATTATCTCTCAAATTTTCTTATGCCAGCCTTGTTTCCAATACATTATTTTAAAGTCTCCACAAATATTACATTCAAATATTTTAACAATATGTGATATACGGAACGAATCGTAAACAATATCATTAATTTCACGATGTATTTCAAACAAAGTGTTAAATACGATTTTGCTCGTTATTGTTCGATTCGAAATAAAAATAGTTTTACATGAAATATGTCATTGCTTGTTCTGGGAAAGCCATTGGTTTAATTTGCCAATATCTCAATCAGTTTAACAGAGCAGAGTTTTAAAATAATGAATGTTTGAAAGATATGTAGTTTTGTCCTCTACATGTGCACAAATTTGATTTGAAAAAATATAGGCCTAACTATTTGTTCTGGAGAGGAATTTTAAAATGTATTATTTTTCGGATGAAATTTCTGCATCTTAAAGGACGAAAGTAAAATTCTTTCAATCATTCTTTTTGTCTGAAATTGACTGAGCATATTTGGATTAAATGGATGTGTTTCCCAAAACACCCTATGAAATGTTTGACATGAAATAATTTTTATATATTTATATGTTTACTCTTGAATATACTAGCGATATACGAAATATGGAATAACAAAATTTTTTGGAACTATTTTTATTTGATAAGTGATATTATTTAACGCAAGTACCCATGAGAAAGCACGTCCTAGTGTAAACCTTACTGTTAATATGAGTGGGACCGGTCTGCATAGGAACTCTATGTACACTTAGCGGCAAAAAGAATGGGCCGGCCGACAATTTCTAAGTTCCAGAGACATAACATTGCGCATGCTCGTCTCGTCAAAGCCATAGTTCACCAGATAACACATAATTAAAGCATTTAAATTTGCTGTATTTTGTTTAAGAGTCTAAAATATGTAATAAAATCGAATGGCGGGTTGATTCTAGATACATCAGGGTCCTTGAAGAGTGAAATAATAATAAAATTGCTAAATACAAAATGAACCGGAGCGAATATGAACAGGAAAACCACGTATTATGCCGAACTGATATTAACAGTCACAGTAGCCTATCTCTTAGAATAAGCCCAAACTCTAATAAATAATAAACCTCCCTCTCTCTTTCAAGGAATATTCCTATCTGTTAATACAACGTTCTGTCTCGTCATTACGCTTGAAGATAGCACAGAAACAATAACTCATTGCCCTGGTTCGTATAGGTTATTCTGCGTATGTTACTCTCCGACAGGACTTCGATTGGAGAAATGTCATTTTCTCCAACCAGGTAATTGTCTCTAGTAGCATTCTGCGTATGCTACTCTCCGACAGGATTTCGATTGGAGAAATGTCATTTTCTCCGACGAGGTAATTGTCTCCAATAGCAACTATAGTACTGCCATAGTTTATTGTATGAATGGCCACCGATACGATGAACGCTTCGTGAGACGAATTAACAAGTCGTGAGGGTCGCGTGTTGGGGGTGGATGTCATACGATGGGGCAGGACTTCTGGAACGCATCTACGGGCGGTAAACGGCAGAAGTCTACGTACACATTTTGGCAAATGTAATGATCCCTTCCGCCCGAAAACGATATCCAGAAGGAACACTTTTCTTCCAGCAGGATAATCATCCGATACACACCGCCAACCAAATTCAAAGATGATTTACGAGGAGGCATGATGTCGACCCAGTCGACTGGCCTCTAATTCATCAGATATGAATCCGATTCAAAATTTGTGGGCTGCAGTCAAAAGGATCCTACGCTCTAATTGGGCAGAACAACCACCCATTCGAACACCTGAGGAATTGTGGGACAGAGTTCTAGATGCGTGGGAGGAGATGGCTAAGAATTTAGACCTGTTCCATAATCTTGTGGAATCCATGCCGCGCTGAATGAGGGCAGTTGTTGACGCAGGTGGTTTGTCGACAAGACACTAGTCCCCACCACAGGCCTTGTTTTGTTAATATATTAAAAATTGTTTGTTTCTGTTAATTTAATTATTTATTTGTGTTTGATATGCGTCCGGTTTTTTAGGATGTGAAACAAGTATTTTTGTTTATACAGGCAGGGTCTCACCTATTCATAGCCCACAGGTGATGGCCAATAATAATTTTACAAGGCGGGCAAAACGAAATTTGTTAACAAATACCATTTCACATTTAAAGTAATAAATTAAGTAAAAGTTAAAATAAACAAATATTAATTTTACCGTAAAGAGAAGAGAACTCACAACCTTTGGTACTGACGTCAGACTTCTTACCAATGGGCTACACAATGCTCGTAAGGTTTACTACATTATAGACGGACGACTTTCAATGAAGAGACGCCACAGCAATGCCTTGCAGTGGGTTACGTTTACACGAGTGAACCGCGCGATAGAACTTAGCATTTCTATCGACCAAGAGTCGGCCCATTCTTTTTGCCGCTAAGTGTACCTGTATATTTCATATTATTAAACCTTGATCATGTTTGTAATTCATTGTTGAGTAACTAATAACTAACAACAGTTTTGAACTGGATACTTACTGGCTACAAGGTGATGTGTAAACGAATTTTACGGTTGTTTAATAACTAGACTTGCACATTACTATGTGATATGTTACAAGTGGTATTCGCAGTAAAGCAATCGTTTAGCGTAACATTTAAATGATCAACTTGCGAAATTTGTTTGTTATCCTATTTCTTTCTAAATTTACGAAATTGACTCACAATATTCCTTTAGTCTTCACGCAGCAAATGTAGAACTTGGGTACACGATACGTTACGAAATACTGTAATGATATTTTTATGTTCTTAGTGGTCGAAATAACGATTGCGTGCTGTATGTAAGAGGTACTCCAATTAATAACAAAAAGAGTGGTTTCGAAACCTTCGCTTCGAATCGTTGACGTCGAACGATTTTTACTTTACGTAAAGTAGCATGTAATGATCTATGTTTTAATCATCGTGGACCTCTAAGATGGCGTTAATTGATTAAATTTACTGAAATAAAATGGTCTTTTATACAATTAATTTAAAAAAGAACTTTTTGAAGACGTACTTTGTTATATAAACCGCTGCATCTCTTAATATTCCTCACAGATTCTCTGGGACTATGTGTTGTGTTGATATGAAAAATGGAAGCGATTGAGATTCATACATGTAAATCCAAATTGTTGAGAAATTAAAATTAATTCCAGCCGCAACATTTGTTGAAAATTGCAATTTAGACCGGAAAGATTGAAAATACACTTTTTCTTTTTTGATTTGTCATAGAAGTTGTATAAGTGCTATGAAGAGATTGGACACAAATTTCCTTTACCCCCTATAAATTTCTCACATATCTATACTAATAATAAATCTGTAGCCGAAATTTTTCTGGTAATTTTCGATTTTCCAAAAATAATTGGTCTTGACATATATAATTAACCACCCTGAAACAGAAAATCGCATTTTTGAAATTTTTGTTTGTATGGCTGTCTGTATGTTTGTTACCTTTTCACGCGATAATGGCTGAACCGATTTATATGAAAATTGGAATATAAATTAAGTTCGTTGTAATTTAGATTTTAGGCTATATGGCATTCAAAATACTCTATTTAGAAGGGGGGTTATAAGGAGGCCTGAATTAAATAAATCGAAATATCTCGCTTATTATTGATTTTTTTGAAAAATGTTACATAACAAAAGTTTCTTTAACAATGATTTTCGATAAGTTTTATTCTTTAGAAAATTTTGATAGGACTGATATTTAATGAGATAAATGAGTTTTAAAATTAAAATAACGCCATCTAAGACGGTGCAATGAATTAAGAACAAATGACTTCGTCTATAAGGGGCTTTGGACAACAACAATCGAAACAGAGGCCTTGGATATCAACAATCGAAAGCTATTAAACATAGCCTACAGAGAAAGTTTCTGTGTTTGTATGAAGTAATATCAGAAGCTAAATTAACCGATTTGTATAATTAATTATTATTTCACCATTGGAAAGTGTAGTTTCTTTAGATGGACATACTGCTATAATGTTATTACAGTAACGTCTGAGTAAATCCAGGATATGTAAGATTAAAATAGCTTCTTATGCACAGAAAATTTGGTAGCCTATTTTGTACATTCGTTTTCTGTATTTCTTAAAATAATATGTATGTACACTCATTTTAATCTCAGAGAATTAACGAACAACGAGAGTGTATTGATTTAGTATGCAGTAATAGTACGTTAGCTTAGCAATCCATTATTTTATAATTCAAATTTTAACTATGCTCAATTCAATCGTGTTAAAATACATAAAATATATATGCGATAAATGCAATGGAAAAAAAATGGGTAATGAGCGAAGCAGATTATGTTGCGCTGTTGTAAAAGTTGTTTCCTGGATCAAACGTCCTATTTTAATTATGTAATTACTTTATATTTATTTCTAACACGTGCAGCGGAGCGCACGGGTACGGCTAGTATAATATAATACAATACAATATAATATATAATATAATATAATATAATATAATGTAATATAATATAATATAATATAATATAATATAATATAATATAATATAATATAATATAATATAATATAATATAATATAATATAATATATGTAATGTAATATTATATAATATAATTTATGCTATTTGAAGGGTTCAGAACCATAGTGGGCTAAACGCCATTTACTGAATACGTAGAAAACAAGGGTTAAAATTAAGTTATTACCATAATTCAATGGAAACCTATAGCAAGTAAAATAAAATATACACATTAAATCTAAATGATGTCAATGTTCATTAAACTATGGTTGCATGTAATAAAAATTAGAAAAATGTTAAAGGAATTGTTATTGCACCAATGAGTGGTCTCTGGACCATAATGATCGCAATTTAATTATTTGCATGCAATTTAAATTAAGTAACATATTAAACGATTTATCCTTCTATCAAACACGAATATTCCCTGGATCAAATGTCCTATTTTAATTATGTAATTACTTTATATTTTTATTTCCAACGGGTGCAGCGGAGCGCACGGGTACGGCTAGTACACAATATTTATGTAATTCCGGTCATGATGCAGACATAGACCCTACATCCACTTTACACTAAGTGTTCTATGTGTCCAAAGGGTCGCTACGTCCCCTATCATACTCCTCACAGAAAATAATACGTCGGTGTCACATTCGCCTCAGCATTGCTGGTGAAATCTATTGGAAAGCGCTCGCACGACGTTCCTCAATTAATCAATGGGGCCGTACCGTTCCTACGCAACAACGCTCTTAACGAAACTTCACTGTGCATTCTCACAGGTTTTCAGAACGCTGGATTGGCCGTAGGCCACCCAACTAACTAGATCCTCTCGACTGGCCACCCCGCAGACCCGACTTCACAACCTGTGACAGTGCGTTGTGGGGTTTCATCAAGAGCACTGTTGCACAGGAACGGAACGACAGCATTGATTAATTGTAGGACGCTATGTGATCCGCTTTCCGTGTAACAGATTACACAAGAAATCCTGAGGCGAATGTTACAATGAACCTGGCGTCACATTATTTTGTAAGGAGAATGATGGGATACGTACTGAATCTTAGGAACTTAGGACACACAGTTAATGTAAAGTAGATGTATGTCTAAATTATGACCGGAATTACATAAATAGTGTGCATATTTGAGGTATTTGTAGCGGATAACGGGACTTTGCCCACTCTATATATATAGTAGCTACAGAGTCATTCAATAAACAGTGTGTGACAGTATTTGCTTACATGACAACAATAATTGTTGTTAACATCATAATTTATATTAATTTATTACAGCAAACTTTCAAATTGATGTGAGTCCAAAAATTTGAAATATAAGTTTTTGCTTGCATATCATTCATTATATAAGTCTCTATGCCATGGAAGCGATTTTGGCATCAAAGTGCATTTATTTCCGGAGTTATAAAGGCGATAATTTGGTGTGGTTACACAAATAGCTTATAGTCCGTCTGCGATTGACAATCAGAATGCTTTTATTTTCACTGGCGCGCTCGACAATGGATATATAGCATGGGCGATAATCAAGTTTCTATATCTGCCAAGTAAATTCATTGTTGGTCAGTTTTGTGAAGTTGTGCAGTGTGGATGGTGAATAAGAGTTGTCTGTAGTTGGTGATATTAATGGTTGGACAAAGGAGGAGGTAAAGAGAACTCCAAAACGCGAAAAGATAAAGGGAATGAGTGATGTATTTTTTAATAATTAGAAAACTAAAATAATTTTGCTTATTAAATAATAATAATAATAATAATAATAATAATAATAATAATAATAATAATAATAATAATAATAATAATAAAAATTATAAACGCTGGCGATGATGGTCAGAATGTGGTTTCTTTATCGGCGTACATCGCTGTCAATTTTCATTTGGTTTGCTGCCATAACTCCAATAATTTCTAACTGGCCTTCTCTAAATATCGATTATTCAACATGTACGCGGCCATGTGCGACCTGAATTTGCTTCAGAAGCAACCTCCAGCGATCTGCGAGAGTTCAACGATCTACGTTGACGATCCTCGCCGTAAAAAAACCGCGCGCATTCATTTTAACTGCTAGCACTCCAGACGATAATCGCCAGCGATGATCGCCGTAAACAAACCGCAGCTTCATTGGTTCGGCGTTAAAGAAGAAGTCAACAGATAAGCAAAGATCTGTATGTTGCCTGGAAGACGTCAGCGCCATAAGAGTTGCTATGTTCCGTAGTCCTAAACGTTCTGCTCGTTTTCATGCAATTTCACTTGGCTTGTCAAGCACCAGTATACGAAGAATTCTTCATAAGGACTTACACATGCATCCATACGAAATTGAAGTAGTGCGTACATTAAAAGATGCTGATAAAGTAAACCGCATGACTTTTTGCTAACAATTCTTCGATCTAAATGTCAACGAAGACATTGTCCACAATATTCTGATGAGTGATGAAGATCATTTTCATCTCCCTGGATACGTCAATAAACAAAACTTTCGATACTGATCAATGATCGTGATCACCAACTGACTTGGAACCATTACACAGTGTCAAAGTCACAGTTTGGAAATAGGAACCCATCATATTGATGTAATTACTAACCTAATATAAACTAACCTAACTTAACATAATCTGAAGTAACACGAAATAACCTAACCTACCTACACAAAAACATTTCAGAGATTCTTCTCGAGAACACAGAGACGTTTACGTTATTTATCACCAGAGGGCTACGGTATTTTACAAGTTTTTGTTTTTTTCCTCGTTTATATCGATGTCTATAATAGAAATAGTCGTATAAATTTGTTTTTCTTTTTTTCACTTTTCTGCCGAAACCAATGAATGTCGCTTCAAGTGAACAGTTAGGGCATAATACTGAAATGCGTCAAACTAAAGTCAAGTGCATAAGATCTTTATTTTCTCTCAGACATAAGATGAGCACAGAGGATAGATGATTCAGTAAGTATCGCATGATGAAACCCGTCCTAACTTGTGTATTATGATCATTGCACATGTAAGTCTTTTGACACATAAACGAAAATTAAATTTCTTTCTTAAACATGCGTACTAGAGTCATTTCTCAATTTCGTCACATATTGGAAGCATGTATGAGTTTGTGTGGAAATATCTAGCAATCCAGGGTAAATCCAACAATGTGTTGGGAATGAAAATCAGCTGTAAATGTCTAATAAACCATGATATCGGGACATTAGATGTGTGTGCAAATTATTTCCGGACGCTGGACGCAATGGTCGAAATCAGGACTGCTCATGGAAATGCGGGACGTTTGGCAAGCCTATATCTACTATTGAATTTACTCAGTGAAATTAAACAGGTCAACTTTCGTACTATTCCCGTTTAATTTTTTAAATAATGATACAGGCCTGTTTCTTTACTCAAGATATGTTAAACGTGTTTTCTGAGGGAACATCTGCCAATAGTAAAAAAATGAAGTCTTCCTAGTAATATTTCTTTCACTGATATCTGATTGTGGAGCAAATTCTCTAGACTCTTAATTGACTACATTTTTAAATCAACTTCTGCTTTTATCTCAAGGACTTCTTCTTATTATAACATTATGGATTTATTAATTAGTCCTACAGAATAAGCTCTGTAATGTTTATAATTATTAATTTATGAGGAGAAAAATTCGCTCCGGCGCCGGGGATCGATACTAGAGATATACGTCAACATATATACCTAACTTGGAGTCAGGCCACAAAGGGAAACACTGAAGGAGGAACATTCGATGCGGTGCTGTGGGTTGAATTCGACGTAGCTCAGTGGTCAGAGCGCTTGATACGTAAAACCAAACACCAGGGTTAGATCCCCGGTACCGGAGCGAATTTTTCTCTTCAAATAATTTCTTCTTCTTCTTCTTCTTCTTCTTCTTCCAATCACGTATGAACCCTGGAAGCCTGTTACGGTCACTGTAGATTGCTGAATATCCCTGTGAATATTACAACCGACTTAAGAGTTCGTAAGATGTTATAAAATGTTAGACAAAATCATTTGCTCAAAATCTAACATATTTCTTTTATAAACATGTAGGTGCAAATATGGATTAGTATTAAAAAGTCACAAGACTAATAAAATTGTAAAGTCAAAACGGCCTCCACTACGAAAAGCACAGAACAAGCACTGAGTACCTTTATTAGAAGGTGTTCTCTAACCGTAATACTGCATCCAGATTAATAGAATCTCACGTCTTTTCTCGAATTAGCTTTATGGCTTCTTTCATTCCATTATTTTCTAAGTTTGTTGGAAGGTGAAGTTTCCTCTACTCCTACATGTGCCAACACTAGTAACGAAACAGAAAACCAGGGTATGAAGATGGAATACTAATAATTCTAGTATTTCATATTTGTGACACACTGATGTTAGAAGTCATAATCTCAAAACAAGTCATAATTTAAAAACGAAACCAATTAAGCAACATTGCTAAAAACGTAAATTATTAATTTTTTCCTTAAGATTAAATATAATTAATATTTCTAGCATTGAGGAATAACAATATATATTCAAGAAAACATATCGCCAAAATGTTAAATTTCCTCGAAAATACAATAGCGATAAACTTTCCAATAGCGAAATAACAAATTCCCTCGAAAGAAAGTATGAGTCCGTAATAATTTGGAAGGCATTCTGCTAGAATGCAACACGTCTCAGGTCGTATATCACACCATTTCGTATTTGTACCATTATTTCATATTTTTAACGCTTCCTCTATTATTTTTACCATGCTACAAACGAAATCCTGTGCCGTACCATGTCCACTCCGCTTCAATTGGACTGGTGGTACGGAATGCGCACTGGTTCCAAAATCTTGTCGAAGTAAGTATTTCTCATGTTGTATGGAATGAATTTCTGCCTAGCATCGTGAGAAAATTAGAGGTTGCTTTCAGTAGCGTAATCCATCATGCAAAAGAGTTACAAGGGTTGGTGGATTAGTGTACTGGTAATTGTCCACATCTGGAAGTAAATGTGCGTTTGACAGGCAGATGGCTGCTAGATCCCAGATCCATTCTGTGTGTTTATATGTTACACTTTATAGCCTATATGAATTTAATATACGAGATGTATATTCCATAAAGAATAATGTGATATGACACATTACTTATCATCCACAATTTTTGTAATGTGCACATTTGGATAGCCTGTAGATTTAATAGGTATTACTCGACCGAGGCGAGTGGAGCCGCGGACGTAATGTGAACTATCGCGATGGCGCTATACGAACGCAGGAGCAGAAGCGCCAAGCTCCGGGCTGCAGGACTCCACTGGCCTCGTTCGAGTAATACAGTTAGTCAGTTACGAAAGCAAAAGAATGAGTTAACAGAGAAATATTTTATTTTCTTACTTTGCAAATACATTTAGTTACATAAATTTAGACCACAAATATTAAGACGAACAAGAACTAAACTTGTTATTAAATTATTATTATTATTATTATTATTATTATTATTATCATTATTATTATTTTATTACTATTATTTACCTTGACTCTGAGAAAGAAACATCGCATCAATTGAAGCAAACATTGTGAAATACTGACAATACAAAAAAAAAAATTCTCAAAAGATGAACATGCTATTCATTAATTGGTCAAGTCAATATTAGTAGGCCTACTGTTCCATATAAGACTTACGTAAACTTGAAATTATATTAAGCATAAGAAAAAGACTTAAGTTTGTTGTTATTTCTTATTTGCAAGGAAGAGTAATATAAGCAAACAGAACTCAATTCTATGTCAGTGTGGAGTAACTAGGTCTAAGACCTTCGGTATCTTCTGTTGATGTCTAGAGACAAATTCCAGTATAATTTATATTGTAATCTTACCAATAAATATACGAACCATTTGAGCAAACATAATAACAGGGCTTACATAATTACTATTTACTTAATATTAAATTGAACAGTAACTTTTAGTCTTTTTTCATGAAATAATTCTTTTATTACTTAAGGATATAAGAAACATGTTCACAGGTATATTAAAAGTACGGAGACTCCGTTGGTGCAATTGCAGTGGACACCATATTAGAAACAATTTCCTGTGTTTACCACAGAGCATTACAATTTCAAGGAAAATGCAAAGATGTGTATAAGTATATATATATATATATATATATATTTATTTATTTATTTTGTCTATAGTAAATTCTCCTGGTATAGTAATACATATATTTAACCAGATTGAGATAAGTCCATCAGGCCTTCTCTTCCCCTCTACCAGAGGATTACAACTGCAATATTAAGAATACAATTACAATTATAATCAGAATTAGTATTGACTTTACAATTACAATACAAATCAAAGTACTAAAATATTACGTGATTATTAAAGGCTATGAATAATGTAGAATTTAAGGACAAAGATAGATGTGTTCGTTGTGCATGTGTGCATGTGTTCGTGTGTATATAATATCTGGTATATATTTTACTAAGATTATATGGGATTAAAATCAAACTCTTAAACCTGAATTTAATATTTCACCCCACAGAAACAACATGTTTAAAACACAAGTATTTCTAATAATAATGAAATAATGTACACACAAATGTTGATCAAAGAATGATTCCTCCGGTAATGATTCTGACACTGATATTGGAAAATAATTTTTGTTCCTGCATAAACACACTGCTCTTGTCCAACAATAATTCAACTTGAGATTAAGGGGATTGAAACAGAATCATGGCTAACTAATACTGTGCATCATTACGACGACTAAAACGACAATTCTCTAGAACAGTGGTTCCCAAAGTGTAATGATTTTCAGGGGCTCCGTCCGCGGCAGTTACGAAGATTACAAAAATTGCTGCTTCCATCTAGTCTCTAGCGGGAAAAACGGAAACTACTTCCATCAAGCGAAAAGTACTTTCTGAGAAAGTAGTTTGTGTTCTTCTTGCTACATGGAAGCAGCGATAATAGATCTACTCGTCACTGGAACTATCTCGATCTTTCTTCTTGCCAAGTACCCGATGATTGTCGAAATTTCTTTTATTTTTTATTTGTCGGGCAGACAGCGTTTGTTATTTGTGGTACATGAAATCTACAATCTACTGACTGTTACGTTGCCTCAAAAATATATTTAATGTATACCGGTACCTATATGTTAATTCGATAGCAGATGTGTTAGATAAACTTTCGTTGAACTGGAAGTGTGGCTCAAGACGGGCTCCCTAAGACCTAAGCGTTATTAGCCATCAACCAGTGCTCAGTCAAAGGGGGATAACAACAGCTGTAACCTTACTTTCAAAGAAGATAGTGCGAATTCCTTAGAATTGAGGTCGGAATATGCTGAACATGATCCTGCCTTAGAGTCTAAGATGCCTAGTGTAGCGGTATTGAAAGAAAGTAACAAACGAAAATATTGTGATTCATATTTGGACATGGGATTCACTGAGTTTGCTGATGGACATTTACAGTGTGTAATATAGAACAAAGTTTTTCCCTATAGTTCTAAGTTCCCTGCCAAGTTTAGACGGCATTTCTCAATTTACAAATTCACAACTAAAACTGCAGAATACTTCGAAAGAAAAAGTGACGAACTCCATGCAGTTCAGACAAAATTTTATCTCGTGTAAAAACAAACAACGAGAAAGCATTGAAAACATCATACTTGGATAGTCATGACCAGGCTCTTGCTGGTAAATCTCATCCTTGCTGAAACTCTTATGAAACCACTAGGCCTATTAGTGAAGGTACCGATAGTGAAGTGCATGGTGGACGAAAAAACTGCAAACTTGATTTCCAGTGTGCCCTTATCAAATAACACTGTGCATAATCGAATCCAGAATCTATGAAAAGATGTAAAATATCATAATTTCCCGTATCAGTTAAACGACATTTTCGCTACAACTTGACGAATCCTCGGGCGTTGCCAGATTAGCTGCGTTAATGACATTTGTGCAGTACGAATTTTCAGGTTCTTTCATGAAATATTTTGTTCTGCAAGCTATTCCCATTCTCTACAAGCAATACTGAATTTTTTCTTCTTCATTGAAAACTACATATCGTGGGACAATTGCATTGACGTGTGCACAGATGGCGCAAAGGCCATGTTTGGTCCTGTTTGCTGGCGCTTTTACAATGGTCAAGAAATAAAAAAAAAAAACTGCACAAGTAGTCATTGTGTATTACGCCGACACGCCACACAGAAGTGCGACAGTTGTCGCGTGGTAAAGCGTTTCCCTGTTTACATGAACTTCGAACGGAAGCTTCTTCACTTTTGAATGACCAAACCAGTTTGCTAGCAGATTATTTGAATGATCAGGAATTGTTGTACAAATTGTGTTACTTGGCATACATTTTATTCAAAAATGAATTCAGCACATACATACAAGGTAAACGGAAGATTATATTCGATGCTAATGACAAAATTGTCGCGCTGAAGTAAAAGATAGCGTTCTATATAGAAAGCGTCGACAATAAGAATCTGACGTTTCTCATTGGCTTCGAACTTTATAGAAGAAAATAACATAACAATGAATGTCTAATTCAGAGCGACATTGACAATTTGCTTCAAAATATGAATAAATTCATACTTTCAAAGGGACATTCTAGAATCGATTTTGAAGAAATATGAGTGGATTGTAGATCCATTTCCAGTGAAGTCAAAACCAGCAGCCCTCACTGTGGCAGATACGAGACCCTTATAGACATATTTTCGGACAGCCACTGTCAGGCACTATTTAAAAGCAAACCATTGCCCGAATTTTGGGCTAAGTTAGGGAAGGATCTTTTGATATTAAGTTCAAAAGCTAAATTTGTATTACTCCCTTTGGTACTATGTACTTACTTATTGGCTTTTAAGGAAGCCGGAGGTTCATTGCCGCCCTCACATAAGCCCGCCATTGATCCCTATCCTGAGCAAGATTAATCCAGTCTCTACCCTCATATCCCACCTCCCTCAAATCCATTTTAATATTATCTTCCCATCTACGTCTCAGCCTCCCCAAAGGTCTTTTTCCCGCCGGCCTCCCAACTAACACTCTATATGCATTTATGGATTCGCCCATACGTGCTACATGCCCTGCCCATCTCAAGCGTCTGGATTTAATGTTCCTAATTATGTCAGGTGAAGAATACAATGCGTGCAGCTCTGCGTTGTGTAACTTTCTCCATTCTCCTGTAACTTCATCCCTCTTAGTCCCAAATATTTTCCTAAGCACCTTATTCTCAAACACCCTTAATCTCTGTTCCTCTCTCAAAGTGAGAGTCCAACCATATAGAACAACCGGTAATACAACTGTTTTATAAATTCTAACTTTCAGATTTTTTGACAGCAGACTAGATGACAAAAGCTTCTCAACCGGATAATAACAGGCATTTCCCATATTTTGGTACTATGTACCTCTTTGAAATGGCCTTTTCGAGGTACACGGCTAACAAAACAAAATATCGAGCTTGTTTGGTCGCAGAAAACGACATGTCTTCAACAGCCTTCTATGACACCAGACATTGACAAACTCTGCCGCAAGAAACAGGCACATTCTTCACATTAACTTGGGGTGTACATGTAACATTGTAACATTTTTTTTAAATATCTTAACTATTTGATATATCATTTTGTAGATTTAAATAATCTCCAGTACTT
Organism: Periplaneta americana; assembly: GCF_040183065.1. Classification (NCBI taxonomy): domain Eukaryota; kingdom Metazoa; phylum Arthropoda; class Insecta; order Blattodea; family Blattidae; genus Periplaneta; species Periplaneta americana. The sequence goes on from NC_091118.1 coordinate 52,710,464, forward strand.
TTTTACTATTATATCCTTTATTAATATATATATATATATATATATATATATATATATATATATATTACACCTTATTATTCATACTTCCGTATATGTATCAGTGTGCAATATGCTTCATAAAACGTAGACAGATAAAACTAAGAACTAAACTTTTTTTGGGGCTTCACGAGGAAATTTTGCTTCAAAAAGGGCTCCGTGGCTGAAAAAGTTTGGGAACCGCTGCTCTAGAAGAAGCCCGAGGTACATTAACAGCGAAGAGCAACTATTGACAGTAGTACAAGATACCTGATACATACTAATCCTTACTTACTTACATACTTACTTACTTACTGGCTGTTAAGGAACCCGGAGGTTTATTGCCGCCCTCACATAAGCCCGCCATTGGTCCCTATCCTGAGCAAGATTAATCTATTCTCTATCATCATATCCCACCTTCCTCAAATCCATTTTAATATTATCTTCTCATCTACGTCTCGGCCTCCCTAAAGGTCTTTTTCCCTCCGGCCCTCCCAACTAACACTCTATATGCATTTCTGTATTCGCCCATACGTGCTACATGCCCTACCTATCTCAAACGTCTGCATTTAATGTTCCTAATTACGTCAGGTGAAGAATACAATGCGTGCAGTTCTGTGTTGTGTAACTTTCTCCATTCTCCTGTAACTTCATCCCTCTTAGCCCCAAATATTTTCCTAAGCACCTTATTCTCAAACACCCTTAACGTATGTTCCTCTCTCAAAGTGAGAGTCCAAGTTTCACAACCATAAAGAACAACCGGTAATATAACTGTTTTATAAATTCTAACTTTCATATTTTTTGACAGCAGACTGGATGATAAAAGCTTTTCAACTGAATAATAACAGGCATTTCCCATATTCATTCAGTGTTTAATTTCCTCCCGAGTATCATTTATATTTGTTACTGTTGCTCCATGATATTTGAACTTCTCCATCTCTTCAAAAGATAAATTTCCAATTATATTTCCATTTCGTAAGGTACACGTACCAAATAACGCCACCTTAACACTTCAGTCACTTTTGCTCTGGAAGTAAGTTATGTACAAACACGGAAATTATGAAATAGAAACTGTAATCTTATCTTTACAAAATAGCACAATGAAAATGGATATATTATATACCGAACAAGAATTATAACTCAAACAGGAAAACTTTGTAAACTGGCGTTATTAGGAACAGGTTGTCCAATTAACGCCACCTATTTTTAGTAAACTATACACTTATAATTGTTAATGAATTATTTTTCCTAAGCAGCACAAACTGAACTAAGCGACTAAATTTGAGTTTCTGTTAATAAAAGATCCAAATCACTCAGTACTAATGAAATATTCTTGTTCTGAAACTGAAACACCAGATGGATTAGGAAAATATGTTTTCCAGTGACTCCTTACTTTAAAAAGGGACAATGTGACACAATAGAAAGTTATTAAACACAAAAGCATTTACCTTACATTAATATGAATGTTTTCCAATAAGTAAAACAAAAAAATTAAGTTATGTAAAAAAAGAAAAGAATTAGGATTTCGATAAGCAATTGAACCAATATCATCACTGCACATTCTGAACATTTGTAAGTTGAAAGCGTAGTGATTTTCCTGATGTTTTTACTCTGATGCTATACTGTCAGCCTTAGTTCTAACATAACCTAAAATTTTGTCTGTAGACCTTTAACGCCACATGGCGTTAAAGCGCTACTGAGTAGGCCTACTTGATAACATGACATGCCTGTTTCTCTAACATTTTCAAATTTTACAGATAGCAAATACTTCCTACACATAGAAGAATGCTTAAGGATCACGAAAATTCATAGTTTAATATAGTTATTATTTGCTGAACACACAAAATAAAATATTGCCTCTTACCTTGATATACAGTAAGAACAGCCATTCACAATCAACATACAACAGGAAAATGATGGAATATAATGTCACTCGTAAATGTCAGCGGACAGCTAGTAACTCATTTCATCACTATATTGCAAGCAAATGCAGGCTACAGTAGTGCACTACCGAAAACTTGTGTCGTTAAAAAATTTTAATAGGGTGGCGTTAAAGGTATACTGTACATGGCGTTATTTGGCTCAGGGACCTTACAATATTCTGGTCACGAGACATAATCATATACTTTGTCTTTTCGGGATTTACTTCCAAACCTATCTCTTTACTTGCTTCCAGTAAACTTCCCGTATTTTCCCTAATCGTTTGTGGATTTTCTCCTAACATATTCACGTCATCCGCATAGACAAGCAGCTGATGTAACCCATTCAATTCCAAACCCTCTCTGTAATCCTGAACTTTCCTAGTGGCATACTCTAGAGCAAAGTTAAAAAGTAAAGGTGATAGTGCATCTCCTTGCTTTAGCCCACAGTGAATTGGAAAATTATCATACAGAATCTGATCTACACGAACTCTGCCGTACGTTTCACTGAGACACATTTTAATTATTCGAACTAGTTTCTTCGGAATATCAAATTCAATAAGAATATCATATAAAACTTTTCTCTTAACCGAGTCATATGCCTTTTTGAAATCCATGAATAACTTATGTACTGTACCCTTATACTCCCATTTTCATACTAATCCTTAGTGATCAATACTTCATCGTCTAAATGAGACGATGTTGGCAACCAAGATAATCTTGAATAATGATAATTGAGGCGCTCATAATACAGGGGATAAAAATGAAAATTTAAAAAAAGATGAGTTAGACCTAAGTGTTAAAATAATATTAGTATTTAACTTAACTAAACACGTCAGCCCAATTGTAACTTCTGGGAAACATACAGATGATCACTATTTACTCCACTTACCTCATTTTTTAAATTCATTTGTACACCTTGTACTCTGAGTGCCTCTGTTAGTATAGAATAACTGGAGTAATATTGTTATGCATGGTGAACCTTAAGTAATTTCATTAATTTCAGGGTATTATTGTTTTGGGATAGTTCAAATGAACAACCTTAAAATAATTTTTTTTTTCCGTTTTTGCTTAGTTTTGGAGATAAAAATTGTTTTAAGTGAAATATTTCCTAGCGTGTTTTGAGAGAGCCATTGATTTAATTCACAATATGTTCAGTAAATTTAAGAGAGCAGTATATTATGATAATAAATAATTGAAAGATTTTTGTCTTGACCTTAGATGTGCAGAAATTTGATCCGAACATATCTTACTTTCGCGTTCTGAAAATTAAAATTTGTTCGGATCAAATTTATTTAAATGTAAAGGACAAAACTTTCCATGATTCACTATCATAATACAATGCTTTCTTAAATTGACTGATTATATTGGGAATTAAATCAATGGCTTTCCCAAAACACGCTATGAAATGTTTCACACAAAATAATTTTTATCTCGAAAAGTAAAAAGTAGTAAAATTGTATTAAACGTTCTTGTTTGAAATATCTGAAAAAGTAACGTCTCGAAATTAAAGACATTTCGTACTGCTTACTCTGTATGCTCATGCCCAAGAATTTCAATATTGTGGGAGAAAAATAACTTTCGCTTATGTATGTGCTGACCGAAAAACAAAGCGACTAAAAATTGTGACGAATATCCATTGACCCAAATAGAGCGTTGACCGAAAAGCGTGACCCAAATATCTGAGTCCAATATTAATCTTATTAATCTTACAAGCAAACGTTCTGATGGAGGCAGATAAAAATGTTATTTTTTTTCTTCCACCATGTTAATAATGTCAAAAGAAGTGCTAATACAAATTTTGGCCACTCGACCGCAATTACGACGGGCGTAAAAAATAAGTTCGCCAGTGGCCGCTAACAGAAAAAAGACACAATATCATTTGACAAATTTATTGAAACGGACACAGCAATTGTTGAGCTATTTTTCAACATATTTTGCATCACAATTGAGACATTTTTCAAATCATGGATCCACAGAGAGAGGTGCAGACGCAGTCAAACGCTGGTTCCGATCTGAGGCGGCTGACTTCTACGTCACAAAAATTGATCCCACGGTATCACAAATTCCTCAATTCCAGTGGGGGATATGTTGTATGTATGTATGTATGTATTTATTCACACTGCAATGGTTATATACCCGGTGGCAGTGGTAACTAATTACACTCAATAATGACAATAATAAACTTACTAATTAAAAATAAAATTAATAACAATACTAATAATTAATACTAACACTAATAATAATAATAATAATAATAATAATAATAATAATAACAACAACAGGGAATATACTAAATTAAATGAAACGATCACTTAAAATAACATTTGAAATATTCTAATTTGTATCTTAAAACTAAGATCGAACTAAAACCCACGAGTATATGTTCATATCTGCACAAGTACCTTTCAGCATTACACTCATTTCGCTGTCAACTCACTCACTGCACTGGAACTACGACACATTTCACTGATTCTATCCTGATTTCACTAACACTTCAAAACATTTCACTGTTCAAATTCTTTGCACTGCCACTATAAACTATAAAGCTTCACTGACAGGAACACGTTTCACTTACACAGCACATTTCACTGACACGACATACTTATTCACTGACACAACACACTTCACTGATGCAACATTTCAAATAACAAAACATCAATTACACCCTTTAAATAGTGTGCATAATATACTACTGCTTATTATTAAGGTCCTTAAGCCTATTTTAAATGCATTTTTGGTTGTTGGTAAAGCCTTTAGTAAGTCTGCAGGCAAAGCATTCCAGTCCCTGACAATACGATTGAGAAAAGAAAACTTTCCAGTGTCCGTCCTCTGCCTTCTTTCCCTCAATTTATATGAGTGGTCGTTCCTTGAAGAGTAATTTGGCGGCTGCAACCTATTTTTTATTTCTCTCCAGGCAGGCTCACCTCTGTATGTTTTGAACAGTGCGCATAATCGAATTCACGTTCTCCTGTCCGTGAGTGTGTCCCATTTTAATGGTGAATTTTTCCGACAACACTTAAGAGCCCGTTTTTGAATCTTTTCCAGTGTCTTAATATTTTCTAATCTGTAAGGATCCCAACATGCAGCACCATATTTCATTACTGGACGTACTAGTGACAAATAGCGCAATAATTGCTGTATCTGTTTCAATAAATATTTCCATGCGATTGTGCTCTTTTCTCTAATAGGACCCAGAGGAAACTCACTTTCTGGACGGTCTCGTAATTGCGGTCGAGTGGATGAAATTTGTACAATCATTTCTTTTGACATTATTAACATGGTGGAAGAAAAAAAAAATAACTTTCTTATCTGCCCCCATCAGAACGTTTGCATGTTAGAGAAAAACATGTGGCAGAGAATGGACACAGCGAGATTGCACTTAGAAGGCTATGGACGTGAAGACGAGCGTTTTCTTTGACGTGTTATAACTTTAGATTAAACCTGGGTTCGATGCTACCAACCAAGATTGAAGAGACAATCAAATGAGTGGCGGCACAATGATTTCCCACGGCCAAAAATGTATCGGCAAGAACAGCATCGATTTAAAGTTATGTTCATTGTTGCTTATGATTTTAACGGTGTCCTTGTCACTCATTCAGTTCCTGCGAGGAATCGTGTGAATAGTTCATATTACAGTTACTTTATGGAACACCATTTACGACCAGGTATGCGCCGTAAACGTCCAAATCTCCTGAATTCTTATTGTAATAGTGATGCTTCTTGCTTTCTCATAGCTTCCTCTGTGGTTAATTTACTTCGCAGATGGAACTGGGAAATTCTAGAGTATCCTCCATACTCTTCAGATATGAGGCCATGTGATTTTGACTTTTTCGCAAAAATGAAATTATCATTTAAAGAGACTCGCTTTAGAACCGGAAGGGCAATTACAGCAGAAGTAGAGCAGTCTGTTCGAAGATTAGTACAAGATGCTGTGGATGGCATCCGTCGTCTCCCTGAGGTGAGGAGGCGGGTTCTTCATGTTGGAGGAGATTACTTCTGCGCACTGCAACAGTGTGACTGTTCCAAAAATGTTTTCTTTGTTGTTAATTCAAATGTTGTCACTAATTGAATGGCACATGTATATTCATATAGGAGCATGTTGTACTTTTGACAATTAAACTTTTTGATGTTGTCTAACGTAACTGCATTATCATTACTAGCTTCGTGTAGGCTGTCTTTCTCTATAGTCGGTTTAAAAAATATCCTCCCTTCCTACTTTAGCACTGAAATCTCCTAATAAATATTTCGTGTGATATCTAGATAACTGATCAAAAGTATAATCAAATTCCTCATAGCAGCTATCATTTATAAGGTTGTCTTTCTGTTCTGTAGGGGCGTGAGCATTTTTTATAACTACGCTATCGCACCATCTACACTTAATTACTAAATACGATAACCTGTCACTGATAAATTAGATTTTTTTGCTGCTGATTTTATTCTTTCATGGATAAAAACACCTGTTCCTAATTGGTGATTATTGTTTCCTTCCCCCTACAACAACAAGTAATCTCATGATATCCCGTTCCCATCTAGCCTAACCTTCTGTACTCCCACAAAGTCTATTCTATATCTAGCTAGTTCTTTTGAAATTAATAATACCCCCCTCATTCGATATAGTCTTTTAACATTTTAAGTACCACCTCTCATAAGCTTATTCCTTTGCAATGGTCGTGCTTGAGAATCAGTCCCATTTCGAGGCTTATTTTGAGGTTTCGTAACAAGCTGTATTCTTTAGGATGAAAGGTTGCTAGCCCTTCTCCGAACCCCCAAGCTGGAGGACCACCCCTCATCGGCTGTCCGCGACTTCTTATTCAATATATATACAGTTACCCTCCATATTTGGAGGTCAATCCTCTATCCGCAACCTGAGGACTTATCACGTCGCACAGTGATCCTTTTTCGCTATTCGGCTGCGCAAATACAAAACATTGAATATCATATATTTTCTTGTTTTATGGAGTTTTTAATTATTATAATATCCAAGGAGTCGAGATTTGTTATAGTTACGCATATTTGTGCAGCTCTTCTGTTGCAAAAGAAGTTAGAATTATGGCGTTTCTTATCGCATCCACGGCCTGAAGCCGAACTCATAATTTATTTTCGATAACTGTGCTCGAAAGGACGTGTTTTTTTCGTACGATTTTCGTAGGTTACTGGTGAATAAGAGAGACCAAGGTAAGCACTATTTGTGTGATATTTTAAATATCATACACAGCTTACTACTTTAAAGTGAAATTTGCTTGAAAATTGAGAAATTATAGCTATTTTAACTTCTAGGTCTGAGTATATTTATACCCGGAAATTTAAAATTGTTAACGATTGGTCAAATCTTTTTCAGAAGACTAAAGCCAATACCTTATTCTTTCTCCTATATAAGAACTAGCTGCTACTTTTTGCTACTTTGCCTTTTTTTCAAGTTTTAATATTCTCAGAAGAGATATCGCGGAACGATCTTTTTCATGTTTGGCACCATACATGACAAAGCAGAAAGAAGTGATGAATTATTTAACTGTTTACTGTAAAATAATGATTTGAAAATTTACAGATAATGTTTTAAAAATATTGTTAAGATTGTTAATTTTACATGCTTTTCACCGAATCCTGAGTAAATTTCAGTCACGAAAAGAAGTGGCTAGAGAGAAATTTATTTTATATGAACAAAATATAGAAATAGTTTCCATAAGTGGCTTGTCATCTAATGCTGAATATGCTTTTGGTGTCGTCATATCGTGTAATAAGCAGTCCCATAAAGAAAATGCGAAAGAGAAGCGGATCTATACTCAATGAAGTTCTTTGTTAAAAAGTCCCCGGGCCCGCTTCAGGAACTTAAAATGAAGCTTACAGCAGCACTGAGAACTAAATAATATTGAAAACGCTTTTAACACTGAAATATATTAAAGGCAAAATCAGCAGTCCTTGTGACAACTGTTCATTAATGGTGTACTTTATGTCATCTTCTCCATTACTTTATTCTTGCAAAATTTTCCTCACAATTTGTAATAAAAAAACTAGCTATGTCATAATAGAAAACGCTGAAGTGATAAAAATGAATGTTTGATTATAATACCACTCTTCTCAGAAGGACCACATAAGTAGCACATATCTGCAGGAATTGCACGTGTCTCACTGTGACTGTAGAGCAGAAAACATTACTGTTAATGTATAAATATAGAGAATATATAGGAATACACTCACGTGTATCTAGTTTTAATGCATTATGTATTTTGGTATGACTATTACACTTTTACTACGTCATACTACTTTTGACCAATAGAGCGGTACGAAAGGACGTATTTCAACCAATCATGGCTGCTTATCGCACAATTTTATCGCGTCCCTAGCATTTGTTTAATTCTATCGCATCCCTAGCATTTGTTTAATTTTATCGCGTCCCTAGCATTTGTTTCTTTGTTTGCCAACATTTCAAATTGCGCTGCTCTGGACGTAAAAAAAAAAAAAAAACAGAAAATTACAAACCACTCCAGTCGATGCACAGCAATTTCAAATATGACTCGCATTGGCATTCAAGAACAAGAATTAATAAAGATCACTGGTCATACCTATGCATCTTCCCTGAAAGCCTATTTACAAATAAATGAAGGGTACCATTCGGAAATCCTGAATAAGTTGAATACACCCTATAGGCTTACATCAACGAGTTCCACTTCCTTTACGCACACGTCCAATATAACATCAACTGAACCACCAAGCACTAAAACATTCAAATTTGAAAATTATACATTCTATAATTATTCATTTTAAAATTATTCACGTTTATTTTTATGTCATCGTCGTTAATTAAAACTTTCTAACACTTGTATATATTATTTAGGTTATGTTCTAGCTTCTGCTATATGATATTATGGATAGTCACGTATCAGAGATCGTTTAATATTAAGATTTATTGAAAATCATCTGTCAAGTGACGTTGATTAGTGGGATTCGGATAATTGAAGTGGAATGCAACTGTTTTAATAAAAATGAAACTGGATCAACAAAGCCTTCTTGACTAGTAACACTGCCATCGTGATGTAGATCGAGAAGGCATTGCTAGTAATCGTCTACAGAGTTCAATGAAGATTCCATAGTTGGCACAACTGATAGCAACTTCGAGCTAACTTCGAGCATTAAAGTATATTTTATGTTCGAAGGCAGCTAATCAGAACACACTACTGCCATCTAGCATGCGTCTAGCGTAATATTTGTAATGTTGAGATGGTACAATAATACATTTGAAGACAGTTGTATTTTCGTAAGTCAATTAATATTTTATTGTATTGGAGTACTTCGTTACTTATAATCTTTATATACTTTCTTCTAATCGTGTAATAGTCAATTAAATCCCACTCGAGTTTTGATTTTCTCTAGATAAATCAAAACATCTAGTGAGATTACTGTTGATAAACGTGTTAAAATTTGAGGCACCTACACTTTCTATATGGAAAGAAAATGTACTTACTGATTGTAATGAAATATCTTATTTGATTAACATAAAGGAAAATATGTGGTGCTTTTATTGAAATATTATGTCGTGTGTCAACTTAAGAGTGCAATTAAAATAAAATTTATAATGTAACTGATTCCTTCCATGTATTTTACTTATATATTTCATATATGCAGTGATGAAGATCTGAAGTCCTACAGTGTTGTTGCCTATGGAATACCTATATGTCTAAGATAGAGAGTTAATATTAAGCCTTAATTGAATTTGAATCATGTCGATATGGATCAGGAAAATGCTTAACATATGTAGAATTGTTATTTTAATGTTTCTACATCTTTTCAATACTGAATCGAATTTTGCGCGTCCAGATAGCGTGAAAGTAGCACTGTGCGCCTTATTGATAGGAACTCACAATACATGGAAATTCATGTGAAAGGAAATACATGGAAATAATGTGCTTTCTTAAAAAATGTATTGTATGCACAAGGCCTATGTAAAAATATGTGCCACCGTAAATATTCTCGAATCCCCGAAGAAGCAGCCCTTTTGAAATATGAATGATTTTAGTCAGAGGTGGAAAAACAGGAGCCTGTAATAATATATCTTAGGAGATGAAAACATTACACACAAGAATATCTGCGTAAGAGTCAGTGCCTTTCAGGTAAATTTCCTTGTTCTTGTTTAGATAAAATTCTACATATTAGAAAACTTTGAAATTAATATGTGTTCAAGGAAAGTTATTTCTCGTATAAAACACAATACTATATTGTGCAAATCACATATGAATTTATCATCACATCCATTTTCTATCGCAACTTAAATCTTTGTCGTAACTTTCCACATTTCGGCGACATTAATTGCAGAATAAATATCACAGAAGCAAAAGATAATCCTACTAACAGCACATATAAGGGACCTTGAATATGGGAAAAATCGAAAGCGTTAGCTTCATGAATTTCTAATTTACCACTATATTTCAATTCTGTGTACGCAAATTCACTTAGAAAAAAGAAAATTATCCCTGCACTGACCAGTCTTTCATAGGTCACTTCGTACGACTTGAAATACGGACTTCCTTTCCGAGAAATCGCTGATACGTAAAATGTATTCTCGTTTTCGTCTATCACTTCATACTTATAAGAATGAGGTCTATTATATTTGTAAACTAAGAATTCTAGAGTCTCTCTTTGACAACCGATAGCAATTTCTTCTCCAGTACTCAACCATTTGAAGCAGTGTTTTAGATTGTTCCAATGTGATATATTTTGAAATTTATATTCCGGACGACAAATGGAAATTCCGGAATCATTTATTTCCTGTACAGATTTTAAAGGTGGATATATCCCTGGATTTGAAAAAAATTCTATCAACTTTGACAGATAGGCAGTGTTAATATGCATACAGAACAATAACCAAAAAAATGAAAAGTAATTTCATTAATCTTTTCGCTGCAATGGAGACGCCGGATCCTAAGAGTACAAGGTACGTAGGAAAAATTATTGCAGAAACGTCTAAACAATTATTGTTGTAGGGTCTAATGTGTAATCGACGTTGCCCCCATTCTAGTCCAAGAAACAAAATTGTAGCACTGATGTAAGAGGATATAACTAGGGACCAGATATTGGTGCTGAACGCTTTGAATATCCCATGACATCTGGGCACTTTCTTTCCTACTGGCACTGCCCAAGTTCCTGAATCAGTAAAATGTGGGTATGAAACATCGAAGAAGTTTTCCAGTGTTGGAGTAATAGGTGTGAGCCCATGAATATCGCAAATGCATTTATACACCAAATTAAGTGGATCAGGTTATTCATTCCTGTTATAGAATACAAATTCAAAACCCATGACAGTTTTCATAATTTGAAGAAAATAAGCCTCAGGCCCAAACAATTTCAACGTCGGAAATGTTTTAAGATTGAGATACGGCACATATAGTTGTGGAGTGTATTTTACCATACATCCTTCAGCACGATGTATTTCTTTAGTTGGGAAAAGATTTTCATTGCTTGCAAATGTGTATTCAGGAATCACACATGCATCGATGTATTTGAAATCTAATATGTTATCCTGACAGACTTATTTCTACTAGGAATCCATGTGAAAATATCAATTGCTGTTAGCTTTCCTTCAATGAATGGTTTCGGTGTAAGAATAATGGCATCAAATATATTGTGACAGCCGCGTGAGATACGATCTCACGACCAGCAGAAGGAAGGGCTAAGTCGGCCGTGTTTTGGGCGGGTTGCTCGCGCATCTGCTTCCTGGAGCATGTGCTACGCGCGGTGAAGGAGGGGAGCAGCAGCGTGCGAGATTATTCGAGAATGCCATCCTGACATCCGTGGAAATCGTCTAGGCATCTATCGATTATTCGAGATCGCGAACTCTCCAGAAACTATGGTTTTGTTATAAAGGAGAGAACGCAAGTGAACGGAGTCAGTCAGTCAGTGAGCCAGTCAACCAGTGTTGTTACAGGCAGATTTGGACAGTAAGCGAGTTAGTCTTGTGTAGCAGTGAAGCCAGCTTCGAGACCAGAGCGCGACTTGAGTTGTGTCCGTAACTGTGGAGCCTGAAGCCCCGAGTTCGACTGCAGTGGACCGCAGTTGGGGGGACCTGAGTTCGAAGTTCAGCGGATCGTCTCTGAAAGTTTGGGGTTCGAGATTCTGTGAACGCGAGTGACTGAGCTAGAAGAACTAGCCAAGAAAAACGAGCTGTGAACTGAGAACTGACAGTTCTGTGTTGTAAATAGTGCTTTGTGAATATTAGTTAAGATTAACAGTTCATTGTTGTTCGTAATAGTCCAAGTAAATTGTCATTGTCGTCTGTGGAGTGCACTAACGAACACTGTGTTCCTGTGTGGAGAGCAAATCCCAATGTTGCCGAGAGCGTTAATGTGAATTGTAGAAAGTGAAGAGTTATTGTTGAGATAATAAAATTATATTGTTGTTCAGTATAAAAATTTACAATATTATAATTTTTCAATGTTTGAAGAATAACGTACAGTTACCCTGAAAAAGAATGAGACGATTCTTGGTCGTCGGAAGTTAAAGTTCTACAGCGCGGTTCACTCGATATCGACGTAGGGATACATAACATGACAGATAGTACAAGAATTGTTACAAGGACCACAACAAGGACAAGGACCAGAATAAGGATCACGAAGGAGACTGCCATTTAAGGCCAGGATTTCACAACATAGCTCGAGTCCCAAAATATCATTGCTTCACTGTACCGAATGGCAAATGCCTGCTAAGGGATCTACATTCTGGACTGCTGCTATCACTGTCTTGTCTCGGTAGCTCATATAGTAGCGTGCCGGTTCCATTGTATAACCGAAACGTCTCCTGTTCGATCCCAGGTAAAACTTTTTTTTATTGAGGTGTAATTAATTTGTTCAGAGTTCCTCGACTGTCTAATTTGTCGAAAAATATGGAATAATTTATGCCCAATTTCTGGGTCTTACAAGTGGGCTGAACCTCGTCAAAAAAAATAAATCTTACTTGGAAGTTAAAAGTATTCTTCCTCAAACAAAAATCATAAGAAACAAAAAGAGACCTGTTAACTTAAAATCTTGTCCACATGCCATCAGCTTCTATTACAGCTCTAAGTCGATCCGGCATGGATGTCACGAGATTGTGGAATAAGTTCTGATCCCCGGCGAGATCTTCCCAGGTGTCAACAACTTGATCCCACAATTCGTCTCAATTTCGAGGGCGTCGGTGGGCATATGTGGCTATCCTTCTCTTTTTCAATTCCGCCCACAAAAATTCGATGACATTCAAATCAGGTGACTTCGGAGGCCAATTAATGATTTCGATCTCGGGTCTCCTTTGAAACCATCTTTGAATGCTTGCAGCATAGTGCACGGGATGGTTATCCTGCTGGAACAGCAATGTTCCTTCGGGAAAACGTTCTCGGGCGGAGGGAAGGAATATATTTTCCAGAATGTGTCGTAAGTTTCCGCATTAAACCGGCCATCGATGCGTTCTATAACGCCAGGTCCATCGTAAGACATCCACCCCCAACACGATATGCTAAAGCGCCCCGATCTTTCACGTCGGTGCACATAGCGCTGATCATGTCGGAGACCATCCTCACGATAGACACGGACAGGACCTTCGTAATCACTCGAGATGGTTGTTTCGTCGGAGAAAATTACATTTCTCCAATCGAAATCCACTCGATTGGTAGCGAAGGCAAGACGGTCGACAGCTTGTGCTTCCCCCAATATTTCCATTTGCGCAGCCCTCCGGCTCCTAATACCGCGGTTCCTCAACCTGCTGATCACAGTCTGTGAAGAGCCGGGAAAGTTAGATGCTGCTCTTATTTCGTTAGCAGTCAGAAAGGGGTCCTGTCGAACTGTCTCGAATAAAAGAGCATCCTCTTCCAATGAAGAAATCCGCGGACGCCCTGGAATAGGGCGATTTTCGACCTCCCCAAAATTTTGGTAACGATGAACCCATCTCGCGGCTGTACTTCCAGGAACACCGACCAAACGGCCAGCAGATCTAGCTCCATATCCAGCCTCAACTAGAGCTATAACTCGCTGTCTCATGTCACGTCGGTTCGCCATTACGATGAGAAATGAGAGATGACGATAATACTTTAGTGTAGACAATGACTATTTAACATGATATAGAATTATTGAAATAAGAGGCATCTTGCATAGTAAGAGTTAATAAATCAACCCTAAATTAAATATCTAAATAACAGGATATAACAGGAAGTCCAATTGTTGCGAAACTAATCAAATTAAATCTAATTACATTAAATAAACAAACCCCAAGTTATGACACCACATTGCTACAGCTAAATTGTATGTTATTAACATAAGTATTGAATAGGTCCGTGGTTGTGCGTTGGACGACAAAACCAAACATCGAAAGTTCGAATCTTGCCGAGGAATGTAACTTCTTGCTTTTTATAATGTAAATCAGACTTATAACTACAATCATTCATATTTCTTACATTATTTATTAATATTTATAGCCAACATTGAATTTGTAAAGAAAAGACTTTAGAAATCTCATATGGAATTTGTGATCTGTAGTGACATAAACATAGATTATCTCTCGGAACTTTTCCGTAAAAGTAAATTAAATTCACTCCTTGAAACTGGAAACCTTATTCGTAGGGTCATTTTCCCATAGTATACAAGCTGAAGTAACACAGCCATTGATAAACGTTTTGTACACAGAATTAGACTGATTTCCTATTCGACAGAACCTATAATCAATGGCTTGTCTGACCATGATAAACAAATCCTATGTGTTTCCAATGTCACTGAACAATTTCAAAATATTAATTTAAAAACTAAGAAAGGATCGTAATTGCTGTATCTAGTGATTATTTACATTTATGTTTACAAAATGAATCTTGGAAAAACATATATGATACTGGTACTACTGATATTAAGAGTAAATATATTGAATTTTTCACTTAATTTCATAATCACTTCAGTGGATGTTCTCCACTCAATGTTGTGAAAATATTCAAAAGTTAAAACATGTAGATAACGCAGGGACTTCAAAATCTCATGTATTAAAAAGAAGAATCTATATGTAATGAGTTGCAATGTAATGATCTTCATGTTCTTAAATACTGCAAGAAGTACAGTGTAATTTATCAAAAATTATGAAAGAGGGAAATAGAATATATTTGAGTAGAAAAGTATAAAATTCAGATAATGCAATTAAACCTATTCGTAATATTATTAAATTTAAACTTGTAGATATCCTAAGAAAGAAAATATTTTTTCATTAAAACCAATGATTATAAAGTAGAGGATCCCAAATCTATTGCAAATTCTTTTAACGTATTATAGTATATAGTACAGAAATATTATTGACAACTTAAACATTCAAGATTTTGCAAAAGATACTGCAATTGGTTACTTAACAGATGTATTTAATAATTATTATTAATATATGTAATTAGTCAATAACTGCAACAGTGCTTATACATTCAATCATAACATGAATAAAATTGAATGCAAACACGTAGATAAAATAGCTAAAATTAACTGCAGGGGTGAGAATGAAATAATCCAAAGCCATACTTTTAACAAAAATTGTTTTGTGCGAGTGCATTTCTTACACATATGGGAAAGCTATTAATAAATTATTGTAATAATTACTCAACAAATGACATAGCCTAAGGACTCTAAACCTTTGTAAAAGTTTGTCTATTATTATATATTTTTTTAATTTCATTTTAATTGTTAGTTTTTAATATATATGCATTTACATTGTATATATGTGTGTGTATAAATGCATTCATTAGATTAACGTTTATAATATTATAACTTGTAATTTTGTATTGTTTGCGATCATTAACACTTAATCTCAGGACTTTGTAAAACTATATTTCAACGTGACTTAGCTATTTCAACGTTATTAAGACAAAAAAAATTGTTGTGTAGACTAAGAATCGAACTCGCACTCTTCTACACAACACGCAGAAGTCTTACCGTCTGAGCTATGGAAACGACATGAAAGCTTTCCTTTCTGTGCGGAGTGTCGATCTAGTCATGAAGGTCCATTGTCGATTTAACTACACGATTTATGTATATATTTATCTTTTATTTACATAATATTATCATATTTTTTGCAGTTTTTTAATTTAATTTCGGAACGATGCTAGTAACAAACCAAATAGCCTGAATTTAAGTAACTCAATATTCGTCATCTTGTGTATCGGTGCTCTGGTCTCCGATCATGCGCAGTGTCTTACATCTGAGACTTAGGAATATTCAGTCGTCTCATCCTTTTCCAGGGAAACTGTACATTATGCCTACCTCTTGCTTTCTGGTATAAATTTCTCCTATTGAAGCAATAATGAATCTCGCTCGTGGATTCCAAGGCCTTGACAACAGTCTACTCAGCATTACTGCCAATGATTGGTGTTTCTCACTGATGTCACCCGAATTTAAGAGCAAGGTAACAGTACCTTCATTATGCTTGTCTCTCTGATATTCGTTATATTCTTTAACATGTACTTCACCTAGCTGCGGTATATTTCCAAATATTAATATTTTTCATATCTGGAAGTTGTATAGGTGATGCAGTAGAATGTTCCCAAAAGAGTTGATATCTTTTCGCTGTTCATGAAACTCTTCTAGATACGAGGCCCATATATTAGGAGTTTGTACAATTGCAGGAAAATCGTCAGTCTTGTATCTTCTCCCGATTCCCACAATACATTTTGAGAAATGATGCTCAAAAATATTTTCTGTACCTGGGTTTGGGGACGTGAATTTGGCGATCAATGTAGGAAAACACATCATATATAAGACGAGGTGTGACAAATAGGCCATTCTGATCCAGCAAGAAAATATTGGGAGATACGTATTTGGAAAATAAATTATTTAAATGTGACATATCATTTATTATTTTCCCACTAACGATTTCCTTTTAAATTGAATGAAATTCTCTCTCAAATTTTCTTACGCTAGTCTTGTGTCCAATGCATTATTTTAAAGTCTCCACAAATATCACATTCGAATATTTTAACAATATGTGATATATGGAATGAAACGTAAATAATGTCATTAATTTCACGATATATTTCAGACAAAAAAGATAAATACAATTTTGCTCGTTTTTGTTCTTTACGAAATAAAAATAGTTTTATATGAAATATTTCATTACGTGTTTTGGGAAAGCCATTGGTTTAATTCCCAATATCTCATTCAGTTTAACAGAGCAGAGTTTTAAAATAATGAATGTTTGAAAGATATTTAGTTTTGACCTCTACATGTGCACAAAATTGTTTCGAACAAACGTAGGCCTAAATTTTTGTTCCGGAGAGGAATTTTAAAATGTATTATTTTTCGGATGAAATTTCTGCATCTTAAAGGACGAAAGTAAAATTCTTTCAGTCATTCTTTTTGTCTGAAATTGACTGAGCATATTTGGATTAAATGGATGTCTTTCCCAAAACACGCTATGAAATGTTTGACATAAAATAATTTTTCTATATGTATATGTTTGCTCTTGAATTCATTAGCGATATAGGAAATATGGAATAACAAAATTTTTTGGAACTATTTTTATTTGATAAGTGATATTATTTAACGCAAGTACCCATGAGAAAACACGTCCTAGTTTAAGCCTTACTGTTAATATGAGTGGGACCGGTCTGCATAGGAACTCTATGTACATGTATATGTGGTATTATTAAATCGTGATCATGTTTGTAATTCATTATTGAGTAACTAATAACTAGCCGAACAGTTTTGAACTGGATACTTACTGGCTACAAGGTGATGTGTAAACGAATTTTACGGTTGTTTTGTATATTAATAACTAGACTTACACATTACTATGTGATATGTTACAAGTGGTATTCGCAGTAAAGCAGTCGTTTAGCATTACATTAAAATTCTCAACTTGCGAAATTTGTTAGTTATCCTAGTTCTTTCCAAGTTTACGAAATTGACTCACAATATTCCTTTAGTCTTCACGCAGCAAATGTAGAACTTGGGTACACGATACGTTACGAAATAGTGTAATGAAATTGTTTTGTTCTTAGTGGTCGAAATAACGATTGCTTGCTGTATGTAAGAGGTACTCCAATTGATAAGAAAAAGAGTGGTTTCGAAACTTTCGCTTCGAATCATTGACGTAGAACGGTTTTTACGTTACGTAAAGCAGCATGTAATGATTTATGTTTTTATCATCGTGGTCCTCTAAGATGGCGTTAATTGATTAAATTTAGTGAAATAAAATGGTCATATCGTCGGTTTCTTGGTAAAAGTGACGAAGTCTCATTCTAAGGCTTCCAAGCACTATAAAATTTAAGACATAATTTTATATTAAAAACTAATAATATAGCACATTTACCTTTAAAATAACTTATTACTAACATCTAAAGAAGTACAATTATCTTTGGATGGATCATTAAACCTTTAAAATGCCTTTTTCCAACAACTTTGCATTTTGGACTTGGTCATTTTTACCAAGAAACCGACGATATATACAATTAATTCAAAAAGAACTTTTGAAGACGTAGGCCTACTCTGTTATACTCGTATAAATCGCTGCATCTCTTATTGTTCCTCACAGATTCACTGTTACTATGTGTTATGTTGATATGAAAAAATATGGAAGCGATTGTGATTCATACATGTAAATCCAAATTGTTGAGAAATTAAAATTAAATCAAGCCGCAGCATTTGCTGAAAATTGCAATTAAGACTGGAAAGACTGAAAATACACAATTTCTTTATTTAATTTGTCATAGAAGTTGCATAAGTGCTATGAACAGATGGGACACAAATTCCCTTTACCCCCTATAAATTTCTCACATATACACAATATTAATTATTAATTAATAATTATATTTAGAGAAGGCCATTTAGAAATTATTGAATTGAGTTTTGGTAGCAAAACAAATGCAAATTGACAGCGATGTACGCCAAAAGGAAACCACTTTCTGACGATTGTCGCCAGAGTTTATAATTATTTTTATTATTATTACTAGTATTGTCATTATTATTATTATTATTATTATTATTATTATTATTATTTTTATTACTATTACCATTATTATTATTATTATTATTATTATTATTATTATTATTTTAATAATCAAAATTAATTTAATTTTCTGAATAGTAATAAATAATTTATTATTTCTTTCGAGATTCAGTGATAAAATATATGTATAGCTATCATAAATATTGTGGTAGATATTGCCGCAAGTGCATGTTTTGGCATAATTTTAATATGTGTTCATAGCCCGCTGCCCTTAACCATGAAACGTAATTTGGTCTTCATCATCATCATCATCATCATCATCATCATTTCACGTATTTGACCTAGGGGTCTGTTATGGACTCTATCCAGCTCTTTTTAGGTCGTCCCAAGTTTCTTCGGCCCGTAATTTATTTTTCTATTCATTTAAGTGTATCCTATCATCCCTTTCAATCAGGAAGATTATTTCACTCCCAGCCTGTTAAAATAAAATATATGTCTTGGTACATATTATACCCACTTAGTAAACGGAAGGTTAATCAATCTGGTATGATACTAAGTTGATTTGTATTTGATTAATATAAAACGTTTTATTATGAATTTCATCATTGTAGGTAATTAAATTGAACTGACTTTAAATAATAACACCCTTTACATAACTTATTGTTAACATTTTTCTTGCTGTATTATTTTGATATAATAATTATTGTTACAGTTGCAAAACAAATCTGAATGTCTGTTGTGTTGGATTATAATGGAATACTGTCAACTCACATACACTAATATATCAGTTAACGATGAATGCAATACAATACTATACAATACGATACAATACAATGCAATACAATACAGTGCGATACGATGCAATACAATACAATACAATGCAATACAAAACAATGCAATACAATACGATTCAAAACAATGCAATACAATACGATACAATACAATACAATACAATAGAATGCAATACGATACAATACAATATACTGTTCAAAAATAAAATATATAATTCAATTTCTGACAGTAAATTGTTCGTTTTGTATTTTGATTGAGTTTTAGATGTTAAAGATTACCCATATACAATCACTAACGACAAAACACTCTTCTAACAATATCACTAAAAATTAAAAAAATACGCCTCTGAAGATATTTAACTTATTGGCAGGTAAAAGGATGCATTTATTTCTCCCCCATTTGCTCGTTTTGTATTTCCAACCAAACCCCAAAAGTTGTAACTATGTCCTGGTATGTCTAGGACTCTTTGTCTTATGTTTAAATAGTCCCTTCTTCTCAGTTTGGGTTGTAGTATTATTGTCAGTTATCAATATCATCATTGCTATCTCTGTTTTCTTTCTTTTCGTTGTATTAGCTCGATGAGAGCACTACGTATAATGTACTTTTACTCTGTTGACCCTCTATAGGGCTTTAACTTAATTTGTATCATTTTCATCAGTGTTTGTATTTCTTTTTTGTATTTATATGTGCTATCTGGTAGGATGGAAGAGAAGGCCTGATAGCCTTAAACCTGGCAGATTAAATAAATTATTATAGTCTTAAAAGGGCTTAAGTGCGGATATTTTTGGAAATAATCAAGAAAATTGTTAAATGAGCAACATTACCTATTTTAGAAGAAATATAAACAAATAATATCCATGGAAAATCTCTTAATTAAAAGAACCCTATAATTGACACCAATTTCAATCTTTCTACTGCCCTCGTGAAAAGTATAAAATTTTTAATTAAGACCTTTTTCTTCCCGGTCACAGATTTATATATGTTTGATATCTGTGATTCCTCACATTGCATAACAAAAGAATATGTATAAGAAAGAAATGAAATTACCACCAAGTCAGTTTTCTACCTCTGTTGAAAAGTTTGTATAATTTACAGAGTTTTGGTGATAATACTTCTAGAAGAAATACCACGGAAGCAAATGATAATCCTACTAACAATACATACAGAGGTCCTTGAATATGAGACAAATTGAACGCACTGACTTCTTGAACATCTAATGTACCAAAATCTCGCGGTGAAAGAAATACAGATTTCCTTGTCCAAAACGAAATTATACCTGCACTAACCAGTCTCTGATACGTCACATCGTACCGCTTAAAATATGGACTCCCTTTTCTGAAAATTAATGATACATGAAACAGTTCTTCATTTTCCTCTATTATCTTATACTTATAAAAATTATTAGATATACCAGACATATATTCTAATGTCTGTTTGTGATAACTCATAGCTATTTCTTCATCACTCAACAAAAGTACGAAGCAGTTTCTTACACTAAGCCAATATGACACATTTTCAGAATTATACTCCGGACGGCAAATAGAAATTCCTGAATCATTTATCTCCTGCACAGATTTTAAAGTCGGAAATGTTCCTGGATTTGAAAAGAATTTAATTAACATTGATACATAGGCAGTGTTAATGTGCATACAGAACAATAACCAAAACATTAATAATAATTTGAATGTTCCTTTCGGTGTAACGGAAATACCAGATCCTAAAAGTATAAGGTACGTGCGTAAGATTGTTACACAAACGTCGATTGAGTTATTGGCTTTGGTTTTGAAATGCAATCGTCGTTGGAACCATTCAAGTGCAAGGAAAAATATAGTAGCAGTGATGTACGAGAATGTAACAAGAAACCAGATATGAGTGTCAAACACTTTGACAATTCCATGATATCTGGGCACTTTCTTTCCCACTGGGACAGCCCAAGTAAATGAGTCAATGGCATGTGGATATGATACATCGAACCACCAGTCTATCGATGAAACTACCAGTGCTGGTCCATAAATATCGTAAGTTCCTTCATAAATCATGCTAAATGGATTATGCCTTTCTCTACCACTATGTAATAGAACCTTAACACCCATGATACGTTCCATGACAAGTTGAAAATTAGCCTCCGATCCGTATGCCTCGACGTTCGGTCCTGTTCTAAGAAACATAATCGGTATATAGGGTTGTATGAGATAGTCTATTGTACATCCTTCAGCATGGCGTATTTCTTTAGTTGGGAAGAGGTTTTGATTGCTTGGAAATGTATAGTCAGGTAACACACATGAGTCAGTATATTTGAAAGCAAATATATTATCCTGACAGACATTCTGCCCATCTGGAATCCACGTAAATATGTCAATCGCTGTTAGCTTTCCTTCACGAAATGGTTCCGGTACAAGAATAATAGCATCAAATATATTATAATTTTTTAGTATTTGAAGAATATAATACATTATATGTACTTCTTCCTGTCTACTATTAATTTCTCCTATTGCGGCAATAATGAATCTAGCTCTAGGATTCCAAGGCCGTGACATCAGTCTATCTAGCATCACTTTCATTGATTGATATTTCTGTATCTTATCGCCGGAATTTAGCAGCAAGATAACAGTACCTTCATTATGACTTTCATTTTGATATTTATCTTCAAAAATATCAAAGGAACCTAGGTCCGGTATGTTTCCAAAAACCAATGTTTTCCAAATCTCGGAATTGTACAGATCGTGCAAAAAAATGTCCCCAAATAAGTTCATATTCTTGTCTTGACCATGTATCTTTTCCAAATACGCGGACCAAATGTTAGGAGTTTGTATAATTGCAGGAAGGTCGTCAGTCTTGTATCTTCTCCCGATTTCCACAACGCATTTTGAGAAGTGATGCTCAAGATGATTTTCTCTTTCTGCGTCAGGGAATGTGATTTTGGCGATCAGTTTACGAAAACACACCAAGTACAAGAGGACGCGTAGCAAATCAAGCATTGTAACCCTGCAAGGAAATGCCAATTGTGTAACAATATCATTCAGAAATTGAAAATATTTAAATGATATTAAATTTATTTTAATTTCCATATTCGTTGTAAAAAATTAAATTCTCTCTCACGTTACCAATGTTGTCATGTTTCCAGAACGTTGGATTGAGACAATTAAATGTTATTGCTACTAGTTTTTAAGTAAACACTTTCCTTTTAGGGACGAGGCATTTAAGTATGTACTACTGTTTATTATTTTTATTACAAAAACTGCCCTCCCAATGAGGGTAGCCCTTACGGACTCAGTACATCTTCCGAAAAATTAATATACATATGTAAACATAGTTATTAAATTTAAAAAAAGAAGTTAAGAAAAGGTGATGAAAATTTATAAATGCTATTAATGTGGAACCATGTGATTTATCAGGATTTGACAGAATTTTTATCACACTTGAAAGGTTGAGAACCATTGAGGGCCAAGCGCCATTTACTAAAACCGTAGAAAACGAGGGTTAAAATGAAGTTAATACCATAATTGAATGGAAAAATATGGCAAGTAATATAAAGTATACACATTAAATGATATGTCAATCTTCATTGAACTATGGTATTCACTTAACTTTAACCCTTGCTTTCTCCGTTTTTAATAAATGGCGCTTGGCCCACTATAGCTATGAACCCTTCAATTTTCACAGTGTCTTCCCTCAGAGATGTTGGCAGAGCAAACTGAGGTCTAAATTCTTCGAAAAAAGCTGGTATAATCCCTCGAGCACCTATGAGCAACCCGAATATCTCAACGTGAATTAAGGCATATTTCAGCTAGAATTTGTTGATTGTAGCCTCGTAACGACTTCTTTTCATGGTGGACCTCGGCTGACTGATGACATCAACTTTAAGGATGTACGAGTATAGTTAGTACATACTGAATTTAATCAGCAATTACATAAAATATGTGAATGAATAAATTTACTTGTTTATACTAGTAATTAGAGTATTATGACAGTTTAAATTGTGGTACAGACCATGCATATGTTTAAAGTGACTATAACACTTTTACTACATCATAATAAAGCGGTACGAAACAACGTGTTTCAGCAAATCATGGATTCTTATCCTATAACTTTTATGACCTCCCTAGGATTTGCACTTTATCATCTTCCTATCATTTGTTTGTTTTCATCATCTGCATAGCATTTATTTCTGTGTTTGCCAACATTGTATTTTCAGTAATTCTGTCTTTTAAAATAATTCAAGTTTATTTCATCATACTTGATTAAAACTTTCTATCATTTATTTTGTTTACATTATTTAGGTTATGTCATAGCTTCTGCCGTATGAGATTATGGATAGTCACGTACCAGAGATTGTTCAATTTATATTGATATTTGAAGTGAAATGCAACTTTTTTCTTAAAAATGAAACTGAATCAACAAAGCCTTCTTGACTACTAATCGTCTATAGAGTTCAATGAAGGTCGTATAGTTAGCACAACTGGTAACAAGAGAACAGCCGATGATAACACTACTACCATCTAGCGGAATATTTCTAATGATGAGATGGTAAAATAATACATTTGAAGAGAGTTTAGCATTTTCGTAGGTCAGTTAATATTTTATTACATTAGAGTGCTGTATTTTTTCTAATCTTTATACACTTTCTTGTAACCTTGAAATAATCAATTAAGTACCACTCGAGTTTTGATTTTTTCTGGATAAATCAAAATCCGTAGTAAGATTGCTGTTCATAAAAGAGTAATAACTTATCCATAATGTCAGCCTCTATGACAGAACTGCAATTTTATTCTCTGTTTCATTATTTTTGTTACTCTTTTGCAAGTTACTTTTTTTGTGAATTTTTAAAACTCTGGTAACTTTAAGTTACTTTTTCCTTGGATTGGAAAAGTTATCTCGTACTGTTCGCTAATGAGGTAAGTTATTTTTCTTGTTTTTCGTAGTTTACAAATCTGTGTATGAGACATACATACATTTTATGAAAACCTCTAATAATGACAGTGAAGTAAATTATTGCATCCTTAGGGTTATCGAATTTATTATATTTCAAGAGTGAAAACATTTATGATTGATGATGTTTGGCCATTATAAATCAACGTACTCTCTGAGCATTTCTAGTCGTTGAGGAACCTGTACCAATCTTATTATTATATGTGATTTTGTTGAATGCAACGATTGAACGACGTTTTCTTTTGTTAGAGATTCTGAGTGCAACGAACAAAAATGGGAAATGTAGATTCCAGATTTCTTAGCTCTCAATATATGGAATACTATATTCACAACTTGTATAATTTTTACGTGGTATTAACATTATTTCGGAAAAGGAAATTGTTCCAGAACAATGGAAAGAGTCCATAATTGTGCCTATTTTTAAGAAGGGGGACAAGACTAACTGTAGTAACTTTCGAGGAATATCACTTTTGTTGACATCGTACAAAATTTTTGTCCTATATTCTTTTGAGAAGATTAACTCCATACGTAGATGAAATTATTGAGGATCACCAGTGCGGTTTTAGGCGTAATAGAGTGACTATTGATCAGATTTTTTGTATTCGGCAGATATTTGAGAAAAAACGGTAGTAAGTTATAAGGATAGAGTAGATCAGTTATTTGTGGATTTCAAAAAGACATATGACTTGGTTAAGAGAGATGTTTTATATGCTATTCTTATTGAACTTCGTATTTCCAAGAAACTAGTTCCATTAATTAAAATGTGTCTGAGTGAAACTTACAACAGAGTCCATATAGGCCAGTTTCTTATACTTTTAAAATTCGCTGCGGGCTAAAGCAAGGCGATGCACTATCACCTTTACTTTTTAACTTCGCTTTAGAATATGCCATTAGGAAAGTTCACGATAACACAGAGGGTTTGGAATTGAACGGGTTACATCAACTTCTTGTCTATGCGATTGACGTGAATATGTTAGGGAAAAATTCACAAACGGTTAGAAAAAACACGGAAATTTTACTTGAAGGAAGTAAAGCGATAGGTTTGGAAGTAAATCCCGAAAAGACAAAGTACCAGTATATGATATGTCTCGTGAGCAAAATATTGTACGAAATAAAATAGAAATATATAAATTGAAACTTTATTCTTCGAAGAGGTGGAGAAATTAAGATATCTTGGAGCAACAGTAACAAATACTATAAATGACACTCGGGAGGAAATTAAACGCAGAATAAATATAGAAAATGCCTGCTATTATTCGGTTCAGAAGTTTTTGTCATTTATTCTGCTGTCGAAAAATCTGAAAGTTACAATTTATAAAACAGTTATATTACCGGGTTGTTTTGTTTGATTGTGAAACTTGTACTCTGACTTTGAGAGAGGAACAGAAATTAAGGTTATAGAATAACTCTTCTCGGGTTCTCAGCCAGTTGAGTTGGAGATTAGCTTCCAAGCTTTCGACGGCTAGCTCTGCCATCTTCTTCAGGCAGAGCTAGCCGTCGAAAGCTTGGAAGCTAATCTCCAACTCACCTGGCTGAGAAACCGAGAAGAATTATTCTATATCAAACGCCGGGAAAGCCTCAAGTCATACAGAAATTAAGGTTGTTTGAAAATAATGTTCTTAGGAAAATATTTGGGGCTAAGAGGGATGAAGTTACAGGAGAATGGAGAATGTTACACAACGCAGAACTGCACGCTTTGTATTCTTCATCTGACATAATTAGGAACATCAAATCCAGACGTTTGAGATGGGCAGGGCATGTAGCACGTATGGGCGAATCCAGAAATGCATATACAGTGTTAGTTGGGAGACCGGAGGGAAAAAGACCTTTTGGGGAAGCCGAGACGTAGATGGGAGAATAATATTAAAATTGATTTGAGGGAGATGGGATTTGATGCTAGGGACTGGATTATGATTGCTCAGGATAGGTACCGATAGTGGGCTTATGTGAGGGTGGCAATGATCCTCCGCGTTCCGTGAAAGCCATTTGTAGGTGTGTAAATAGTGTGCAAATAATTTTGAAATTGTTAGTGATACAGTAATTTCAGCAAGTATTATTGTAACGAAACTGTCATACTATTTCTATGGTGAGATATTGGGTCTCATTTTAGATGCAAGATTATGTGTGATTTGGCGAAATAAATGCAAATTTTCTAAAACTACGCGGGACGAAA
Source organism: Periplaneta americana (assembly GCF_040183065.1). Lineage (NCBI taxonomy): Eukaryota > Metazoa > Arthropoda > Insecta > Blattodea > Blattidae > Periplaneta > Periplaneta americana. The sequence continues at coordinate 52,737,215 of NC_091118.1, forward strand.
TGTTAATTACTATTATAAAATATTCGGTGACAGTTTTAAAACTCATACCTCCAATATTAGCAGCACATAAACTGTTTAACCGGTCGAGGTGGGTTCCTCCAAGTGGTGACGGAGGGTGCAATGGTGGCTCTCGTGCTCTTCTTTTCTTCCATTTTTCGTCCTATCACCAACCACTCCTCTTCGTTCTCTCTTCTTTTTCATCACTATTTCTCTCCGCCGGCCGCCATTGCATGCGGAACGCTCACCACATCATCACAGCCATTTTCACCTCTCCATCCCCGCTGTTTGTTTTGCCACGTCCGCCACCATGACGGGATTTGTTAACAATGCCTGATGAGGCTTCATTCTTCTTCTCCTTCTAATTCTTATATCTATTATTAGGTTAAGTTTCTTAGGTTTATAACTCCCGTCCCACCAGCGGGGATCTTTCCTATCTCCGTGGTCCTGTCCCACGGTTTCGAGCGCGACTTCCGACTTCTGTGGCCCGACAGGGCGCCCAGCAACGAAGCAATAGTGGACCCTTCATACTGCCCCTATATGCAAGTCTAGGTGCGGAGCCCGGACCAGTAGTCATGTACACTCACGTAGAGCCCCAATGGGGGCCCGGAGCGACTTAAACGTCCTGGTGACCGACTCTGCTCGCCGGGGCGGATATGTCGCTCCGACGTGTTACTGCTGACGTATCGGTGTCGCAGCGTAATCAACCACAAGTCCCCTGAAGCTGCGTGCGGTCTCGGATTGCTCCGGCTTTGGGAGGGTAGGTCGGAGTTAGCCGCAGTAGTCTGGCACTTGTGTTCAGTGTAGAGTGGGGAGCCACGGGCGGTTATTCCCGTGGTAGGGGCATAAAACTGCGACACGCCTCTGGTGTAAGACTTGCCATTAGGTCTGTAATGACCAGTTTGAGGGGTAACTTGCGTGAAGTGGGTTGCTTGGGATCGGGCTGTGGGGGGGTCCCCACGGCCGGCACAGACCGAGAAGACTTTTTTGGTGTCTTTTTCTTCCACCCCCCCGGTGGCAGGCTGACGCCGACGGTTCCGTAGGGGGGGGCAGTTTCAAAATGGCTTCTACGCGCTCTTCTCCTCTTTCAGAAAAAACTAATAAGAAACATAAGACAGGAGAAAGTACGACTGGTGGTCATATGACGAAAATTGCTATGGAATTGGACCCTGAGAAAGTTACTGTAAACGTGCCGCCTCCAAAGTTTATCAGTATCACATTGGATGGAACGGAAAAAACTATGAAATACATTAGTCCATTCTACGTGAGACGTGCGCTCGATGGACTCGTTGGAAAGGTCAGAAATGCAACTCGACTCCGCAACGGTAGTCTCCTCGTTGAGACTGCATCTGCAAAACAGAGTGAGACGCTGTTGAAAGCAAAGTTGCTGGGGTCATACCCCATCAGAGTTGAACGACACTCCTCGCTTAACACCACGCGAGGAGTTGTGCATACAGATTCTCTAGATGGTCTATCAGATGAAGAGATCCAATTAGAGCTGGCGGAACAGTCCGTGTGCAAGGCTTACCGTTTAATACGGAAGCGGGACGGACGGACTGAACCCCTGAGCACAGTCTTTCTGACTTTTGAAACGTCTCTCTTGCCAGAATATATCTTTGTTGGGTACGAGCGTGTCCCTGTGCGTGCGTATGTGCCGAACCCAATGCGGTGCTTTATGTGCCAACGGTTCGGACATACGCAAAAAGTTGCACAAACAATATCATCTGTGCAAAGTGCGGCGGTGCAGACCATGGGGATTCCCCATGTACTGGCGCCGAGCACTGTGTGAATTGTTCTGGGGACCATGCTTCAAATTCTAAAAACTGCCCAAAGTATATGCTGGAAAAGACGATTCAACAGCTTCGAGTCCGGGAAAATATTAGCTTCTTTGAGGCACGTAAGCGTATTTTAGATAAATAAAAAAGGCAACTGAAAAATCCTATGCGTCTGTACTGCAGAGAGCAACAGAGGGAATCGATGCCACCACACAAACACCACCTTTTACAAACATACCTGGGAAGCGAATTGAGATCGCAACCCAGACATATGTAGACGCCGCTACTCAGACTGCTGAGTCAGACGACACTTGTGGACTTGATATCAGGCCTTACGTCCCTAAGAAAATTATTGCTATGACAGCAGAGAAGGATTGTAGGCCTAGTAGAACACCAGAACGTCGCACTCCTAGTTCGGGTGGCAGGTCGAGATCACGTTCTCGATCACGTCCTCGATAAAGTTCGCGATCAGGAGTGCGACGAACTGCAAGTGAGTCGCCGGAGTCGAAGACAAAGCAGTCGCAGGCAAAAGCATCTTCCCATAGAAAGGAAAAGAAGAGAAGATCCCCTGTTAAGCCACCAAAATGATATAGCTCCTCTTGATGACTGATATTGTACAGTGGAGTGTGAACGGTGTGCGCAGCAGATATACGGAACTACAGCAATTGATCTATCATGAAAACCCTGCTATTTTATGTCTCCAGGAGACACACCTTCGGCCCGAAAACTCTCTAAGTATCTCGGGATACTACGTTCACCGGTACGATCACCTTGCCGGTATTCGTGCCAACGGAGGTTGTGCTCTCCTATTCCGCCAAAGTATCTTTTCCTCTGTTATCAACATCAACAGCCCACATCAATGCATAGCCGCTCGAATCACTCTACCTTCCATCCAGTTCTCAATAGTCTCTGTATATATACCCCCAGACACACCTTTCACAGTGCATGACATTGAAGACATTTTTTCGCAGGTACCTGCTTCATATTTGGTAGTGGGGGGATTTTAATGCATCCCACCACTCATGGGGCTCAAATTCCGATGATGACAGAGGAAATAAAATAGCAGAGGTATGTACCCGTCTAAATCTTGTTACCCTGAATTCAGGGGAAGCAACACATCTCTCCTTAGCTTACGGTACATACTCCATGATAGATATCTCCATTTGTAGCCCAGTTTTGTCCACGCATTTCGAATGGTCTGTGATTCACGACCTACATGGTAGTGACCACTATCCCATTCGAATGCGTATGTCCGCTTTACGTCCGGCGGAATCTCGATCTCTAAACTGGGTTCTTAAAAAGGCGGACTGGGTCGGATTTTCGGAGTCCATATCATTCGATGATAACGGACATGAAAATGTGGACTCCGTAGTAGACCATTTCTCAAATGTGGTTATAAAGTCAGCGGAATTATCTATCCCCCGGTCGTCCTGCAGGCCAAAACGCTTCTCTGTCCCCTGGTGGACGGATGCCTGCAGAGATGCAATCCGTGACCGTAAACGTGCTTTACGCCAATTTGAGCGCCATCCGACCCAAGAATATTTTGTCCAGTTTAAACGTCTTCGAGCCAAAGCTCGTCGCATTGTGTGCGATCCTAAGAAGACGTCCTGGACAAATTACGTCAGTTCATTGAAACACAACGTCCCAGCTAACACCATATGGGACAAAGTCCGTCGAATAATGGGGAAACGTAGTTCTGTAACTCCGGGCCTTCTAAACAATGGAGTAACGACCACCAGTCCAATAGACATTGCTGAAATATTTGCTACCACATTTTCACAAATAAGCAGCTCAAATAATTATGACCCGGAATTTCTGAAAATCAAAGATACTGCAGAAAAACGAAACCTAAATTTTCAATCTGACAACACTGAAGACTACAATGCACCGTTCACATCCGAGGAGCTGGAGGCGGCACTAGACATATCCCCTGACACCTCCCCTGGCCCTGATAACATCCATAACCGCATGCTTCGTCATCTTCCAAAAGCTGGAAAATCCTTTCTTCTGTCTATGTACAATAGAATCTGGACTGAGGGTGTATTTCCATCTGCTTGGCGTTCTGCCATTGTAATTCCAGTCCAGAAACCGGGAAAGGACCCTTCTTTACCTGGCAATTACAGGCCAATCTGTCTCACCAGCTGTGTGTGCAGGGTTATGGAAAAGATGATAAGCAAACGCCTGAAGTGGGTACTCGAATCGGGAAACCGATTATCTAACATCCAATGTGGTTTTCGCAAGCACAGATCCGCCGCAGACCATCTTGTTCGGCTGGAGACCGCCATTAGAGATGCTTTCCTCAAGAAGGAACATCTTGTGGCGGTCTTCTTTGATCTAGAAAAGGCTTACGATACCACGTGGCGTTATGGAATTCTGCAAACCCTGCATAACTGGGGACTTCGTGGCAGTCTGCCAACGTTAATTGCGAAGTTCATGGCAGAGCGGTATTTCCGAGTTCGAGTAGGCACCACACTTTCCAACGAACATCTTCAAGAAAATGGCGTTCCACAGGGGTCTGTATTAAGTGTTCTTCTTTTCTGCATTGCGATCAATGGCATTGCCCACTGTGTAGGTAACCGAGTATCTTCTCTCTTGTACGTTGATGACTTCAGTCTATATTACAGTTCCCGATACCTCCCATCTATCGGTCGACAGTTGCAACTGGTCATCAATGTGCTCTCGGAGTGGTCTCTTCGCAATGGCTTTAAATTCTCCACTCAAAAGACGCAGTGTGTCCACTTCTACAACCATCGTGGACTCCATCCACATCCTGAACTGCGTCTTAATGGAGTGGAGTTGCAATATACAGACACTGCGAGGTTTTTGGGCCTTATCTTTGATTATAAATTAACATGGGAGGCGCATATCCGTGATTTGAGAAGGCGTTGTGAAAAATCTTTAAACATTTTACGCCTTTTGTCAGGGGTTCGCTGGGGTGCAGACCGCATATTGCTTTTACGTCTATATCGTTCTCTTATCCGTTCAAAGCTGGATTATGGCTGTTTTATCTATGGCTCAGCAAATAAATCTAAGCTACGTTTCTTAGACACTATCCATCATCATGGGATACGACTCGCTACAGGTGCCTTCCGAACGTGTCGGATAGCGAGCCTGTATTGTGAAGCGGGGGAACCATCACTGTATCGGCGACGTAATGTCCTGTTGTGCTCATATGCGGTTAAACTCCGCTCGCAGCCTGAGCACAATTCTTTCGACTCTTTCCATCATTCGTCTCTTTACGGCCGATACAGTGAAAATCCACGGAGACCTCGTCCAGCAGGTGTGCGATTCCGTGAACTGCTCTCTGAGCTCGACGTCGATCTACCATCCGTTCGCACACTAGAATACACCACCACTCCGCCGTGGATTATGCGACGCCCCATGTTTGATGTAAGCCTGAGCCAAAGTTTTAAGAATTTTACACCAGCTTTTGTTTATAGACTTCGTTTTAGTGAACGTTTATCCCGATATCCAAATTATTCTTTAGTTTATACTGACGGATCCCGAGTAAATGATTGTGTTGGTTGCTCCTTCGTTGCAAATGGACAGGTATTTAAATATAAACTGAGCGAATGTACCAGTGTTTTTACTGCAGAATTATATGACTTTTACAGAGTTTAATTGTTTTTAATTCGAGAACCTCGGGGCAGATATCTAATCTGCTCCGACTCTTTAAGTGCCATTCAGTCTTTGCAGTCTCTCTATTCAGAGGATCCCCTTGTGTTAAGAACTCATCAGCTGTTCCACACACTCCTAAGCTCTGATTGCGAGATTGGAGTAGTGTGGATTCCTGGCCATGTCGTAATTCGTGGGAATGAGGCCGCAGATGCTGCAGCCAAAGATGGTGCCACGAATGGCACTCTGGTATATTGGCGCGAGAGGTGGCAAGACTTACAAAATTATTTGAAATGTAGAATATGGTGGCAATGGGAAGGAGAATGGTCTGCACAAGAGGAAAACAAATTACGAAGAACAAAGAATACTGTTCGAGTTTGGGATTCGTCCACAAGAGCGTCACGACACGAAGAAGTTTTACTCACCCGGTTGAGGATTGGCCACTGTTATCTGACACATGGCCATCTGCTACGTGGCGAGCTTCAGCCGGAGTGTGATCTATGCCATGTTCCACTTACGGTGGAACATTTTTTATTGCATTGTAGAAAGTATGACCGTGTCCGTCGGTAATATGGAATTCGGCCGACTCTTCGTGACGCTCTTGGAAATGATTTTAATTGTACAAATGCAGTCCTGAGATTTTTATCGAGTACTGGACTTGACAGGGTGATTTAGTTTTTGACCCGTTTTAATTATCCTCCGGACCCTTTACATCCGGAGGTTACACTTGTTATTTAGTATATAATTTTTTAACAAACTTGACATTCGGACCTTTTACATCCGAGTATTTTAGAAATGCGCCAGATAATTTATTTATGGTAGCATTTGTATTGTTATTTTGTCTCTTTTTAAATACTAGTTAAGGTCAGATTTTTATAATGTTTTATGCATCACCCTGTTGAAACTGCATTTGTATACCTCGTTTTAATCGTGACAACGTTTTTTAGTTCTTTAAGCATTCTGATTATTGTATAGTCTCTGTTCTGTAAAGAATTTTAGATAAGGGCGCAAATAGCCATAGATGCTGACGCGCCCTTTTTAAACCCCACTAACTAACTAAACTGTTTAATTTAATTAGATTTCTCTAAATAACTGTACGGATATGAAAATAAATATGCGGTTTAATAGTACTCAGACGAGAGTCGTTTTAATAAGTCGTGGTATCGGAATTATTTCAGTCATTAAGCTCCATGTATTAATCTACATGTTCTTAATTTTTTAATGCATGTACCTTTCTTTACATTATTCTGTGTTACGCAAATATGTGTATGACTCAGACTTAAACAGACACATATTAAAACCTTTTAAATTAGTAATACATCCGTCTCTGTAATAAGTAATATCCATTGAACTAAATATTTACTGGTTTCAATGTGATATTTGAAATTTGAAATGTATACATATAATGAGACAGAAATATCAGCAAGTATTATTGTAACGAAACTGTCGTACTATTTCTATGGTGAGATATTGGGTCTCATTTTAGATGCAAGATTTTTTGTGATTTGGCGAAATAAATGCAAATTTTCTAAAACTACGCGGGACGAAATGTTAATTACTATTATATATTATTTATTTCTACAAATTTCACAATTCTATAACAACGTATATAATATAACATGTTCGATAAACAGCATTTGAATACAATGAACAGCTTAATATTACCTTCAATTAACAACTTGAGGTTATTGTCAGTTATTCTTTGCCAGATAACGGTTGTTGTAATTTTACTGAACTCGCACGTAGTTGTTCCTTTCGTCTTCTCACAGCAGATGTTCAGGATTGGTTTCTAACATGTTGCGAAGTAGTCTATTAGAATTAATTCTATTAAGTTTTCTTTTCTATTGATCGGAGTGAAAGATTGCTCAATTTTCTGTATGGTATAGAAATGGTACTTCAATTGATGACAAAAAACAGTGATTCCGAAACCGTCGTTTTTAATATTTAATGTGAATTCTCATAAATATTAAGTGAATAGGTAAATCCCCATGCTACTCAGTATTAACTAATGTAACTAGTTACCTATAATCTAATCTGTATACGAGGTTGGTATCATAACATACTTATGCAAGTGAACAGGATTTAAAAGAATATATTCAAAATAGTGAACTTAAGTATTAATGGAAAATGTTGTTAATAAGTAGCGGTGGAAAACTATATAGAGTGATCCGTAAGAAATACCATTAATTTCAAGGAGTTACACTTTGAGATATTTGAAATCAAAGTGGTTATTACATTTTTGCTCGTTTTTGCTAATTTTTTTTTATAAAAAGAATTATTTAATATGAAACGATTCATAATGTTTGGGAAAATCATTGATTCAATTCCCAACATGCTCAGTTCATTTAAGAGAGCAGTTTATTATGACAATAAATCATTGAAATAATTTAATTCTGTCCTTTAAAAGTGCAGAAATTTTATCCAAATAAATATAACATTTTAAAATTCCTTTTCAGAACAATAAGTTGCATTTGTTCGGATCAAATTTCTGCATATTTAAAGGACAAAACTAAATTATTTTTATAATTTATTATATCATAATACACTGCTCTCTTAAATTGACTGAACATATTGGGAATTAAATCTATGGTTTTCCCAAAACACACTATGAAATTTTTCATGTAATTTCTTTTTTATCTCGAAAGGAAGCAAAAACGAGAAAAATTGTATTAAGTCTTTTGTTTGAAATATCTCAAAGAATGACCCTCTGAAATTAATTACATTACTTACGATACATTCTGTATGATACACAGGCAATGTTCGAAAACAGGAGACTTTTGTTATTTAGGTAGCTTATATCTATAATACAACAATAATAATCATAATCTTGAGTTTGGCATTTAATTTCAATCATTCCATATTAATTAATAAAGGTTTAAAGATATTTATACCTAGGATAACTAAATGATGAATTTTGTTGAGCTGAACAGAGTAATAACATAAATTATTGTTTATTTATATTTGCTTATATTATTATCTAGTTCAAAATTAATTATGGTGTTTTATATATTGCAACAGTGACAGATATAAATGACACTCGGAAGCAAATTAAATGATGAATAAAAATGGGGGGCGCTTGCCTGCCGGTCTGTAGTTGCGTTCGGGGGCGAGTTCGATCTCCGCTTAGGTTTATTACTTCGTTGGATCTTTTCCGAGGTTTTCCCCAACCCTAATGTGAATGCAAGGTAATCTATGGCGAATCCTCGGCCTCTTCTCGCCAAATATCATCTCGCTATCACCAATCTCATCGACTCTCAGTAACCTAGTAGTTGGATACAGCGTCGTTAAATAACCAACTAAAATAAAAATCTAAACACAAATAAATATGAGAAATGCCTGTTATTATACGGCTGAGAAGCATTTGTCATCCAGTCTGCTGTCAAAAAAGCTGGGAGTTAGAATTTATAAAACAGTTATATCAGCGGTTGTTCTGTATGGTTGTGAACTTGGACTCTCACTTTGAGAGAGGAACAGAAGTTAAGAGTGTTTGAGAATAAGATTCTTAGGAAAATATTTAGGGCTAAGAGGGATGAAGTTACAGGAGAATGGAGAAAATTACACAACACAGAACTGCACGCATTGTATTCTTAACCTGACATAATTAGGAACATTAAATCCATATATTTGAGATGGGCAGGGCATGTAGTACGTATGGGTGAATCTAGAAATTGAGATAGAGTGGGAGGCTGGAGGAAAAAAGACCTTTGGGGAGGCCGAGACATAGAAATGGTTTTGAGGGTGGTGGGATATGATGGTACAGAAAGAATTAATGTTGCTAAGGACAGGGATCGAGGGCTGGCTTATGTGAACCTCTGAGTACTCTACAAGTCTTAAGTAAGTATATAAGTAATTTTAAATGTTGACGTCATTGTTGTTTTATTGTCTTCGTTGAAGCAAATGGAGATAAAGAAGGAAAATTACGTATTACAGTGTGTCTGGAAATTATTAATATATTAATTTATCCATTCACAGAAAATGCCTTTTAATTCCTTGAGAAGAATATGTTCTGGTATGAGTGTTAAAAATGCCCTGTGCAAATTAGAATTAGAATTAGCCACGAAATCCCATGAAGGGCAATGGCCTCCTGACTGTGCAGGGTGGCTTGTCAGACGGTTCCCGGTTAGCCACTCCGGGAATGATGGTCACTTTTATAAGGTCATATCTGAAGGATACACTGTTCACTAGTCACTGTTTAGGTTGAAAGTCACTTTGTGATTATTTTCCATTGTTGTCGGTCTTTCGCTGTTCTTGACCATAGATGGCCGAATCTTGCTCTAAGTTCGTCTGCCCATCTTGTCTTCTGTCTTCCAGCGTTCCGTTTGCCAATCCTTGGGTCCCATGTCGTAAGTATGTGTGTCCACCGGTTCGCGTTGAGTCGCATCACTTGTCCTGCCCATTTCTTTTTCAGCTTGTAGGCCGTCTCTGCTGCGTCTTTGAGGTGTGTTTGATATTGTGACGTAAAAAGAAACTGCAAGACGTTCCAATATTTCTTCCGATAATTTCTTCCCAACAATTAAACTTCGAACATTGGAATATTAAGCTAAATTGATGCAGTTTAACCAAAATTGCATTGTACCGACGTATTTTAGGTTACTTTTGGGACATTCTGTATAAATGGAATGGGATGTTATTTGGCAAGGAAATACTAATGCCTCTCTGAGTAGAGGCTTATTTTCTCCAACACTAATGGTGCATAACTTCATGGTTACGCAATTTATTTCAGGCCATGGAAAATTAAGATAATACATTATGCAACGAGCCTATAATGATAGTAATTAAGACGAAAGTATGTTTGTTTATGAAACGAGCGCAAGCGAGTTTCATAATTTTCATACGAGCGTCTTAATTATCATTATAGGCAAGTTTCATACGACTTTTTATGCTCGACCATATTTCTAACTTGAAATTATTCAGAAGTATTCATTTTATTTGTATCTGACAGAAGATCGGAAGTGACTTTGTTCATAGCTCGTGAATTGTGAGATGTGCGCAGCCGCGAAAGTATTGATTTTTTCCGAGGAACAATAATGTCATTGACCTTGATGTAATGTAGGGAATGTATAACCTGGAAATTGATTGAGAATTAAAAAAACGAGATGACAAATTGAATTTACTTTAATATTATTTACAATTAACGCTAATTATTATAGTAACAGAACATAACCTTCTGCGACAGTATTGGATTTTCAGCCTCCGTGACGTTTCCCTCGTCTTTCGATTGCATATCCGAGAATAATCGAAAACCTGAACTTTAATGAATAGGTGTAGTTTATTGACATGCATTAAAGGTCTGCTACCAGGTGTATAATTACTACATTTCGGCATGGTCGAGCATAAACATATTTTAAGGAATAAGTAGTACAAAATTAATAATTTAAATGAATCAGTGTGTAAGTACGAGGAGAGTAACCAGACTATTCGACATCAGATTTTAGATTGCCCCTTTTTCAGTAAAAGTTCGTCTGCCATTATAGTCACATGATATCGCAAGTTCTGGGCAATTTGAAAAGCACCTATGTTTTATGTTTAACAAGAATTGCTGTTCACGAGAATTTCACAAATGTATGTCACACATCTTACAAATGGCTTTTAAGGAACCCGCAGGCTCATTGCCGCCCTCACATAAACCTGCCATCGGTCCATATCCTGTGCAAGATTAATCCATTCTCTATCATCATATCCCACCTCCCTCAAGTCCATTTTAACATTATCCCTCCATCTACGTCACGGCCTCCCCAAAGGTCTTTTTCCCTTCGTCCTCCCAACTAAGACTCTATATGCATTTTTGATTCGCCCATACGTGCTACATGCCGTGCCCATCTCAAACGTCTGGATTTTGAATATCACACATCCACAATTTATTGTAAGTAGCTAGTTTATGCATTTCTGCCACAAACATTTAACAGAAGCAATAATATTAGTGTAATTAGTAGAATATATGAATGTGTTAAATTTATTTTGTAATATTTTTTTGTTTTGTATCAAATAAATGAATGAATGAGTGAATGAAGTGAATGAATGATTGAATGAATGAATGAATAAGTAAATAAATAGATAAATAAATATATAAATATATAAATAAATAAATATTAATCTAACATGCCACGAACCAAATAGGGTTCCTTAATTCCAACCTTGAATTAGATCTAATGCATCTAGATGCGTTTTACTTATTGCAAATGTTTAGACTTTTAGGACAATGAAGAGCAAGACTTCCAAACTAGTCAGCCAGGTAAATCCTAAATATTAACAGAGTAAAGGATTTGTAAATTTAATCAGTCAAAATTGTATTTATTATTATTATTATTATTATTATTATTATTATTATTATTATTATTGATATTATAATTTTTTTCACGCAGGAATGACAGGAACCATTTTTTGTAACGAACAAATTATTTATTTTATGAGCAGACATCGAGATTTTGGACCCGATAGAATAAGTTTACTACGTCCGTACTATAGGCAGCTTTTTCATTGTGTTGGAGTCGGCAGAAGAAGAGATATGTGTACATGAAACCAAGTTCAGTCCAGTCTGCTGGTACTGTACAATGACGTTCCAAAAAAAAGGCAACTAATTTATCAAACATTAAAATAAAATGATTGTTAGAGGATAAAAATTCTATAGGACCAAAAAATTAATCTTTACATAGATTAAAATAAAAAACCTATCATGCGAAATTTTCAAAATTAATTAATATGCATTTCCTTTCGGCTTCTGTCATAAGCACAAGTGCAATACTTACTCAACATACATAATAATTCTGCACAGCATACTCAACTTATGAAGTACAATACATGGTACTGTTACAATGTAGCCTACTACAACACACATTCTGAAGGTCTCAAAACTAAACTTTCTTCGGTAGTCGGCAAGACAAAGATTATATTGAGAGAAGCTCCACTCTACATTACATGATGTAATGGATTTATTGTAGTATGTTATTTTACGACGCTTTATCAACATCTTACGTGATTTAGCGTGTGAATGAAATGAAGATGATAATGCCAGTGAAATGAGTCCGGGGTCCAGCACCGAAAGTTATCCAGCATTTGTTCATATTGGGTTGAGGGGGAAAAGCCCGGAAAAAACCTCAACCAGGTAACTTGCCCCGACCGGGAATCGAACCCGGGCCACCTGGTTTCGCGGCCAGACGCGGTAACCGTTACTCCACAGGTGTGGATGATGTAATGATTTCAAAACAAAAAAAAACTATATCATTGAAATCTATCTTCGCTACCCCAGCAGTGTCCGTAGACTTCTTCCCTGCTAGCATGTCTTTTATGTCACAGAATATCGCATATATTCTTAGACTAATCACATAGATAACCACATGTACAGATCAAAACTAGACTACTAGCTATCTTCTGTCCTCTCTTCTGATAAAGTGAACTAGGTGTACGGGACTGTTTTTATTGTCAGAACAGTGCCTCCTCTCCCTGCCTTATGAGTATGACTGAGTAAATAAAGCACATGGGACGACAGGTAGGTCGCTACCATCACTGCCCCCATCCACTACAGTCCAGCTATCCAACTTGAAATCGCACTGTTTTCATCTATCGGGTCTAAAGTCTCTAAGCCTGTTTATGAGATAGTGTTAAAAATTGTGTAGTCAAGATGCATATATTTTCCGTTCAGCCTGTACGTTAAAACATATATAGGTTTAATGTTTTGAAAGCACTCGCCTTCCATCTAGTGAAGTGCCACTTCTGTATGTCCGAGACAATCAGTAATCATAACTGTGGCCACTAAAAGCAAATATTGATTCCCTTAGATTATTTCGCAATGTCCTTTTGTTTGAAATACGTTAGTCTGAAGTCACATAGGACTAGTTGTATCATTTGGAATTAAACGCAGTCCAGAACAAAGTATTCAAAGGTAACAGTAAAAAGTATTTAATTGCAATCAATATGTTTTTAATTTACAGTACATAGACGGCTACACGTTATTGCGTAATGATCGCACAAATAAAGGTGGTGGAGGTGTCGGAGCATACATTAGGTCAGATCTACAACCCAACATTATATATTCTACTTCTAGTGAGTATTCTGCAGCCCCTGAAATTCTTTTTATTGAAATAACTGCATATTTTCAAAAATGTCTCCCTTGCGTAATATATCAACCCCCAAACATCAATAGAATAATGGATATTGAAGAGCCCCTAATAAACCATCTGCTTCATTATGAACACGCAATTATAATGGGTGACCTAAATACAAATCTGCTTGCCACCCAATCGAACAGCACGACACAACTGTTGACAATGTTCCAAGCATGCAACTTGACAATCCTTCCCCTCAATCCTACTCACCACACTCCGCATTCTGAGACTTTACTGGACATAATAGCTACAACAAACCGGGACAAAGTTCTGACGTACGGACAAATACCTGCACCGGGAATCTCGGCACATGATATTATCTACCTTGTCTATTCCCTCAAATGCCCCCCAATCATTCGTAAAACAGTGACATATAGAGACCTAAGACGCATTGACCAGACAGCTTTAATATCAGACGCAACCATGTTTCCCTGGAACACAATTTGGACTACTCCCACTCTAGATGACAAGGTTTCGATTTTTAATGATTATATTACACAACTTTACGACAAACACTCGCCACTGAAATCGAAACGAGTGAAAAGACCAGCAGCCCCATGGTTAACTTCCCCAATACGCACTATGATGACCGAACGTGACGCAGCTTACCGTAAATACAGAAGGGCCAGATCTGAGGAAAATCTGAGTACAAACAATTACGCAACAAAGTTACCCAAGAAATAAGAAATTCGAAACTTCGACACATGCATGCCCTTATTGGACCATCTTCCAACCCATCAGCACTATGGCGAGACTTGAAAACAATGGGCATAGGGAGACAAAATGACCAAGTGAACGACTTTTCTATTTCACTGGACGCTCTTAATAATCATTTTACCACGATACACTCACAACCAGTTGACCCCAAGGAGAGAGAACAGACAATGCACGAACTACTGCATGCGACCTGTCAAACGAGTGAAAAATTTTACTTCACATACGTAACAGACTTAGACGTAAAGAAATCTATAAAACGGATAAGCACAAAAGCTGAAGGAGTCGACTGCATCAGCATTGTTCTACTGTATAAGATCATAGACGTAAAATTGCCAACTGTGACACACATCTTTAATGCCTCGCTTATGACCTCGACATATCCGACCCTATGGAAGAAAGCTTATGTACGCCCGCTTCCTAAAAATAATAATCCTTCAAACCTAAATCACTATCGGCCTATAAGCATCCTGCCCACCCTGTCAAAAGCATTGGAACGCATTGTTCACAAACAATTGACGGACTTTTTGAACGAACACAATTTACTTGACGAGTATGTATGAGACAGGCTTCAGAACTGGACATAGCAAAAATACAGCATTACTTAAAGTTACGGAAGACATACGGGAAGCCTCCGATAAACAAAAATTGACCATTTTGACACTTCTTGACTTCAGCAAAGCCTTTGACTCAGTTGACCTACATCTGTTACTATGCAAGCTCCGAGCCCTTAATTTATCAGAAAGTTCAGTGTCGTGGTTTACCTCCTACCTTCAAGTACGCCAGCAATGTGTGCGAGTCTCTTATCGTTTTTCTTCCTGGCGCACTGTGGGTGCAGGTGTACCACAGGGCTCAGTTCTTGGACCTCTAATTTTTACGATCTACATAAATGACATATCACAATCTATTAAGCATTGTAGACATATTATATTTGCTGACGACTTACAGATATATACCTCTGCACCTATATCGGCACTAAATTACGCAATAAATGAAGTAAACAATAACCTAAAATCAATTATTTCATGGACGAAAAAGTTTGGACTGAAATTGAACTCAGAGAAATTACAGGCAATTATAATGGGACATCAACGACTTTTAAGTAAATTAAATACAGGTGACATATCTCCTGTTAAAATGAATGAAACTATTATCCCTTACAGTGATAGTAAAAAATCTAGGAATTTATATGGACAAAAACTTAAGTTGGAATACTCAAATCACACACATATGTAAAATAATTTTTATGAAAATTCACACACTAAAAAAAATCCGAAATTTCCTTCCGTTGCTTCTCAAGAAGAGTTTAGTGCAGTCGCACTTGATGCCTCATTTTGATTACTGTGACGCTCTCTACACTGACCTTAACATGAGACTGACTGACAGACTACAGCGTGTTCATAATGCATGCGTTCGATTTATTTGCGACGTCCGTAGATCTGACCGTATCACACCATCACTAAATATGCTGTCCTGGGTCCGTCTCAAGTAGCGAAGAACTATTCACTCTCTCACTTTACTCTTCAATATTCTAAAAACCTCTAAGCCTAGCTACCTAGCTTCTCGTTTTCAACATTTGTCCTCATACTGTATCACGAAATAGATACTCGCTCACAACACCATATCACACTCTCCATTCCTAAACACAGAACATCCTTCTACTCTTCATCTTTCACCGTCTCTGCAGCTCATCTCTGGAACTCACTACCACAACATGTCAGAGACTGTCGGACATTGCCTAGTTTCAAAAATAAATTAAAATTGCACTTTTTGAATTAGATTCATTTCAGTTATAAGCCCTTTTCTCTGCCATAGTTTTATAAATATATAGGCTAGATATTTCTTTTTCCTTTTTTTCCTTTTTGTTCTCTTTATCAGCTGATGAATTTATTATCATAGCCTTTTTATCGTAAATTTTATTTAATTTTCGTACTTCTTTTCTTTTTTTATTATTTTATTACATTCCATTTTGATATATTCTTCCTTACGTTTTTCCATATTAACCGTTTGTACTAAATGAGTTGCTTTCACTATATTCCAATGTATTTTACTTTCTTTTTTATTATGGTATTATTTTCATGTTGTTTAGTGTCGATTTTATTATGCTGTTATTATTTTTTTTTGTAATATGTTAGTATTCTGTCCTTTAACTTTTTGTTAAATTTTAACTGCTTGTATACTTTGTGACCTGGTAGAGTGTAAGAGAAGGCCCTATGGCCTTACCTCTGCCAGTATAAATAAATAATTATTATTATTAATATTAGCTTCATAATATCTCTTCCCGAGGGAAATTTTTCTATCTATCTGACAGTATGTAATTGTTAGTGAAGTGTATTTCCATCAATTTTCTGAGGTAGACAATAGATTTATTATTATTATTATTATTATTATTATTATTATTATTATTATTATTATTATTATTATTATTATTATTAGAGTCCTGAGGTTCAGGCAGTTATTTTTGCCAAAATAGGCAGGCAAATAGACATATAAAATTGAGCAAACACGTAGTAAATTCCTCAAAATAGGCATTTAAAAATTACGAAATTAGACAGTAAAATCCCCTAAATAATAATTTAATATACCCCACTTAATGTACACCTTTGCATCACATTTTATTACGTAGGCCATTTCTCATTTTTTTGTTAAGTGTCAGGACATATTTTTTCAAGTTCTCATATGTTATATTCAGCTGCTCTTAGAGACAACGGCCTTCATCATAGAAAAATATGATTCTACTTCCACAGACGTGATTGGAGAACACTTGAAACATTGTATTATCGATGGACTCGTATCGGTAAAAATATAATTGTTACGTTTCAGAACTTCACGAGTATATGTCAGTTTTTCTAGTTCTCCATTAGCACTCATTATCAGCTTGGTTTCCGGTGCTTCCAGAAACTTACAGCCTCTTCGATGTTCATCATAGATAACACAAGTGTCTCACCTGTTTTTTTACAACTTCGTATTTACTTCTGGTAAAACACAATAAAGCTCTTCTGTAAACTCGAGATCACAGCTGATTTGTTGCTGGGACAGAAGTCTTATTCACTTCGCGAACTGAAGCAGCTTCATCTTCATGTTTTTTTTTACATTTTTGTACCTATATTATTATAATTCGTAGCTGCATCTTTTATTTATACCATATCATTCTAATGTAGAACTCAAGAAAACATGATCCCCTACCTCTATGCACCCCAAGTGTCTTCATGGCATGTATGTCCTGTAGGATACATCTTTACATTTACATTTGTTCATATTATCTGTACTGATTTATTTTAATATATACTAATGACAGAAAACATCCATAACAAATTTGACAGACACTGTGGTTTTGAGATAACTTACTAATAGATTAGATATTTATCAAGTATATCGTTCAGTCTACACCTATCACAAGTGATAAGTCTACTTGATAAATATATAATTCATAACAAAGCAAAAAAGGAAAAATAAGCCATTAAATCTTAAAAATAAGTAACAGACTTAAAATATAAAAAAGGCAAAATAAGAAATGCACCTACCGTCCCCAAATATGCCGGAACATGATTATCTCCAATTTAAGTCTTTGATATACACACCTAGTCGAAAAAAGCATTTTGAATAACTTCCCAGCTCTAATTTATATACATATACTGTTTGAGTACATCTTTCCATGCAATTGTGCTTTTTTCTGTAAACGGCATCATTGTAAATCACTTTCTGGACGGGCTAGTAAAAGAGGTGGAGAGGCCAAAATTTGTATAAGCATTTCTTTTGACATTATTAACAAGGTGGAAGAAAAATGTTTAACTTTTTCATCTGCCTCCACGAGAATGTTTGCTTGATAAAGTTATTTCAGCAGCCGTGATGTTGTCCAATGCTCTATAGAAACATAACGATTTTCTCTAAAGCGGTGAACTTGTTTAGATTTTTTAAATCTCTCCTCATGATATATTACCAGTTTCATTTGGGTGCAGAGCTTACCATCCATTCTGTATAGTCAAATAATATTTAATGTATATATACAGAGTGTTAAAAAGTGTCCAAGCAAGTGTGCATAAAAGCAAGAAAATAAGATCTAATAAACATGGGTCTTACAACACATTGTTTCTGAGATCTGAACATGTGTTCATAGAAGGTGCTCAATGTGGCTTCCATTCATAGCAATGCAATTCTCTGCCCTACAATACAGCAGACTACCAGATAATCATAACTTAGTTGACATCCATGGCATGGAATAATGATACGTCGCAAGGAATACCGAAAACAAAGTCTAGTTGCGGATATGAGTGGGTTCGCCAGAGATGGTGTTATGAATTTTCGTAATCAGCATGTGTAGGCAGATTAAAATCCCCACGCAGTTGAGGAAACAAGGCATGAACATCGATTCTCAATCAACTTACGGGCTGGCATTTATGGTGATAGATTAACAGATAGATAGATTGTGCTACCACAGAGATTAACTTGGGATCGTTATCAGGACTTTCTTATTAACGCATTGAAACAAATTTCTAAGAGTGCATGATTTTTTACGCCGAAGGGCAGAGGAATGCATTGCCTCAATGGACGACACATTGAGCACCTCCTATGAAAAAGTGTTCAGATCTCAGAAAGTATGTGTTGCAGAACCCATATTAATTCGACCTGATTTTCTTTTTTCGATGCATACTAGCACCTCCTAAAATTTGCATACTTTTTTTGTTAGTCTGTGTATTGTATGGATTTTTATTTCAAAAATAATTTCATGAAACTTAACATATATTTCTGTATCAGAATTAACCCAAAGGAACGTGTACAGTCAGGAACATAATAACATTGTTAAGCTGTCCAAAGTGGTTGAAATTCTGTACCGCGAATGATAAGAGTCTATTGTTTTAATTCCATGTCTGTATGGATATGCAGTATATAAACTGGAGAACGAAGCAAAAATCTTATCAACGTATCACTGAAAATTTTCGGCTCGGAACATGTACAGTGTGCAATTATTGCACTTAGAAGAAACTCAAGTTCGTCAACTATTGCGTCCAACATTATAGTAATAGAATTCAATTTGTTTGCCGTCAATTTTATGTTTACCAAGCATACTCAATAATTTACTATCATTATGTTAGTACATTTTAGCGATTCATATGTAGATATTATGAGACTGTTCATGTAATATTAACGCAAGGAAGACCGGAATTTGCGAGGCGGATTGTGGATGCCACACTCATCCAGGTCTTATGTCTCTTCTGTATTTCCTGCTTCATAACCGCAACCATATTGTCAGATTCGGATGAAAACAATAATCTCGAACATCATTTCTCACAATGTATTATAGAAATCGGAAGAGGGTTCAAAGTTGACGACCTACCAGCAATCATACAAACTCCTAATATATGGGCCACGCATCTTCAAGATTATTATGGCCAGGAAATGGAAATTAACTCTGTTGGGGACGTATTCATGAATGATATATTCAATTCTCAAATTTGGCAAACGATAATGCAAGGAAATATCAATAACCTTGGTCATGTTCCAGAGGTATCAAATGAATGTATTCGAGTTAAAGATAATGAAGGCACTGTTATATTACTCTTAAATACGGGAAATCTCTTTCAGCAATACAATTTACTTAGGGTAATGCTAACTAGATTAATGTCAAGGCCATGGAACCCTCGGGCCCGATATATCATTGCTTCAATGGGAGCGATTTATTCACGAATTCTCCAAGTGCATGTTGTACATAAAATACTCCAGATTCTAAAGGATATAAATATATTGGATGCAATTATTCTTCTTCCTTAACCAAATGCAGATGGAAGACTATCTGCTATCGATATTTTCACTTGGATTCCTGAAGGATCGAATATTTGTCAGAACAATATGGATGCATTTAAACATATGGACACGTGTATGATACCGCAATATACTTTCTCAAGATATCAAAATCTTTTTCCATCTAAAGAGATTCATCATGCTGAAGGTTGTAAAGTGCGATTTCATTTGACACCTTACTTGCCTTTTACTATGTTTAGCAATATTCCTGGACTCATACTAAAGGGATCTGAAATTGAATTTTGTGAAATAGTTGAAAAAATAATGGGCATTACAGTTTTGTGGTACACGCATTACTCGCAAGGATCACCTCTCTTGAATGTATATTATGGGAAAAGGGATGTTTATGGGCCGGTGATAGTGTCTTGTGTGGTTAACAATTTTTACGATGTTTCGTACCCACATGGAATTGATTCCGAAATTTGGGTTGTACCAAAAGGGAAAAGAGTTCCAAGGTGGCATGGAATATACAAAGCATTCAAGCCTAATATCTGGTTGTTAGTTATATCGTCTTATATTACAGCATGCATTCTGTTCCTTTTACTTTCGTATTTGGACCAAAAGTTGGGGATCAAAAACAAAATGAGGGATTCAGTAGATATTTCAGTAATTTTTCTACGTACCTACCTTACACTTTTGGGATCAGGTGTGACAGATGTAAGTAAAGGAACTTTCAAGTTATTGTTTATTGTGTGGTTACTGTACTGCATGCATATTAACACGGCCTTTCAATCGATGTTGATAGAATTCTATTCAAATGCTGGAAGGTTTCCAACTCTGAAATCTGTGAAGGAAATGGATGATTCAGGAATTGCAATTTGCAAACCAGACAAAAATGATTCATATTCGGCACTTGATGGAAATTTGACACATTGCTTTTATCATATTAATACTGGTGAAAATGTCGCTTTCCAGTGGCACAGACAGTCTCTTGAATATATGTCCAATACATACGATGCTCTAAATTGTGAAGCACTAGACGAAAACCTGAAAACTTATCATTTATCATTAATATTTCGAAGAGGAAGTCCGTATTTTATGTCGTTTGAAGTAACTTATCAGAGACTAGTTAGTGCTGGTTTAATAAATTTGTTTATTAAACGAAATGGAAAGCCGCGGTCAGAAGATTTTGGCACAAGAGGTAACCATGAAGTCCAGGCTTTCAGCTTTTCTCACATTCAGGGACCATTACATGTGTTGCTTGTGGGATATTCTTTTTCTTTTATTGCATTTTTGCTAGAGATACTACATTCACAAACATTGCGTAAGTTGCGTAAATTATTCGTGAAATTGAAGTAGATTCATTCAATAATAATATTGTCATTTGTTAATGATAAAATTGGTATCTAATTGAATTCGATTGAGTGTTATTTGTAGAACATAAAATGTTGTGACCAACAGACCTGAAGGTATTAGAATTTGGAGTAATCAACACTTCATTCTTATTCATATTTTATGCGGAATTTTTTGTTCTTATTATTGGAATATTTAAAATTCTTTTTATTGATTATATTTTGTATCATTTTTCCTTATCATGAATAACTTCACTGCACTTCTTCATTTTGACTCAGAAATTTCACTTCCATGATTATATTTACTGCTTTCATATATGCAAGAAATCCTTATAAATCTTAATCTTCGGTATGTTTAGTGAAGCAGGAGAAATTGATACAGTAACAAATATTAAGTGTTACTCTATAACAATTACATATTCTTATTAATGGTCAAGTTAGTTCCTTTCAAATTATTTATTTGTAGACCAGAAGAGAAAAGAGCCCAAACTTGAGCATATACAAATTTTATAGCAATATGTTTTCAGCATTTTATTTGGTGTAGTTTGGTCTTTTAATTTTTGGTTCAAAATTGCTGTTCAGATATGTATTGTGCGCTTTTTTTTTCGGGAGGATTAATATTTATGAGAATAGGTCTTTTACATCCTCGATAATTGGAGATGTTTATACATTTATCACTGGAGATATTAAAATCTTCAGAATATATCAATTCGGCTTGGAACGAGAATAGGCATATTTACGAACAAGAAACAGTACTTGTTGTTATGTAATTGAAATTTGTCCAGTTATTTTTCCTAACACAAGGTCTTTTCGCATTGTACTTGTTTTCGTGTAATTTCTCAATTAACTGTCTATTCGATCCTTTCTCTTTGCAATTATTTTTCTTCTAATTTCTATTGGCATTCCTGTTCAAATAATATGTACTGTCCGCTTTCTGTCGGGAGGAATAATATTTCTGAGAATAGTGAGTGCTTGTACGTCCGTGAATCTTGAAGATGATTGTACGTTTACCACTGGTTATAACATTAAATCCTAGAGGATATATAAATTCGACTGGGAAAGAGATTATACCTATTTGCAAACATGAAGCAGTACATATTGTTATGTAAATTCAAATGTATTCAGTTATTTTCCTAAACCCATAGTCTTTTCTGATATGTATTTTCTTCGCGTAATTACTCAATTCCCTGTCTGTTTGATCCTTTCTCTTTGGAATTATTTCTTTTCTAATTTCTGTTATATTGCTCTTCGAAACTTCATCAATTAACACATCTCCATACGGAATATTCGTTCTCTTCATGGCTGTTGAATATACAACGTGAAATGTACAGCTGTCAAAAGAAAAAGTGGCCGCTTTCCTGGAACAAAGTTCCCTTCGGGTATCTTCGCTACAATTCGGAGACAGGCGATGTTACATGTTGTTGGACCACGTTGCCTGATATCTACAGTTATAATTGAAGTATTCTGTGTGTTATTCGATAGCGTAACGGTAGCGTTCAGGCCTCTTATTCATGAGGACCTGCGTTCGACTACAACCTCGTGCTTTTCATGTTCTTATTTGTTCTGTTTTTTGAGAGAGACATACTATAGATAATGGCTCCTTTCTCTTTTACGATTATTTTAGTAATTAACATCAGGTTCATTAATATATTATGCCATGAATTTATCATTATGATATTGTGGCTGCAAATGGAAAGAAAATATTTTATTCTCAATAAAAATATCTTTCGTGGCATAAACAAAACAAATATACTGGGTCGGCCTTAAAACATTCAAGAAATTAAGCGTTCAAAAAACAAAACAAAAATCCACAATTCAATATATTTTAGTCTATCTTCCTCTTATCTCGATCATCTCGCAGTCGAGTGGGCATGGAATTGACTAGTATTACTGAAAGCATATATACAAAACGGGTAGGTTCCAGTGCTTTAGGATTGTAATGATAATTGTGGATGACGGTAAAGAAATAGAATACTTACAATGTCATACAAGTTCTCCAACATTGGCCTTTCTGCGACTCGTTTTGCGTACTTAAATGTGTTTATGGCCTCTGAATTAAAATCCAAGTTACTATTAAAGTGAAGCCCTGCGGTGGCAGAATGGCTAGACATTCAGCCTGCGCCGGAGGCGATCCCGGTTCGAGTTTCGGTCATGTCTGGGATTTTAATAGGAAAATACAACACTTTTGGCAAATTCGCAGTTGGGGTTTATCTCGGAATTCTCCCGTTTCCACATATCAGACGTCTACATAATTTCGTCAACATTTCTCCATTTGGTCATAATTCCATAGTATTCCCCGAACGCGGGCTGGCGACGCGCTGAGGAAGTTTGCCTAGGTATAAAGTGGGTTGCATGCTCGAAAATTGAGTCACAGCGAACTTTATTGAAGTCAGCATGTATCGGTTTGAGAATGTGTCTAGGTAGAGGATTCGCCGAATATACATTGTGACTTCGCAGTGCTGGACCGAAGTGCCCCCTCTCGACATTAGATTCCAACTACTAAAGTGGAATTCCAATACGGTGAATAAAGGGTGAACAGTAAGTAATAACTTTTATTTTTGTTAGTTGTTGCTTTAGTAAAGAGAAAAAAAAACATGTGAAATAGGCCTAACATTTTGATGAATTGTGAATAGTTTTCCGGAAGTGTGTACATTTAACATACATGAATTTTTTCATAATGCAACGCTGTTATCGTTACGGGACGCCCAAGTGTTGTGGTGTCCTGAATATTCACTTCGCTTGTCTCATTTTGTATTTTGTATAGAGCAGGCTTGGAGAACTGGGCGACAATTGTGGCGTTACGTCACTCATCGGATACGCACTCACCCCTTCCATCCATCCCCTCGTCATTGACTTGGTAGGGGAGGGGATTTGTATTCAACGTCTTTCTTCTGTGATTGCTTACAGGCCACAGATATGTCATTCAACTCCGGTGGACTGTGGACGGGGAACCAACGCTTTCCCCATGCTTTCCACCCCTATCTCGCCAGTTCTGTATCCCTGGTATAGAGGAATAGTAGGTCATTCTACGTAGTGCTATGAGCCGACGAGAAGGGGAGCGGAAGGAATGCGTGACGTAATACTAGAATCAAAAATTTCAATTGAGTGCATCTTAGTATTACGTGTCCAAAAAATGTTAGTCGCGTTTCTTATTTAACATTTTAATGCGGAAGAATTTTTTAACCGTTAACAAATTATGTTATAAGTTATTCTACGAGCATTTAAGTAGGCCTACTTATTTAGCTAAAGTTAATTTTCTTCTGATACTTTATTCAGGAATTCGGTAATTTAAGAATAATTTCATTTTTAAACAAATTGTGTACATTAATGTAATAATAGTATATCTATACTAAAAATAAATCTGTAATTTTTCTGGTAATTTTCGATTTTCCAAAAATAATTGGTCCTAACATATATAATTAACCACCCTGAAACCGAAAATCGCTTCTTTGAAATTTTTGTTTGTATGTCTGTCTGTCTGTCTGTTTGTTACCTTTTCACGCGATAATGGCTGAACGGATTTCGATGAAAATTGGAATATAAATTAAGTTCGTTGTATCTTAGATTATAGCTATATGGCATTAATAATACATTATTTAAAAGGGAGGTTATAAGGGGGCCTGAATTAAATAAATCGAAATATCTCGTTTATTATTGACTTTTATGAAAAATGTTAAATAACAAAAATTTCTTTACAAATCGTTTCCGATAAGTTTTATGCTTTCAAAAATTTTGATAGGACTGATATTTAATGAGATAAATGAGTTTTAAAATTAAAATAACTGCCATCTAAGGCCGTGTAATGAAATAAAGAAATGACTTCGTCTATAAGGGGCCTTGGTCAACAACAATCGAAAGCTATGAATCATAGCCTACAGAAAATGTTTCTCTGTTCGTATGAAGCTATATCGGAAGCTAAATTAACAGATTTGTATAATTAATTATTATATCACCATTGGAAAGTGTAGTTTCTCTGTATGGACATAATGCTATAATGTTATTACAGTAACTTCTAAGTGAATTGAGGACAGGTAAGATTAAAATAGCTTCTTATGCACAGAAAACTTCATAGGCTATTCGTTTCCTGTGTTTCTTAAAATAATGTTTATCTCAGAGAATTAACGACCAACAAGAGTGTATTGATTTAGTATGCAGTAATAATACGTTAGCTTAGCATTTCATTATTTTATAATCCAAATTTTAACTATGCTCAATTGAATCGAGCTAAAATATATAAAATACATATGCATTAAATGCAATGCAAAAAATTTGGGTAATGAGCCAAGCAGATTATGTTGCCTTGTTGTAAAATAAATTTTGTTCCTCCTGAGATTCAAGAGCCCCCATAACAAATTGAAAACTTACTTATCGGGGTACTTCTGTTATCAACACACTTTTTATATAATATAATATAATATAGTATAATATAATATAATATAATATAATATAATATAATATAATATAATATAATATAATATAATATAATATAATATAATATAATATAATATAATACAATACAATACAATACAATATAATATAATATAATATAATATAATATAATATAATATAATATAATATAATATAATATAATATAATTTAAGTTATTTAAGTTATTTGAAGGGTTCAGAACCATAGTGGGCCAAGCGCCATTTATTGAATACATAGAAAACAAGGGTTAAAATTAAGTTATTACCATAATTCAATGGAAACATATAACAAGTAAAATAAAGTATACACATTAAATGTAAATGATGTCAATGTTCATTGAACTATGGATGCATGTAATAAAAATTAAGAAACATGTTAAAGGAATTGTCATTGCACCAAATGAGTGCTCTGTGGACCAAAATGATTCCATTTTAATTATTTAAAAATAATTTAAATTAAGTAACATATTAAACGATTTATCCTTCTATCAAACACGAATATTTCCTGGATCAAATGTCCTATTTTAATTATGTAATTACTTTATACTTATTTCTAACGGGTGCAGCGGAGCGCGCGGGTACGGCTAGTAATCAATAAGTTTACAGTGTTATACTTCATCACATGAGTAACGAATATAATAATTGCATAACATTGTAAACGAGTTTCATACGCTATTTTATTGTACAACAGAATTATAAAAGGATATAAATAAAATAAATATTAATGAATTAATGTCGATTTTATAATAGATGCAAACAATGAATACGTAATCTGTGAAAACAAAAGAGCGAAGTCTTATGAAACTAATAGTACAGGAACATCATTTTATTTTTACTTCAGTTTTTATTGTACCTGAGTTTTTTAATGTACTTCACTCCCACCCCTTCTACTAAAGAAATTCCAACTTTCCTCCACACAGAACCAAGACCGCATATAGTAAGTAGTACTGAGTTAGTGAGTATAGTGCGTTCCAGAAATATGTTCGCATTTTACAGTGACGAAAGAGCTTTCTATATTGAATCATATTTTCGCACAGATAGTCTCGTCCTTTTGCCTACATCGCATGCCGATTTTTCCCACCTGTTTCTGCTCGCCCGACTGTAAAGGCTGTCTTAGCTCTTTTCTGAAAACATTAATTATTTCTGTTAGGAATTGGACGTCTACGTAACATTATACAACTGTTGGAAATAACTTGAATAAAAGGGCCTCGTTAAGTAATTATCTGTCACGTGATTTCCCCCCTTTCTAATATTCTGCGACGTAACCACTTGGACGGACAGTAGATAGCATGTCTGAGTAAATTTATCTGTGCGGGTCGGGCAGAAGCGAAGATTGAATTTTCAGTACGTAAAGTACTCTTTTATAGAGTAGGTACAGAATTATTTCAACATGAGTTACTAGTACGAAGGACGAAATTGGTAATTGGAATGAGATGCAATATTCTATAGTATGTTAATATGCACAAAAGAGCTGAAGCCCGTATCGAAATGAGCTGCCACCATTTTAAAAAATGTGTTTAAATATCCATATTTATTTATTTTTCAATTTAACTTCATTCTCTATATTGTACGCTAATGTGCTGTATACAGTATAATATACACCGCATAAAGAATATGTTCGCAACGATAACTCAGTTCGTAAGTAAAAACAATTATTGTCAATACTGTACTGTATTTTGATTAAACAAAAACCTAATGATTCTCATGTATCTGCAAATAACTATAGGCCAAACAAGAGTAGGCCTATATTATTCAAAGAAAATATAAGTTAATTAAATTGCTTGCGTAACATTGTACACTCCCATGCTTAAAGTGAATGTTGATGGTATTTTTGAGTGTAGGTACAATATGTAGAAAATAATATTATATAACAAACAGCAAGACCTCCTAGAAATTTAATTCAATTATGAAACTGATAAAAAAAGAGGAACTGAGACGGCAAACTTTCAACAAATTGGGGACCTCAGTAAATTAATCCCATTTCTTCAACAGCCTGGCTAGATCAGCTCATGGTTCCGTGATAGCGAAATAGAATTAGTCGAGATAATGCCGAGGATTCGCCAGAGATCACCTGACATTCGCCGACATGAGGGAAACGTCGGAGAGAACCCTCCCTGGTTATCAGCCCAAGCCGTAAACGAATCAGTGCCCAAGAAGCACTGCAGGTGGACAGGCAAAATCCTTAACCGACGCTTTTTATGTTACTTCACTGTGTTGACATGTATTATATAAATATTACACGAATAATGATTTTCTCTGCTGTTTATTTTATTTTCGGTCCCTGAACAGTGATATGCACGTATTATTTAATAGGAAACTAATCTACTTTTTATTTTACTAATAGAGGGTACTATACTGTTCACCATTCACGCATATGAGGCCAGTTATGTAGATCAGTACATATACGGACAGAATCTTTGATGATGGTGCAGCGTAAGAGGCTTGTCTACGCTACTCCCGCGATTAGACGATGATGGGGATTTGTTGGGATGTCACAGCGGAACCGGAGCTCCCGCAGGAAACGCTTGCGTCACCTGAAATACTTGCTTGTCCAAGATAAGTTATAAATAACGGGGTAAGAAGACAGGTGCACTGGATTGTAAGTCCAGCGCTCTAGTGACTATATCACGGTGGCAGCCTCTCTTACCGACAAAATATTAAATACATTTCTGTTACGAGTATATTGCGTTTTTGTTGTGCAAAGTATAACGAAATATTTCAGTTCCGGTGTGTAGATTATTATCACAATTTGAATCAACCTTAAAAATATATAGAGATTAAAATTACGACCTACATTACACTTGAATATATAAAGTTTCAAAAGATTTAAAAAATACAATTAAATATATTTGCGAGAAACATTTCCGCATCTAAAATAGAACCTCCAATAACAGGAGATCCATAAGTAGTACACGCAAATATAGCAGGAACAGACGGACAATTGCTTTCTTAATTATGCCTTCATTTGCATACATTAACACATAAACAAATTGAGAGAAACATACATACACACACCTGACTATATAATTTTCGATGAGGCTGTACAATAAAACATGCAGATGTAATGTTTCCAAAACCAATCTTCTTCCATCTAGTGAAGTGCCACTTCTGTATGTCAGTCTGGGTGTCAGTAATCATAACTCCTGCCACTAAAAGCAAATATTGATTCCTTTAGATTATTTCGCAACGACCCTTTGTGCCCAGTATTTTTCAAGTACTCTGAATAATATAGACCTTTTTGTGTGGCAGTAAATGAGTTAATAAGATAATATTTAGGAGAGATATGTAATTAAAGTTATAATTTTAATAACAATAAGTTCTTATATTTCCTTATTGGAATATATTTCTATCTATCTAGCAATATTGCAATTGTTAGTGAAACATTAATCATTCTGTCAGTGTTGTTGTGTTCTGTAAGAAGGTGGTTTATTATTATTATTATTATTATTATTATTATTATTATTATTATTATTATTAATATTATTACTAATATTATCGTAAGTTTCTTCTTTCTTTTATACTTTGAGGTTCCGAATTTGCAAAATAAGCCATCGTCCTTTCTCTACAACACTTCTTCCAGTACCCTGACCGAATCACTTTGTATAATGTAATCAGAACTGAGCTCTTCAATAATAAAATACTAACCAACTTGTTCGTAGATAGATTTTTTTTTGTGTATTGGCTATATGACATAAACACTTCACAATAGATTATGAATTATAGTTCTTTCGGCATGACTACTTGACAGGATGATGATGATGATGATGATGATGATGATGATGATGATGATGATGAAGATACAGTCTTCCTCCCGAATAACGTTTCCTTTAATTTCAGTACATATTACGTTTGTTATTATATTTTAAATATAATTACACAGTATTGCTCAGTATAATTGATTGACATCATACTTTCCATTATTGTTTTTTGTTATAGAGTGTAGGTTGTAAAATTTGAAATTGACATTGTAAAATCCCTATGGTGGAAAATGTTAGACTAAAATCTGATGTAACTATTAAAGAAAGTGATACTGGAAAAGAAATCAGTGTGTAACTGCGTATCAGATTATTCGTTATCCCGTAAATCCAAATGCAAATCCATGCGTTCGACGTAGTTTTTAATGAGATACTCAAGGTAGCTAGCTGTAAGTGCAAGCGTAGTAAGTATGGAAATCTTACCGCGCCACCTTCTCCTTCCTCTGATGAGCAAACAGGTTACACTGGAAGATTTACTTATTTACAAATGGATTTTAGAAAAACCGGTGTTTTATTTCCGACCTCAAATATGTCCGTTATCGGTCACTATTCCTCAGAGAGATTAATCCAGTCCCTATCTTCATGTTCCAACTCCCTCAAACCTTTTTAACATTATTCTATTTATGTCTCGGCCTCCTCAAAGGTCTTTTCTCTCATGTCTTCCCACTAACTTTCTATAAGCATTTGTGGATTCACCCACATGTGATACATGCCCTACCATTCTCAAACGTCTGGATTTAATGTTCCAAATAATTTTGTTAGTTCAAGAATACAATTCGTGCAGTTCTGCGTTGTGTAAGTTTTTAAATTTTCCTCTAACTCCATACCTCTTATCCCCAAATATTTTCCTAAGTACCATATTTTCGAGCAACTTTAACCTCTGTTCCACTCTGAAAATGAGCTCAAGTTTCACAACTTACGGAATAACTGGTAATATAATTGTTTTATAAATTCTAACTTTCAGTATTTTAGAGAGCTGATGGATGACAAATCTTCTCAACCGAATAATAGCAGGCTTTTCCGACATTATTCTCAGTTTAATTTCTTCTCTGGTTTCATTTATATTTCTTACAGTTGCTCCATTATATAATTATTTTTCCACCTTTTCAAAGAATAAATTTCGAATTTTTATACTTCCATTTCGTACTTTGTTCTGGTCACAAGATATAATCTTATCTTTGTCTTATCCTATCTCCTTACTGGCTTCAAGTAAAATTCCCGTCTTTCCCTAATCGTTTGTAGATTTTCTTCTAACATATTCGCGTCATTCACATAAACAAGCAGCTGATGTATCTCGTTCAATTCCAAACTTTCTCTATATTCCTAGACTTTCCTAATGGCATATTGTAGCGCAAAGTTAATAAGTAAAAGTCATAGTGCATCTCTTTGCCTTAGCCCGCAGTGAATTGGAAAAATATCAGACAGCAACTGGCCTATACGTAATCTACTGTAAGTTTCAGTGAGACACATTTTGATTAATCGAACTAGTTTCTTGCGAACACCAAACTCAATACGAGTATTATAATATAGAACATCTGTCTTAACCCTGTCATATCCCTTCTTGAAATATATGTCCACAACTTATGTACTATGCCCTTATACTCCTATTTTGCTCCAATATTTGTAGGATACAATATATATATTATTAATAGCCTATCTATCACGCCTATAATCCCATTAATTATCCACAATAATTTCATATACAAATGGAATTAATCTTCTCGAAAGAATATAGTTCAAAATTTTGTATGGTGCCAGTAGAAGTGATATTACTCGAAATTTACAACATTTAATTTTCCCCCCCTCTTAAAGATAGCTACAATTATGGATTCACTGTATAATGCGTTTCAAATGTATTAATACAGTGCTCTATTTTACGAGTAAAGTAGCTTATTGAGGAACCCACGCGTACAATTACCTATGTGCATCGGCACACAGTGGTTCAAAACGCAAATTTAGCGGGACAAACTAATTTTTCGAATACCTAAGAGATTTTTGTGAAACTTTACAAAGTAGTTGGTATATTTGTTACGTGTACAAACTCTAATTACGTTTTTATAAGGGGAACTACTTACTGAATGAGAGAAATTTAGTAATTATTCTCCCATCTAACAGATTTTCATGAAACTATATACAGTACTTACAGACTGCATATTTGTTTTGTATACAAACTCTGATTACTTTTGTGTGAGAAGTACTGCCTTTTGTAGGGTGATGTATTTACACAAAATTAGACCTAACACATTTTGTGCCTAAGAATTTTTAATTTGAAAACTGAGGTATCGATATAAATATTTTTTTTTCTTAATATTTCCGCGGATTTTTCACAAATTGTAATCTTATTGTACGGCAATATCTCTTGAAGAATAGTATCTTTGGATTTTGCCTAAGTAAATTTTAAGTGGAATCTCTTTTGTTTATCAAACTCAACTAGGGCACAGATGTCAGTAACATATCAGAACCCATCGCATTCAAGTTTTCGAATAATGCTTGTTTATAAAGGGAGTGACTCGAACTAACCTCACACCCCATCTTCTACAGTTCTCTTTTATTCTCATAACATTTAACCAAATAAATTTGCTGTCCAATCGTATAATTCATTTTCCAAACTATCACTTAATACATAAGCTACAGTCATACACACGTTCCGATACTGCTCTCAGAAGGAACTAACTACTGGGATATTTTGTAAAACTGGCTTCCCATTCTGCGGTCGGGAGATCAGGAAGTCGATCGGCGTCGAAGAAATGATGCCAAGTTTCCTCGTAAAACGAGAAAAGTGTGTTGGTTAAAATTTTGTCAGAAAAACATAAAAAAATTGTGTTCAAGATATTTTACGTAAATTGTATTTAAGAAAAAATACGGTACAGGAACTTGTGAAGCTATCTTCATAACTGCCGATACATACATACATACATACATACATACATACATACATACATACATACATACATACATACATCATACATACATACATATATACATACATACATACATACATACATACATACATACACACATATTCATCCACTTTTCAAGAATCAAGCTATTTCTTTTAAAAACACTTAAATTCAGTTATATCTGCCTTATATTGAGGATTTTCTTTTGAATTTTCCAGAATAAATGGCATTGCCATGATTATTCCTACTGTATCTCATAATGTGCTGCATAGAAATCAGTTCATGAGACAAGTAAATGAACGCGAACAGCTATACAAAGGGCGTGGAAATTATACAACTCTTTCTTCATACCTACATATTAAATATAACAGCAAAAAGTTATAATCTAATATGTAATAATAATTACAAAACATGGAAAAAGTTTATCATTTCTCTACGACAAAGCATCATGCATCTAGATAGGGTAGTTTAGGATCTAATGAGGTAGGATAAGGTAAGGTAACGATGAAACATCCATAAACGACACAGAAGTATGGTACTCGTGCTTATTACGGCAGTTGGTATAGCATTACAGCACACATACCCACCCTAAAAACCCATCAGATCACATCCATTCTGCCTGACGGTCGACTCACAACTGCATTGCGCGCTACGCGTAACATCGACCTCTGTGTGATACGTACACATCACACTGCCAACCAGTGACGCGACCACATATTGTGGATCCATATGGTACACTACCAAGATATTTCGTGATAGTATCGATTGACTTCGGAGGAAAAATTGCTGCCATGACTTTTGCTCCAATTCTCGTGTACACATTTACCACAGGACATATATTTTCAGAATATGCAGGTTATTGTTTCACATGTTAACTATTAGGTATGATATCCTGTTGACTAGTTTCTGCCTAATGTGGGCCATCCTCAGCACTCATTGGTCTTGGTCTTCGCGTATATGACACAGGCGTATATAAACTCGAATGCAACGCCGGCAACAACTTTTACATATGATAGAGGCAGATCATTTCAAACACGTTACAAAGAACGCATCACAGACATAATAAAATTACAAAATACTTCTACATACGCAGAACCCATCAGAAATGCCAACCACATCTAAAGCAACATAAATACATACAACGAAATTCTAGATATTCAGCTGAAAAACCAGAAACCATACACGAGAGCAATACGAAATATACAGGCACACAGAAACACATCACATAGAATTCTCAATACACAGCCCAATTTCAGAACACACACACTTTTCGACTTCACATTACAGTACATAAAACACCCCCACAGGAAACGCAAACAAAAGGCGCGAAGACCAGGACCAATTAGTTCTGAGGGTCGCTCACCATAGGTTGAAACTAATGAACAAGGTACTGTACCTATTTAAGATCGAAAACAATAAATTGCATATTCCGAAGTGATATAGTGTTAAAAATTTTTGTAATCAAGATGCATAAATTTTCCGTTCAGCCTGTACGTTAAAACATATATAGGTTTAAAGTTTTCAAAGCACTCTTCTTCCATCTAGTGAAGTGCCACTTCTATATGTCCGGGAAAATCAGTAATCATAACTCTGGCTACTAAAAGCAAATGTTGATTCTCTTAGATTATTTCGCAATGTCTTCTTGTGTCAGATACGTTTCCAGTGGTCTGAAGTCACATAGACTTTCTTGTATCATTTGGGATTACACGCAGTCCAGAACAAAGTATTCAAAGGTAACAGTAAAAAGTACTTAATTGCAATAAATATGTTTTTAATTTACAGTAGCTTCATAATATCTCTTCCCGTGGGAAATGTATTTATCTATCCGGTATTATGTAATTGTTAGTGAAGTGTAATAATTATTTCTGTCAATTTTCTGAGGTAGACATAGCGGTGATTTATTATTATTATTGTTATTTTTATTACTACTACTACTACTACTGCTACTACTACTACTACTACTACTACTACTACTACTACTACTACTACTACTACTACTACTACTACTACTACTACTACTACTACTACTACTACTACTACTACTACTCTTCTTACCTGCCTTTCTGCTGCACTTGTTAGAAATAAATATAAATTAATTTACATAATTAAATTAGGGCATTTGGTCCAGGGAACATTCGTGTTTGATAGAGGGACAAATCGTTTAATGTGTTACTAAATTTAAATTGTATTTAAATAATTAAAATGCGATAATTTTTGTCCAGAGACCACTCATTTGGTGCATTGATAATTCCTTTAGCATGTTTCTTTAATTGTTATTACATGCAAATAATTAAAATATGATCATTTGATTCAGAGAACATCCGTTTTTGGTGCAAGGATAATTCGTTTAACATTCTTCTAAATTACTCTTGAATGCATCCTTTAATAAATCACTCAAAATTAATAGATTGGATTGTGCACGAAGATATTTTTCATGTTAAGCTTACTGTGCATTTTTTGTTTTGTTTGTTTGTAAAGTTTATTTTATTCACGCCTTAACATCTGTGGTCATGTCGCGTGTTTAGAGTGTGTGGGAATATCAGTGGCCTCTTTTTACTCTTGTTGAGTTCCTGTTTTTATTGTGTGTTGTAGATGGCTTCTGTTCATGTAACTGATTGTAGAATTGATTAGCGTATTTGGTATTGGTAATTGAGGCGGTGATAAATCATGGCAGGTATCTTTCCAATCCGGCATTTGCCTTTATGATTAAGGGAAATCATGAAAAACCCCAGTCAGATTGGTCGGCCACGGGGTTTGAACCCGTGACCTGTCGAATACGTATCTCAAACGCTACTTTCTGAGCCAACTCGCTCGGTTGTATATCATTGTTTATGCAAATAAAAAATTGAGGTACTCTACATAAATATTATTTTAAGAAACGAATGTGGGTAAATTATGATCGCATGAACGCCGTCTCGTGACACCTTTTAAAATAACTCGGCTCCAGTGTGCTCTATGGTAAAATGCTTATTTATTATGTACTGTATTTTTGGTCGAGTAGAAATACTCATCTTTACGACAAAACTCTTAACTATTATGTTCTATGAACAAAAAGAAACTTAAATGTATAAAATTAGAGTATATTATGTGGACCAAATAAAGTTGCAATAATCAAGTTATACAATAATTCGACAGAATATCATGTTTTCTCTGCGTAAAGATTTGTTTATTCTCACCTAAGAGCCGTATTCATAAACGAGACTTTGGAGGAAGACTTCCCAAAGTCGACTTTCATAGTAAAGTTTAACTTTGTTGTAAGTCCTACTCATAGACAATACTTCTGAGAATTTGACTTTGGCTTTGGTAAGTCGAGATTTGACGATCTTGTTCTAATGTTGGCAATCAAAATCACTGCCTTCTAAACGAATTAAATTAATGATAGTTAAAATAGAGTAGGCATTGCAACAATAAAAGCCATCTTTTGAGTCGTAAATCAATGAAACAATTGAACATCGGTACATGTTAAGTAATTGTTAATAGTTCTTGCAGCTTATAGAAAAACTCAAGTTTCTCAACTAATGCGTCCCTCATTATACAAATACTAGTGAATTTGTTTTTCATAAAATGTATTTATGTTTACTCAGTATACTGAAGAACTTAGTATCATTATGTTTGTTGATTTTGGCGATTCACATGTGGATATTATGAGACTTTTATATATAATACTAACTTAAGGAAGACCAGAATTTGCGAGACCGATTATGGATGTTCAGTATTATTAAATTGATTAAAAATAGTTTATTAGACGCAATGAGGAACATAATCAGGCCCCCATCAGCTATCTGTGCTAATGTCTCAAAGTGATTGCACTAACAAGAAAATACACCACAGCCCAGGGAGCTCAATTCCGATGTAATTATTTCGCAGTTATAAAAATGCTAACTTTCATTCATAAAGTAAGGAACAAAGGAATTAATTCTATTTTCACTTCCTTTTCGTTTGGTCTCTATTCAGTGTGTCGCTTTTGTTTTGCTTATCCCGTACTTAAAATTATTGGAAATAAATGCAAACGCAGATTTTGTTTCAATGAGCAGATCTTGTTTCTCAAAGCTTAAGTCTTCATCTTCATAGTTGAAGTTGTTTCTCATTCTTTACGATTATTTCTTACAGATTCGACATGCACCATGCCACACTCGTCGAGATCTTATATCTCTTCTGTATTTCCTGCTTCACAACCGCAACGATATTGTCAGATTCGGATGAAAACAATATTCTCGAACATCATTTCTCACAATGTATTATAGAAATCGGAAGGAGATTCAAAGTTGATGACCTTCCAGCAATCATACAAACTCCTAATATATGGGCCACCCTTCTTGAAGATTTTTATGGCCAGGAAAAGGAACTGAACTCTGTTGTAGACGTATTCATGAGTGATATATACAGTTCCCAAATTTGGCAAACGATAATGCAAGGAAATATCAATAACCTTGGTCATGTTCCAGAAGTATCAAATGAATGTAGTCGAGTTAAAGATAATGAAGGCACAGTTATATTACTCTTAAATACGGGAAATCTCTATCAGCAATACAATTTACTTAGAGTAATGCTGACAAGATTAATGTCAAGGTCATGGAACCCTCGGGCCCGATATATCATTGCTTCAATGGGAGTGATTTATTCACGAAATTTTCAAGCTGAGATTGTATATAAATTGCTTCAGACTCTGAAGGACTGGAACATATTAGATGCAATTCTTCTTCTTCCTCAACCAAATCTGGATGGAATACTGACAACTATAGATATTTTCACTTGGATTCCTGAAGGATCGAATATTTGTCAGAAGAGTATGGATGCATTTAAACATATGGACTCGTGTGTGATACCACAATACACTTTTTCAAGATATCAAAATCTTTTTCTATCTAAAGAGATTCGTCATTGTGAAGGTTGTAACTTGCGATTTCATTTGGCAAATTGCTTGCCTTTTACTAATTTTAAGAGCCTCCCTAAAGTCGAAGTAACAGGATCTGAAATTGAAATTTCATGCATAATGGAAGCAATGATGGGCATTAAAATTCTACGATTCGTCAAGTTCTCGCAAGGATCAACTTATATCAATATATATAATGGGAAAATGGATGTTTTTGGACCGATACCAGTGACTTGTGTGCATTACAATTTTTTCGATGTTTCATATCCGCGTGGAATTGATTCCGGAATTTGGGTTGTATCAAAAGGGAAAAGAGTTCCGAGATGGCATGGAATATACAAAGCATTCAAGCCTAATATCTGGTTGTTAGTTATATCGTCTTATATTACAGCATGCGTTCTGTTCCTTTCACTTTCGTATTTGAATCAAAAGTTGGGAATCAGAAACAAAATGAGGGATTCAATAGATATTTCAATAATTGTTCTACGTACGTACCTTACGCTTTTAGGATCAAGTGTGACAGATGTAAGTAAAGGAACATTCAAGTTATTCTTTATTGTGTGGTTACTGTACTGCATGCATATTAACACGGCTTATCAGTCGATGTTGATAGAATTCTATTCAAATCCAGGGAAGTTTCCAGCTCTGAAATCTGTGAAGGAGATATATGATTCAGGAATTGCAATTTGCAAACCAGACCACAATGCTTTAGATTCGGAAGTTGTTGGAAATTTGACACATTGTGTTCATCGTATGAAGTCTGGTGAAAATGTGGCTTTCCAGTGGCACAGAAAGTCGTTTGAATATCAGTCTAATACATACGGTTTTCTATGTTGTGAAGCACTAGAAGAAAACCTGGAAACTTATCATATATCATTAATATTCCGAAGAGGAAGCCCGTATTTTAAGCCGTTTGATGTGACTTATCAGAGACTAGTTAGTGCTGGTAAAATAAATTTCCTTGTCAAACTAACTGGAAAGTTGCGGTCAGGAGATTTCGGCACAAGAGGTAACCATGAAGTCCAGGCCTTTGACTTTTCTCACATTCAGGGACCATTATATATGTTGCTTGTGGGATATTCTCTTGATTTTATTGTATTTTTGCTAGAGATACTATATTCACCAATATTGCGTAAGTTGTGTAAATTATTTATGA
Source organism: Periplaneta americana (assembly GCF_040183065.1). Lineage (NCBI taxonomy): Eukaryota > Metazoa > Arthropoda > Insecta > Blattodea > Blattidae > Periplaneta > Periplaneta americana. The sequence goes on from NC_091118.1 coordinate 52,775,620, forward strand.
AATTGATGTAGATTCATTCCATAATAATAATGCCATTTGTTATTGACAACATTCAAATCACGTGATCATCGTCTCACGTTGAATTATTTGAGTGTTTTCTGTAGAATATAACACGTTGTGACCAAGAGAACGGAAAGTATTAGCATTTTGAATTATCACCTGTACAATCTTATACATATTTATGCGATTTCTTTTGTTATTATTGTTGTGGTTTTAATTCCACTCATTGATTGTTTTTATTTCCTCTTTCCTATATCATGAATAATTTCACTGCATTACTTCATTTTACTCAGACATTCCATTCCCATAATTATGTTTACTAGTTTAATATCTGCAAGAAGTCCTGCTAATCTTCGGTATGTATAGGGAATCAGGAGAAATTGATACAGTAACAAATATTAAGTATTACTCTATAACAATTACATATTTGTATTAATTGTCAACTTAGTTTCTCTCGAATTACTTATTTGTAGACCAGTATAGAAAAGTAGTACTAAGTGTAGGATATACAAATTTTATAGCATTACGCTCTTAGCAGTGTAGTTGGTGTAGGGTGGCCTTTGAATTTTTCGTTCGAAATTGCCGAAGGGCTTTCTTTCGGGAGGAAATTATTTGTTAGAATAGCGAGATCTTCCACGTCCGTGAATCATTATAACTTACATTAAAGAGCTAAAATGAATCCTCTGCAAAATAAAAGAATAAGAGGGACACTGCAATTATCAAATAACGAACTATGACGTCGCAAAGTAGTACATGAAAGTCTCCAGTTAGAATGAACTTTTCCATTGATTAAGATATCCATTTTCACCACGAGTAATGGGCCTGGGGCATATTTTGTACTGCAGAGCGTACAAGAAACAAAACAAGATGCAGTTTCAAATCTTGCCTAGATGCAAATAAAATCTTTGAATGTCCAAAATGTCAGAAATATTCCAGAGATCATAAGAAGCTAAGCTGTTAAATTTGGATGCAAAACAGTAAAGTTATATCATTTGCCATTTTGTTACATCAGGTCGTGTCCCTTTTTGCTTCTAAAAATGTTTGGTTCAGTTTTATGAAACCAAATATTGAAGGCTACATTCCGAGTGTTGAAATAAATGTAGAGATGTAATTTAGAAAACTATTTCTCCATATCTCAATCAATTTTCACAAAGTAAATTAATACTTTCCTTATAAGACGTGTAATATCACTCTCAGTTATTTTTATAGGAAAGAGAAAAATTGCTGGCTTTAAAATATAGGAGCCAATTTAAAAAAGAACGTGTTTGTTTTTAATTTTATGTATATTTATGCAGGCTTTAACTACTGTAGCCATATCGCATGTTTTGAATGTTAGTGTACAACTAGGCGGTTTTTTACTAAGATTTATTTCGTGATTCTATTGTGTGTTGTAGAAGGCTTACGTTCATGTCACTGATTTTAGATTTTGATTAATGTTATGTTATTGGTGATTTAGGCTGTCATGTAAATTTGGAATCCGACATTTGCCTTATTGACAGAGGGAAACCATGAAAAACACCAGTCGACCACGAGATTTGAACCCAGGACATCTACATTGCAAATCTCAAACACCAGAGTTTCAGCCCAGCCAACTCTTTCGGTATCTTTCTTCCAATCTTGCAGATATTTTATGCTATTCTATGTACTAAGCGTAATAGAGTACTTCATAACTTATCAACAAATTTCTAAATTGAAATATAAGGTAATAGGTTTAGGTCTGAAAACGTAAAATAGAAGTTTTTGGAACAGAAATCATACATTGGGTATCATTTTTCAGTGACAAATAGCAGAATTAGGCAAAAAATAACTTTAGCATTGGATTCAGAGGATAAGAAAAATGTTCATTATGTTATTGCGACAAATAGGTTGTTAAAGGAAAAGAGCTGGTTTTGGATACAAACTGTTCAAATGTTTTAGTTTATTTCAACAATTTTCGTGTTCTGTATAATATTTGTAATGCGTAGGGCTACATTATAAAAATAAATTGTAAAACAGCTATTATACATCTGCTCTTTATCACTATATAAATGTACATTATTTTATACCATGTGATAGAAAAATCACTTACCAAATGAAATGGAGTATTCTATTTGACAATGACTGCACTCATTGATGTAATATTGCTGCATTTAAGGTTTGTGATTTAATAATATTATTCGCCATAGTAAACAATCAGCATTGCTTTAGCTCGTGTTCTGTTCAGTTTATAGTTTGAAATTATTGATATATTAATAATAGATCACAATTGTTTTGTAAATGGAAGAGATCATGTTGACTCCTGCACAGGTGTGAAGCTAGTATTACTCTCTGACAGAATACGAATTCGAGGTAGATTGCAGACGAGTTTCATTGTCGTCGTGCAGACATTCCTGAACCATCACGAAATATATAGGAGCTTAATCAATAAAATTGTAAACTTATAAACAATTACTCTAAAATATAGGCACTGAATCACTTAAATTATAAAAAGTGTTCAGTGTGGTCGGCATTGAACGATATGCTCGTTATAAATCGACTGCCAACAATCAACACTAAATGGATGTAATTGGAAATATATTGGTCACCATTAAAACGTCATTACTCTCAGAGATCCGAGGGAATGGGTTTAGCAGGGAATCCTTCTAATGTTGGTAATTTTCTAACCCTAAAAATTGCAGTATGTACACAGAATGAGGTTAGATCAACTAGGAAAACACGACATTACTGAAATTGGAACACAGGGTACTGGGGAATTCTTTCTTCATCATCTTATATATTTGTTACGAATGCTTATGTTTTCTAGATGATTATACTCATACACAAATGCACGACATTGGTTGAAGGAAAATTCTAGATGAATGCGTGAATGAGAATACCTCGGTGCTTAAAATGTATTGGTGTGGTGCAGAAAACTAGGTGACATAATAATGATATCATTTTTATAGAAATATGAACCAGTTGAAATTTGGAGAAGTCTTGGAGAGCATTGTAATGGAATTCCTATAATATTGATAGCAGAATAAAGGGATGAGAATATGTTTCCAGCTCGATGTTGCTAGAAAATATGACATAAAGTTATAAATTGTATACTATTTAACGACACTCGCAACTGCCGACGTTATGATCAGCGTCTATGGTGTGCCGGAATCTGTCCAATGTTCCGAAATTTGTGGAGCAAATCACAGATTTATACCTATCGTAATCGAAAGTATTTCAACAAACGGCTTCAAATTAAAATATATACTTCTGGGTGACCAAAGAATCAGGCGTTCTTTTTACATGCCAGTAAATCTACTGACATAAGCTTGTCGCATTTAAGCACAGAAGTCCAGGACTCTACCAACTGCGCCATCCAGATAGGAAAAACTATCAAATGTTCTGTGTGCTCTTAACTGGAGATCGTGCACTTTTGTGATGGTCTCCATAGTCACCAGACTTCACAACTCTATAAATTTCTTCTTTTTGGGTAACTGAAACATCATGTTGTTTAGAGAGACTTTGCATATACTGTGTACATTAGATGAAATGAAAGAGAGGCTCCAGTACTTTCCTGAAGAAAAACTTTCAGTAGTGACAGATGACATTCAGTATTTAATGAAAATGGAGAAAATTAAAGACTTTTAATGGAAATTTTTTTAACAATTGACATGTCTGAGAAAGTCTCACGCAGAAGCAAGCAAAATTGAGTGACGTTATGAGGCTCTTCTACTGCTCTTATGTGAAAAGTGGGCGTAAAACACAGAACTTTAATTAGACATATTATACATATTTAAAGCTCCAAGTTCTTGGTAGAAAGGAGCCAGAAAAGAAGTTAATGTAGATTTCATTTAATCCAGTGTTCTGCCCAATGGCAGGTCTTTCACTGACAAACCCAGCTTTCTCAAATCTTCTCTATTTTCTGCCCTCTTCTTCGATTTTTCATATGATCCATATATCTTAATTTCGTCTATCATCTGATATTTTCTTCTGTCCCGAACTCTTCTCCCGTTCACCATTCCTTCAAGTGCATCCTTCAGTAGGCAGTTTCTTCTCAGCCAGTGACCCAACCATTTCATTTTCCTCTTCCTGATCAGTTTCAGCATCATTCTTTCTTCTCTCACTCTTTCCAACACAGCTTCATTTCTTATTCTGTCTGTCCACTTCACACGTTCCATTCTTCTCCATAATCCGCCTGTTTCTGTCAAAAGCTTTCTTGGCCATTGCTATCCTTCGTTTGACTTCCTGGCAGGAGCTCATGTTACTGCTTATAGCACACTCCAAGTATTTGAAGCTGTCCACTTGCTCTACTGCCTCATTTGGAATTCGCAAATATATCTTCTGTATTTCTTTCCTATGACCATGCTCTGCGTCTTATTTCAAATTATCTTAATCCCACACTGCTCACAGTTGTCATTTTGCTCCAGTAGCATATTCTTTAGTATCATTTCCTCTTTTGCTAACAACGATATATCATCAGCAAATCTTACACATTTCATTCTTCTTCCTCCTACTACCACTCCTCACATGTTCTGAAAATAGTTCTTTACAAAATCCTCCAAGTGGATGTTGAACAGGGTACTTATAAAGGGCATCCTTGACGTACTCCTCTCCCAAATGATGATTTGAATTATGAGACAGACGTCGAAGGCGATGAAGGTGGCGTATGATGCATCTGGGATAATAAATACGTATCCATTCTTAATGCGTAGGCCTATGTTTAAAAATATTTTTTCTCTGACTTGCTTTCTTTAATCTTTGAATAACAATAGTAATGGTATTTAGCATGTTCCTAAAAGTTTTATATAAAGAGTACAGTATATGATATTATATTGTGTAACTTCTAGTTGTGAACAAATTGCTCACAGCACACATTAAAGCAAGTGACGATAATTTGTCCCGCCACTTGCAAATCCGTTGTAGCATACGAACATTTCAATAATCATAATAAGTGTGTTTACAGAAATTTTTATAAGAATTGACACTCACGAGTTATATTGATTTTGTGTGAATACAAATGAAATATTTACAAATACGGTAATGTTTACAAATCGTTTTCTCATTTTATAACATATGTCAATAGTGAATGCAAAATGTGTCTCATATGGTTGGATAAGTGTTTTGTACACAACTAATTTCGTCTACAGTTGCAGTGTACAAATATTTTCAACCAATAACCACTGTATTACTTTTGGGTTTTGAATATCATATGTCTTATTAATTTCAAATCTAAATCTACACCTGTTCAGTGTTTATATTATTGTTTGTTTTATAAGGTGGTAAAAATTAAATGTGTGTATAAATAAACATTTGCACCTGCTCACATTGTGTAAGCAAATATGAATAAATTATTGATTTGCATAACTTTGGTAATTGAACCCAAAAAAATATTACTGAAAATGTATAAACAAAACGGGTAACTTCCAGTGCTTTAGGATAAAAATGATAACTCTGGATAATAGTAAAGAAATACAATGCTTACAATGTAGGTACAAGTTCTTCAAAAAAGGTCATTCTACGACTTGTTTTGCGTAATTAAATAAGTTTATGACCTCTGAATTAAAATCCAATTTACTGTTAAAGTGAAGCCCTGCGGTGGATGAATGGCCAGATATTTAGCCTGCGACGGAGGCGGTCCCGGTTCGAGTTTCGGCCATGTCTTGGATTTTTATAGGAAAATGCATAGTGACACTTGAGGCGGTCAAATTCGCAGTTGGGGTTATCTCGGAGTTCTCCCGTTTCCACATATCAGATGTCTACATTATTTCGTCAACATTTCTCCATTTTGTCATAATTCCATAGCATTCCCCGAACGCGGGCTGGCGACGCACAGAGGAGGTTGGCCTTGTGATAAAGGGGGTTGCCTGCTCAAAACCTTGGTCACAGCGACCTTTAGTGTAGTCGGCATGTATCGGTTTGAGAATGTGTGTAGGTAGAGGGTTAGCCGTATTGACCTTGAAACTTCGCAGTGCTGAACCGATATGCCGTCTCTCGAAATTCCATTCCATCTACCAAAGTGGAATTCAAATACGGTTCAGATCTTAGCCGCAGGCCTCGAATTCATATCGCTAATGAGTACGGTATATACAGTTTGAACAATAATAATGTCTTTTATTCTGGTCGATTGTTCATTTAGTAAAGAGAAGAAAAGTGAAATATCATTTTGACGAACTGTGAATTGTTTTGTGGAAGTATGGGCATTTAAAACAAAATCATGGTTTGTTCGATAATGCAACGCTGCAATCGTTACGGAATGTCCAGTTGTTGTGGTGTTCCGAACAGTCACTTGGCCTGTCTCATTTTGTACAGAGGAATGGTAGGTCATTTCATGTACATTGCTTCAAAATCGTAAGAAATAAAAATCATATTGAGTGTAATGTTTGTGTTTAAACTGCTTTAGAGAACAGAGACTGAAGAATGATCATTATGTTAAACATAAGAACTAGGAAAATTTAAAAGACTTATAAAGACAACTAAAGAGAGAGACAGGCTTGCAATCTGTTCCATTTTGTTATGATTGTCATTGATTTTGATATTTAACGAAATTGAGATATAGCGACCAGCACTGGGTCAAATTATATGTATTTTATTCATCTTAGGGGTAGCAGAAATAAGCAGTACAAAAATTACATTTCGAAATCTATGCCAGAATTTTTTTCTGTAGTAAAATTAGGCGCATTGAAAAATATAGACAGTTTAATTTCATTAATTCATCTGACAACCACAGCTTACCAGTATAAAGCGATGAAAATTTCTTGCAATGTAATGTCTAATTTTTCAAATGTGAAGTGAATTTTATGTTGTCATTTTAATGTTTATGAAGACTATTACGCTTTTTCTACGTCATACTACTTTTGACCCATAAAACGGTACGTAACGAAGTGTTTCAATCAATCACAGCTGCTTATCCTACAATTTAAATCATTTCCTTAGCAATTGTTTTATCACCTCCCTAGCATTTCTTTTTTTAATCACACTCCTAGCATTTGTATCTTTGTTTGCACTTGCTGTGTTGGATAGTCGAAATGTGGTTTGTTACCGGCCTATTATCTCGTTCTGCAGCCATATAGCTGAATAAGATCAACAATTGAGGGTTACTCAGTTAAATAGCAAGGGATCTATTTAATTTTTTGACTTGCGATTTTTCTATCTTTTTCATCCTAAATATGGATTTTGGACCACTGTGCGGCGGGGAGGATCTTCCGTTACTACTGGGAATTCAAGACTTCTAGAAACTGCATTATTAAAGAAGTACATTTTGAAACTAAACATTGTGAAGAAATGCTAGTGTCAACATATTAACGACCAAATCTCTGAACACATCTTCTATAGTTATCTTCTTTTCACTTAATATTTAACCAAATAAGTTTTCTGTTCAACCGCATACTTCATTTTCCAAACTATTACTTAATACATAAACTACAGCCACACATAAATTCCGATACAGTTCTCAGAGCAACTAACTTCTGGGATGTTTTGTAGAACTGGCTTCCCACTCTGCGGTTGGGAGAGCAGGAAGCCGACCGGGGGCGGCGAAATGATGCGAAGTTTCCTCGTAAAACGACAACACTGTATTAGTTAAAATTGTGCCAAAAAAAAATATAAAATTGTGTTCAAGATATTTTAGCAAATTTGTATTTGAGAAAAATACGTTAGACAAATTTTGAAGCTACCTTCACAACTGCCGAGATTTACGTAAATACGATGATACATACATTAATGCACGCACGCACACACATAATACATACACACATACATACATGCATACATACATACACACATTCGTACATAGATGCACACATACATACATACATACATACATACATACACACATACATACATACATACATACATACATACATACATACATACATACATACATACATACATACATACATACATACATACATACATACATACATACATACATACATACATACATACATACATACATACATACATACATACATACATACATACATACATAATCATCCACTATTCAAGACTAAAGGAATTTCTTTTGAAGACATTTAAATTCAGTTATATCTGCCTTATCTTGAAGATTTTCTTGTGAATTTTCCAGAATAAATGACATTGCCATGATTATTCCTCCTCTATCTGATAATGTGCTGCATTGAAATTTGTTCATGGAAACAAGTAAAAAAACGCGAACAGCTATACAAAGAGTATGGAAATTATACAACTCTTTCTGTATACCTACATATTAAATATAGCAGCAAAAAGCTATAATCTAATGTGAAATAATAATTACAAAACATGGAAAAAGTTTATGATTTTCCCCACGACGAAGCGTCATGCATAGGGCAGTTTAGGTATTAATGAGATAGGATAAGGTGAGATAGCTGTGAAAAATCCATAAAAGACACAACTTTATGTTATTCGTGTTTAATACGGTAGTTGGTATAGAATTACAGCACACATACCCACCCTAAAAGCTCATCGGATCATATCCATTCTACCTGACGGTCGACTCACAACTGCATTACGCGCTACGCGTAACTTCGCTCGCTGTGTGATAATTAGATGTCACACTGCCATCCAGTGACGCGAACACATACTGTAGATGACACACGACCAAGATATTTCGTGATAGTATCGATTGACTTTGAAGGAAAAATAGCTGTCATGACTTTTGCTCCAATTCTCGTGTACACATTTACCACAGGACATATATTTTCGGAATATGTAGGTTATTGTTTCACATGTTAAATATTAGGTACGTATCTTGTTGACTAGTTTCAGCCTATTGTGGGTCATCCTCAACACTGATTGGTCTTGGTCTTCGTGTATATCACACAGGCGTATACAAATTCGAATGCAACACCTCCAACAACTTTTTACACAGGACAGACAGGCAGATCATTTCAAACACGTTACAAAGAACATATCACAGACATAATTAAATTACAAAATACTTCCACATACGCAGAAAACATCACAAATACCAATCACACCTACAGTAACATAAAAAAATACATGAAGAATTTAGATAATCAACTGAAAAACCAGAAACTATACAAAAGAACAATACGAAATATACAGGTACACAGATCACATACATATGAAATTCTCAAAACACAACTCAATTTCAGAACACACACATTTTTTGACTTCACATTACAGTACATAAACACACCACCATAGGAAACGCAAACAAAAGGCGAAAAGATCAGGACCAATCAGTTCTGAGGGTAGCTCACAACAGCTTGAATCTAATCAACAAGGAACTGTACCTAATATTTAAAACGCGAAAGCAATAAATTGCATATTCCGAATTAATAAATTGATAAAAGTTGTGTAATCATGTTGTAGCCTATATACTTTTCGTTCAGCCTGTACGTTAAAACATATATAGGTTTAATGTTTTGAAAGCACTCTTCTTCCATCTAGTGAAGTGCCACTTCTGTATGTCGGGGACAATCAGTAACCATAACTGTGGCCACTAAAAGCAAATATTGATTCCCTTAGAATATTTCGCAACGTCCTTTTGTGTGAATTACGTTTCCAGTAGTCTGAAGTCACATAGACATACTTGTATCATATGGAAATAAACGCAGTCCAGAACAAAGTATTCAAAGGTAACAGTAAAAAGTACTTAATTATAATGTACACATTTTTAATTTACAGTAGTTTCATAATATCTCTTCCCGAGGGATACATTCCTATCTGTCCGGCAGTATGTAATTGTTAGTGAAGTGTAATTAATTCTATAAATTTTCTGACATAGACATAGTCGTCATTTATTATTATTATTATTATTAGAATGCGGAATTTCAAGCAGTTATTTTGGTCAAAATGTGCAAGCAAATGGACACATAAAATTGAACAAATAAGGAGTGAAATACTCAAAAGAGATATTTAAAAATCACGAAACTAGACAGTAAAATCCCCAAAAGAACCATTTAATATATCCCACTACGTATACGTCTGCATCACATTTTAGTACATATTCTTATTCTTCTTTGTGAAGTGTCACGATATGATTTTTTCAAGTTCTCATGTGTTATATTCGGCCGCCTCTTAGAGACAACGAACTTTCTCATCTAAAAACTATCGTTCTACTTCCACAGAAGTGATTGAAGAACATTTGAAACATTGTATTGTCGATAGACTTATATCAGTAATAATATAATTGTTATATTTCAGAACTTCACGAGTATATTTCAATTTTCCTACTTCTCCATTATCACTCATTACATGCTTGGTTCTTGGTGCTACCAGAAACTTAAGAGTCTTTTCTATGATCGCCATGGATGACACCAGTGTCTCACCACTTTTCTCCAAGTTCGTATTTGCTTCCGGTAAAACACAATAAAGTTCTGCTATAAACGCTTGATCACTGCTGATTTGGTGCTGGAACAGAAGTTTTTTTTTTTCACTTCGCGAACTGAAGCAGCTTCATCTTCATGTTTTTGTTTACATTTTTTGTACCGATATATTATAATTCGTAGCTACTGTACATCTTTTACCTATACCATCTCATTCTAGTGTCGAAGTCAAGAAAACATGATCCCCTACCGCTATGCACCCGAAGTGTCTTCATGGCTTGTATGTCTTGTAGGATACATCTTTACATTTACATTTGTTCATATTATCTGTACTGATTTATTTTAATATATAATAATGGCAGAAAACATCCATAACAAATTTGACTAACATTGTGGTTTTGAGATAACTTACTAATAGATTAGATATTTATAAAGTATATTGTTCAGTCTACACTTATCACAAGTAATAAGTATATTTGATAAATATCTAATTCATAACAAAGCAAAAAAAGGCAAAATAAGCCATTAAATCTTAAAAATAAGTAACAGACTTAAATATATAAAAGACAAAATAAAAATGTGCCTTACCGTCCCCAAATGTGCGGGAACATGATTATCTCCAATTTAAGTCTTTCATTTACACACCTAGTCGAAAAAAGCATTTTGGATAACTTTCCAGCTCTAATTTATGTACATATACTTTTTCAATACATCTTTCCATGCAATTGTGCTTTTTTCTGTAAACGGCATCATTGTAAATCACTTTCTGGAAGCCTAGTAAAAGAGGTGGAGAGGCCAAAATTTGTATAAGCATTTCTTTTGACATTATTAACAAGGTGGAAGAAAAATGTTTAACTTTTATATCTGCCTCCGTGATAATGTTTCCTTGATAGAGTTATTGCAGTAGTCGTAATGTTGTCAATTGCTCAATAGAAGCATAACGATTTTCTCTGAAGCGGTGAACTTATTTAGATTTTTTTAAATCTTTCCTCGTGATATATTACCAGTTTCATTTGGGTGCAGAGCTTACCATCTATTCTGTATAGTCAATTAGTAATTAATGTATATATACAGGGTGTTAAAAAGTGTCCAATATTTTAGAAGATTAACGCATGCATCAACAAAAGAAAATAATGTCTAATAAACATGGGTCCTGCAACACATACTTTCTGAGACCTGAGCACTTGATCATAGGAGGTGCTCAATGTGGCTTCCATTCAAGGCAATGCAATTCTCTGCCCTACAATACAGCAGACTACCAGATAATCATAACTTAGTTGACATCCATGGCATGGAATAATGATACGTCGCAAGGAATACAGAAAACAAGAATCTTGTTGCGGATATGAGTGGGTTCACCAGAGATGGTGTTGTGAATTTTCGTAATCAGCATGTGTAGGCAGTTGAAGAAAACAAGCATAAACTTCGATTCTCAATCAACTTATGGGTAGACATTCGTGCTACCACAGAGATTAACTGGGAATCGTTATCAGGACTTTCTTATTAACGAACTAAAAAAAATTTCTAAGAGTGCGGGATTCCTTACGCCGAAGGGCAGAGAAATGCACTGCCATGAATGGACGTCACATTGAGCACCTCCTAGGAACAAGTATTCAGTGATTAGAAAGTATGTGTTGTAGGAACCATGTTAATTAGATATTAATTTTCTTGTTTTGATGCATACTAACACCTCCTAATATATTGGCTACTTTTTAATACCCTGTAACGTAGTCCTAGTAAGCTTATATTAAATTAATTTTCATCATTTTACTATCTATTTCAAATATTAAATTAATTATAATCCGTTAAATTAAATTAGCTCATAAATTAAGTTACTACTTTACCATATAGATTTATCTAAATTTAAATAAATATGTACTGAAGAATATTGCTGGAGAACCTTTTAAGTGTAGTGTAAATATTTGTAATCTAACTTTATGTATTGTATTGATTAAGGCTGGTTGAGTGGAAGAGAAGGCCTTATGGCCTTAACTCTGCCAGCGCGAAAATAAAGCATTATTATTATTATTATTATTATTATTATTATTATTATTATTATTATGTGTATGTACCCTATATAATTTGTATTTTATTAAAAAATAATTTCATGAAACTTAATAAAAGAATTATGTATCAGAATTAACTCAAATGAGCATGTGCAGTGAGGATCATAATAAAATTGTTAAGCTGTCCAAAATGGTTGAAGTTCTATATCGCGAATTATAAGAGTCTATTGTTTTAATTCAATGTCAGTATAGAAGTGTAATTTATATAAACTGAAGAACGAAACAAATATCTTGTCAACATATCACTGAAAAATTTCAGCTCGGAACATGTACTGTGTGGAATTCTTGCACTTCGAAAATACTCAAGTTTCTGAAATATTGCCTCCCTCATTATACAAATACCAGAGAATTTGTTTACCGTCAATGTTATGTTTACTCAGTATACTGAAGAATTTATTATCATTATGTTTGTTGACTTTAGCGATTCACATGTAGATATTAAGGGCCTTATCCATAGACACTCTTAGGGCTATACTACACGAACGTTAAAAATGTTGCGTTGACAGGCGTTGGTAACGTGTGAAAAATGTATAAACTACACGTTCCGTTAGGGACGCTGTGTTTGGTTTCAGAACTGGAATGGATGTTATACAAGTTGCATAATATGTAGTTCTGTTATGTGTTCAATTTATAAATCTGTCTCAAAAAAAGAGGAAGAGGAGATGGTGAATTCATCCCGCAAACATTAAGAGACTTTCGACAGGAAAGTTTTATAATTTGAAAATCACCGACAGTATTCCGATAAGTTTTTTCTCCATTACAGAAAGTCAATAAAAAGTTCTGATGATCTTTTGAATTTAATTTCTCATAAAATTAGATAAACTGATACTGTAATGAGGAAATCAATTCATCACGTCGAAAAGCTGGTTGTAACATTAAGGCAAGTAATAAAATTTGCCTTAATTTGTAATAATTATATTTTTATTTTATGCATAATATGTTGAAAATTAATAACATTACAAGCTGCAAAAATCAGTACTGACTGAAATTAACAATGAATTCAGAATCATTTGAACCATCGGCAGTAACACTCAACGGCGACATATCTGACAATTGGGACATTCTTGATGTTGCCCGTTGCTCGACAAGCAGGTTTCTGAAGTGTTCAGAAACTTTGAAACGGGCTTCAATTGCAAGTTCTGGAGGTAAATTCTCCATGATTTTGACAAATAATAGGAAAGCTTTGTTTCCATCCTTGTCATTCTCTCTATCGTGTCTTTGTATGGCCACTCTCTCTGATAATATATTTGTAATATCCCTTGTTGCAGTTACTAGAATATTTTCAGATCTTTCTTTTCTTTCTGTCTCTGTCGAGCGAAGAGATGGTCCCGATTTTGTTTGGGTATCGTTTACATTACTCTCATCACCCGAAGTAGCCTGAGGAATAATACCATCCGGTTTGTCTTCCAGTTTAGGTGAAAGTATATTCGAAATGGATTCAATCTCACCAAGAGTAGGTAGTAAAAACTGCATTTTCTTGAAAATATCCAGCCTGTTGTTGACGTTGCGTTGGTGACGAACATGAAGTGTGAATATTTTTGCAAAAGATGGCGTTGCCAACGCAGACCTCTGCGTTGAAACTTCCCAACGTCGAAGCAACGCAACCAAACGCAGCATTTTTAACGCTTGTGTAGTATAGTCATGCAATTATACAAGCGATCATATTACCAAAAACCAAGAATCTATAAAAGAACGTTGTCAACGCAACGTTTTTAACGTTCGTGTAGTATAGCCCTTAGCGCGGGCTTCCGGTGGATGATCAGCGACCTAACGTTTTTCGTATTCATAAAGCAGTGTTAGCGATATGATATGATATGATATGATATGAATCCTGTACTAGTAACCAGACGATAGTCGGGACTAGTTTAGCACGCTCGTAGCGCGGGCTAGCGAAAGATCTATGAATAATACCCTATGAGACTTTTATATAATAGTAACGCAAGGAAGACCGGGATTTTCGAGGCCGATTGTGGATGTTCAGTATTATTAAATGGATTGAAAATAGTTTATTCGGAGCAATGGGGAACATATGTAGTGAGGCTCCCATCTGCTGTCTGTGCTAATATCTCAGGATGATTGCACCAACAAAATATACACTACAGGCTTGGAGCTCAATTTCATTGTAATTATTTCGTAGGAATAAAAATATTAACTTTCATGCATAATATAAAAAGTAAAGGAGCTAATTCCTTTTTCATTTCCTTAACGATTTGTCCCTATTCAGCGGGTCGCTTTTGTTTTGTTTATCGTGTACTTAAAATTAATAAATTAAATTTAAACACAGATTTCGTTCCACCGGGCAATTCTTGTTGCTGAAAGCTCAAGACTTCATCTTTATAGTTGAAGTTGTTTCTCATTCTTTACGATTTTTTATTACAGATTGAACATGCAACATGACAAACTCATCCAGCTCTTATATCTCTTCTGTATTTCCTGCTTCACAACCGCAACCATATTGTCAGATTCGGATGAAAACAATAATCTCGAACATCATTTCTCACAATGTATTATAAAAATCGGAAGAAGATTCAAAGTTGACGACCTTCCAGCAATCATACAAACTCCTAATATATGGGCCACGCATCTTGAAGATCATTATGGCAAGGAAAAGGAAATGAACTCTGTTGGGGACGTATTCATGAATGATATATACAGTTCCCAAATTTGGCAAACGATAATGCAAGGAAATATAAATAACCTTGGTCACGTTCCAGAGGTATCAAATGAATGTATTCGAGTTAAAGATAATGAAGGCACTGTTATATTGCTCTTAAATACGGGAAATTCCTTGCAGCAATATGATTTACTTAGAGTAATGCTTACTAGATTGATGTCAAGGCCTTGGAACCCTCGGGCCCGATATATCATTGCTTCAATGGGAATGATTTATTCACGAATTCTCCAAGTGCATGTTGTACATAAAATACTCCAGACTCTAAAGGATATAAATATATTGGATGCAATTATTCTTCTTCCTCAACCAAATCCAGATGGAAAACTGTTTGCTATCGATATTTTCACTTGGATTCCTGAAGGATCGAATATTTGTCAGAAGAATATGGATGCTTTTAAACATATGGACTCGTGCATGATACCGCAATATAATTTCTCAAAATATCAAAATCTTTTTCCATCTAAAGAGATTCATCATGCTGAAGGTTGTAAAGTGCGATTTCATTTGACACCTTACTTGCCTTTTACAATATTTAGCCATGATCCTGGACTCATACTAAAAGGATCTGAAATTGGATTTTGTGAAATAGTTGAAAAAATAATGGGCATTACAGTTTTGTGGTACACCCATTACTCGCAAGGATCACCTCTCTTGAATGTGTATTATGGGAAAAGGGATGTTTATGGGCCGGTGATAGTGTCTTGTGTGGTTAACAATTTTTACGATGTTTCGTACCCACATGGAATTGATTCCGAAATTTGGGTTGTACCAAAAGGGAAAAGAGTTCCAAGGTGGCACGGAATATACAAAGCATTCAAGCCTAGTATCTGGTTGCTAGTTATAACGTCTTATATTACAGCATGTATTGTGTTCCTTTTACTTTCGTATTTGGACCAAAAGTTGGGGATCAAAAACAAAATGAGGGATTCAGTAGATATTTCAGTAATTTTTCTACGTACCTACCTTACACTTTTAGGATCAAGTGTGACAGATGTAAGTAAAGGAACATTCAAGTTATTCTTTATTGTGTGGTTACTGTACTGCATGCATATTAACACGGCTTATCAGTCGATGTTGATAGAATTCTATTCAAATCCAGGAAGGTTTCCAACTCTGAAATCTGTGAAGGAGATGGATGATTCAGGAATTGCAATTTGCAAACCAGACAAAAATGCTTCATATTCGGCACTTGATGGAAATTTGACACATTGCTTTTATCGAATTGATAGTGGTGAAAATGTGCTTTCGAGTGGCACAGACAGTCTCTTGAATATATATCCAATACATACGATGCTCTAAATTGTGAAGCACTAGAAGAAAACATGAAAACTTTTCATTTATCATTAATATTTCGGAGAGGAAGTCCATATTTTAAGCCGTTTGAAGTGACTTATCAGAGACTAGTTAGTGCTGGTTTAATAAATTTGTTTGTTAAACGAAATGGAAAGCTGCGGTCAGAAGATTTTGGCACAAGAGGTAACCATGAAGTCCAGGCTTTCAGCTTTTCTCACATTCAGGGACCATTATATGTGTTGCTTGTGGGATATTATTTTGGTTTTATTGCATTTTTGCTAGAGATACTATATTCACAAACATTGCGTAAGTTGCGTGAATTATTCGTGAAATTGAAGTAGATTGATTCAATAATAATATTGTCATTTGTTAATGATAAAATTGGTATCTAATTGAATTTGTTTGAGTGTTATCTGTAGAATATAAAATGTTGTGACAAAGAGAACTGAAAATATTCGAATTTGGAGTAATCAACACTTCATTCTTATTCATATTTTATACGACATATTTTGTTCTTATTATTGGAATGTTTTAAATTCTTGTTATTGATTCTATTTTGTATTATTTTTCCTTATCATGAATAACTTCACTGCACTTCTTCATTTTTAACTAGAAATTTC
Source organism: Periplaneta americana (assembly GCF_040183065.1). NCBI lineage: Eukaryota > Metazoa > Arthropoda > Insecta > Blattodea > Blattidae > Periplaneta > Periplaneta americana. The sequence goes on from NC_091118.1 coordinate 52,792,517, forward strand.
ACTCCCATGATTATATCTTTCCTCTTCCTAATTAGTTTCAGCATCATTCTACCTTCTCTCCCTCTTTTCAACACAGCTTCATTTTTTTTGTCTGTCCACTTCACATGTTCCATTCCTCTCCATATCCACATTTCATACAGTTCTATTCGCATCTCTCCAGTTCGTCGTAATATCCATGTTTCTGTCCCATACATTTGCAAAGTCCATACAAAGCACTTCACTGGTCTCTTTCTTAGTTCTTTTTCCAGAGTCCACAGAAAATGATACTTTTTCTTTTAAAAGATATCTTGGCCACTGCTCTCTTCCATTAGACTTCCTGGCAGTAGCTCATGTTACTGCTTATAGTACACCCCAAATTTTTAAACTGTACAATTGCTCTTTCCCCATTTAGATTTCGCAAATTTATCTTCTGTAATTTTTTTCATATGACCATGCTGTTCGTCTTAGTTGCATTTATCTTCATCCCATACTGTTTACAGCTGTCATTTGGCTCCAGTAGCACATCCTTTAGTATCATTTCCTCTTCTGCTAACAACGCCATATCATCAGCAAATCTTCTACATTTCATTCCTCTTCCTCCTACTATTACTCCTCGCATGTTCTGAAAACAGTTCTTTACTAAATTCTCCAAGTAGATGTTGAACAGGGTAGGTGACAAAAGACATCCTTGGCGTACTCCTCTCCCAAATGATGATTTGAATTATGTACAGGCTTCGAGACTTTGGACCCGATACAATAAATTTACTGTGCATGCACTATAGGTTGTTGACTTGCTGCAGGTAGATAGAGATGTGTTGAGGTAACAACGTTGCTATTTAGAGTAGAGTACGGTAGTGTGGGGAAACACACACGTATGTACATTCTGAAAGTAAATATACATTACACAACTATAATGTCAAAAGAATGTGAAAAACATTTATTCTCCTGTCTTTTATAAGCATTTGTGTTTAATTATACACAGTGTTAATGGTGGAAATAAACATGTAGCGATTTTAATTTTTTCATTTATCCTATTGGTCAGTTTTAGGAAGTGCAGTTACAGTACCGAATTGCAATGTACTACAAGATACATTCTCAGTGTCTCAGATGTAAATCTTTTTCGGTTATCTGCCAAAGTTTGTACTGTAGAAAGCTGCGCTCTACGTCGCATGACATGATAGGAGCAAAACGAGGAAACCTAATAGCATTGCAGTCTCTAAGAGACAGTCCTTTATTCTCGGTTGACTCTATGTTCACAAATTTGCTGTTTATTTTACATAATGTTCCATATCCGTTATTTTTACATAAAATTGACTTCCACTTCTGTCTTACACGTTCAATAAGCGGTGTACTTGATGTCTCATTAATTCTCTGCATCATTTTCTAAATTAATTTGAGGGCTTCCGGCATCTCTTGCTCTGACTTTTCTAACCATGTAATAGTTTCAGACACAGTTTGAAAATAGGTTAGTATGAAAACCAAATTATTCGTCAGAACCTTCAAATCCAGAGCGTTTTCTTTTGCGTATTTGTTGGCATTCATTCTACAGTACCCCCACCCACTGTTCGCTTTACCACTATACTCAGTACGCCGTTATGTGGATTTTCCACTGAACTGCTCTATTGGGTCCGAAGTCTCGAAGCCTGATTATGAAATAGATGACGAAGGTGATGTCGGTGGCGTATGATGCATTTGAGACAATAAGCACGTTTTCTTTATTAATGCATAGGCCTATGTTACAAAAAATTCTGTCTTGCTTTCCTTCACCTTTGAATAACAATGGTAATAGTATTTAGTATGTTCCAAAACGTTTCATATAATGAGTATAAGATACATACTTTGTAACTTTTAGTTGTGAACAAATTGCTCACAACATACATTAAAGCAAGTGACGACAATTTGTCCCGCCACTTGCAAAACCGTTGTAGCTTATGAACATTTCAATAATCATAATATGTGTGTTTCCAAACATTTTTAAAAGAATTGACACTCACGAGCTACAGTGATATTGTGTGAATACAAATGAAATATTTACAAATCTTGTAGTGTTTACAAAATGTTTTCTTATTTTATAACATATATAAAAGTGGATATAAAATGTGTCGCATATGGTTTGATAAGTGTTTTATACATGACTAATTTCGTCTACAATTGCAGTGTTCAAGTATTTTCGAGTAATCACCACTGTATTGCTTTTGTGTGTTTTGAATATCATGTCTTATTAATTTCAAGTCTATATCCTATCCCTGTTCTGTGTTTATATTATTGTTTGTTTTATATGGTTGTAAAAATTAAATGTATGAGTAAATAAACATGTGCACTTACATTGTGTAAATAAATATGAATAAATTATTTATTTGCATAGCATTGGTAATTGGATCCAAAAATATTACTGAATGCATATAAGCAAAACTTCCAGTGCTTTAGGATTAAAATGATGATAACTGTGGATGACGGTAAAGGAATAGAATACTTACAATGTACGTATAAGTTCTCCAACATTGGGCTTTCTGCAACTCGTTTTGCGTACTTAAATGTGTTTATGACCTCTGAATTAAAATCCAAGTTACTGTTAAAGTGAAGCCCTGCGGTGACAGAGTGGCTAGACATTCAGCCTGAGACGGAGGCGGTCCCGGTTCGAGTTTCGGTCATGTATGGAAATTTAGTAGGAAAATGCATAACGACACTTTTGGCAAAGTCGCAGTTGGGGGTTATCTCAGGGTTCTCCCGTTTCCACATATCAGACGTCTATATTATTTCGTCAACATTTCTCCATTTGGTCATAATTCCATAGCGTTCCCCGAACACGGGCTGGCGACGCGCTGAGGAAGTTGTCCTAGGGATAAAGTGGGTTGCATGCCCGAAAACTGGGTCACAGCGAACTTTATTCAAGTCAGCATGTATCCGTTTGAGAATGTGTCTAGCTAGAGGGTTAGCCGATTGTACAGGGACATCATTTTATTTTTACTTCAATTTTTATTGTACCTGAGTTTTTAAATTTACTTCACTCCCACCCCTTCTACTAATGAAGTTCCAACTGTACTTCACACAGAACCAAGGCCGCATATAGTAAGCAGTACTGAGTTAGTGAGTATAGTATGTTCCAGAAATATGTTCGCGTTTTCCAGTGACGAAAGAGCTTTCAATATTGAATCATATTTTCGCACAATCCGTTTGGCTACGTCGCATCCTGATTTCCCCCACCTGCTTCTGTTCGCCCCTCTGTCAAAGCTGGGCTGTCTTAGCTCTTTTCTGAAAACATTAATTTCTGTTAGGAATTGGACGTTTACGTAATATTATACAACTGTTTAAAATAACTTAAATAAAATGGCCTCGTTAAGTAAATAACTGTCACGTGATTTCCCCCTCTCTAAGATCCTGTGGCATAACCACTTGGACGGACAGTAGATAGCACATCTGAGTAATTTTATCTTTTCGGATCGAGCAGAAGTGAAGATTGAATTTACAGTACGTAAGGTACTCTTTTATAGAGTAGGTACAAAATTATATCAACATGAGTTACAAGTACGAAGGACGAAACTGGCAATTGGAATTAGATGCAATAGTCTATAGTGCGATAATATGCACTAAAGAACTGAAGCCTGTATAGAAATGAACGGCCACCATTTTAAGAAATGTGTTTAAATATTCATATTATGATTATTTTTCAATTTATTTTTTTCTCTATATTGTACGCTAATGTGCTGTAGACAGTATAATATACACTGCATAGTGAATACGCTATCATGGATAACTCAGTTCGTGAGTAAAAACGCTTATTCTTAATACTGTACTGTATTTTGATTAAACAAAAACCTAATGAAAATCATCGAACTCAAAATCGCGATATTTTATAGCTTACGTAAATGGATGAGCTACTTTCCTTCCCTCCTATACCTAGTAGAGTGATCTGTTTGTGTTTTACGCCAGTATCATCGAACTGCAGTCGTGGAAGCGGTAGCGAACGGTATTTCCGGTTCTCTAAAGGTATAGCCAGGTTAATATTAAACATGTTAATAAAAACACATTGCACATTGTAACTTCGCAGTGCTGGACCGAAGTGCCCCCTCTCGACATTTGATTCCAACTACTAAAATGGAATTCGAATACGGTTCAGATCTTACCTGCAGGCTCGAATTTATATCGCTAACGAGTACGCTATATACAGGATGAACAGTAAGTAATGTCTTTTATTTTGGTTATTGTACCTATAGTAAAGGGAAAAAATGTTAAATAGGCCGAACATTTTGATGAATTGTGAAGTTTTCCGGATGTGTGTATATTTAACATACATGATTTGTTGGATAATGCAACGCTATTATCGTTACGGGACTCCCAATTGTAGTGGTGTTCTGAAGAATCACTTCGCCTGTCTCATTTTATATAGAGCAGGCTTGGAGAACTGGGTGACAATTGTGGCGTTAAGTCACTCATCGGTTACATCACTCACCCCTTCCATCCATCCCCGCGTCATTGACTTGGTAGGGATGGGGGTTTGTATTACAAATTATATTATGTTATATAGTTCTCTCGGCATGACTACTTGCCAGGATGATGATGATGATGATGATGATGATGATGATGATGATGTCTTCCTCCCGAATTACGTTTCCTTTCATTTCAGTGCATATTACGTTTGTTATTATATTTTAAAAATAATTACACAGTATTGCTCAGTATAATTGAGTAACATCATACTTCCCAGTATTATTTTTGTTATAGAGTGTAAGTTGTAAAATTCTAAATTGATATTGTAAAATTCCTATGGTGGAAAATGTTTGATTAAATTCTGATGTAACTATTAAAGAAAGTGATATTGAAAAAGTAATGAGTGTGTAACTGCCTATCAGATTATTCTTTATCCCGTAAATCCAAATGCAAATGCATGCTTGCGACGTAGTTTTTAATGAGATACTCAAGGTAGCTAGCTGTAAGTGCAAGCGTAGCAAGTATGGAAAACTTACCGCTCCACCTTCTTCTTCCTCTGATGGACAAACAGGTTACACTGGAAGATTTACATATTTACAAATGGATTTTAGAAAAACCGGTGATTTATTTCCGAACTCAAATATGTCCGTTATCGGTCCCTATTCCTCAGAAAGATTAATCAGTCCCTATCTTCATGTTCCAACTCCCTCAAACCTTTTTAACATTATTCTCCCATATATATCTCGGCCTCCTCTAAGGTCTTTTCTCTCATGTCTTTCAACTAACTTTCTATACGCATTTCTGGATTCACCCACATGTGATACATGCCCTACCATTCTCAAACGTCTGGATTTAATGTTCAAAATAATTTTGTTAGTTCAAGAATACAATTCGTGCAGTTCTGCGTTGTGTATACCTAATTTTTTCTATTTTCCTCTAACTCCATGCCTCTTATCCCCAAATATTTTCCTAAGTACCATATTTTCGAACAACATTAACCTCTGTTCCTCTCTGAAAATGAGCCCAAGTTTCACAACCTACAGAATAACCGGTAATATAACTGTTTTATAAATTCTAACTTTCAGTATTTTAGAGGGCAGACTGGATGACAAATTTTTTGAAGCGAATAATAGCAGGCTTTTCGGACATTATTCTCATTTTAATTTCTTCTCTGGTTTCATTTATATTTCTTACTGTTGCTGTAATAATAAATTTCGAAATTCTATACTTCCATTTCGAACTTTGTTCTGGTCACAAGATATAATCATATTTTTGTCATATCCTATCTCCTTACTGGCTTCAAGTAAAATTCCTGTGTTTTCCCTAATCGTTTGTAGATTTTCTTCTAACATATTCACGTCATTCACATAAACATGCAACTGATGTATCCCGTTCAATTCCAAAGTTTCTCTATAATCCTAGACTTCCTAATGGCATATTGTAGCTCAAAGTTAATAAGTAAAAGTCATAGTGCATCTCTTTGCTTTAGCCCGCAGTGAATTGGAAAAAGTATCAGACAGCAACCGGCCTATACGTACTCTGCTGTAAGTTTCACTGAGACATATTTTGAATAATCGGACTAGTTTCTCGCGAACACCAAACTCAATACGAGTATTATAATATAAAACATCTGTCTTAACCCTGTCATATCCCTTCTTGGAATATATGTCCACAACTGATGTACCCTGCCTTTATACTCCTATTTTGCTGTAATATTTGTAGGATACAAAATATATTATCACGCCTATAATCCCATTAATGATCCACAATAGTTTCATATGCAAATGGATTTAATCTTCTCGAAAGAATATAGTTCAAAATTTTGTACGGTGCCAGTAGAAGTGATATTAATAGAAATTTACAACATTTAGTTTTCCCCCCTTCTTAAAGATAGCTACAATTATGGATTCACTGTATAATGCGTTTCAAATGTATTAATACAGTGCTCTATTTTATGGGAAAAGTAGATTATTGAGGAACCCAGGCGTACACTTACCAGCTTGCATCGGCACACAGTGGTTCAAAACGGAAATTTAGCGGGACAAACTAATTTTTCGAATACCTAAGAGATTGTTGTGAAACTTTACAGAGTAGTTGGTATATTTGTTTCGTGTACAAACTCTAATTACGTTGGTATAATGGGAACTATCCCTTACAGGATACTTCAATGAGACAAATTTAGTAATTTTCTCCCATCTAACAGATTTTCATGAAACTGTATACAGTAATTACAGACTGCTTATTTGTTTTGTGTACAAACTCTGATTTACTTTCTTATGAGAAGAACATCCTTTTGTAGGGTGGTGTATTTACACAAAATTAGACCTAATATACCTTGTGCCTAAGAAGTTTTAATTTTAAAAAGGGAGGTTTCGATATAAATATTTTCTTTTCTTAATATTTCCGCGGATTTTTCACAAATTGTAATCTTATTGTACGGCATTATTTCTTGAAGAATATCGTTGGATTTTGCCTAAGTAAATTTTAAGTGGAATCTGTTTTGTTTTTGAAACTCAATTGAGGCACGGCTGCCAGTAACATATCAGAGCCCGTCGCATTCAAGTTTTTGAATAATGCTTGTTTATAAAGTGAGTGACTGGAACTATCTTCACACCTCATCTTCTATAGTTCTCTTTTCTTCCCGTAACATTTAACCAAATAAATTTACTGTCCAATCGTATAATTCATTTTCCAAACTATTACTTAATACATAAGCTACAGTCATACACACGTTCCGATACACTTCTCAGAAGGAACTAACTGCTGGGATGTTTTGTAGAACTGGCTTCCCACTCTGCGTTCGGGAGAGCAGGAAGTCGATCGGCGGCGGCGAAATGATGCGAAGTTACCTCGCAAAACGAGAACACTATATTAGTTAAAATTGTGTCAGAAAAACATATAAAAATTGTGTTCAAGATATTTTAGCAAATTTGTATTTAAGAAAAATACGTTAGAAGAACTTTGAAGCTATCTTCATAACTGCCGAGATATATATACGATATTATATACATTAATCCACGCACACACGCACATATATACTCGTACATACGTGCATACAGACATTCATACATAGATGCATACATACATACATACATACATACATACATACACATATATTTTTATCCACTATTCAAGAATCAAGCTATTTCTTTTAAAAACACTTAAATTCAGTTATATCTGCCTTATTTTGAGGATTTTCTTTGAATTTTCCAGAATGAATGGCATTGCCATGATTATTCCTTGTCTATCTGATAATGTGCTGCATAGAAATCAGTTCATGAAACAAGTAAATGAAAGCGAAATTGCGTGGAAATTATACAACTTTTTCTGTATATCTACGTATTAAATATAACAGGAAGAAGTTGTAATCTAATGTGAAATAATAATTAGAAAACATAGAAAAACTTTATGATTTCTCCACGACAAAGCATCATGCTACTAGATAGGGTAGTTTAGAGTCTAATGAGATAGGATAAGGTAAGGTAATGTTGAAACATCCATAAACGACACAGAAGTATGGTACTCGTGCTTATTACGGCAGTTGGTATAGCATTACAGCACACATATCCACCCTAAAACCCATCGGATCACATCCATTCTGCCTGACGGTCGACTCACAACTGCATTACGCGCTACGCGTAACATCGCTCGCTGTGTGATACGTATACATCACACTGCCATCCAGTGACGCGACCACATACTGTGGATCCATACAGCACACTACCATCTTATTTCGTGACAGTATCGATTGACTTTGGAGGAAAAATTGCTGCCATGACTTTTACTCCAATTCTCGTGTACACATTTACCACAGGACATATATTTTCAGAATATGCAGGTTATTGCTTTCACATGTTAAATATTAGGTACTATATCTTGTTGACAATTTTCAGCCTATTGTGGGCCATCCTCAGCACTCATTGGTCTTGGTCCTCGCGTATATGACACAGGCGTATACAAACTCGAATGCAACACCGGCAACAACTTTTACATATCACAGAAAGGCAGATCATTTCAAACACGTTACAAAGAACACATAACAGACATAATAAAATTACAAAATACTTCCACATACACAGAACGCATCAGAAATACTAACTACACCTACAGCAACATAAACACATACAACGAAATTCTAGATATTGAACTGAAAAACCAGGAACTAAACACCAGAACAATACGGAAAAATACAGGCACACAGAAACACATCACATAGAATTCTCAATACACAACTCAATTTCAGAACACACACACTCTTTGACTTCTCATTACAGTACATAAATATACACTCACAGGAAAACAAACAAAAATCGCGAAACCAGGACCAATCAGTTCAGAGGGTAGCTCACAACAGGTTGAAACTAATGAACAGGGTACTGTATCTATTTAAGATTGAAAGCAATAAATTGCGTATTCCGAAGTGATACAGTGTTAAAAATTTTTGTAATCAAGATGCATAAATTTTCCGTTCAGCCTGTACGTTAAAATATATATAGGTTTAATGTTTTCAAAGCACTCTTCTTCCATCTAGTGAAGTGCCACTTCTGTATGTCCGGGACAATCAGTAATCATAACTGTGGTCACTAAAAGCAAATATTGATTCCCTTAGATTATTTCGCAACGTCCTTTTGTGTCAAATACGTTTCCAGTGGTCTGAAGTCACATAGGCGTCCTTGTATCTTTTGGGATTACACGCAGTCCAGAAGAAAGTATTCAAAGATAACAGTAAAAAGTATTTAATTGCAATGAATATGTTTTTAATTTACAGTAGCTTCATAATATCTCTTCCGGTGGGAAATATTTCTATCTATCCGGTAGTATGTAATTGTTAGTGAAGTGTAATTATTTCTATCAATTTTCTGAGGTGGACATAGCGGTGATTTATTGTTATTATTATTATTATTATTATTATTGTTATTACTACTACTACTACTACTACTACTACTACTACTACTACTACTACTACTACTACTACTACTAGGCGTACCCGTCTCTCTGCAGCGCTTGTTAGAAATAAATATAAATTAATTTACATAATTTAATTAGGGCATTTGGTCCAGGGAATATTCGTGTTTGAGAGAGGAACAAATCGTTTAATGTGTTACTAAATTTAAATTGTATTTAAATAATTAAAATTCGATCATTTTTGTCCAGAGACCATTGATAATTCCTTTAATATGTTCCTTAGAACATATGTTTAGAACATGTGTTTAGAATGTGTGGGCGTATCAGTGGCCTCTCTTTACTCTTGTTGAGTTCCTGTTTTATTGTGTGTTGTAGATGGCTTGTGTTCATGTAACTGATTATAGACTTTGATTAACGTTTTTGGTATTGGTCATTGAGGTGGTGATAAATCATGGCAGGTATCTTTCCAATCCGGCATTTGCCTTTATGATTAAGGGAAATCATGAAAAACCCCAGTCAGATTGGTCGGCCACGGGGTTTGAACCCGGGACCTCCCGAATGTGTATCTCAAACGCTACTTTCTGAGCCAACTCGCTCGGTTGTATATCATTGTTTACCCAATATAAAAAATTGAGGTATCCTACATAAATATTATTTTAAGAAACTCAGGAAACGAATATGGGTAAATTATGATCGCATGAACGCCATATCGTGTCGCCTTTTAAAATAACTCAGCTCCAGTGATCTCTATGGTAAAATGCTTATTTATTATGTACTGTATTTTTGGTCGAGTAGAAATACTCATCTTTACGACAAAACTCTTAACTATTATGTTCTGTGAACAATAAGAAGCTTAAGTGTATAAAATTAGAGCATTTTATGTGGACGAAATAAAGTTGCTATAATGAAGTTATACAGTAATTCGACAGAATATCATCTTTTCTCTGCGTAAAGATCTATTTTAATCTTACCTTAGTTCTCATATGTAGCATTACATCCATTTAGAGAAACTTCAAATTTCGAATAGTGAAGGAATTATCCAAATCGGTTATTAGCTTCTCAGGTTACTGCATACAAACACACAAACATTCTCTGTAAATTAATATTGATAAATATCAAGGCCGCCTTAATTAGACGGAGTCATTTGTTTTGATTTCATTATAGCCATCGTCGTTGTTCCTAAAATAACTCTTATGTGACATATTTATCGATTTTCAGATTTTTGCTCTATTAAGTAACTTAAATAGTGATACAACAAATAATATGCAATTATGTTTCTTTCTTTCGAAAATGTAAGAATTCACGATCTCCTATTTACCATTGCCATGGAATTAATAAATATTTTTTTTTCTTCCTATTGAAAATTTTATATTTTGCACATAGGATTGCAGGAATAACGACGCTATAATTTGAGGCGGCGGTGAAAATGTGTTGTATTATCTCAAAAGTCTTGTATATCCTTAATTATCAGTCCAATAAAAATTTTGCATAGAATGAAACTTATCGCAAATAATTTTTAAAGAAACTCTTGTTTTGTAACATTTTCCAAAAAAAGCAATAATAAGTGAGATATTTCGATTTGTTTGATTAAGACTACCTTATAACCTCCATTTAAATTAAGTATTTTGAATGCCATATAGCCAGTACTCTAAGTTACAACGAACTTAATTTATATCCCAATTTTCATCGAAATCCGTTCAACCATTATCGCGTGAAAAGGTAACAAACATCCAGACAGACAGACATGCAAACAAAAATTTGAGAAAGCGATTTTCGGTCTCACTACGAATAAATTATACATGTTGACGCCAATTATTTTTGGAAAAGCGAAAATTAACAGAAAAATTACAGTTACAGATTTATTTTTAGTATAGATTATATTATATTATATTATATTATATTATATTATATTATATTATATTATATTATATTATATTACATTATATCATATTGTCGTGTGTTTACACCTCCTTATTCTTTTAGGCTCTGAAGAATGAAAATAACACTCACGTACAAAATATACTGTCATGTTTATTTAAATCCATCTTATGAGCAGCAAAAGATTCTCACAATAAGTGAAAAACATCTAAATTCTAGATTGGCTCAGTTTCTATTTCACTATATAGTTTTCATCCAGAGAGTAAAAACGAATAATCATTGTTTTTCTTTCATTTACACGGTTTTTAATTTTTAGACTGAACTTTTTGAAAAAGATTGATACATTTTATCATAGTGAAATTCATATTTTTATTTTATTCCACCTGGGATCGAAACCAGCGTTTGACAACCGTCTGCAACTTTTTTATCTGCCTCCATTAGAATGTTTGCTTGTTAGAATTATTGCAGCAGCTGTGATGTTGCCAAATACTTCAAAGAAACACAACGATTTCCTCTAAAGCGGTTAGTATTACAGATAAATCTTGATTAGATTTTTCAAACTTTCCTCATGATCTATTACCACTTTTCATTGGGTGTAGATGTGATCACCCATTCTGTATAGTCTACTAGTAATGTATGTGTGCGTACTTTTCCAAACAGGAGTCATTAGATTTTCATGAAATATAATTAAATTGTATGTCAGGATTATCCCAAAGGAACATGTACAGTGAGGGATATAATAAAATTGTTAAGCGGTCGAAAATGTTTGAGATTCATATCGCGAATTATAAGAGTCTATAGTTTAATTCCATGTCAGTATTGATATATAATATACACACAGAAGAAGGAAGGGAATATCTTATCAACATATCACGGACAATTTTCGTCTCGGAATATGTGCAGTGTGGCATTCTTGCAGTTAGGAAAAACTCAAGTTTCTCAACTATTGCGTCCCTCATTAAAAAAATACCAGTGAATTTGTTTATCATCAATGATATTATGTTTACTCAGTACATTGAAGAATTTAGTATCATTATGTTTCTTAATTTTGGCGATTCACATGTGGATATTATGAGACTTTTATATAATAGTAACGTAAGGAAGACCAGAATTTGCGAGGCCGATTGTGGATGTTCAATTTAATTAAATGGATTGAAAATACTGGGTGTTCAGTTCAAAATGTGTCATGGCTCGCTATATGCCGTCATGTGGCTAGCTGATGAGCCTAGAGAATTCAATCTTCCTACACTTCCGCAGCTCAGGTGTATAATCTAAGAGGCAGAGAAGTTGGCTAGCTAGTACGGCGTTCATTCTGAAGAGTACGTGCCGATACGTACGGTAACGCCGGTAGTGGCAGGAATGTGAACTGTTTGGAAATACGTACTGTCGGGATATGGGGAGAGGGTTAAGACGATTACTTACGTATTTGTTGACATTAACTTCGACGGTCAACATGGACACGGAGCATTTGATTTGTGTTGTGGAATGTTACCGTACGCAACCGATGATAACAAATACCCTGCGTACGACTTGCCGGCGCAAAACACAGTTCGAAAGAGGTTATGGTAGCACACAGACCGTACAGACCGCCATCTGTTGCTACGACGTTCAAGTTATACAGTACACGTTCTCAAGTTCAGATTGAAGAACGCCTTAAATAATAGGCAACTTCTCTAACATATAAACTGAAACTCGCTTCAAATCGGTGACCCAACGACGGTGACGTCATGACACACTTTGAATTGAACACCCAGTAGTTTATTAGACGCAATGAGGAACATAGTCTTGCTCCCATCAGCTGTCTGTGCTAATTTCTCAAAATGATTGCGCTAACAAGAAAATACACCACAGCCCTGGGAGCTGTAGCTGTAGGAATAAAAATGCTAAATTTCATGCATAAAGTAAGGAACAAAGGAGTTAATTATATTTTCATCTCCTTTCCGTTTTGTCTCTATTCAGCGAGTCGCTTTTGTTTTGCTCATCCCGTACTTCAAATTATTGGAAATAAATGCAAACACAGATTTTGTTTCACTGAGCAAATATTCTTACGGAAAGCTTAAGTCTTCATCTTTATAGTTGTAGTTGTTTCTCATTCTTTACGATTTTTTCTTACAGATTCGACATGCAAATTGCCAAACTCAACGAGCTCTTATATCTCTTCTGTATTTCCTGCTTCACAACCCCAACCATATTGTCAGATTCGGATGAAAACAATAATCTCGAACATCATTTTTCACAATGTGTTATAGAAATCGGAAGGAGATTCAAAGTTGATGACCTTCCAGCTATCATACAAACTCCTAATATCTGGGCCACGCATCTTCAAGATTATTACGGCCAGGAAAAGGAAATGAACTCTGTTGGGGACGTATTCATGAATGATATATACAGTTCCCAAATTTGGCAAACGATAATGCAAAGAAATATGAATAACCTTGGTCATGTTCCAGAAGTATCAAATGAATGTATTCGAGTTAAAGATAATGAAGGCACAATTATATTACTCTTAAATACAGGAAATCTCTTTCAGCAATACAATTTACTTAGAGTAATGCTGGCTAGATTGATGTCAAGGCCATGGAACCCTCGAGCCCGATATATCATTGCTTCAATGGGAATGATTTATTCACAGAATCTCCAAGAGCACATTGTGTATAAAATGCTCCAGATTCTAAAGGATATAAATATATTGGATGCAATTATTCTTCTTCCTCAACCAAATCTAGATGGAATACTAACTGCTATCGATATTTTCACTTGGATTCCTGAAGGACCGAATATTTGTCAGAACAGTATGGATTCATTTAAACATATTGACTTGTGTATGATACCGCAATATACTTTCTCAAGATATCAAAATCTTTTTGCATCTAAAGAGATTCGTCATGCTGAAGGTTGTAATGTGCGATATCATATGACAACTCACATACCTTATGCGATCTTTATGAATAGTCCTGAATTCAAAATAGCAGGACCTGAAATTGAATTTTGTGAAGTAATTGAAAGAATAATGGGCTTAACAATTTTGTTGTACATCCACAACACACAAGGACCACCTATTCTCAATATATATTATGGGAAAATGGATGTTTTTGGACCGACATTAGTGTCTTGTGGGGTTAACAATTTTTACGATGTTTCATACCCACATGGAATTGATTCCGAAATTTGGGTTGTACCAAAAGGGAAAAGAGTTCCAAGGTGGCATGGAATATACAAAGCATTCAAGCCTAATATCTGGTTGCTAGTTATATCGTCTTATATTACAGCATGCATTCTGTTCCTTTTACTTTCGTATTTGGATCAGAAGTTGGGGATCAGAAACAAAAAGAAGGATTCAATAGATATTTCAATCATTTTTCTACGTACGTACCTTACGCTTTTAGGATCAGGTGTGACAGATGTAAGTAAAGGAGCTTTCAAGTTATTCTTTATTGTGTGGTTACTGTACTGCATGCATATTAACACGGCTTATCAATCGATGCTGATAGAATTCTATTCAAATCCAGGAAAGTTTCCAACTCTGATATCTGCTAGGGAGATTAATGATTCAGGAATTGTAATTTGCGAATCAGACAAAAATTTTACATATTCGAAATTTCTTCGAAATGTGAAACATTGCTTAGATAGTATTAATAATGGTGAAAATGTCGCCTTCCAGTGGTACAGAAAGTCTGCAGAGCATATGTCTAATAATTTAGATTATAATAATTGTAAAACACTAGAAGAAAACTTGGAAACGTATCATATATCATTAATATTTCGGAGAGGAAGTCCGTATTTTAAGCCGTTTGATGTGATTTATCAGAGACTAGTTAGTGCTGGTTTAATAAATTTATTTGTAAGACAAACTGAAAAGTTGCGGTCAGGAGATTTCGGCACAAAAGGTAACCATGAAGTCCAGGCTTTCAACTTTTCTCACATTCAGGGGCCAATATACGTGTTGCTTGTGGGATATTCTCTTGCTCTTATTGCATTTTTGCTAGAGATACTATGTTCACCATCATTGCGTAAGTTGCGTAAATTATTCAGGAAATTAAAGTAGATTCATTCCATTGTAATAATAATAATAATTTGATTTTTTAATGACAGAAATTCATCTGTGATGATCGTCATTTCACTTTGATTTATTTGAGTGTTGTCTGTAGATTATAAAATCTTGTGAACAACACAACGGAAAGTATTACAATTTGGAATAACCACCAGTGTATTATTTTGTGCGAGATCGTGCGTATTTGCTTGTTTTCCGCACAGAACCAATACGCGGTAAGTGTGAAATACCACATTCAGTATTCCCAACGTAACACACATAACAATTTCCCTCTTCTTACCGCTTAAGCGCGACATTCATTTTACTGCTTTATTCTTTTATCATATTATTTTTAGAGACGTTTAACATAGTAATAATTATAAATTGGAAACTTACCACTGCAATTTCACCTAAATTGCAATGTTAGTTATTTTTTTAAATATTTGCAAAAATTAAGTAAAGTCTACTACTCCACGAAACTTATTGCATTCCTGATACAAGTAACATTAAGGAAGCCGTGAAAAAATCAACGAGATCCCAGATGCCGATGTTATTACTGCAATATGTTATATAAATAATATTGTTAAAATATTAAAATGAAAAATAAATCATTACATAACCTTACCGTTTGTTTTAAGTTCGCATTTAAAGACTGGGGGAAAAAAAGATAGACGTATATCACGGCCTGCTGAGTATAGTAAACACAGAAAACATTTTCCAGCAACAATGTTGAAGAAAGATATTTTGGTGTTCCGAAGTTGGCGTCATTAAATAGAAACCAACATGGAGATTTCATTGCAACTAATTAGAAATTCGTCTTTCAGATATGTCATAAATGATCTTCGCACAAAATAATGTACGATACACGAGCGGTATGTTTGTTTTCATGTTCTCGGAAATTAAAAAAGCTCAACTACGTTTCGCTTTTTCAATCTTTTCCTCGACCATGAAAACGACAACATACCGTTCTTGTAACGTATATTACTAATACGTATTTATGCGATTTCTTTTGTTATTATTATTGGAATGTTTATAACTCCTTTCATTGACATTTTTATTGCCTTTCACTATTATCATAAATACTTTCACTGCATTACTTCATTTTGACTAATAAATTGCACTCCCATAATTATACTACTTTCATAACATGCAAAAAATCCTGATTTACTTTAATTTTCGGTATGTGTAGTGAAATAGGAGTTATTGATATAGTAACAGATATTAAGTGTCATTCTATAACAATTACATATTTGTATTAATGGTCAAGTTATTTCCTTTCAAATTAATTACTTATAGACGAGAATAGAAAAGTGGTCCAACCCTGAGAATATACTACTTTTATAGCAATATTCTTTGCAAAGTAGATGGTGTAGGTTGGTCTTTGAATTTTTGGTTCAAAATTGCTGTTCACATAATATGTATTATGCGCTTTCTCTAGGTAGGAATCATATTTGTGAGAATAGCGAGGTCTTTTACCTCCGTGAATCTTGAAGATTTTTGTATCTGTACATTTACTACTGCAGATATTAAAATCTTGAGGATATATAAATTCTACTTGGAAAGAGAATAGGTCTATTTGCAAATATGAAACTGTACTTGTTGATATGTAAATTAAAATTTTCAGTTGTTTTGCTAAGCACATAGTCTTTTGTTGTTTGTATTTGTTTCCGCTAATTTCTCAAGTAACTGTCTATTTGATCCCTTCTCTTTGGCATTATTTATTTTTTAATTTCTATTGACAATGCTTTTGAGAAAATATGTATTGTGCGCTTTTCTTTCGGAATGAAGAATATTTCTGAGTATAGCGAGGACTTGTAAGTCCTTGAATCTTGAATATGTTTGTACATTTATCTTGAGTATATATAAACTCGATTTGGAAAAAGATTAGACCTATTTTCACACATGAAACTGTAGGCCCTACATGTTGGTATGTAAATTAAAATTTATTCAGTTATTTTTCTAAACCCATAGTCTTTCCTCATTCGTATTTGTCTCCGCGTAATTACTCAATTCACTGTCTGTTTGACCCTTTCTCTTCGGAATTATTTCTTTTCTAATTTCTGTTGATATTGATGTTCGAAACTTCATCAATGAACACATCTTCATTCGGAATAATGGTTCTCATCATGGCTGTTTAATACACAACATGAAATGTACCTGATTCTTCATTCCATCCGAGACCTTAGTATGATGAGGGAAGAATGGTGTAATGATATATATATATATATCATCGCGTGTTAGAAAGCATATTATTACGATTTTATGCCTACAGTATAATGAATATTTTAATATTTTAATAGTGAAAATTTCAAACAGTTTTAATTCCGGTTATTTGTTAGTTATAATAGATAGTTGAAAAATAGACACTGCTTTATGCAACTACGTTTCAGGATATGACCTATATTTCCTCAGAAATTTGTGAATTATGAATTTGTTTCACCCTCACATTGATAGTTTCTAAGATTTGTTTGTCAGACGACTCTAATATAGTGAAGTTTGCAGACGCAATTTTGAAATTATTAGCAATAAGCGAAATATTTTGCAACAGCTGTTCTGAAGCTATAGGTTATAAACCTCCAACAGCACAATTTTCTTTGCTATCAAATTCGTTAATTACTTCCATCAATTCGCAGTAATATTCAGCATAGTAAATAACAACATCCAACCACGTTTCCTAACTAGTCAAGACTGGTTGAGGTGGCATAGGCACGCTAAGAGCCATTGGTTTGAACTTGAATACCCTGGAATGGACTATGTTATTTTTGTTACACTCTAGATGAAGCTCTCTTACAGACATTTCTGAACCATCACAAAAACATAAAGGCGCATAATTAATAAAATTGTAAACTTCTAAACCAACACTCTAAAATAGACATACTTAATTACATAAATCTTAAGCAGTGTTCAATGTGGTAGGTAGTAAACGATATGCTCGTCATTAATCGAAAGCCAACAATCAACACTATATGGATGTAATTGAAAAGATGTTGGTCACCATTAAAAGGTCATTACTCTCTGAGATCCGAGGAAATGGTTTCAGTAGGGAATCCTTCTTATGTTGGCACTTTTCCACCATTATAAATTGCAGTATGTACACAGAATGAAGTTACACGAACCACGGAAAAACGAGATTACTGAAATTAGAACTTAATGTATTGGCTAATTCTTTCTTCATCATATTATATTCGTCACGAATGCTTATGTTTTCTGGATGATTATACTCACACACAAAATGCACGAAACTGGTTGAAGGAAATCTCTAGATGAATACGTGATTGATGATACTCTGGTGCTTAAAATGTATAGATAAGGTGCAGAGGACTGGGTGACATAATAATAGTATCATAATTTTTAAAGAAATATGAAGCAGTTGAAACATGTAGAAGTCTTGGAGAGCATTGTAATGGAATTCATTTAATACTCATAACAGAATAAAGAGATGAGAATATGTTTCCAGCTCGATGTTGCTAGAAAATATGACATAAAATTATAAATTATATTCTATTTAACGACGCTCCCAACTGCCAAGGTTATATCAGGGCCTCCAGTGTGCCGGAATTGTGTCCCGCAGGAGTAATTTTACATGCCAGTAAATCTACCGAAATAAGCTTTTTGCAGTTAAGCACAGAAGTCCAGGACTCTAACAACTGCACCACCCAAATCGACTAAAATATGACATGTTCTGTGTTTCTCTTGACTGGACATCGTGCACTTCAGTCAGGGTCTCCATAGCCATCAGGCTTCACACCTACACATTTTTTCTTTGCGGATATTTGAAACATCGTTTAGACAGGCTTTGATTATATTCTGTGTACATTAGATAAATGTAACAGAGAATTATCCATGTTATCCTATACATTCCGAAGAAATACTTTCAGTAGTGACAGATGAAATTCAGTATTTATTGGAAATGGAGAAAATGAAAGAATTTTAATGGAATTAGTTTTAGCAATTGACATGTCTCGGAAAGTCTCATTAGACGACACCAAGCAAGCGCAAAATTGAGTGACGTTAAGAGACTCCTTGTACTGCTCTTATGTGAAAAGTGGGCGTAAAAGCCACAACTGTAGTGAGACACATTATACATATTTAAAGCTCTAAGTTCTTGGTAGGAAGGAGCCAGAAAAGAAATAATGTTGATTTCATTTCATTCATAGTGTTCTGTCCAAGGGCACGTCTTTCACTGCAAACCCAGCTTTCCCCAATCTTTCCTATTTTCTGCCTTCCTCTTCGTTTCCGCATATGATCCATATATCTTAATTTCGTCTATAATCTGAAATCGTCTTTTGCCCTGAACTCTTCTCCCGTTCACCATTCCTTTCAGTGCATCCTTCTGTAGGCAGTTTCTTCTTAGTCAGCTATCCAACCATTTTCATTTTCTCTTCCTGAGCAGTTGCTGCATCATTCATTCTTCACTCACTCTATCCAACACAGCTTCATTTGTTATTCTCT
Source organism: Periplaneta americana (assembly GCF_040183065.1). Taxonomy (NCBI): domain Eukaryota; kingdom Metazoa; phylum Arthropoda; class Insecta; order Blattodea; family Blattidae; genus Periplaneta; species Periplaneta americana. Next base: position 52,812,189 of record NC_091118.1, read on the forward strand.
CTGTCCACTTCACACGTTCTATTCTTCTCCATATTCACATTTCAAATGCTTCTATTCGCTTCTCTTCACTTCGTCGTAATGTTCATTTTCTGCCCCATATAATGCCACACTCAATGCAAAGCACTTCACTAATCTCTTCCTTAGCTCTCTTTCCAGATGGCTGCAGAAAATGCTTCTTTATCTATTAAAAGAATTCTTGGCCATTTGTATCCTCCTTTTGACTCCTGGCAGCAGCTCGTGTTACTGCTTATAGTACAGTAAGCTCTGAAACTCTTGTCACCCCTCTCTCTTGTTTGTATGTTAATGTGCATCCACTTTCAACATGTCATACATGTGTGACTATGGTTGATATTTCACATTCCAGCTTGTTTAGTGATCCAGAACATAACTATCAGCGCCATCGTTGTCGCGGCTCAAAATGATAGGCGCCATGTCCTGTATGAAATTTTCTGCAGAAAAGGAGGTGTGATTAACCTGTGGGGAATAATTGAGCAGCATATCTCGAAACATCGATACCAGACAATTTAAGATTTAAATCAAGGTGTTAGAGAAGCATTCAGAGAAATCACTCCGTCTTTGGTGCGGAAAATTTCACACAGGACATGGCTCCCATCATTTTGTGCCTCGACAGTGATGGTGCCCATACTGAAGTCCTCGAACACAAAACAAGCTGGAACATAAAGTATCAACCATTGTCACACATCTGCTGTGACATGTTCAAAATGGATGCACATCAACATAACAAGGGGGTGACAAGACTTTCGGACCTCACTGTACATCCCAAATATTTGAAGTTGTCCACTTGCTATACTGCCTTATTAAAATTTGTATTTCTCTTCCTCAGACCATTCTCTTCGTCTTATTTGCATTTATTTTCTTCCCATGCTGTTCACAGCTGTAATTTAGCTCCAGTAGCATATCCTTTAGTATTATTTCCTCTTCTGCTAACAACGCCATATCATCAGAAAATCTTATACACTCTATTATTCTTTCTTTTACCATAACTCCTCCCTTGTTCTGAAAACAGTTCTTTCCTAAATCCTCCAAGTTGATGTTTTACACGGTAGCTGATAAAGGACAATATCGACGTATTGTTCTCCCAAATTATGATGTGAATTATGACACAATGACGAAGATGATGTAGGTGGCGTATGATACATATCGAACAATAAGCACGTATTCATTAATAATGCATAGTCCTAGGTTTAAACAATATTTTTCCTTCTTACTTGCTTTTCCTTCACCTTCCTTTCCTTCACCTTTGAATAGTATTAGTAATGGTATTTAGTATGTTCGAAAAAGTTTTATATAATGAGTATATGTTTTATATTGTGTAACTTCTAGTTGTAAGCAAATTGTTCACAACACACATTAAAGCAAGTGACGATAATTTGTCCCGCCACTTGTAAATCCGTTGTAACAAATGAACATTTCAGTAATCATAATAAGTGTGTTTCCAGACATTTCTGATAAGAATTGACAATTACAAGTTACAGTGATTTTGTGTGAATACAATTGAAATGTTTACAAATCCTGTAATGTTTACCAATCGTTTTCTCATTTAATGACATATTTAAAAGTGGATATATGATGTGTCGTATATGGTTTGATAACTGTTTTATAGTATTTACAACTAATTTTGTGTACAGTTGCAGTGTACAAATATTTTCAAGAAATCACCACTGTATTGTTGTTGTGTTTTGAATATCGTATATCTTATTAATATCAAATCTAAATCCTACCACTGTTCTGTATTTGTCTATTTTTTTTTATTTTGCTTTATATTGATGTAAAAAATAAATGTGTGTATAAATCAATATTTGCACGTACTCACATTGTGTAAATAAATTATTTACTTGCATAGCTTTGGTAATTGCACACAAAAATATTACTGAAAGCATATATACGAAACGGGTTACTTCCAGTGCTTTAGGATAAAAATGATGATAACTGTGGATGACCGTAAATAATTAAAATACTCACAATGTAGGTACACGTTCTTCAACAAAGGGCTTTCTGCGACTCGTTATGTTTGTGGCCCATGAATTAAAATCCAAGTTCCTTTAAAGTGAAGCCCTGCGGTGGCAGAGTGGCCAGACATTCAGCCTGCGACGGAGGCAGTGCTGTTTCGAGTTTCGTTCACGTCTGGGATTTTAATAGGAAAATGCATAATGATACTTGTGGAAGTTGAAGTTTATTTGGAGGTTCTCCCGTTTCCACATATCAGACGTCTACATTATTTCGTCAACATTTCTCCATTTCTTCGTAATTCCACAGCATTCCCCTAACGCGGGCTGGCGACGCACAGAGGAGGTTGGCGTGCTCGAAACCTGGGGCACAACGAACTTTAGTGTAGTCAGCAGGTATCGGTTTGAGAATGTGTCTAGCTAGATGGTTGACCTTCAGCGTATTCCGAATCTCACCGGACCGGTGAACAACAATGACGTCACGCTGCAGCGAAATAGGAACAAAACTGCTGGAAGGATCTATGGCTGTCATGGCGACTGTATAAGTTGTTGTCTGTCCTACGCTAGCAAAATTTTGCGAAATTTCCGTACTGCCAAGTCGTTCAAAGAAAAGAGAGCATAAACAATTTATTTCTTGAACCGGTAGTAATAACTGTTCCGTTGACGTGTTCGCTCATAAGCCATTAACATATTGTTTTTACGTTGTGCTCATTACAAACAATACAGCAGAACTAAAGCAGAACACACCGCCATGACACAACAGTGCACGATATCATTCGTCTGCTAATTCCCGCCCTATACAAGAACCAATCAGATTCACTGATGGCGGCTGATGGAGACTGCCACTACCTCTGCAAGCTGATGGCACCGGTGCGACACCGGTGGAGCATCAGTCACGCCATCGGTGAAATTCGGAACACTGTGATGCCATCAGATAGCTCACCGCTGCGATTCGGAATACGCCCCTTTAAACTTCGCAGTACTGGACCGAGGTGCCCCTCTCGAAATTCCATTCCAAGTACGAAAGTGGAATTCGAATATGGTTCATATCTTACACGCAGACCTCGAACACATATCGCTAAAGAGTAGGCCCACGGTATATACAGAGTGAACGATGAGTAATGTCTTTTATTCTGGTTGATTGTTCCTTTACTAAAGAGAACAAAAGTGAAATATCATATTGACGAATTGTGAATTGTTTTCCGGAACTATATACATTTGAAACACATGAATATTTCCATAATATAACGCTGTAATCGTTACGGAACGCCCAGTTGTTGTGGTGCTTTGAAGAATCACTTCACCTGCCTCATTTTGTATAAAGAAATGGTAGGTCATTCCCTGTATGTACAGGGACATCATTATAATTTTACTTCAATTTTTATTGTACCTGAGTTTTTGAATGTATTTCACTCCCACTTCCTCTACTAGTAACCTCCCAACCGTTCTCCACGCAGAACCGAGCCCGCGTATGCAGTACTGAGTTAGTGAGTATAGTATGTTCCAGAAATATGTTCGTGTTTTCCATTGACGGAAGAGCTTTCAATATTGAATCATATTTTCGCACAGGTACTGTCGTCCGTTTGCCTACGTCGCATCCCGGTTTCCCCCACCTGCTTCTGTTCGCTTCTCTGTAAAGTCTAGTAGCTGGGGTGTCTTAGATATTTTCTGAAAACATTAATTTCTGTTAGGAATTGGACATCTACATAATATTATACAACTGTTTAAAATAACTTAAATAGAAGGGCCTCGTTAAGTAATTAACTGTCATGTGATTTCCCCTCCCCCTTTCTACGACCCTGCGACAAAACCACTTGGACGGACAGTAGATAGCACATCTTTTATCTTTTCGGATCGAGCAGAACTGAAGATTAAATTTACAGTACGTAAGGTACTCTTTTATAGAATAGGTATAGAATTATTTCAACATGAGTTACTCGTACGAAGGACGAAACTGGTAATTGAATTAAGTACAGTAGTCTATAGTGCGATAATGTGCACAAAAGAACTGAAGCCTGTATCGAAATGAACGTCCACCATTTTGAAAAATGTGTTTAAATGTCCATATTATGATTATTTTTCAATTTAACTCCATTCTCTATATTTTACGCTAATGTGCTCTAACACTACAATATAAACTGCATAATGAATACGCCCGAATGGATAGCTCAATTCCTGAGTAAAGACACTAAGTGTTAATACTGTACTGTACTTTGATTAAATAAAAACCTAATGAAAATTGTCAAACTCAAAATCGCGATATTTCCTAGTTTACATAAATGGATGAACTACTTTTCTCCCCTCCTATACCTAGTAAAATGATTTTTATTTTACGCCAGTAACATCGAACTCCAGTCTTGGAAGGAGGAGCAAGCGGTGTTTCCAGTTCTAGACCTTTAATCGAAAGATATAGCCAGGTTAATATTAAAAATCTTAGTAAAAATAAAGTGATGTCCCTGTACATGTTATTCAATTGCGGTTTGTGGTTTAATTATGTGAATATTACTTGCTTGTAATTTAATAGCAGTATTTATTCCAATGTGTTTAATATTGTTTTTTTCCTGTACATTTCATTGAATTATCGGCTTCGGTTTTCCAGCATTTGATTCTAACAACATTAATATATATTCCACTCTGTTTTATTTTTATTTAATTAGGTAAATATTTACTTCAACTGCCACTTTTGATATGATTATGTAAGTCATATCTGTATGTAATTACTTAAATCCGATTCAGTTGCATGTTCAACTATGCAAGCAAGTTTTAATCCTGCTGGAGTGTAAAAGAAGGCCCCACGGCCTTAACATTTCCTGGTTAAATAAAGCCATTTTATTATTATTATTATTATTATTATTATTATTATTATTATGATCATTATTATTTTTTTTGTTTTTATGTACCTATCTTTAAAATGGGAGACTAACTGTAGTAACTTTCGAGGAATATCACTTTTGTTGACGTCGTACAAAATTTTGTCCAATATTCTTTTGAGAAGATTAACTCCTTTTGTAGATGAAATCATTGGGGATCATCGGTGTGGATTTAGGCGTAATAGATCAACTAATGACCAGATATTTTGTATTCGACAGATAATGCAGAAAAAATGGGAGTATAAGGGTACAGTGCAGCAGTTATTCATAGATTTCAAAAAGGCATATGACTCGGTTAAGAGAGACGTTCTATGTGATATTCTTATTGAATTTGGTATTCCCAAGAAACTAGTTAGATTAATTAAAATGTGTCTCAGTGAAACGTACAGCAGAGTTCGTATAGGTCAGTTTCTGTCAGATGCGTTTCCAATTCACTGTGGGCTGAAGCAAGGAGATGCACTATCACCTTTACTTTTTAACTTTGCTTTAGAGTATGCCATTAGGAAAGTCCAGGATAACAGAGAGGGTTTGAAATTGAACGGGTTACATCAGCTCCTTGTCTATGCGGATGACGTGAATATGTTAGGAGAAAATCCACAAACGATTAGGAATAAAAGGGAATTTTACTTGAAGCAAGTAAAACGATGGAGTTGGAAGTAAATCCCGAAAAGACAAAGTATATGATTATGTTTCGTGACGAGAATATTGTACGAAATGGAAATATAAAAATAGGATATTTATCTTTTGAAGAGGTGGACAAGTTCAAATATTTAGGAGCAACAGTAACAAATATAAATGATACTCGGAAAGAAATTAAACACAGAATAAATATGGGAAATGCCTGTTATTATTCGGTTGAGAAGCTTCTATCATCCAGTCTCCTGTCAAAAAATCTGAAAGTTAGAATTTATAAAACAGTTATATTACCGATTGTTCTTTATGGTTGTGAAACTTGGACTCTTACGTTGAGAGAGGAACATAGGTTAAGGGTGTTAGAGAGTTAGGTTCTTAGGAAAATATTTGGGGCTAAGAGGAATGAAGTTGCATGAGAATGGAGAAAGTTACACAACACAGAACTTCACGCATTGTATTCGTCACCTGACATAATTAGGAACATTAAATCTAGACGTTTGAGATGGGCAGGGCACGTAGCACGTATAGGCAAATCTAGAAATGCATATAGAGCGTTAGTTGGGAGGCCGGAGGGAAAAAGACCTTTAGGGAGGCAGAGATGTAGATGGGAAAGTAATATTAAAATGGATTTGAAGGAAGTGCGATATGGTTACAGAGAATTGATTAATCTTGCTCAGGATAGGGACCAATGGCGGGCTTATGTGAGGGCGGCAATGAACCACCGGGTTCCTTAAAAGCCAGTAAGTAAGTATGTATGTATTTCCACCAATGTCGATGTACATCTCCTGTTAGAGTGAGGTATTCATTGACCTATATCACGCACAAATCTACAAGCTGCAAAGTGTCTATGCATTCATCAAGAACTAATAAGAAGCCAAAAGCCTATATTGTTTACGGAAGTGTTTTAATTTTTTTGGGTGTGGGTCAGTTCCTTTCCGCTGTCAATTTTCAGAGCGCAATCCTCTCCCGGTCGATTAAACTCGTAAGGTAACATATCCCCATTCCCTGCCGGCTAAATTTGATTTAAAAATCCAAGTAATCCACTTCACTCCTGATTACTGTACACGGAGTAATATTATTTTGTGAAAGCACGTGATCGATTTTGATTCTGCGTGCGCTGTTCAGGGGACTAGGTCTGTGCTTGCTTTGTACCAGTGTTCACATGTAGTGTAACAGTTGTTACGTGGTTGTATTGGGTTCGTTACTACTACGACTAAGGTAATGAAAATTGTAAGTGAGAATGGAAAGGACGTAATTTTATATAGTTTATTTAATTTCAGTTTTCAGAAGACATCGAAAGATGTGCATTAAAAACATGTAATTGCTTCATTAAAACTAATTCAAATACTGAAATAATAATTGAACGAAATTTTGAGCATAATCATGAATGCGTTAGTTTCGATATCTTGAACCGTGATATAATTCGGTACTGTGCTAAACGCAAAGCCACGGATAATAATTGGAACTTGTGCCAGTCCGCAGTCTGTAAGTGGGACGGGAAGTTGTGTTTCCATTTCAGGTGGAAAGGAGGGAATTGCCTCATATCCTCCGTGAAGTTGATTTCAGATGGGACGGAATAGCCCTGCAACTTTTTTTTTTTAATTTAATGGGACTAAGCATTTGGGAGGGAATCGAGCAATTCCTAATTTTTCTTTAATATACCCTGCTAATTTTTGCAATTTTGGACTAGTGTTTCTCAATGAATATGGCCTATTTCTTCATTTTTTCTTATCTCATTAGGACATACCTTGATAATATCACCTAGACCTAGAATACAACTTTCAATCTAAGGTCTACCAGATAAAGGATGAGGCGCCTTTGTAATTTTGAGGGACATCTCATATCATGGGATCGACGGCTGTAAAACGTTGATTCCAATCCTAGGCGGGTCACATCTATTAGTTTAGTTACAATCAATAAATTTTTCTTTTCATTCCCTATATTTAATGTTACGACAGCTTATGACATCGTGTGTTCCATTTTTATATTTCGCACCGACCTGTTGGTCGGTCAGTCAGGGAGGGTAGCTGATTGTAACGATCCCCACAGTAGATTTTCATCTGACGACGAATAGAGATCCACTCTTCGAAACGTTGTGCTACATTATTTTGGAAAATCAGTAATGGAAAGAGTCCAAATAACTTAACCATTAAAGAAAACAAGTGCGAAGACGTCCCCTACTTAACAACTAAACACACTATCCGTTGAGCTAACTCAGTGTCTTTCTAAAAACATTCCTTGTCCATACATGTTTACGTATAACTTCTTCATGGTTCTTGTGACGTTATTTAAGCCTTTTAATCACAACTTCGTCATATTTTAACTTTTTATTCTGGTTCAAGTCTCCCAGAAAAATAATATAAGCCAGGCCTGCACAAACAGCGCTCGACGAGCGCACGCTCTCCTTCGGAGCGGGAGAGCGGTGTTTACCGCTCGCCCACACGGAGAAGAAGATACGTCAGAATGACATAGATTTGCTATAGGTAAAGGAGAGGGAAACGACCACTCAGTTATCTGGTGGAGTGCAGTTTGTAGCTCTATTCTCAGTAACTGTTTCACGTTGCTTACCTACTACTACAGTACAGTATGGAGGAATCTAAAAGACGGAACATAACATTTAACATTTAACGATTCACAGCTCGAACTTATTGATCTTCAATGTGACCTAAGAGTTAAAGATCGTTTGAATAATACTACTATGTTGATACAGCGTCGTAAAATAACCCAATAAAAATAATAATAATAATACTAGCCTGGATGAGTTTTACAAGACTAAACATTAGCAATAATATCCACGACTACACAAGCTGGCTGTGAAAATGATTGCTATGTTTGGCTCAGCATTTGTAATTGTGAGCAACTGTTTTCTATAATCAACTTTAATAAAGGCAGCCATCGAACATCTGCAACTGATGTTTCATTATGATCAGTAGGCTACTGTTCCTTTCAGCTGCCAACAGCATAAAACCTCGTTTTCATGTACTGATAAATAAAAATATAACAAAATGATATTGTACATTTAAGTAGCTATAGAATTTCTATTACTTCTGTAAAATAAATATTTCTTTATTAATTAATAATAGTCTAAGATAGTTTTGCAAACACTGAACGGGAGTTCATTTCATAAGCATTCGTAATAGTAGTTCCTTTTGTGTATATTTTGTACGAGATCACCCCTTCTTCCTGTCCACCCTTATACAGAGCGCAGCTAATATCTGCATTCCGCTCATGAGCTGTGAGCCGGCTCGGAGAGCGCAAACCTTGTGCAGGCCTGATATAAGCTATAATTTGTTAAATATTGAAGGGAGAGCAAAGAAAAGTTTCCTTTGAAAGTAATTTATTAACGTGTTAAATTGTAATTACGTCCAAAATACTGCGATAGATGACATCTGATAAATATAAATGAAGTTAATTAAAACCCATATCCATCTGGCACAGTCTCAGTATTGACAAAACTGCTAAGAGACGAACAACTGACAAAATTATGAAATAATGAAAGAACTCTAATCAAATTACAGTGCAGTGTTGTTCGGACCTTCTGTTAACTACTGATCCTTTACAGCATCTGTTCAAAATGGCGACCACAACGACAGCGACGAACCGTGGGCTGTCGTACAATCTTTAACATCCCAAGATGGCGCATTTCATCACAGGCTGCGACGAATAATCAGTAATGAGATATCGGAAACCAGGAGTCCATTTTATCAAAACACCAACCTAAAAACCTCAGAACTACTTCTGGAAGTTTTTCGGTGGGGAAATTCATTTTCACTCTCTATATTGAAATATATCAGATTTTCTTGCGTTAATTGTATTTTATAGAATATAATTTATGAATATTTTTGTTCACATATATTATACGCCTTGCACGAATGATTTATATTTTAGAATTTGAAATATATATTATACCAGTCAATAGATTTTATACAGAGCGGGGAACTTACACTAGATTCCCTTCGACTAACTGTGGTATTATTGATGCCAACATCAATAGACACAAAATATATCGCAGTACTACGAAATATATCAGACGTTGGTCTAATTTTACGTAATAATTGTCACGAAAGAGAAAAAAAGGAAGCAATCACCGTTAAATTTCCAAAAAAAAAATACCCATTAAATCAAATTTCATACAAACATTTCAACTAATAATAATAATAATAATAATAATAATAATGAATACAAATGCAATCTATCGAAGATCAGAAGTAATACATATGACAATCAACATCTTTGTTTTAATAATCCTCTAATTTATTTAATAGGCATTAGCATGCAAATTCTACGCATAAAACATTTAAATTAATATTGCTTTTTCATATGCAGTCTGTGACTTTGAAGGGGCCTGGGTTGTGATTCCTATGGGGGGTAAAGAATTCCAGTCCAACGGTTTAGTTGAATATGTCCAGGGTTTTATTATTCAGAATGGATTAAAACTTTCTATGATTATGCAATAAATCATTCTGAATTCAATAGTATAATACATCATTACCGAAATGCAAAAGAAAGGCAGTGGCTGATAATCTCTTTTCCCCCATTTGCGAAATGTACCACAAAATTCAGGTACACATTACTGTTACATATATATTTTTTTAATTACCAAATATGTATATTACAAATTCAAAAGCAAAATTTAGTTAACTATACCGCTCTGGACACAAAAGAAAAATTATTAAAGTCTGATTAATAATTAATTATTGCCATTTTTAATGCATAAATTTTTTTCACCATCATATCTGTAAGACAATAATATACACGTAGGTATGCTTTATAGAACGCAGATTTAGAAAACACTGTAAAAATTTCAGGTAAATAGATCCATTATTTTTAAAGCAAAGGCACTTAAGTTTGAAAAATGAGAACTTAAGGAAAGCTGTGTTTAAAATAAAAGGATGTATACATGCGCCACCAAATTTGAAAGATACAATTTAAAGGGCTTATCTGAAGACATATCCCCCATATATATATATATATATATATATATATATATATATATATATATATATATGAAAGAGAGACTTTTGTGAATATAATAGGAAAAAAAAAAGAAACAAAGAACAAAAATTGACGCCTAATCACTAACAAGTTCCTTTAAATTTTACACTCAGCAGTACGAGAGAATTCGTGATAATAAGCATAATAATAGAACTTTATGTCACTGGGGAGGAATTTGATAAGAGATGCGTGCGTTGTAATATTCATAGTTGATTTTCATTCTGTATGGATTTTTATGTTGCAGAATCAACATGCCATACCTGACACTCGCCATACACTTATATCTCTCCAGCTTTTTGACTTCTACAACAGCAACCAGATCGTTATATACGGACGAGAACAGTAATCACGAACATCACTTCTCACAGTGCATTGTAGAAATCGGAAAAAGGTTCAAAATGGATGACAATCCAGCAATTATACACACTCCTAACATATGGGCCAAGTATCTGGAAGAATATAATCGTCATGATATAGAAATTAATTCTATCGGAGATATATTCATGAATGATATACACAGATCTCAAATTTGGTCAATTTTAGTACATGGAAGTGTCAGTGACCTTGGTATTCCTCGTGTTGATCCGGATTTATGTAATAGTGTTAACGATAACGAGGGCACAGTAATATTACTCTTAAATACCGGGAATTACATTGACCAACTGCAATCGCTTAAAGCAATGATGACTAGAACGGTGGCAAGGCCATGGAACCCTCGAGCCCGATATATTATTGCTTCAACGCGAGTAATTTATTCACAAAAACTCCAAGAGCAAGTAGTGTATTATATGCTACAATCAATGAAGGATAATAATATATTAGATGCAATTTTCCTCATTCCTCAACCAAATAAGGATGGAAATTTAACTGCTATCGATATTTTCTCTTGGATACCAGATGAACGAAATATTTGTCAGGAAAGTATGCAAGCATTTAAATATATGGACTCATGTGTGATACCTCAATATACATTTTCAAGAAATCAGAACCTATTCCCATCTAAAGAGATACATCGTGCTGAAGGTTGCAACGTGAATTATTATTTGGCACCTTATATTCCCTTTGTGATTATTAATAAAACTGGATTTTTAGGGCTTGAAATAGATTTTTCTGATATTACTACAAGGAAAATGGGCGCGGATATATCATTTCACTTCAACCACAAGGAAAATTTTTCTTTACTATCAGTACATTATGGGGAAATGGATGTTTTTGGACCCATAAAAGTAGTGTGCGACCTGTACACGTACTACGATGTTTCCTATCCACACGGGATTGATTCGTTATCTTGGGCTGTACCGAGAGGCAAAAGAGTTCCAACGTGGCACGGATTATTCAAAGCGTTCAACTCACATATATGGTTGTTAGTTACATCGTCATATATCACAGCCTGTATACTGTTCCTTTTACTTTCATATTTGGAGAAAAAGTTGGGTATCAGAAACGAATTTAAGGACTCACTTGATATCTCCATAATTTTTCTACGTACTTATCTTACGCTTTTAGGATCAGGTGTGAGAGATGTAAGTAAAGGAGCTTTCAAATTATTCTTTATGATGTGGTTACTGTTCTGCATGCATATTAATACGGCTTATCAATCGATGTTAATAGAATATGTTTCAAATCCAGAATGGTTTCCAACTCTAAAATCTTCGAAGGAGATATATGATTCAGGAATTGTAATATGTAACTCAGAAAGAATTAATATGTCTTCTTGGTTTAATGCAAGTCATTGCTTTAATCGTATGGGCGCTGGTGAGGATGTCGCTATCCAGATAGAGAAAGTGTCTCTCGAGTATCTGTCTCAAGCCGGGACTAGCAGGAATACCTTTCAAGTAATAGAGGAAAATGTTGAATATGTTTACGTGTCATTAGTTTTTCGTAGGGGAAGTCCGTATTTTAAGCCGTTTGAAGTGGCTTACCAAAGACTTGTCAATGCAGGTATTATGAACTTACTTTTAAGACAACTGGGAAATCTACGATCAGGAAATTTTGGCACGAGAGGTAACCATGAAGCCCTGGCATATAATTTTTCTCACATTACAGGTCTTTTATATGTGTTGCTTGTGGGATATTCTCTTGCTTTTATTGCATTCTTGCTAGAGATATTTACACCAATGCTACGACGTTTTGTAAATTTTTTAGTAGAAAAAAGTAGATGGCTTCTAATATAACCACATTTACTTTATTATCAACACAATTTATCTCTTTTTGATTGTGGCTTAATATTGTCATCTGCCATGGATTTATTTCTGCGGTGTTACTGCAATGTGTGGAATATCCACCAACATATTCTTATAAATATTTATTTGGTAAAGAATTGCCGCAAAGATTTATATGCAGATTTATTTGGTTTTCTTCTCATATTGGGAAACATTTCACAGGATTGGTTAAGTTTGATGAGAAATACCATTGTAATATTGCATTGCCCTCATTTAACCGACATGATTCTATCAACTTTTTTGTGATTTAATGATATGAGACATTGATATAGTAACATATTTTATTTGAAATGTTTGTGCTGTACTTATTTTATTCATCCTGAGGTTCATTCCTTTGAAGCACGTGTCGTATTTGTATTCGAAATGGAACACAAAAGGTGTTTTTGTATTTATCCGCTATATAAAATTTGTGTTAACTTTGGCAATATTGCGAAATCTCTTAACTCCTGAAAGTTGACTTCAATCCAAGTAGAAATTTTGAACAGGATAAACGTGTGTCAGTATGGGGATTCCCAAAGCCTGAATTAAAATATTTATAAAAACCAATTTGTACTCTGAAAGAGAACATGATAAAATTCCTTCTCTTATTTTAGAGGCACAATAACTGTCATAAATTTGTTTGAAGTTGAGTTCTGGTGGAAGATAGAAAGGCACTATTTTATTTCTAGAGTAATGTACTGCACGACAGTTACATTTCAGTATATCTCTCTTAATACCCTCATTCCTATCGGGGAGTTTCCGAACTAGCCCTTCTCGGTTTTCGTTAGGTGCATAGCATTTCAATTATTTTTTTTTCAAACAACCTCATTTAGACAAGCAAGAAAGTTACTTTCTCTCTTCCACCAAGTTAATAATGTCGAAACAAGTTTTTATACAAATTTTGCCCACTAACTCTCATAGGAATTAGCAAAAAATTGTCTTCTTCAACTTTTGGACTATTTCAGTATAACTTGTCTCGAAAATTATTTAGATCATTTAAGCTAAAAAGAACCTTTTCTTTATTGTAAATTATTACAGTTTGGATGAAAGTCGAAATTTTTAGGAGAAACTGTATATATCTTACTCTTAGATTGACGTACTCTATTCCTAAACTTCGTGCCCCTTTCGGTCACATGATTGGATTCTGAATACTCAGCGTTCGTCACTACTCAGAGAATGTATTCACTAACAACGGCCAGCACTGAATTAATAAGGGAAACAACTATATATACATTATTTGAGTTTCGAACTGTGTCATTGTTGTCAAAATTCATATTATATTGCATTGATTTATAGCAGGGATGCAAAACTGTGCTACAGTTGAGGCAAACGTCACAAGCCGAGACGCATAACTCATCCCTTCCTTTCAACTCTCCCGTCATTATAGCGTAGGGGGAGAAGTGTTATGTATTCAGTGTGCTTGCCAAACGTCACGGAAATGTCATTGAAGACTCCGGTCTTGTGAACGGGGAACAATCTCCTTCCTTATGCTATTATCGCTGCACTCTCATAGTTAACATGTCGGCATCATACAATAACTTGCCGTGTGCTTTTAAAACATAATTTTGCCGACCGATTGTTGCTCTGTAGGTTTCACTCTAAGTGTCACGGTGTCATGTCTACTTCCTCGATAAGAATAAGCGCTAGTTTGTTATATTGTTAAATGGCTATTATTATTATTATTATTATTATTATTATTATTATTATTATTCTTTCATATGCGTGTACGTTGACATTGTTAACTCTTAATAATAACTCTTTAATAATAATTTTTAATCATTTTTAATCACATACTTTAATGTTTGTCCTCAGCACAAGACATTGCAACCTCGGTTCTAGTCCACGTGGATTAGACAAGTAGGTGTCATTTAATAATGGAAGCAGCTTATAGGTTGCAATATTGAAATTGAGGCGAGTGATTGGAGCGGCGACATAAGAAATTGAAAACAATAATGCAATTAAATTTCAAAGACCTGCCGAATGTTATGCACGAGGTCGCTCAAAGACCTGCCGAATGTTAACCATGAGAGCACGGCGATAATACCACCCCTCTCTTCCTCAGTTCTGCAACAATGTTGAAACTGTTGTAGCTTTTGAAGTAGCACAATGATGTGGGATATTTAATTAGAGTGCATGTTGATATTTTAGATAAGACTTACTGATATGGTGAGTTTTGTGAAAACTCTTTACATTGAAACAATTTTTATGGCAGATTTTTTTATTTTGTTATATTATAAACATTGCATACTTTTTACTCTCATTAAAATTGGTCAGAATCCGTCAACACCCACAATTCGAAAAAATTGCTTTGTTCAGTAAGTAGGAGAATTTTTAAACACAAATTTGAAACTTTCAATGAACAAAGATTAGTAACGTTTGCTTATTATTTCCTTTTTTAAAGTCAGTGATACAGAGTGGATGGGAACCGATGCACCAGAATTTAAGAGGTGATTCTGCATGTGAAATGTAACAAAACTTGTATCACACAATTCCTTTGATGAAGCACCTTAAAGCTGAAAGAATAGTCTTTGCCCAATGTCTGCAGCGCTCTATTGCGATAATGACCCGAGAGATTGATTGCTATACTATACAGGCAGATAGATAAAAGAGTTAATGTCTCGATTTTTTTTTTTTTTTTTTTTGCATATGAAACCGTTTAGGCATGAATTTAAATTGAATAATTAGGAAAACCGTAAAATCAATCTTGCATCACCGACTGAGTACAGCACAGGGGGAGGAAGTGAGGAGTGCAGACCGTGTTCGGTAGTTATTGAAGTGGACGTGACGTTGCCAAATGCTTCATAGGAACATAACGATTTCTTCTAAAACAGTTAATGTTAGAGAAAAACTTATTCATATATTCCAAATCTCTCTTTATGATTTATTGTCATTTCCATTTTGGTGCAGAGGTTTGCATCCAGTCTGTATAAATAACGAAAAGATATTGTTAATCTCCCAAATTAATATTATTAACACAGAAAGATTATCAGATCCAATGAAAGCTAGAGCGGTGGTCATCAGCACTCGCTGAAATGGGCAAAGTGTGAGCGTCGCCGTCCCGCGTGCCCGGTTGTGCAGCAATCCGCTAGCAGCTACGAATGCACCATCGTGCAGTGTGTTCTCCGCGGGTAAGAGACGCTAGCCCCAGGGTGCTCTGTGCTGATGACCGCTGAGCTAGAGCAATAAAGCTGATGAGATGAGATACGTGCTCATACTCGTCGTTTAAACAAATTTGAAAGAATGGGTATGGAGGATATTTCTGTGACGAAAAATGTGTTAAGACATATCGGTATTCTCATAAAATTGCTTTTCATAACAATGAAAGCATATCTTCCTGTACTTTTTCACTTTACATCACTGAAATAACTTTTCAGTAAGTTGTGAAGAGAAAAAGACATCTACCAGTGGCCATATTATTATTATTATTATTATTATTATTATTATTATTATTATTATTATTATTATTATCATTATTATTATTATCATCATCATCCAGTTTACTCTCAAAAAATCTGAAAATTAGAATTTTATTTATAAAATAGTTCTATTAACGGTTGTTGTGTATGGTTGTGAAAATTGAACTCTCACTTTGAGAGATGAACAGAGGTTAAGCATATTTGAGAATAAGGTGCTTAGGAAAATATTTGTGGCTAAGAGGGGTGAAGTTACAGGAGAATGGAGAAAGTTACACAGCGCAGAACTGCATGCATCGTATTCATCTGACAATTAGGGACATTAAATATAATGTAGACGTTTGAAATGGATAAGGCATATTGGACGTATGGACGAGTCCAGATATGCAAATAGAGTGTTGGTTGGGAGGCCTGAGGGAAAAAGACCCTTGGGGATGCCGAGACGTAGATGGGAAGATAATATTAAAATGGATTTGAGGGAGGTGGGATATGATGATAGAGAATGGATCAATCTTGTTCAGGATAGGAACCGATGCGGGCTTATTTGAGGGCGGCAATGAACCTCCGGGTTCCTTAAAAGCTATTAGTAGCTATTATTATTATTATTATTATTATTATTATTATTATTATTATTATTATTATTCATTATGTTAATTAATTAACTAATTAATTCACTAAATGCACTCGAGGAGACTTAAATTCAGAGTATCTTATGAAATTTAATTTAATTCACATTAAGGTTTTCGTCAATAAGTAAATTGTATATAAGTACATTATTAATTTCTAGGTTCTATCTTTTCTCGTCCTATTTTTATACATAATCAGTACCAAATTAATGAAAACGTTACATTTGTTCGCTTGGTTTCATTGGTACTTTAAACCTCTCATCATAGGCAGAAAATTTACACTTTCTGCTGGAAAATTTTGAACATCGCCTTTAAATCTACGACTGATATCAGTGATGTTTTGGGTATGTTATATTATTAGGAAACCAGTAATACGATTAAATATGTGTTGCTAAACATGTAATTAATTTATTTTATATCGTATATGTTAGATAAATGTCCGAAGTCTCTTAGATTATGCTCTTCCTAGCATATTCCCTCAAGTAATTAATATCAGTATATTTTAATTTTCTGATTTCTAAAGTAAACGTTATGTTTTCTTGGCATAGGGTATTTTGTATTATTTATCTGTCAAAATATTTAGGAATTTTTTTACCACATTCATTGACAATATATTTTCGCATTTGAAATGTATGATTCTCATTGACACTCCCGGAATAAATAAATAAACAATAATTCATTAAAGTTAGCGTTTGCTGTATACCTATTTTATTTTATAATTCTTGAAATTATATATGTATATACATATACGAGTTCGCGGGAAAAACGATGAATGTCACAGTTTTGTTAAGGTTGATGTCATTATCTAATTCAATGGATCACTACGAAATGTAATACTGTTCTTATGAAAAATGGTAAAAAGGAAAATTATCACCACTAATAGCGTAATCCTTTCCTTTATTTTCTATAGAAACAGCACTACATCTTGCAGTTACAGACTCAATTGGATCATTATCTAATCCTTAACAGAAATGGAAACTCTTCATATGTATTCTGTAATATGATTTCGTATAGAGTGATTGAGTATTCATAAACCAAAAAATAATAGGTGTGAACCAAGAAAATAAATTTCAAATATCTTTGAAGTTATCCGATAAACAATATTATGAAATAATAAAGGAGTACATGAAAACTTCGATGAATATCTCAATTGATTAAGATAAGCAATTACGTCACGGTTAATAGAGTTAGAGAATAATCTGTACTGTAGAACGCACCATTAAAAAACAACATGCATTTCCAATTCAAAAGTACAACATTTCAATTTCCGAAATATTCAGAGTTTTATATGAGATCATGAAAAGACAATGTTGTAACTCTTTAATTCAAACAATAATGTAATTTTATTTTCACACCAATAATAATCACTTTCTACAATTTAATTCTACCCCCGTCAACAATGGGATTTGCACTCCACACACGACAATGACAATTTACTTGGATTATTGAGAACAACAACGAACTGTTAATCTTAACTAATGTTCACAAAGCACTATTTACAAATCAGAACTGTCAGTTCTCAGTTCACAGCTCGTTTGCCTTGGCTAGTTCTTCTAGCTCAGTCACTCGAGTTCACAGTATCTCGAACCCCAGATTTTCAGAGACAATCCGCTGAACTTCGAACTCAGGTCCCCCAACTGCAGTTCACTGAAATCAAACTCAGGACTTCCGGCTCCACAGTTACGGACACAACTCAAGTCGAACTTCGGTCTCGAAGCTGTCTTCACTGCTACACAAGACTGGCTGGCTTGCTGTCCAACGATTACAACAACACTCACTAAAATTTACTTGCGTCTCTTCTTTTATAACCAAATCATAGTTACGAGAAATTTCTACGATGCTAGAGATTTCCACTGATGTCCAGAGATGGCATTCTCGAATAATCTGGATATCTCCCCTCTCTGCCGCGGTCGCTTTCTCCTCTCCTCCCTCCTCTCTGCGCCACAGCACATGCCACAGGAAGCAGACGCGCGCGAAACCTGCGCCGAACCACGGGCGTCCATGCAATCCCTCCACTGGTCGCGAGATCGTATCCCAGCTGTCACAATATGTTATAATTTGTATGCAGAACAGTATAGTAGCAATATTTTCTCATTTTAAGCATCAAATCGTAGTTCTGTGTGTTTCTAAAAATATACATTTTGTATTATTAGTTTCATGTAGCAAAAGATTGAAGCGTCCATTTGGTAGTTGAAATAATTATTGTAGAAATGTAAGTTAGAAGTTTATGTTTCCAATCTTTAATTTCATTATAAGTATTGCAAATTATATAAATATATTTAATGTAGTATGGAACATATTGTAATGTGTCAATTTGTGTGGTTAATGTGTTTATCAAAAGGTATTGTATAAATAAGTTATTACATATAATTATATTACTAATCAGATCACTATATATATTTGTTTTATACAGTGTAATGAAAGATTCACATGCAAAATAAAATTATTTATATTTAAAAAGATCTCTGTTCTCTAGTATAATATTACTGCATTCAGAGTTTGTGATTTAATCATAATAAAAACCAAGCTGCTTGCAACTATCGCGAGAAATGCAAAAAATCATCCCAAGCTTCGGGACTGTATATACTAGACTCTGCCTATACCATGCGCAATTCTAGAAACTGCAAGGTGTCTATGTTTTCAACAAGAACTAATGAGAAACATATATTGTGTACGCAAGCGTTCTAATTTTTTCGAGTGTGTGTCAGTTCCCTCCCGCGGTCAAATTTCACAGCCCAATTCTCTCCTGGTCGATTAAACTCGTAAGGTAACAATATCCCCATTTCCTGCCGGCTAAATTATATTTAGAAATACAAGTAATCCACTTCACTCCTGATTACTGTACACGGAGTAATATTATTTTGTGAAAGCACGTGATCGATTTTGTTTTTGCGTGCGCTGCTAAGGCAGTATTTCTGTGATTGCTTTATAGCAGTTTTCACATGTGGCGCAACAGCTCTTATGTGGTTGTATTGTGTTAGTACTACGACCAAGGTAATGAAAAGTGTGAGATGGGAAAAAACGTAATTTTATATAATCTATTTTATTTCATTTTCCAGAAGACATTGAAAGACGTGCATTAAAAAACGTGTAAGTGGTTCATTAAAACTGATTCACATACCGAAATAATAATTGAACGAAATTTTGAGCATAATCATGAATACGTTAGTTCCGATATCCTGAACCGGGATATAATTCTGAACTGTGCTAAACGCAATGCCACGGATATTAATTTCAACTTGTGCCAGTCCGCAGTCTGTAAGTGGGACGGGAAGTTGTGCTTCCATTTCAGGTGGGAAGGAGGGAATTGACTCAATTAGGGAGAGCATTTTCGTTTCCAAACGTAAAGGGGGTCGAGTAGTTTCGTCTGGTAGCTACATCTGTTACGTCACGTGGATACGTAAGCAAGGTCGAATTGGAAGCAGGTACGGATTGGACCATTAAATAATAATGATGTAATGTATAATTTTATTTTATTTTTATTTTATTTTATTTTAAATCCATCACCAACAGAAGCAGGCTTCCAATTACAGGTGGCTTACATAAATATATACACAAAATACATAATAAGAGAAAAAACAACAAAACAACACAAACGAAAGAAAGAAAATACATAATGGTTAATGATGCTAGAATATAATATTACAGTTAATAGTGTGCCAAATGTCAATAAATTGATGCAAAATTATTTAAAAACTAGAGTAAAAACATTATAATACACTTCTTCATAATTTAAATATCTAAGGAAATACAATTCTTTTTAATATTGTATGAAAATTTTCAATTGCTAAACTGAAATCTAATTGAGAATCGCAGTTTAAAGACAGGGAGTTGTAAGTATTAGACATAACAAATAATGGAGAATTCTTGAAGGAACCAGTTCTAGGAATAGGAATAATGAAAGGTTGCCTATGACGTAATTCTGTTCTTTTTACATTGAACTGAAGGAATTTAAGAAAATCACAGTTATTCAATATACCGTTAACTGTCTTATAGAGTAAAATTTGGCTATTTATTAATCGTCGAAATTTTAAAGTTTTATAATTAAATTTAAAAAGCAACTGATTATATGAAATTTGCTTGTCATAAGACGACACGTGATGTTTTTTTAAATATAAATAACGTAAATTTTTTCTGTATCCTTTCTATTTGGATCTGATGGGACTGGAACTGAGGTGACCATATTACAGACGCATACTCTAGCTTACTTCTAACTAGAGTTTTATATAGAGTCTCAACAGTGTTTATAATTTTTAATTCTTTTGTATTTCTGATTATAAATCCTAATTTTCTATATCCATCAATTACCACGTGATTTAAGTGCATTTTAAAACATAAGTTGTGTATAAAATAAATACCCAAATCCTTAAATGATTCTACTCTAGGTAACTTCACACCATTAATTTCATACGAATTTTGAGCAACTGTCTTATTTTTAGAATATGTCATAAAGCAACATTTATTAAGATTTAACAGAAGAAAGTTATCGATATTCCATCTATATAGTGTGTCCAAATCATGCTGTAGATCAATAACGTCTTGTTATTTGTCAATGAATTTATACAATTTAACATCATCAGCATATAGTAAACATTTAGTGTGCTAAATATGTTTAGGTAAGTCATTGATATAAAGTAAAAAGAACAAGAGACCAAGATTAGATCCTTGGGGTACATCTGAAGTTACTATGATTTTACTTGATTGAATGAAACATACTGCTGCCTGTTTGTAAGATATGACGTTATTAACTGTAAGTATGAAAAAGATAATCCAAAAGTTGAAAGTTTATTAATTAAAATTTTATGGTAAATTTTATCAAACGCTTTGGAAAAGTCAAGGTTTATCACGTTTAAATTTCTGCGATTGTGTAATGTATTAAACGCCTTTTATGTAAAATTAATTAGATTTGTTATGGTAGACCTATGGGTGTAAAATCCATGCAGATTTATATCAATTGCACTATAAACATGTTGAAAAATTCGTGTAGCCTATATTGAATCTGCTCAAATACCTTGGACGGGGCACAAAATATTGCAATGGGTCTGTAATTTTCAATGTTACTATTATCGCCAGATTTAAGTACAGGGCAAGCTTTTGTTAATTTCCACAGTTTCGGAAAAATTTTTGTTTTTTTAATTAAATTATACAACAAACATAAAGGATACATAAGTACTTCGGAACAAGCTTTCAATACATAAGGAGGTATATCACCTGGTCCACAAGATTTTTTAGGCTTTAATTTTTTATAGCAGTCAAATATTCTTGTCTAGTTATAGGCTCAGTTGTTAATGGATAATTAATATAATCTGGTATTACCGTATTTTCTTTTTAAAGGTTGTGTGATATGTTTACAGAGTAAACCGAACTAAAGTAATCAGCAAACGCTTCCGAAATGGAATCAATACTATCAAAAATGTGATCTTGCCTAGTTATTAACTTTGCTGTGATATTTTTGCTAGTTCTCCTATTTTTTATATAGTTCCAAAATACTTTAGAGTCGTTTTTTAAAGTATTATCTATCTCAATAACATAACTATGATACGCATTATTTATCATAGTTTTAACTCTCTTTCTAATTTGTTTAAATTGTTCTTTATTATTCTGAGATAAATGCATCCTTCTCCTGAAATATTCTTTCAACTTGAGATTATTTATAATTTTTTTTGTAAACCAGGATGGATATTTCTTTTTAGCTGAAACTCGTTTCTTTGGAACTGTACAATCCATTACAGAATATAGCACTGAGTAAAACTATTCCGTAGCAACATCAATATCAGTAAACTGTGATAACAATTGCCAGTTAACATTGGAAAACAATTTATACAATTCTAGGAAGTGAGAGTTCTGGAAATTATACACATGAGTATAACTCTGTTTAACAAACGATTTTTGTCTCTTTAATGATATATTAACATTTAAGGCAGGGTGATAGGTAGAGCGGTGCAGACGGAGCACATGACAGGCAGAATGGCATCATAGCAAGGGTTCCGACGTTACTCGGCGTGTTCCCTGTGTACAAGCGACGGTCATGTACACGATGTGTTGATGTACAGACGACACAATAGAAATGACACAGTTCCCTAACGTTTCTACAATTAATTTCCTACAGATACTTTAGTAAGATTTCAAAATTACAAAACTAATTAACCATTTCATCCTAAACAAATAATAGCCTATACTGTATACATGTATGATTTCATATAGAACGCAAACAAAATCACTGTTTATTTGTAACGGGTTCATGATATTTTATTCTCAAAAGCACTTGAAAAATTGTTTTTTGTTTTTCCTTTTCTTTACAATGAGTGTGATTTATTAATGCACATGTGATACGTTATCAGATTTCTTCCAAATATTGCTAAAATGCACAACAAATGACATTTGTACGTTATTAACAAAAAACGATTTTCGTCTATCTGATAGCATGGCCTTATACGTGGAGAAGCTTCTTTCTACGTCTGTTGACACAACTGGGGCATACGTAAAATCCTGTAAAACACTTTTTTCAACTTCTGTTAGTTCTGCAAAGGAATCCTTATCTCCAGAAATACTGTCACTAATCTTTCAGAGTTTATAATATCCACCATTTTTTCAACTTATTTGCTATTTTCGCAGATATTATTTTACCAATTCTATCGTCTACTTGAGTCACTTTCTTCCAGATATTTCGCAGTAGGGAAATCTGATCAACCAGTTTTGTACCAGACTTTTCTAAAGCTGTTATACAATCAGGTATAAACCCATAATTCCATTCAATGTATTCCAATTTGTTTTATGCTTGAATCAATTAACAAAAATATCACCATATTCGGAATTAAGTCTCTTAAACTTTGCCGAACGAATTTGCTCCTCCTTAGACATCGTAACACTAGAACCGAACTGTTCTTATGTTTCTTTAGTACTGACGTTTGCTTTACTAAGCTGTACCTACTGCTTGCAGCTATCCTGTGTACCGCAGAGTCAGACCTCTGTGGGTACACAAGGTGAATTTACAACCCTTGCCCTGTTGCCGGTGTGTCGAACAACTGCTCCCTTTGCACTGCTCTAGTGATAAGTATCAACAAATATAAGGGAAGAATCATCTTGTAATACACAAGCAATTCTATGGAAATTAGTAAGAATCAAGTCAAGTGTTTCCTATTATTATTTATAGATTGTAAGTCATGCATAGAAAGAAAATGTGACAAAGCTCTGTAACAAGATCCAGCACATAAAATACTATAATTTGTGCCTGTAATTAGAGGCAAATTGAAGTCCCCTGCGATTAATAAATGCTTATTTTGAAGATTTGTATTATTTTCAAATACCCTATAAAATGACAAATAATTTTCTAAATTTGAGCCAGGCGGAAAATACACTCCAATAATAATATATACCTGGCCATGAATAATCGTTTGAATACATAATGCTTCAATATTACCAAATGGTAAATGGTACACTTTTGGAGGCTACGTCCGACGAAATCGCAATGAGGACTCCACCACCTCTTCTGTTCTGTCTATCACAACGATAAACATTATAATTAGAATTAAATAATTATGTGTTATATACGCCATGATGTAGCCATTTTTTAGTCAATACTATAATTTTATGTGAAATTACAAGTGTATTTAAATATAAATCAGTTGTCTTTGTGTTGAGACCTCTCACATTTTGGTAGTAAATAGTAAAAGATCTACTACTAATGCTCATAATATGCCTCAAACAGGTTTAAAATAATTGAAAAATGTGTAAAATTCTATAAATATTAAGCTAACTTAGCGTACATCATCTATTGTTTTCAAAATCTCAATATCTCTATCTACATAAATATGCTCCTGTAACGTCATATGACGCAGAAACAAAATTCTGTTAGTTTAAACAAATTTTATGTGATGTTAATAAAATATTTGCATTTCATAACCTCAGCATATGTTTTCGTTCACTGCAACGGGATAGGTTTTGGTCAAGCAGTTTGTTATATATAAATAGAGACACCAACGGGGCTAGTGTAGCATATAAATTTGAACTGCTGTTTGGCCGCCGTTACTGGGAGTTGATGCTTCGCCGGGAGTGCGAGCAGTTCGTACTTACTAGAGGAGTATGAATATATGTATGTACAGGTGTCAAAAGAAAAAGTGGCCGCTCTCCTGAAACAAAGTTCCCTTCGGGTATCTTCGCTATAATTCGGAGACAGGCGATGTTACATGTTGTTGGACCACGTTGTCTGATATCTACAGTTATAATTGAAGTATTCTGTGTGTTATTCGATAGCGTAATGGTACCGTTCAGGCCTCTTATTCATGAGATCCTGCGTTCGACTACAACCTCGTGCTTTTTATGTTCTTTTTCGTTCTGTTTTTGAGAGAGACAAACTAGACATAATGGCTCCTTTCTCTTTTACGATTATTTTAGTAATTAACATCAGGTTCATTAATATATTATGCCATAACTTTATCATTATGATATTGTGGCTGCAAATGGAAAGAAAAAAGATTTTATTCTCAATAAAAATATCTTTCGTGGCATAAACAAAACAAATTTACTGCCGTCGGCCTTAAAACATTCAAACAATTAAGCGTTCAAAAAACAAAACAAAAAGCCACAATTCAATATTTAGTCTATCTTCCTCCTATCTCGATCATCTTGCAGTCGAGTGGTCATGGAATTGAACTAGTCTTTGCAAATAGCGACTGTTTTTAGACACGATATTCCAGGCATTCTGAACATACCCACATACATAAGTGTTCTGTCCATGGGCAGGTCTTTCATTGCAAACCCAGCAATCTCCAATCTTTCCTATTATCTGCCTTCCTCTTAGTCTCCGCATATGATCCACATATCTTAATGTCGTCTATTATTCTTTTCAACCAGAGACCCAACCAATTCCTTTCTATCTTTCTAATCAGTTTCAGCATCATTCTTTCTTCACTCACTTTTTCAAACACAATTTTATTTTTTATTCTCTCTGTCCACTTCACACGCACAGTTCTTCTCGACATTCACATTTCAAATGCTTCAATTCGTTTCTCTTCATTTCATCGTAATGTCCATGTTCCTTCCCCATACAATGCCACACTCCACACAAAGCACATCACCAGTCTCTTCCTTGGTTCTTTTTCCAGAGGTCCGCAGAAGATCCTTCTTCTTCTATTAAAAGCTTCCTTTGTTAATGTTAGCAGTTTTTCTTGGTAAGGATAGGCCTAAATGCGGTAACATCCCGTTGCTTTCCGCACACCACTATCTCTTTCTCGTCTTATTAAATTCCAGGGGGCCCAAGCGTGGAGATGAGGAGAATGGATTTGACTAACTGGGCCCTCCGGACTTCACCGAAAGTCACGGCAAGGATTAAATATTAATTCTATCAGGATGTTTGACCCGATCAGAGACCGGGAAATCTCAATTAGCCTTTGCCCCCCGCATCCTGGACTAGCTCTACGAATCATCAGAAAATCTTAGAGTGTGATTGGGCCAATTTTTCCGAAAATGTTTCCACACTTTTGCCCTCGTAGCTCAGCGGACGAACGTCGGAATTTAGATGTCAACGTCTCAGGTTCAATTCCTCGTTACTCCTTTTCATTTTATTGTGGTTCAAGATAGTATAATGTAATAATACAAAAAGAAAAACTAATACCAGTATTATACTACTGGATTTTTCCAAATCGTTAAAGAACGATAAAAATATGAAAAACGTGAATATTATTCATATCGGAATTTCACAGATTTATTACACATGTATTTGAGAAATTGTAGGAGAATAGTAATTAGTAACAGTGTCCTATTTATTCTTCTTGGAGCCAAATTTGTAACTTTTAAAATTGTGGTTACTATGTTGAAGTGTATGTGTTGTAACGGATGCTTGATTTGTTATGTATGTGAGTCAGTTATGGGATGCTTGATGTCGTCGCAATGTCGTAATTATAGTTTGTGTTTGTGTGACTATTGTGTATTAATTTATGGTGTATGGTATGGAAAGCTGCATATTTGTGTTATAGAAGTGTTACGTATGTGTGTTGTTAATGTTTTCGTATGTTTGAAATTGATAACTGATATTTGTTTTGCAATCGCAATGCCTACTGTACGGATTGTTACGTTTTGTTTAGATCGCGTAAGCTAATTTAATTTTCTTTTCCATTTCTCTTTATGCTTATCTTTTTTGTGTATAAAACTATAGCCCTAACATACATATGTAAAATAGAACTAACCCCCATTGGAGATACAATAATAATAATTATTATTCATATCGCTATAAAACGATAACAGAATACAAATGATGACTTGAATTTTATTCATATCTCTAAAGAACGATAACAAAATATAAATAACGTGATATCCATAAAGAACGATAACTGGATATAAATGATAATTTGAATATCATTTACATCGCTAAAGAACGATTAAAAAATAAAATGAAAACTTGAAGAAGGCCCGAACCCAAAACCTTTGAATCATTAAACAAGCACTCTACCGCTGGTCTACGAGGCGCAGATATGGAACACTTTCATAGTTCCGGAACTGATTGTACAAGAACTTGCATCGTGTAACAGCGCCGCGACCCGTAGTGGACTTTGAAAATATTCGCTATTCACGAGTGCGGCCACTTTATTTTTTTTGACAACTGTACACTTGAAGGGAAAAGGTAAGATGGTGGTGAAATACTGCACCGCATCTAATTGTTCAAACATAGCCCACTATTGTAAGGTGACCAAAAAAGCTTGCATCTCTTAATATTTGGAATAGTGTTCTTAATGCAGTTTCTCATTTCAATGTGTTTACAGATATGTCAGATCATTTCTAGGACAGAGTTTTTCCAGAAAACCATATTAATAAAGTTTATAGGCCGATTTCAACAATGCATGTTACGGTTAGGTGTCTTCATCAGGGTACGAATTAAGATTTCTGATGGAGGGGATAGATTCCTAGATAGAGAATGCCATACATAAAATTATTATTATCCTCATTCGATACGGCTCAACGCTTGGTCGCACTGAGTTGCTTGTCTTGCATCTTGATCATAATAATAATTATATCCATGAGCAAGCTGAAGATAAAATATGTAATTCCTAATTTATTGATTGTTGTCAGTTTGCCAGTGATGATAATACAACAATATTATTTTCTTTGCTTACATTTATGCTGTACTTGAAAAATAGACTCGAATTGAAAAAAATATATTTTGTGAGGGGGATGGAAGATGTCCCTGGCAAGGATGTTAATATGAATTTATGAAGAGGGATAACTTTCCAACAGGGGGAAATCCCGCATCCCCCCCTTCCCCCCGTTAATTCGTACCTGGTCATCATACTGCAGAGGATTATAATAGCAAAGTGCACCAGACGTTAGGCAGCATCTGTATATGTCTTTTGTTTCGGAATTAGTGAATGGATTATGTAATTCCGTTTTGTACATTACCTCTGTTTTTTGGTTGTGTTAAATTTAAACAAATTAGTGAAAATATAGCTGACGTCCACCAATTTACTATTTGTCACCTCTACTAGCCCTACCACCACCACCACCAGAAATAACCCCTAACCTAGTGGTCATCAACTGTACAAGAAATAGATTTTTCTATGATTAAATTTATTTTCAATGTTTCCCGAATTTTGATAATCTCATAATTCACCAGTAAACATTCCCTAAACGCCATGTACCTTCCTCTTCCCTTGCATGAAAGGACTTAAATATATATTATTTTAAATATGTATTACAGTACATTTGAATATGAATATTTATTATCAACAGCTGTTTCATATAACTACATGTAGTGGTGGCCATTACATTTCCGTATTTGGTGCCATCATCACAATTGTTTGCATTTACATTATTATCTGTAGAAATGTCACGAGAGGCCTGAGATCCGCCGATATATCCACGAGCGAAGCGAGTGGATTTATCTGGGAAATCTCAGACCTCTCGTGACATTTGTTAGGACTCTTTCGTGAATAAAATAAAAATGTAAATAATATATCCCTAAAATTCAATCACAAAATATTAGTAATTGTATAGTTACGAATACTTAACTTATTCAGACATTGTGAAGTTGCAATAGATGAATATCGATTACTGCAATAAAGAAATTCGATGTTATTATTCAGTAATTCCAATTGCGAAAAGCGAAATACAGGTTTAACAATGTTAATTACATGTACTGCACTTTTCTTTTATTATTATAACATAAATAGGTCTAAATTTTCATTATCTGCTGAAATAACAGTTTAATTTACAATTTCATAATATAATTACAGTTACCTGTTTAATACATTAATTAAATGAAGAATTGTTGAAAACGCAGTTATCAAATCTGAATGAAGCAGTATAATTTTTTTCAGATAGCCAAAAATAGATATGAAATTAGAAGATGAAGATGTAGATGTTTGGGTTTGATATGCGATGATCTTACATAAATTTGAGCATCTGACTTTCTTTTAATTGTTTAATTTCATTCACAAAATACAAATTTTATAGGCTAAAATTATAGGTTAAGTTGTTACCTGTGGGAGCAGGACCAATATCAGCTGTGCCTTATTTCGAGTTACACAGTGCTACAGAAAAACATTTTTATGGCTCGACAGAGGCATTCTAGCTGTAGTGTGTAACGGAACTAAAACTGCATCGTCCACACCTGTGGAGTAACGGTCAGCGCGTCTGGCTGCGAAACCAGGTGGTTACCTGGTTGAGGTTTTTTCCGGGGTTTTCCCTCAACCCAATACGAGCAAATGCTGGGTAACTTTCGGTGCTGGACCCCGGACTCATCTCACCGGCATTATCACCTTCATATCATTCAGACGCTAAATAACCTAGATGTTGATACAGCGTCGTAAAATAACCCAATAAAAAACTGCATCTACACAGTTCAATATTCCAATTGCGTATGCATGCAATCTGTGAAGAATATTGAAAGAATCAAGTTTAAAAGGTACGTTCAATCAAGATGCATGAAGATTTTGTGTCTACCTGGTTCGCCGTTTTGAACGTCGTCTTCACTGCGCAAATATATTAATTAATATTAAATATCAATCTTGTATTCATTGCTTTAAAGTTGAAAGAAAAGTTTAACCGTGTAGTTGCATCTTAATGTATTCATGATCATCAATGTACGGGGAAATAGTTGGCGAAAACAACTAAACAAAACAACGACCATGTGATAAATTGATAGCGATAAATCTACCTGCTAAAATTATCGCAAAGTGTGACAGTGATTGGTTAGAATTCAAAATATCATTACACTTCTTGGTCGAAAATGGAATGACGTCATATAAACGAAATAGTCATTTTAACGTTTCATTTGTATTTTTCCTATTACATTATATCCTCTTCCCTTCTAGTTTCTCAAATTTAACACCAGTTCAGATTCTATACCCATACCTGTTAACTTCTATACCTTAGCTACTTTCTACTCTCTACTCTTACTTGTTCTAATATTATTCTATATTTCCACTTTACTACAATTTACCTACTACTTTCTATTATTGCTATTAAGTACCTATATACCAATTTAACTTATTTCCCTTAGCAACCACTTTTATTATATTCTCCATCCTAAGCTTTTGTCCATTTTTATTAATTCTCTCTAAACTTCATCACTTATCTCTATCATATCCTCCTTGCCTACTATAATATACTTATCTACTTCGATTGTTTTCACATCCATCTCACTTCACTTTCAGTTACTTCTCCACTTGTCACCCCCTCTATGCTTATTCTATCATTATTTTTTTAGCTCTGCCTTGTTTGTACTCATTTTTTCTCACTTTCTTCCATCACTACTTCCACAGCACTAAGTACTATGTTCTCAATATTTTTCACAGTACTTCCATTTCTCAACTAAAAACATTTTGAATTCTGCTCTAAATATCCATAATATTCACTTTTAGTTAATACTCATACTTTCCCAGCTTTGGTTTCATTTCTTCCTCTTCCATTTAAATACGGTGCATATAAAATATTATGTCTTTAAAACAATACTGGTAATACTGAAAATTCAGTTACTTATCCCGAGTATATATATATATATATATATATATATATATATATATATATATATATGGAGGACTTTTATTTATTTTATATTATTGCCAAAGATAAGCCATATAATACTTCTACAAACATAGCGTTCCTTTGCCATTAATCTTTATTTCATCACGACTCATCTTGGGTAAAAGAAGTTTAAAATAGTGTCTGTCACCAGAATACATCGATGTATTGTGGTACCTTTTTCAAATGTCGCACCACAAACGCTCCCTTTAATGGCGGATACTATTCGATTCAATTTGTGACATTTATCTCGCCTGCCACTCACACGTATTTGTTTTGGTGAGTATTACAAACTCTTTGGTTTTGATAAAGAAATTATTTGTATATTATAATGTGTAAAATATAAATTTTGATAATTTGTATATTGATTTTTGTTATTATTATTTTGTCCCTGTAACGTCATGTGACATATGAACAACATTTTCTTGGCTTAAACACAGTTTTACTGGCAGTTACAGTAAAAGATATGAATTTCATAATCACACAATATACATATACGCCTATATTTTTGTTCACCGTAAAAGAGTTGATTTCGTTTAATGAATTAGTTGAATGTATTATATATAGAGTATTTACAGTTAATGTGTATCATGTTTACTATTATGATGTATAATATTACATTCTATTTACTAGTTCATTATTATTATTATTATTATTATTATTATCTATTATATTTTCTGTCATATGTAGCACTGATATGTAGACGCTAGTTTCGAAGTTTTATTGCGTTTATGTGGTTAAAAAGTAGCTGGACAGACAATTTCAATTTAGTAGCAATCCCACTTACAGTTGCCAAGATCCATTATCATCATCATCATTATTATTAGTATTATTATTATTATTATTATTATTAGTATTATTATTATTATATTATTATTATTATTATTATTATTATTATTATTATTATTATTATTATTATTATTATACACCGAACTATGTTTTACCTTTCGACACGTCCTGACATAAGGGTTTAGGGTTGAGTTGAACACTGAAACTCCAGGATATACGTTTCAGGAGCAAAATAATAATACAAATTATCAATATTTATATTTTACACAATATGTACAAATAATTCGTTTATCAAAACCTATCCTGTTGCAGTGAACGACAACATAATTATATTCTGAGATTACAAAATGCAAATCTTTTACGAACTTGACAAAATACTTGTTTAAAATAAGAAAATATTGTTTCCACGTTATATGACGTTACAGGGGATATTTATAATACATTACATCTTTATTATTTAATGGCCCTATGCGTACTTGCTTGCAGTTCGACATTGCTTATGTATTCATGTGACGTAGCAAATGTAGCTACCAGACGAAACTACTCGATCCTCTGTACGTTCGGGAACGAAAATACGCTGCCTACTCTTAACCTCCGTGAAGTTGATGTCAGATGGAACGGAATAGCCCAGTACCTTTTTCTGGAAAGGAATGGGGCTAAGCATTTGGGAGGGAATCGAGCAATTCTGATTTTTTCTTCAGTGCACCCTGCTAATTTTTTGCAAATTTAGGCTAGTGTTTCTGGATGAATATGGCCTAATTCTTCATATTTTCTTATCTCATTGTGACCTACCTTGATAATATCACCTAGAATACAACTTTTGATGTAAGGTCTACCTGATGAAGGATGAGGCGCCTTTGCAATTCCGAGGGACATCTCATGTCAAGGGATCGACAGAGAGGTGCAGGCGGCTATCAAACGCTGCTTCCGATCCCAGGCGGCTCACATGTATTAATTTAGTTATAATCAAGGAATTCTTCTTTTCATTCCCTTATAATATATTCCCTTCGGCTAACTCTGTTATTATTTATGCCAACATCAATAGGCACACAAAATATATCGCAGTGCTACGAAATATGATACGAATGTACTATTATATGAAATAGAAGGATTTGGTATAATTTTGCATAGCCTATTTTATCACGAAAGAGGAAAAAAGGAAGCAATCACCGTTACAATCTCCAAATAATTACACATTAAATCTAATTTCATACAGACATTTCAACTAATAGCCCAATAATGAATACAAATGCAATCTATCGAAGATCGGAAGTAATACAAGAGACAATCAACATCTTTGTTTTTATAATCCTCTGATTTATTTAATAGGCATTAACATTCAATATCTACGTACAAAATAGGTAAACATTAATATTGCATTTTCATGTCCACTCTGTGAATTTTAAGGGGAGTGGGTTATGATTCCTATGTGGGTAAAGAATTTCAGTACAATAGTTTAGATGAATAATATGTCTAGGCTCTTAGAGTGCTATGCATAGATATTTCGCTAGCCCGCGCTACGAGCGTGCTAAACTAGCCCCGGCTATCGAGTGATTACTTGTACAGGATTCATATCATATCATAACGCTAACATTGGTTTATGAATACGAAAAACGTTAGTTCATTGATCATCCACCGGAAGCCCGCGTTAAGAATGTCTATGAATATGGTTTAGTGTTCACAATGGAATAACAATTTCTATGATTATGCAATAAATCATTTTGAATTCATTGGTATATTACATTCTTATCGAAATGCAAAAGAAAGGCACTAAATGATAATCTCTTTTCCCCATTTGCTAAATGTACCACAATATTCAAGTACACATTACTGTTACATTTTTTCTAATTTTCCAAATATGTATATTACAAATTCAAAAACGAGATTTAGTTCACTATATCGCTCTTGATACAAAATAAAAATTATTAAAGTTTGATTAATAATTAGTTATTGCCATTTTTAATGCATACATTTTTTCATCGTCATATCTGTAAGACAATCCTAAACACGTAGGTCTGCTTTATAGAACGCAGATTCAGAAAACACTGTAAAATTTTCAGGTAAATAGATGCATTATTTTAAAGCAAAATGCACTTAACATTAAAAAAATAGCTTACGGATAGCTGTGTTTAAAATAAAAGGATAAATACATGCTCTGCCAAATTTGAAAGATGCAGTTTAAAGGGCTTATCTAGAGACATATCGCCCATATATTTTTTATAGAGACACTTTTGTGAATGTATTTGAAAAAAAAAAAAATAAAAAAAAACAAGAACAATTGACGCCTTATCACTAACAATTAACTTTAAGTTTTACACCCAGTAGTGAGACAGAATTCATGACAATAGGCATAAAAATACAGCTTTATGTCACTGGGGAAGAATTTGTTAAGAAATGCGTGCGTTGTAATATTCATAGTTGATTTTCATTCTGTATGGATTTTTATGTTGCAGAATCAACATGCCATACCTGACACTCGCTATACACTTTTATCTCTCCTGCTTTTTGACTTTTACAACCGCAACCAGATTGTTGTATACGGACGAGAACAGTGATCACGAACATCACTTCTCACAGTGTATTGTAGAAATCGGAAGAAGGTTTAAAAATGATGACCATCCAGCAATTATACACACTCCTAACATATGGGCCAAGTATCTGGAAGAATCTTATCGCCATGGCAATGGAATTAACTCTGTTGGAGATATCTTCATCAGTGATATATACAGTTCTCAAATTTGGAAGATTTTGGTACAAGGAAGTGTCAGTGACCTTGGTATTCCTCATGTTGGTCCGGATTTATGTAATCAAATTAAAGATAACGAGGGCACAGTGATATTACTCTTGAATACCGGCAATTACATGGAGGAATTTCAATCGTTTATAGCAATGATGACTAGATTGATGGCAAGGCCATGGAACCCTCGAGCCCGATATATTATTGCTTCAATGCGAGTAATTCATTCAAAAAACCTACAAGAGCAAGTCGTGTATGATATGCTACAATTACTGAAGAATTATAATATATTAAATGCAATTTTACTCATTCCCCAAACAAATCAAGATGGAAAACTACTTGCTATCGATATTTTCACTTGGATACCAAATGAACGAAATCTTTGTCAGGAAAGTAGGCAAGCATTTAAGTATATGGACTCATGTGTGATACCTCAATATACATTTTATAGAAATCAGAACCTATTTCCATCTAAAGAGATACATCGTGCTGAAGGCTGCAACGTAAATTATTATTTGGCACCTTATATACCCTATGTGATTTTTCAAGATAATGGCGCATATGGGCTTGAAATGTATTTTTCTGATATCACTACAAGAAAAATGGGCGCAGATGTATTATTTCACTTCAACAACAAGGAAATGTTTCCTGTGCTATCAGTATATTATGGGGAAATGGACATTTTTGGACCTGTGAAAGTACTGTGCGAGATGTACGCTTATTACGATATTTCCTATCCACACGCAATTGATTCTGTAACTTGGGCCGTGCCGAGAGGTAAAAGAGTTCCTAAGTGGCACGGATTATTCAAAGCGTTCAACTCCCATATCTGGTTGTTAGTTACATTATCATATATCACAGCATGCATACTGTTCCTTTTACTTTCGTATTTGGAAAAGAAGTTGAGAATCAGAAACGAATTTATGGACTCAATTGACATCTCCATAATTTTTCTACGTACTTATCTTACGCTTTTAGGATCAGGTGTGAGAGATGTAAGTAAAAGAACTTTCAAATTATTCTTTATTGTGTGGTTACTGTTCTGCATGCATATTAACACGGCTTATCAATCGATGTTAATACAATACTTTTCAAATCCAGAAAGGTTTCCAACTCTACAATCTGTGAAGGAGATAAATGATTCAGGAATTGCAATTTGTAAGGGGGAAAGAATTAATGTGTCTACTTGGCGAAATGTAAGTCATTGCTTTAATCGTATAGGCGCTGGTGAGAATGTCGCTATCCAGTTCCAGAAACAGTCTGTCGAGTATCTGTCTCAAGTCGGGACTAGAAGGAATACCTTTCAAGTAATAGAGGAAAATGTTGAATATGTTTACGTGTCATTAGTTTTTCGTAGGGGAAGTCCGTATTTCAAGCCGTTTGAAGAGACTTACCAAAGACTTGTCAATGCAGGTATTATGAACTTACTTTTAAGACAACTGGGAAATCTACGATCAGGAGATTTTGGCACGAAAGGTAACAATGAAGCCTCGGCATATAATTTTTCTCACATTAGAGGTCTTTTATATGTGTTGCTTTTGGGATATTCTCTTGCTTCTATTGTATTCTTGCTAGAGATATTTACACCAATACTACGTAGGTTTTGTAAATATTTTAGTAGAAAAAAGTAGATGGCTTCTAATATAACCACATTTACTTTATTATGAACACAATTTATCTCTTTTTGATTGTGGCTTAATATTGTCATCTCCCATGGATTTATTTCTGCGGTGTTAGTGCAATGTGTGGAATATCCACCAACATATTCTTATAAATAATTATTTCATTAATGAAGTGCCACAAAGATTTATATGCAGATTTATTTGGTTTTCGTCTTATATTTGGAAACATTTCACAAGATTAGTTAAGTTTGATGAAAAATTTCATTGTAAAATTTCATTGCCCTCATTTAACCGATATGATTCTATCATCTTTTTTGTGATTTAATGATATGAGACATTGATATAGTAACATATTTTATTTTCCATTTTTGTGCGATACTTATTTTATTCATCCTGAGGTTCATTCCTTTGAAGCACGTGTCGTATTTGTATTCGAAATGGAACACAAAAGGTGTTTTTGTAATTATCCGCTATATAAAATTTGAGGTAACTTTGGCAATATTGCTAAATCTCCTAACTCCTGGAAACGTTCTCAAAATATGCGGGGTCATATACTTACGCCAGCGATGTACTGTATACTTTATAAAATGTTACGTGAGCCCGTGGATGACTTTGCTGTTGAAAATGGCGCAGTTTTCGAACTTATAAGAGGAATCCAGGCTAGCGAGAACAGCGACAGATTGGACATAGTTGTATATTTACCACTATAGAGTCAGGTCATTATTGCATTGAGGAAATAAATTTAAACTAGAGTAGGATTCATAATTTCACCTTAAAATGTAATAGGCCTGGTATTTTATAGAAGGTCATTGATAAGTTCGTGAAACATTAAAACAATTTACCATAAATAAACTAATCAACGAAGGAAAATAATGTTATGTCGATATATAGAGAGAAACTCTTTAAATTTTATAAATGAATAGCCCGCGAGCACATTTGCCGCAGTTTACCGCTGAGAGACAGTAGTAGCAAATATAGCGCTCAGTAAACGTGAACAGATTTTGTGTAATAGAACAAGCAAAAACTAGTCCCTTATAATTGTACAACGACAACTTTGAGTAGAATTACATAATTCAGCACCTTTTTTCAACATTATAAAGAAATATTATGAGAAATTCCTGTTACATCTTTCATCAAGACACCTGTCCGACTCACTATCACAATGAAGTGCAAGAGTATCTCAATCAATATCCCTCTCACAAAAGTGAATAGAATGAACAGGAGATGATAAGTTATTACGGTGGCCACCCCCGTCCCCAGATTTAACTCCGTATTACTTTTTTCTGGTAATGGTTTGTGAAGAATAATGTCTTTATGTCGCATTTCCCTTCTAATAACCCGGATCTCAGCAAACGTAACGGCGCTTCTGTGGGTCTGGTCGACTGAACGTACGAATACTCTATGTGGGACGAAATCGATTACATCATAGAGTCTGTTGCATCAGCAGATGTGGATCATAGATCACCTGTGAAATATTTAAGAAAATATTTGTTAAGTTTACATATATTCCAGTGTAGGCAGTATTAAAAATCTTGTATCCGTTGCTTGGTTTATTTGTGATGAAATTTTTAAATGTTTGACGGAGTTATGAATGACCTGGTATAATATAAATTTAATGGAAATCATTTACTTTATTATACTTCATAGAGTTCCCCTTCTCAGTATTTGTTTCCTCCATAATAATTAATTATTAATCAAGTTTTGATTGTTAGCACCTTCCTCTGTAACTTCGCTTCATTTTCATTCTGTCGTTAAACTGTTCAAAACAGCAAATTATAAAACCTGAGTTGTTTATCGAGTGAACTATTATATGCAGCGTACGTGTTTCTTCAGCATATTATTCGATTTTAGAATTATAATAATAATAATAATAATAATAATAATAATAATAATAATAATAATTTATTATTTACTTAATCTTGCAGAGCTAAGGCCAGTAGGCCTTCTCTTCTGCCCAGTCAGATATTGGATGCATGCAATAATTCAGTTGCATCGCATATTAGAAGTTGATTCATAGATTCTAAACACATAGTGAATCATAAAATGTACGAAGTTCATAACAGTCTTAAAGTCTCTCAAATTAATTAGTCATAAAAATAGCATAGTATCTTAAGAAGAACTCTCCAGCAATGTTCGGAAGAGTTCCATCGAAAATATGTAGTCGAATATGTGTGGCTAAAGAGAAAGTTTAGAAGATGAAAGAGAACAGTATATAAAGTTTAAAAGGAATCAAGTCCACAAACAAAATAGCAATGATATTTTATTTATTGTGTGGATGTTTAGTAAAAGTGGGAAAGAAAAATATATAATTTAAATATTGCATAAATATAAAATATGATGACGAAATATAAAATATTTCCCTGATCCTTTGATAAAAGATTTAGAGGTCGAGAGATAATGTGATTAGTAAAGCAGTCCGTTAAATTGTGTAGACTAAATTTTATTGTCATCCACGAAAATGATTTTTACAACATATTTGTCGTCATATTCAGAAATATTCATGGCTAAACTAATAAATGATTTCGTACTGTATGTGATTAAGCCAAAGAACCTTGGGGATTAGACATCATGATGATTATTATGAAAAACTGATAGAGTTTTAGAATTAATGTGGGCAAATAAAAGTACACAAAAAAATGGCCGGTCCAGAAATTCAATCCACTATAAGAGAGGAAATTGTCATAATTAATACAGTGCCCCCTCAGTTATGGCGATGCGCTACTGAAATTTCTAAAATCCACAATTTTTTAGCTAGATAGATGAAATTTTTACTGAATGTGCATTTCATAATCACACATAATAAATTTCAAACTTCTTTCACAAATACTTAAAAGAGTAAACGTATTTTGTATATATATTCAATTTTCTAGTGAAAATTCTAGTTCTAAAAATATTGTTTATTATTATTTTCTACTTTTTTTCTTAAAGATAGCACTGCATATTGTGCGATGGAGCATTAGTAATTCCCTAATATAATTTGTTCTTTTGTGAAAAAAAGACAATTTCTTCAATGTTCAAACGTGAATAAAAAATTAATACTTCTTTACGTGTAATTGTCTAGCAGTAATACTATGATTAAGGCAACAATTGAAACACTAAATTTCACAACAGAGATACTGGTGACTAATTATGCAATGTTTCGTCACTCTAGCTTTAACCATTAAGGAATAAAATGAATGCTTGTCATTCAAGGCACTGACAATTTCTGATTAAGATATTTAACTGCTTTACTGCGCTAATATTATGATGAATTCCCTGGTTGAGTAGGACATGGTGTCCGTCTAGACTAGACTTCGGAGAAAAACGGACCCACGTAGAAACTAGACAGCCAGGTAAATTACTACCATTAATAACGCAGTAACGCTATTATTTATTCAGTGATTGTACAAAAGTTAAATAGTGTATTGCCTTCCACTTTGTCTCCGAATATGATACACATATCTTAACGATGACTACTATCTGATATTTTCTTCTATCTCGAACTCTTCTCCCGTTTACCATTCCTTCCAGTGCATCCTACAGTAGGCAGTTTATCCTCAGCCAGTGACCCAACCATTTCATTTTCCTATTTCTGGTCAGTCTCATCATCATTCTTTCTTCACCCTCTCTTTCCAACACAACTTATTTTTATTTATTTTGTGTGCCCACTTCATACGCTCCATTCTTCACCATATCCACATTTCTATTCGTTTCTCTTCATTTCGTCGTAATGTGCAATTTTCTGTCCCGTACAATGCCACATTCCACGCAAAGCACTTCAATACTCCCTTCCTTAGTTATTTTTTCCGAGGTTCGCAGACGATTCTCCTTTTTCTATTAAAAGCTTCCTTGACCGTTGCTATCCTCCATTTGACTTCCTGGCTGCACTTCATTACTGCATACAATACAGCACAAGTATTTGAATCTGTTCACTTGGTCTACTACGTCATTTACAATCCGAAAGTTTACCTGTTTTATTTTTTTCGACAACCATGTTCTTCGCCTTTTTGCCATTTATCTTCATCCCATACTGGCCATAGTTGTCGTTTAGCTGCAGTAGCATATCCCACAGTATCGTCTCCTCTTCTGCTAACAGCGACATATCTTCAGCAAATCTTATGCAATATATTCTTCTTCCTTCTAGGTTTACCCCTCCCATGTTCTGAAAATAGTTCTTCACCAAATCCTCATATTAGATGTTGAATAGGGTAGATGATAAAGGATATCCTTGTCGTACTCCTCTTCCTATTTCAAACTTAAGATATAGAGATAAAATTACGACGAAAATATTCTTCATCAAATCATAGATTTTTTGGTGCGAAAATAACAAAAAATTGTAAACTTTATGAAGGTCGACTATTTTCAGCAGCTCATGCCTTAATTGCCAAATTGCATGCAATTACTGCGACTGCTGAAGAACCTCTTAGGCGTTAATTTAGTTATGCAGCCTGTAATTAGTTCTTATTCTGTTTCATTTCTATATATATATATATATATATATATTTATTTATTTATTTATTTATTTATTTATTTATGTATCTGTCTGCCTGTCTGTCCGTCCGTCCCTCCGTCAGTCCGTCCGTCCGCCCGCCCGCCAGCCTGTCTGTATGTCTGTCTACATGTATATCTACGAGTACATGTCTATCTATCTGTCTGTCCGTCCGTCCGTCCGTCCGCCCGCCCGCCCGCCCATCCATCCATCCATCCATCCATCCATCCATCCATCCATCCATCCATCCATCCATCCATCCATCCATCCATCCATCCATCCATCTATCTATCTATCTATCTATCTATCTATCTATCTATCTATCTATCTATCTATCTATCTATCTATCTATCTATCTATCTATCTATCTATCTATCTATCTATCTATCTATCTATCTATCTATCTATCTATCTATCTATCTATCTATCTATCTATCTATCTATCTATCTATCTATGTCTTGTCTTGTCTTGTCTAGTCTAGTCTAGTCTGTCTACCTTATCTAATCTATCTAATGTCTGTCTGTGTGTCTGTCTGCTGAAAATCTTTAGTGGACTTCAATCCAAGTCGAAATTTTGCACAGGACGAACATGTGTCATTATGTGGATTCCCAAAGCCTGAATTAAAATGTTTATAAAAAACAGATTTGTACTTAGAAAGAGAACAGGACAAGATCCCTTCTCATATTCTAGAGGCACAACAACTGTCATACATTTTTTTCAACTTCAGTTCTGGTGGAAGATAGAAAGGCACTATTTTATTTCTAGAGTAATGTGCTACACGACACATACATTTCAGTATATCTCTAATACACTCAACCCTCTCGTGAAGTTTCCGAACTGGCCCGTCTCGTTTTTCGTTAGGTGTAAAACATTTCAGTATGTATTTCTTACAAGCATACATCCTTATTGGGACAGATAAAGAAGTTAATTTCTCTCTTCCACCATGTTAATATGTCAAAATAAATGCTTATACAAATTTTGGCCACTCGAGCGCAATTACTAGGACTGTCTTTACGGACCTCGTGATTGCACTCTAGTGACCTAAATTTATATAAATACTGTTTTGACATTAAAATGGTGGAAGAAAGAAATGAACTTGATGTGCCTCATGTGAATGTTTGCCTGTTAGCAATACGTCTAAACCTGTCTTCAGAAACCCCTGTCATTAATAGTTGATTACTAAGATCGCACGTATTCAATAAGTAATTAATTGTGATTACACAGAGACAAGTTTGTCATCAGTCGTAATAACATACCAGTCGCTTTTCTAAACGTAGCAGCATATACTGGGAAATCCTCTCCATTTTCACCTCTCATGAAATAACACAGACCTTATAGCTTTTTGAAGTCCATCTTTACTCTATGCCGTTTACGAAGATCACCTTTAATACGTATTAACAAGAAATTATCATTTTCATCCTTTGTAGGCTACTATTTCACTATAAATTGTCTCGGAAATTCATTAAATAATTTAAGCAAAAACACTCCAGCACCTGTACTCTCTTTTTCTTGTTCTAAATTATTACAGTTTGGATGAAGTTGTTATTTTTGGGTTTAACTGTATATTTCTTACTCTTACATGGACGTACTTTGTTCCTATACTTCCTTCCCTTTCAGTCACATGAATAGATTCTGAATACTCAGAGTTGTTATTAATTTTTCATCACTACTCACAGAATGTATTCACACACTACGGCGAACAGATTAATATTGAATTAATGTTGCTTATGTTAATGTTTCGTAATACAAAATAAATGTTAATAAGACACTTATCGACTTATTTTGTAAATCATTTCTCGACCCCTCTCAGCCCCTTATGCAACCCACCTAGGGGTCGTGACCCACACTTTGAGAACCGCTGGATTAAGGTAACCAATTTTCCCACGGTCAATAGAGTATGAGAATAATCTGTACTATAGCATGAAACATTAAAAAACAAAATGCACTTTTCAAATCTTTTACAGCTAAACGTACAAAATTTTAATTTCTGAAAAATTAACAATTTTACATGAGATCCTGAAAAGGCAATATGTTGTAATTTGTATGCAGAACAGTACAGTGGTAACATTTTCTCATTTTATACATCAGATCGTAGCTCTGTGTATTTCTAAAAATACATATTTATTACTATTATTTTCATGTAGCCAATGATTGAACTATCCATTTGGTAATTGATATAATTATTGTAGAAATTTCACTATAAATATTGTAATTTATATAAATATATGTTTTTAGGTACTATAGAACATATTTTAATGTGTCAATTTGAGTGGTTAATGTGTTTATTAAAAGGCATTATATAGTAAGTTTATTACACATAATTATATTGCTAATCTAATCACCATATATATCTTTGTTTTATACAGTGTAGTGAAAGATTCACCTGGCAAATAAAGTTAGTTATATTTCAAAAGAGCTCTATTCTTTAGTATAATATTAATACATTCAGGATTTGTCATTAGTCATAATAAAAGCTCTAGTAAAAACACCAGTTCTTTAATAATTTCAATGGAAAAATTGTTCCTGGTCCCAGTATCGATCCTGGGACATTTGGTTGAACGTCGCAACTCTCTACGAACTGAACTACTCAGGAATTCCACCCGATACCGTCTCAATTTTTCCCTTATGTCCACATTACTCGAGTGAGCTGACAAGACGCCAGAGACCCACATCGAGTGCACACAAACTCTGCGTGACTTTGAAATTTTTGTTTTAAATGAATGGAATCTGTAGTTTTATGAAGAATCGTTAGCCTACTGTTAAAAACTCGTAAGTGCATTTGAATAAATTGTGCAAGAAAGCAAAAAAATAACTGCTAATACATTTTATACACAAACTAACAAGTATTATGCTTCGGAATATAAAGTATATTAGCTTGAAAGTATGAAAATATGTATGAGAAGAAATCCTAAAATACATAGCCATACACTTTTATTTTATTTGGCATAATCATAAATGCAAATATTTTTTTACGTTTAATAATAATAATAATAATA
The DNA here is from genome assembly GCF_040183065.1 of Periplaneta americana. NCBI lineage: Eukaryota > Metazoa > Arthropoda > Insecta > Blattodea > Blattidae > Periplaneta > Periplaneta americana. Next base: position 52,855,520 of record NC_091118.1, read on the forward strand.
ATAATAATAATAATAATAGTAATAATTCGTGGCGCTACAGCTCTTGAAGGGCGCAGACCAACCGGCCGGCTGTTGGTCTCACGTCCATATGTCGAAGCAGAGGTGGACGATAATCGAACAAGAATGGAGGTATCGTGGGATTAGCACGATGATCCCCCGAGCCGTTATAGCTGTCTTTCGCTACATATCGCAGCTCCCCATGTACATGCGATGCCGGTTGGGTACCGGTCCCATACACTGGCCGAAATTTAATGAGAATATTTTATTTCACCATGACTCGCATTGCGTAACGGGAGTCCTAGGCAGGATGCCTTAGGCCACGGCGCAAGGACTTATTTACATGTGACGGAGCAAATATGTAAACCCTTCACATGCATTAGACTTAATTTATGGATATATTTTCAACTTAACTATTTCTGCTAATTATTGTAGGTACGTTAATAGAAAACCAACTTAATAAAAACTTGACATTCAGGCAATCGCAATCGCAAACTGAAACCAATTAATCACTTAAACTGCCATGACCTGTAATTGCTGTGCTTGCACATTAATGGAGGAAGTGTTGAAATTGATTTCCATCTGTTGACAGCACATTCGAATAGGTTAGCACAACTCTTGCGCACATTACGTAAAACTGTAGATATTATTGCTGCACGGGCTCTTCTGATGTTTTCCTGCAGTTCCTGCAATGTTCGAGGACTGTTGCTGTACATTACAGACATTATATCGCACCAGAGGAAGGAATCAATTGGCGTCAAATCTGGAGACCTTAGCGGCCAATCCACTGGATCCTTCCGACCGATCCAATGCCCAGATAAAACTTCATGCAGAAATTCGTGGGTTGTCAGTCCGAAACGCGGTGGTTCTCCATGCTGCTGGAAGAAAGAACTACGTCTTTGTTCTGGGAGCACATCATTCAAATAGGGTAGGAGTATAATCTCGAGATGCTCTCTGTACAGTAAATCAGTGAGTTTGTTGCTGAGAAATACGGGATAGATGACAGTTTGAGTCAGTCTGTCTGATGAAGAGCACCTACAGCAATGTATGGGTTCTCGGTTACCCAATACACAGAGTTATGTTTATTCACTGTTCCGTGCAAATGGAAACAGGTCTCATCGCTGACAAATATATGAGCTTCAGGATTTAGGTGTCCATACCTGTGGGGTAGCAGTTCGCCTGGACGCGAAACCAGGTGGCCCGGGTTCGATTCCCTGTCGGGACAACTTACCTGGTTGAGGTTTTTTCCTGGACTTTTGTCTCAACCCAATATTAGCAAATGCTGGTTAACTTTCGGTGCTGGGCCCCCGAACTCATTTCACCGGCATTATCACTTTCATCTCATTGAGACACTAAATAACCTAAGATGTTGATAAAGCGTCGTAAAATAGCCTGCAAGGAGAGAAGATTTAGGTGGTGGGTTCGTTTTTCTGCAAATCATTCACAGAACTCCACCCATCTATCTGTGTCATCCTCATGGAATTTCTGTATAAAATGTAGACCATATGGTTGGAAATAATTTGCGGATAGTATCCTGGATACGGACGCTTGAATGATGCAACATTCTTGAGCCACTTTGCTTGTTGATCATGTTAGACTGACTGCCTACTTAGTACGCCGGTTGTTGGTTACTTCATTCCTTCAAGTGGCATTTACCAAATGTACATTTACCTGAATTTCATTCAAAATACATCAATGAAAAGTACTCCACAATACAAATATATGCTGCTTAAATACTTTCAGTGATTGGCAGCACATATATTTGGGAACAATTTTTAGCTGTTTTATAGTTCAACAATTCCAAAATAAATCAGTTTGCAAGATGAACATTTATCAAGTATTATGAGAAATTATCAAGCCAAAATATTTCACTAGATTTAGAACACCTGGTATGCGAGAAAATATTCCAAGCTTCCAGTAAATGCCGATGTAAACTTTTCTAATCGGGTGCTCACATAGTGTTGTATGTCTATTCTTTTAATGTATCATTTGTTCACTTAATCCCATTAAGAGGACTACAATAAATTAAAAATTATTATGAGAGTTAACAAGCCAAAACAATTCACCAGATTTAGAACATCTTTTAGGCGAGCAAATATATATGTACGAAATGACTTCCATTTTAACAATTAATCTATTTAAAAATTAATATAAAATGTGCATCAATTTCTTCTTTGCAAAGCGAATTTCAACAAATTTCTTCTTCTGATTTTCAGAATACTCCTATGGCATTATTGATAGTAATCATATATCTTCAATCTTGAATATGATAATGTTCGTCATTTCGTAAGTGAAACGAACTAGAAAATATTCAGCTATTCTGGACACGCTGAAGAATGTAAGATTAATAGTCGATAGCCTATCTTTCTTCTGTAAGGGTGAGGTTTTGATTGACCTATACCACAGTCTAGTATATACAGTCACGAAGCTCAATACTTAATAACTATGCATCCATAGATAGTTGCTAACCAACAGGATCGCTACTATCGCCTCATCACAGAACCTTTTCCTAGCAGACGATAAAATTTATACTTTCGATATAATGTTCTTTTGAAAAAATTGACACCTTCCTTCCACTATTGAAATATGAAATATGTAAGGTTTATATATTATTTTCATAAAGTATATATTATATTTTATAAACTCACCTTCCTGGATCTTTGGGAAGCAGGATACAGTAACTCTGACCTCTTTTTCTTACAATTTGTTGTACTACAAACGTCTCCTTGTCCCCTGTTATTATTCATAGGCTATTATTGTAGTTTAGCCATTTACAGTTATTATAACCGATAACGAACATTTCACAGTTTACATAACTTTTCATAACAATGCGAAATACGGCACAGTAAATGCCTTTTCGATCTAGACCAGGCCGTAATGTTTGTAAGGGTTATCTATTTCGGTGTATGGAGCTCAGTGAAATATTATATTATAAATTTATTGCCTAACATTGCTAAGTTTTATTTACTGTAATGTGTCCATAAGTGCCGTTTACTTCTTGTTGCATAATATGTTGCAGAAACTGTGTTATTTTAATGTGAAGAGAATTTTACATATTAACATAATCTGTTCGCATCAACATTTTAAGTTTTGAATGGAAGCTATTTTGAGGTTTAATAAAAAAGAATTTATAATGTGATTTTAGTTTAGCACATCTACCTTCCTTAATTGTTGACAGAAAATTTACCATAACACTCCTATGAAATTAGTGTACGTACGATTGTGTTACTTCGTCTCTTAGGTAGTAGATAAATACAATAATTCAGTACACAATTACAGTATTAAAACGCAGGAAAAAATTGAATGTGCGGGGTATCATACATGACATTATGCTTAATTATAATGCACAGTATAAATGCGAATATTGAAGTATTGGTACAGTAAAGATAACCTATAACTTCACATACTTAAGTATTCGTGCGGTGCAGCAGAAAATTATTGAATCGTGCATAAATGAATGTACAAGAATTTCGCAATATTTAATCGAAATAAAGGCAGGTAGGCTTATTACACATACGAACAACGTAATTTTCACACCAAAAGTAATATTACACCTTAATTCGCAAGTGAGTTATGTTTGAAGTGTCTCATAATCATTGTTTTAAACTTTATTAATGCAATTACACTACATTATAGAGAAATATATATTACTCTTTATGCATTCCAAATAATTTGTGGTTGAAACGCCTCCCTTCATGATCGGGTTAGCGAATCACATGGTCTGCCTTACGGCCTGTGGCACAGTCAATTGTTCGTAGTACTCACAGCGAACCAAGCTGTTAGCAACTATCGCGAGGAATGCAAAAAATCATCCCAAGCTTCGTGACTGTATATACTATACTCTGTCTATACCATGCACAAATCTAGAATCTGCAAGGTGTCTATGTTTTCAACAGGAACTAATGAGAAACTTATATATTGTGTACGCAAGAGTTGTAATTTTTCGGGTGTGTGTCAGTTGCCTTCCGCGGTCGATTTTCACACCCCAATACTCTCCGGATCGATTAAACTCGTAAGGTTACAATATCCCCATTTCTTACAGCCTAATTTGATTTAGAAATACAAGTAATCCACTTTACTCTTGATTGCTGTACACGGAGTAATATTATTTTGTGAAAGCACGTCATCGATTTTGTTTTTGCGAACGCTGCTCAAGGAAATAGTTCTGTGATTGCTTGGTAGCAGTGTTCACATGTGGCGCAACAGTCGTTATGTGGTTGTATTGGGTTAGTTACTACAACGTCTCAGTTAATGAAAAGTGTAAGTAAGAAGGGAAAGGACGTAGTTTTATAAAATCTATTTTAATTCAGTTCTCAGAAGGTATTGAAGACGTGCATTAAAAAAGTGTAAGTGCTTCATTAAAATTGATTCAAATACTGAAATAATGATTGAACGGAATATTGAGTATAATCATGAATTCGTTAGTTACGATATTCTGAACGGAGATATAATTCTGAATTGTGCTAAACGCAAAGCCACGAATATTAATTTTAACTTGGGCCAGTCCTCAGTCTGTAAGTGGGACGGGGAGTTGTAGTTCCATTTCAGATGGGAAGGAGGGAATTGACTCAACTAGGGAGCGCATTTTCGTTCCCAAATCTACAGAGGATCGAGTAGTTTCTTCTGGTAGCTACACCTGTTATGTCACGTGGATACGTAAGCAAGATCGACTTGCAAGCAGGTACGGATGGGACCATTAAATAATAATGATGTAATGTATTATAAATATCCTCCTGTAACGTCATATGAAGCAGAAACAAAATTCTCTTCTTTTAAAAACATTGTATGTGATATTAATAAAATATTTGCATTTCATAACCTCAGAATATGTTTTAGTTCACTGCAACGGGATAGGTTTTGATCAAGGAGTTCGTAATATGTAAATAGAGACACAAACGGGGCTAGTGTAGCATAAAAAAATTGAACTGCTGTTTGGCCGCCATTAGAGGGAGTTGATGCTTCGCCTGGAGTGCGAGCAGTTCGTACTTACTAGAGGAGTATGAATAAATATATGTACACTTGAAGGGAAATAGTAAGATGGTCGTGAAATACTGCACCGCACCTAATTGTTCAAACATAGCCCACTATTGTAACGTGATCAAAATAGCCTGCATCTCTTAATATCTGGAGGAGTGTTCTTAATGCACTTTCTTATTTCAATGTGTTTACAGAAATGTCAGATCATATCTCGGACAGACTTTTTCCAGAAAACCATTTTAATCAAGTTAATAGTGATGATTTCAACAATGCATGTAAGGGTTAGGTGTCTTCATCAGGGTGCGAATTCAGATTTCTGATGAGGGGTGGATAGAATCCTAGATAGAGATTACCATACATAAAATTATTATTATCCTGTTTCTATACGGGTCAACGCTTGGTCGCACTCAGTTGCTTGTCTTGCATCTTGATCATAATAATATTTATATCCAAGAGCAAGCTTAAGATAAGATATGTAAATCCTAAGTTATTGATTGTTGTCTGCTTGCCGGTGATGATAATACAACAATATTATTTTCTTTCCTTATTTTATACTATACTTCATAAAGTATACTCGAATTCAAACAATTATATTTTGTGAGGGGGGGATAGAAGTTAACCCTGGCAGGGATATTAATAGGAATTTATGAAAGAGGGATAACTTTCCAACAGGGGGAAATCCCCTTATTCCCTCCCGTTAATTCGCACCCTGGTCATATTGCAGTGGATTATAACAGCAAAGTGCACCAGAAGTTAGACAACATCTGTATAAGGCTTTTTTTTTTTTTTTTTTTTTTTTTTTCGGAATCAGTGAATTGATTATGTAATTTCCGTTTTGTACATTACCTCTGGTTTTTGGTTGTATTAAATGCAAACAAATTAGTGAATAATAGCTGACGCACACCACTTTACTATTTGTCACTACTACTAGACCTGCTACTACAACCACTACCACCACCATCATCACTGCTATTACTATTACTCGCCACTACTACTAATATCACCACCACCACAACCACCACCACCACCATCACTACTACTAGGACTACTACTACTGCTGCATTAAAAAGCTTGAACTAACCCCCAACCTAGTGGTCATCAACTGTACAATGAATAGATTTGTTTCTATGATTAAATTTATTTTCAATGTTTTCCGAATTTTAATAATCTCATAATTCACCAGTAAACATTTCCTAAACATCATGTACTCTCCTCTTCCTGGAATGAAAGGGCTTAAATATATATTATTTTAAATTTTTATCACAGTACATATGAATATGAATATTTATTGTCAACAGCTGTTTCATGTATCTACACGTAGTGGTGGCCCTCACATTTCTTTATTTGGTGCCATCATCACAGTTGTTTGCATTTACATTATTACGCTCATTTTAACGTTTCATTTATATTTTTCCCATTACATTTATATCCTCTTCACATCTAGTTTCTCAAATTCAACCCCACTTCAGATTCTATACTCATACGCCTTAATTTTTATACCTGTTCTACATTCTACTCTATACTCTTATTTGTTCTAATATTATTCTATATTTCTACTTTACTACAATTTCCTACTACTTTCTATCATTGCTATTAAGTATCTACATACTAATTTTACTTATTTCCCTTAGCAAATACTTTTATTATATTCTCCATCCTAAGCTTTTATCCACTTTTATTAAAATTCTCTAAACTTCATCACCAGGGAAAGGATTTATATGTAAATACATATTTACTTATAAAGCTAATATAATTTATATTTTGCATTATCTTTATGTTTCACAATGTGTAGGGTTGAAAAATCCTACTTTTATTTTCCATATTTTTCCATATTTTAGAGTTTAGTACATATTTTCGTTAATTTCCATATATTTTCCATATTTCATATAAAACAGTCCATATTATATTAGGTTTAACAATAAAACAAAACAAAATTCCATTAACTTTTAAAAATACATTTCAACAATAGAGATTTAAACACATGTTCAGTAATCCCTTTAACATCAGAGTTATTTGAAAATTAGCAGTCCTATCAACAATGGGAAAGTAAGTTACAAAACTGTATTAATTTAATTTAAAATTTTTAACAGACTTCAGTTGTGCAGCTCAACAGTTAAATGCCAGTCAGAGTACACATAGGTTCAGTTTTGTAAATCATACTATAAAGACGGTAAATATGCCAAAAGTACGTCATTCAGTCAATTTAAAATCAAAACTAACAAGTTACATTTCAGAATTTAAAGAAGATGGTTTATCAACTGACAATAAAATATTATTTTGTAATTTGTGTCAGTGTGCAGTATCATCTACACAAAAGTTCCTGGTGCAACAACACATTACAACTAGTAAACATCAGGCCAACAAACAACTAAATTCCAAGCAGAGACAATTGTTTTTAACACAACCAACAACATCGAATGTAAGATCTGAGTTTAACATCGACCTGTGCCGTTCTCTCATCTCTGCTGATATTCCTCTCTACAAACTAAAGAATAAGGTCTTCAGGGAATTCCTTGAAAAATATACTCAACATACAATCCCGGATGAGTCAACACTTAGGAAGACGTATGCTCCATCCATCTACGATGAGACAATACAGAAGATAAGAGATGAAATTAAAGATAGTTCAATTTGGGTTTCCATTGATGAGACTCCCGACAAAGAAGGTAGACTTGTTGGTAATGTAGTTATCGGTTTGTTAAGTGAACAATATTCTGAACGAATTCTTTTACATTGTGATGTTCTAGAAAAGTGCAATAACAAAACTATAGTTAAACTGTTCAACGAAGCTATGGGTATCCTGTGGCCAAAGGGTATTATGTACGATAATGTGTTATTCTTTATTAGCGATGCTGCCCCTTATATGGTCAAAGCTGGACAAGCATTATCTGTTGTATATCCTAAATTGACTCATTTTACTTGTGTGGCGCATGCATTTCATCGTGTGGCAGAAGTGGTCAGAGACAATTTCCCTAAAGTAGATTTGTTGATTTCATCAGTGAAAAAAGTATTTCTCAAAGCTCCCAGTAGAGTTAACGTGTTGAAAGAAATGTACCCTGAAATTCCATTGCCACCAAAGCCAATTTTAACTAGATGGGGTACATGGCTAGAAGCAGTTGAATATTATGCCGAACATATAGACTCTATTAACAATGTTCTCCTTGCATTGGACTCTGAAGATGCAGTCTCAATTGATACTGCGAAAACAGTTACCTGTGACATAAGTGTGAAGAATGACTTAGCTCACATTCAGCATACATTTTCATGCATCATAAAAACGCTCAAAAGTCTCCAAAATAGGCACCTTTCACTATCTGAAAGTTTTGAAATTATAAATAGTACTGTGGAACAACTGAATCGTGGTAGAGGTAAAGTTGCAGATGCAGTAAGAGCTAAGGTGGACACTGTACTTTCAAAAAACCCTGGATATGAAGAACTACAAAAGGTTGTTGCTGTGATGAGTGGTGAATCAACAGTGAAGATTAACTTGGACTTATCCCCAGCAGACATTGTGAAATTGAATTATGTACCAGTTACTTCTTGTGACGTCGAACGCTCTTTTAGTCAGTATAAATCTATCCTCAGAGACAATAGAAGAAGATTCACTTTTCAGCACTTGAAAGAAATGTTTGTAACCTATTGTTATGGTAACAGACAATAAAAATTGTGTTTTGTTGAAACTACATTGGAAGATAAGGTACGTCCATTATATTTTTTGTTTAGTTTGATTAAAATGTACCAATATTTAACGTACATAGTCATTTTTTTATAATTTTAAGTCCATATTTAATTCCATATTTTGGTAAAAATCCATATTTAATTCCATATTTTGGTAAAAATAACTACATATATATTTACATATTTCATATATTTTTAGTCCATATAAATCCGTTCCCTGTTCATCACTTATCCTCTATCATTTCCTCCTTGCCTACTATCATATACTTCTCTACTTCGATTGTCTTCACATCCATCTCTCTTCACTATATTGTGTTACTTTTCTCCTTGTCACACCCTCTGTGCTTATTCTATCAATTTTTTTTACCCCTGACTTATTTGTACTCATTTTTTCTCACTTTCTTCCATCATTATTTCCACAGCACTAAGTGTATGTTCTCAATATTTTTCACACTACTTACATTTCTCAACCAAAAATACTTAGTATTCTGCTCTTAATATCCATAATATTCACTTTTAGTTAATGCTCATACTTTCCCAGCTTTGGTTTCTTCTCTTCCTCTTCCCCTTATTACAGTACGGTACATATTATGTCTTTAAAACAATGCCGGTAATATTGAAAATTCAGTTGACACTGCCATTATTCTGTATTTCACTTACTTATCCACAGTATGTATGTATATATATTGAGACGGTTCCACGTATGTAGTTAGATATTATTCGTTTGATTATTATTGTTTTTTTTTTTGTATATAGATGTAGTTTTGTAGGCATCGCATATTTATCTTGATATAATATTCCACAGAATTGATATTATATATTATAGATTGGGCTTGTAAAAGGAAGGTCACAGAACGCTAGAGGTTTACCAGCTAGGCGAGGATAGAAGAATACATAACGGGGTGAGAGTGCGAAATTCTATTGTGACAGTCAGACTCCTGACGCCGATGAAGCGAGGCGTGTATTATTGTATTGTGAGTTGATGGACTCAGTTTACTTATGTACGCGTCAGTAAGGTAGCAGCGACGAGGCTTTGTCTTACAAGGGGGAGGTTTGGTATTTCTGAGAACTATTACAATGGCATTAGTAAATGTTGGGAATTCACTTCAACGTACATTTTCAAGGAGCGCGTCTATAGGTTCGTTCCAACAAGCGGTTCATGGATCAGTTCATGTACGGTTCCTATAACATCTTATGTGCATGCGCTGGTTGAGCATCTGCTATGGGATTGAAATTGGACTGGACGCTGTTGGAACGGTTTCGCGGATCGTTATGTACTAAATCCAGAGATGCTGTAACTGTGATCATCTTTGCTAAGAACGGGATGCTTATTATTATCGTTTCGCAGCTAATTCTAATTGCAGAAAATGGAATTTCGATCATTTTCTATAAAAAGATGACAAAAAATATGGAAGGCAAGAATTCCGTTAATTCAATGTCGTGTACTGGGGGACTCTCATCTAAAAATAGTTCTTTTTTTTTTAATTATTCATGTATGTACATTATTTATTATACTTTTAATCAAAGCTGCATATTGAAAATGTAATTGACTATGTCAATACCCAAATAATTTCCATTCCCTTTCTTTTTGGCGAAAATTTAAATTAAATCTCTAGTTTTATTATTCGTCTGTACTGTCACTTTTCATCTTTAACCTCATTGATGTGAACAGTCGATCATGTCTTTCTTCAGTATCCAGGAGACGTTGGTGAGCTTATGCGCATGCGCGTCTCGCGTACTCTTCCGTACATGCCTCAATCCGCGGACTATTTGTGACCGTTCCGAACTCGTGTCAAAAGCTTGTTGGAACGCCCGACTGCAGTACATGTTTCCGGTTCAGGACTGGTTCGGATTGTGTTGGAACGCTTTTTCTGTACTGCGCATGCTCACGATGGTTACGGACGGTTCCTGACTGTTGTTGGAACGAACCTTATGATGACGTTGGTATCATCATAGCCAATTAGAATTCATAGACAGGTCATGTGATTTAGATGTAGAGGGGTGATTTTAGGATAGTTAGTTGTTGTGAGGAGAGAGTAGAGAGACTCGGCGGATAGAACTCGTGCGGCGAAGACGTATTCTGAGAGAAGAGTCCGCGAAACATTCTAGTGAAAATATTTTGGCGAGATATTCGACGCGGCGAGGAGATATTTCAAGTGATAGTTTTTGTCAGCAAATACAGTGATAGAGTATACACTAAAGAGTCAGTTAGCCACTCGTGCATCGTGATATATAGAAGAGTTTCAGTCTACGTAAATACATAAGTTGTGGACTTAGAATATTTTCGGAGGATTTAAGTAACGTCGTACAGATCGTGTTGAACTTCTAGGTTCCATAATTGCCGCCGCCATTGATATACGCTCTTGATTGTTAGTGAATTACTGACTATTCTTTTATCGTCATCAAAAACATTCTCGAAATCGGTTATCATCAAGTTCAATAACTCGACGGATTATTATCAGTATTATAAATCCTTGAGTAGTATAAACACTTTAAATCGTCGACTACTATCTAGGCAGTGAAATTAAATTACACACTTGGACACGCGTTCTTCTAGAACTTATTTACAAGCGAAGAATAATAAACGTTCTCATTGAGATTGGTTAGTACAAACTGAAAGTGTGTTCGGATGCATCATTTCGTTCACCGAGTTACATCTCCCAAACCCCGTGTCCCAACCGTTTCCAGCTAACCTGGGAAACTCAACTCTACCAAAGTAAATTCGAGGGGGGTGACGCCCAAGTTAATTAATATCTTTACTGTTTGACAACAAAGTGCCACCTCGAATTACTTGTCCGGTTTCATCGGGGCTGGCAGCCGAGGCAAAGAACATCGATTGCTGGAGTGTTACCGCTACGGATCCCGATCCTGGGCGGCTTAGGCAACTGCAGCAACTAAGGGGAGCGGCGACGGCCTCAATATATATATATATATATATATATATATATATATATATATATATATATATATGAGTAGTTTAATATCAAAGACGGACATCTGACCTCAATCGAAATTTAGATAGCTGTGGTTTTTTATACAATTTTTCATGCTCTTTCCAGTTATAGTGAAACCATATGCAAACTCTAACACTACATTTATAAAATAAATTGTGTTAAATATTAAAAAGAACACTGTGAATTAAAAAAATTGCCTCTAGATCAAAACTGTGGAGACGAGAGATGTCCGTCTTTGATAATAAGCTAGTCATATATATATATATATATATATATATATACATATATATGGAGGATTTTTATTTATTTTATATTATTGCCAAAGATAAGTCATATAAAACTTCTACAAACATAGCGTTCCTCTGCCATTAATCTTTATTTCATCACGGCTCATCTTGGGTAAAAGAAGTTTAAAATAGTGTCTGTCACCAGAATACATCAATGTATTGTGGTACTGTTTTCAAATGTCGCGCCGCAAACGCTCCCCTTAATGGCGGATACTAGTCGGTTCAATTTGTGCCATTTTTCTCGCTCTGTCACTCAGGCGTATGTGTCTCTAGTGAGTATTACAAACTCTTTGGTTTAGATAAAGAAATTATTTGTATATATTGTGTAAAATATAAATAACTTATTGATAATTGATTTTTGTTATTATTGTTTTGTTCCTGTAACGTCATGTGACGTAGGAAGAACATTTTCTTCGGTTAAACAAAGTTTTACTGGCAGTTACAGTAAAAGATATGAATTTCATAATGACAGAATATACATATAGGCCTATATTTTTATTCACCGTAACGGAGTTGATTTCGTTAAATAAATTAGTTGATTATATTGTATATAGAGTATTTACAGTTAATGTGTATCATGTTTACTATTACGATGAATAATATTACATTCTGTATACTAGTTCATTATTATTATTCATTATATTTTCTGTCATATTATGTATCACTAATATTTTGTAGAGCGCTAGTTTCGCAGTGTTAGTGCGTTTATGTGGTTAAAAAGTAGCTGGACAGACCATTTCAATTTAGTAGCAATCCCACTTACAGTTGCCATGATCCATTTCTATTATTATTATTATTATTATTATTATTATTATTATTATTATTATTATTATTTACCGAACTATGTTTTACCTTTCGACGCGTCCTTACATAAGGATTTAAGGTTAGAGCTGTACCTTGAAACTCAATGACGTATGTTGCAGGGACAAAATTATGATAAAAAAAATCAATACCCAAATTATCAATATTTAAATTTTACACAATATGTACAAATAATTCGTTTATCAAAACCTATCCCGTTGCAGTGAACGAAAACATAATTATATTCTGAGGTTATGAAATGCAAATCCTTTACGAACATCACAAAATATTTGTTTTAATTAAGAGAATGCAGTTTCTACGTTATATGACGTTACAGGTGCATATTTATAATACATTACACCTTTATTACTTAATGACCCTATGCGTACCTGCTTGTAGTTCGACCTTACTTACGTATGCACGTGACGTAGCAGATACCAGACGGAACTACTCGATCCTCTGTAGTTTAGGAACGAAAATGTGCTGCCTACTCTTAACCTCCGTGAAGTTGATTTCAGATGGGACGGAATAGCCCTGTACATTTGGGAGGGAATCTGGCAATTTAGATTTTTTCTTCAGTGTACCGTGCTAATTTTTTTACAAATTCAGGCTAGTGATTCTATATGAATATGGCCTAATTCTTCATATTTTCTTATCTCATTGGGACATACCTTGATAATTTCACCTAGAATACAACTTTTAATGTAAGGTCTACCTGATAAAGGATGAGGCGCCTTTGCAATTTCGAGGGACATCTCATATCATGGGATCGACGGATAGGTGCAGGCGGCTGTCAAACACTGGTTCCGATCCCAGGCGACTCACATCTGTTAGTTCGGTTATATTCAAGGAATTATTCTTTTCATTCCCTTACACTAGATTCCTTTCGGCTAAATGTGCTATTATTTATGCCAACATCAATAGGCACACAAAATATATCGCAGTACTACAACAGACATCAGAATTTGGTATAATTTTGCATATTATCTTATCACGAAAGAGAAAAAAAGGGAGCAATCACTGTTACAATCTCCAAATAATTACACATTAAATCAATTTTCATACAAACATTTCAACTAATAGTCCAATAATAAATACACATGCAATCTATCGAAGATCGGAAGTAATGCATAAGAAAATCAATATCTTTTTTTTATAATTTTGTCATTTATTTAATAGGCATTAACTGCAATGTCTACGCATAAAATAGGTAAAAATGAATATTGTATTTTCATGTCCACTCTGTGAATTTTAAGGGGAGTGGATTGTGATTATATGTGGGTAAAAGATTTCAGTACACCAGTTTAGATGAATATGTCTAGGCTTTTAGTGTTCAGAATGGAATAAAAGTTTATATGATCATGCAAAAAAATCATTCTGAATTCATTCGTATAATACATTCGTATCGAAATGCAAAAGAAAGACAGTGGCTGATAATCTCTTTCCGCAATTTGCTAAATGTACCACAAAATTCAGATGTACAGTAGAGTTACATTTTTTTTAAGTTACCATAAATATATATTATTATTTCAAAAAACAAAATTTAGTTAACTATATCGTCCTTGGCGCAAAATTAAATTTATTAATATTCGATTAAAAATTAATTAATGTCATTTTTCCAATGCATACCTTTTTTTCTTCATATTATCTGTATGATAATCTTAAACACGTAGATCTTCTTTGTAGAACACAGAGTCAGAAAACACTGTAAAACTTGAGGTATATACATTCAATGTTTTTAATGCAAAATTCACATAAGTTTGATAAATATCAACTTACCGAAAGCTGTGTTTAAAATAAACGACTTATAGATACCAAGCATAATTTATAAGAGGGAAATTAAAGGGCTTATGTGCAGATATATCCCCTACAATACATTATATATTATTTTAAAGATCAACTTATGTGAATTTATGTGAAAAAAATTGATGCCTAATCACCAACAAAAATCCCTTTAAACTTTACACTCAGCAGTAAGAGAGAATTCATGACAATAAAAGAAAATAGAGTTTTATGCCACTGGGAAGAATTTATTAAGAAACGCGTGCGTAGAGGTGGTCATAGTTGATTTTCATTATGTATGGATTTTTATGTTGCAGAATCAACATGCCATACCTGATACTCGCCGTACACTTATATGTCTCTTACTTTTTGACTTTCACAACCGCAACCAGATTGTTAGATACGGACGAGAACAGTAACCACGAACATCACTTCTCACAGTGTATCGTAGAAATCGGAAAAAGGTTCACAATTGATGACAATCCAGCAATTATACACACTCCTACCATATGGGCCAAGTATCTGGAAGATTCTTATCGCCATGACAAAGAAATTAACTCTATTGGGGATATCTTCATGAATAAAATACACAGTTCTCAAATTTGGAAAATTTTAGTACAAGGAAGTGTCAGTGACCTTGGTATTCATCATTATGATCCTGATTTATGTAATAGAGTTAAAGATAACGAGGGCACAGTAATATTACTCTTAAATACCGGGAATTACAAGGAGCAACTGCAATCGCTTAAAGCAATGATGACTAGAACGGTGGCAAGGCCATGGAACCCTCGAGCCCGATATATTATTGCTTCAATGCGAGTAATTTATTCACAAGAACTGCAAGAGCAAGTAGTGTATTATATGCTACAATCAATGAAGAATAATAATATATTGGATGCAATTTTCCTCATTCCTCAACCAAATAAAGATGGAAATCTAACTGCTATCGATATTTTCACTTGGATACCAGATGAACGAAACCTTTGTCAGAAAAGTATATAGACTCATGTGTGATACCTCAATATACATTTTCAAGAAATCAGAACTTATTCCAATCTAAAGAAATACAACGTGCTGAAGGTTGCAACGTGAATTATTATTTGGCACCTTATATACCTTATGTGAATTTTAATGAATCTGGAGTATATGGGCTTGAAATAGATTTTTCTGATATTACAGCAAGAGAAATGGGCGCGGATATATCATTTCATTTCAACTACAAGGAAAATTTTTCTTTACTATCAGTACATTATGGGGAAATGGATATTTTTGGACCCACAAAAGCAGTGTGCGAGCTCTACACTTACTACGATGTTTCCTATCCACACGGAATTGATTCGTTAACTTGGGCTGTACCGAAAGGCAAAAGAGTTCCAAGATGGCACGGATTATTCAAAGCCTTCAACTCCCATATCTGGTTGTTAGTTACATCATCATATATCACAGCATGCATACTGTTTCTTTTACTTTCGTATTTGGAAAAAAAGTTGGGTATCAGAAACGTATTTATGGATTCAATTGATATCTCCATAATTTTTCTACGTACTTATCTTACGCTTTTAGGATCTGGTGTGAGAGATGTAAGTAAAGGAGCTTTCAAATTATTCTTTATGGCATGGTTACTGTTCTGCATGCATATTAACACGGCTTATCAATCGATGTTAATAGAATACTTTTCAAATCCACAATGGTTTCTAACTCCAAAATCTGTGAAGGATATATATGATTCAGGAATTGCAATATGTAAGGCGGAAAGAATTAATATGTCTTCTTTGGACGATATAACTCATTGCTTTAATCGTGTGAGCACTGGTGAGGATGTCGCTTTCCAGTTCCAGAGACAGTCTCTCGAGTATCTGTCTCAAGTCGGGAGTAGAAGGGATACATTTCAAGTGATAGAGGAGAATGTTGAATATGTTTATGTGTCCCTAGTTTTTCGGAGGGGAAGTCCGTATTTTAAACCGTTTGAAGTGACTTACCAAAGACTTGTCAACGCAGGTATTATGAACTTAATTTTTAGACAATGGGGAAATCTACGATCAGAAAATTTTGGCACGAGAGGTAACCATGAAGCCCTGCCATATAATTTTTCTCACATTAGAGGTTTTTTATATGTGTTGCTTGTGGGATATTCTCTTGCTTTTATTGTATTCTTGCTAGAGATATTAACACCAGTGCTACGTAAGTTTTGTATATATTTAGTTAGAAAAATGTTGTAGGATTGTAATATAATTGCATTTACTCGTGTTAGCAACACAATTTGTGGCTTAATATCATCATCTCCCATGGGTTTAATTCAATGTTTTTAGTGGAATCTGCAGAATATCTACCAATATATTCGTATAATTAATTATTTCTGATTAATGGATTTGCCGTAATATTTTATAAGCAGATTTATTTTTTTTTCGTCTTATATTGGGAAAAATTTCACAGGATTGGTTAACTTTGGTGAGATATTTTATGGTAAAATTGCATCTTCCACATTTAACTGACATGATTCTATTATATCATTTATGTTATTTATTGACTTACGTGACATGGATATGGTAAGAGATTTTATTTGCCATTTTTGGGCAATATTTTTTTATTCATCCTGAGATTCATACATTTGAAGCACATGTATTAGTATTCGAAATAGAACAGGCGATATAAAAAATTTGAGTTATCTTTGGCAATATTTCAAGATGTCATAACTCCTGAAAACAATTGTCAAAGCTTGCGAAAATATATACTTACGCCAACAATGCACTGTAAACTTTATGATATGTTACATCATTAATATTTAGTTGACTTTGCTGTTGAAAATGGTGCTGTGTTCGACATTGCAAGAGGAATCTAAACTATCGAGAACAGCGACAGAGTGTACGTCCGTGAATCTTGGAATTATTTGTACATTTACCACTGTAGAGTCAGGTCATTAAAGCATTGAAGATACAAATTTAAAGTAGAGTAGGATGCATAATTTCCCCTTAAAATGTAATAGTATTTTGTAGAAGGTCATTTATAAGTCTGTGAAACATTAAAAAAAACGCAAATAAACTAATCAAAGATCGATAATAGTTTTACACCGATGTATAGCGGGAAACTCCTTAAACTTTTTAAATGAATAGCCTGCGCACATATTTGCCGTACCTTGCCGCTTAGAGACAGTAGTAGCAAATAAAGCGCTCAGTAAACGTGAGCAGATTTTGTGTATTAGAGCAAACAAAAACTAGTCAGCTGTGATTATACAACGACGATTTTGAACAGAATTACATACTGCAGTACTTTTTTCAACACTGTAAAGAAATGATATCAGAAATTTGTTACTTTTAACAAGATACCTGTCTGACTAATTATCACAATGAAGTGCGAGAGTATCGCAATCAATATTCTTCTCACAAAAGTGAATAGAATGAACAGGAGGAGATAAGTTAATACGGTGGCCACCCAGGTCCCCAGATTTAACTCCGTATAACTTTTTCTTTGTAAGGGGTTGCGAAGGGTAATGTCTTTGTGCTCCCATTCTCCTTGTAATGTCCTGGATCTTAGCAATCGTATCACCGCTGCTATGCCTCTGGTCGACTAATACGTATTTTATGTGGGGCGAAATCGATTACAGCATAGATGTCTGCTGTCTCAGCTGATTTGGAAACATAGATAACCTGTGGAATATTTAAGAAAAAAATTGTTGAATTTACTTGCATATCAGTATATGCCGTAATGAATATGTTGTATCCATTGCTCAGTTTATTTGTGATGAATCTTTTAAATGTTACAAGTACTTAGAAATCACCTGGTATAATACATATTTAATGGAAATAATTTACTTTATTATACTTCATACAGTTCCCATTCTCAGTATTTGTTTTCTCTATAATAAATTAATCAAATTTTGATTGTTAGCACCTTCCTCTGTAATTTCGCACAATAACTGTCATAAATTATTTTCAAGTTCATTTCTGGTGGAAGATGGAAAGGCACTATTTTATTTATAGACTATTATGCTGCACGACACTTACATTTCAGTATATCTGTCTTAATACACTCATCCCTATCGTGCAGTTTCCGAACTGGACCTTCTCGGTTTTCGTTAGGTGTAAAACATTTCGGTTAGTGTATTTTACAAGCATACATCCTTATTGGGACAAATAAAAAGTTAATTTCTCTCTTCCACCACGTTAATAATGTCAAAACAAGTGCTTATACAAATTTTGGCCACTTGAGCGCAATTAATAGGACTGTCTTTACGGACCTCGTGATTGCGCTCGTGTAACCAAAATTTATATAAACACTTATTTTGACACTAAAATTGTGAAAGAAAAAAATTAACTTGATCTGCCACCATGACAATATTAGCTTGTTAGCAATATATCTAAACCTGTCCCCAGACACTTCGGTAGTAACTTATTGTTTACTAAGAGTGTACAGTAGTGGCAAAAAAAAAGCTGACCGACCCTTGTAGCTGATTTCGGAGTCACAGATTCAAATTTTGCTAGTCACAAAACACAGTCATGTTGTATAATTCATTGTAACAATTGAATTTATTGCCTTGTTCGATTTTTAACGTCTTTTGTTTCCTTCAGTGCCTCAAACTTACAGACGAAAATAATTTGAGAGTTTTATATTCATTTGGCATTATTATTACATTCCTAACTCTATTCGGCAAAGATAACTGCGTATTTTTACATTAAATAGCAGTACATACCTCTGTCTTCACTATCCGTATTGAAATTACCACAGTTTGACACAATACACAGCACAGGATTGTTTTGTAACAACTACAAGAGTCGGTCCGGTTTTTTTTTTGCGACTACTGTACATACCGTATTCAGTAAGTAATTAATTGTGATTACAAGGACACAAGTTTCTCATAAGTCGTAATAACATAGCCGTCGCTTTTCTAAACGTAGCAGCACACAATGGGAAATCCTCTCAATTTTCACTTTTTGTGAAATATGAAATGGACACAGATCTATCTAGCTTTTTGAAGTCCTTCTTTAGTCTATACCGTTTAAGTAGATAACTTTTCATACGTAGTAACAAAAGAATGATCTTTTTCAACTTTTGTACTATTTCAGTATGAATTGCCTGGAAAATTAATTTGATGGCTTAAGCAAAACACCTGCAACAACTGTACTCTCTTTTTCTTGTTCTAAACTATTACAGTTTGGATGAAGTTGTTATTTTTATAGGCAACTGTATATTTCGTACCCTTAGATTGACGTACTCTGTTCCTACACTTCCTGTACTTTCAGTCACATGAATGGATTCTTATTAATTTTTCATCTCTACTTACAGAATAAATTCACACACAACAGCAAACAGATTAATATTGAATTATTACTGTTTATGTTTATGTTCCTTAATACAAAATAAATGTTAATAAGAAACTTTTTGACTTATTTTGTAAATCATTTCTCGACCCCTCTCAGGCCCTTACACGATCCTCCTGGGGGTCGTGAACCACACTTTGGGAACCGCTGGATTAAGGTTACTAATATTCCTACGGTTAATATTGTTTGAAAATAATCTGCATTGTAGAATGTACCATAAAAAGTATGCAATTTCAAATCTTGTATAGCTAAACTAACAACTTTTCAATGTCTGAAATATTAGGAATTTTACATGAGATCATGAAAAAAGAATATGGTCTAATTTGTATGCAGAACAGTAGAGTGGTAACATTTTCTCATTTTACACAACAGATCGTGGCTCTATGTGTTTCTAAAAAAATATATTATTAGTTTCATGTAGCAAAAGGTTCAAAGTAGATAAGAAATGATGCTTACGTCACAGGTGTAAGGGTGTAAGGTAGGTGTTAGGGGGCGTGGTAAGTGACGTCAGAAATGGGCGTGGCCAAAGTATTACGTCAGACGTGGGCGTGGCCAAAGTATGGCGTCATGGAGGGGGCGGGGCTTAAAATATGACGTCACGGAGGGGGTGGGGGGGCTTAAATTATGACGTAGGAAAGGGGCGTAATGTCATAAATGGCAATCTAAGAGTTCAAGGTTAAAGTGTGACGTAATGAGGGTATGTAATGGCATGACAAGTTCATACATGTTTATCTCCTCAATGTGGGGGGCTTAAATTATGACGTAGGAAAGGGGCGTAACTTAAATTACGTCAAGGTTAAAGTGTGACGTCATGCACACGTGCAGGTATGTAATTGTAGTTGTGGTATGACAAGTTCATACATGTTTATCTCATCAATGTTGCTATGTGTGCAAATATAATGCTGAGTCATATCCGGCAATTGTTCTCAGGTAAAAGACACAAGTTCATACATGTTTGAGAACTGCTATGTGTGCAAATATTATGCAAGGTCACATCCGGCGAGTGTCCAAGAATTAATCTATCACACTTAAACACATACATTCTTTTTCTTAAGATTCTAATGTAATGGTAATTTAATTGATTGGGGAATAGGTGTTGGAATGTGGGACATAAATGGATAAAAAATTAATCTAGCACACTTGTAAATTAAACAGGATGTGGCTGAAGTGACGTTATAAATTTGTAATTGAAGTTGGAAATGGGGAGGGGGGGGGTAAAAATGTACTTTAAGCCAATTGTTGAGTAATTGATAAAAAAATATTAAGATTCTAATGTACTTGTAATTGAATTGATAAATAGTAATGGGAAATGGAAATTGGAATGTGGGAATTATTGATGGCGTAAATGGTTGTACTTTAAACCAATTTATAATAAAATTAATCTAGCACACTTGTAAATTAAACACATACATTCTTCTCATATTATTCCAGTGAAATACATTTTGAGTGGTTTTTTTTAGCGTATTTAATACATTATTACCAACATTCAGAATGTGACATTATTATTTCGTAATACAGTAATTGTAGCAGATAAATCAACGTAGATGTATATGTTGTGTAATGCATAAGTGTGCAAATATTATGCAAGCTTGCTGAATCACTTCCGGTGACGATGCAATTGCTGAGTAATGATAAAAGCATGTTCTTTAAGCACCTGCAACGTGTCATATTACACAAATATTGCATGATGCAAATAATATGCAAGCTGTTAATTCACATCCGGTGAAGACACAAGTGTTGAATAATGGCCAGCTGTCCAATGGATGTCCTGAAACTGGTTGTACTTTAAGCCAATTGTTGAGTAATTGATAAAAAATATTAAGATTCTAATGTACTGGTAATTGGATTGATAAATAGTAATGGAAAATGGAAATTGGAATGCGGGAATTATTGATGGAGTAAATGGTTGTACTTTAAGCTAATTTATAACAAAATTAATCTAGCACACTTGTAAATTAAACACATACATTCTTCTCATATTATTCCAATGTAATACATTTTGACTGGTTTGTTTAGCGTATTTAATTTAAGCCATACATTATTACCACGTGTTATATTACACAAATATTGCATGATGCAAATAATATGCAAGCTGTTAATTCACAACCGGTGAAGACGCGAGTGCTGAATAATGGCCACCTTATTATTATTATTATTATTATTATTATTATTATTATTATTATTATTATTATTATTATTATTATTATTATTGTTCCAATTTAATACATTTTGAAGTACCATTTATTGGATTTATTTTAAGCCATATATTATTACCGAAGCACCTCGTAATATAGTAATTGCTTCTTCTTCTTCTTGTCATTATTATTATTATTCGCCATAAAGAATATTAAAGTGTGACGTTATAAATTTCTAATTGAAGTTGGAAATGGGTGAGGGCTGTTTATAATTTGAAATACATACGGCATAACTTAAAGTGTGATGTTATAAATTTGTAATTGAAGTTGGAAATGGGGGGGGGGGAATTTGATAAAATTCTAATTTAATAGTAATTTAATTGATAAATAGTAATGGATAAGGGAAATTTGCAAGTGTTAATTGAAATTGGAATGGAGGAATTATTGATGGCGTAAATGGTTGTACTTTAAGCCAATTGATAAAAAAATTAATCTAGCACACTTGTAAATTAAACACATACATTCTTCTCATATTATTATTATTCCAGTGTAATACATTTTGAGTGGATTGTTTAGTGTATTTAATTTAAGCCATACATTATTACCCACATTAAATTAATCAGAATGTGACATTATTAATATTATTATTAGACATATATTATTAGCGAAAGTATGATTTAGAGCAGTTCGTAATATCCACTTAAATTCCAGAGTAGTATAATATTATACTGTATTAAATGGATCATAAAGAAAGTGAAATTCTAAAGAAAGAGATTGAGTATGACATAAGTTGGAATTTATATTGATGCTGTGTGATGCAAGCCTGCATTAACATTCCGTGATGTTTGACGACCACCTGCGATGTATTATATTATACAAATACTGCATGCACATAATAGCTATCTACTATTTTCAACAAATATTATGCTAGCTTGCAATACAGCATGACGTTGCAATAACGCAACAGCATGTCGTTGTAACGTATATGTCGGAAGATTACGCATCATGCTGTTGTGTGGTATTGCAACGGCATGCTGTTGCGTTATTGCAACGACATGCTGTTGCGTTATTGCAACGACATGCTGTTGCGTTATTGCAAAGACATGCTGTTGCTTTATTGCAACGATATGCTGTTGCGTTATTGCAACGACATGCTGTTGCGTTATTGCAACGACGTGCTGTTGCGTTATTGCAACGACATGCTGTTGCGATATTGCAACGACGTGCTGTTGCGTTATTGCATCGACGTGCTGTTGCGTTATTGCAACGTCATGCTATTGCGTTATTGCAACGACGTGCTGTTGCGTTATTGCATCGACGTGCTGTTGCGTTATTGCAACGACGTGCTGTTGCGTTATTGCAACGACGTGCTGTTGCGTTATTGCAACGACATGCTGTTGCGTTATTGCAACGACATGCTGTTGCGTTATTGCAACGACATGCTGTTGCGTTATTGCAAGGTCATGCTGTTGCGTTATTGCAACGACATGCTGTTGCGTTATTGCAACGACATGCTGTTGCGTTATTGCAACGACGTGCTGTTGCGTTATTGCAACGACATGCTATTGCGTTATTGCAACGACGTGTTGTTGCGTTATTGCAACGACATGCTGTTGCGTTATTGCAAAGACGTGCTGTTGCGTTATTGCAACGACGTGCTGTTGCGTTATTGCAACGACGTGCTGTTGCGTTATTGCAACGACGTGCTGTTGCGTTATTGCAACGACGTGCTGATGCGTTATTGCAACGACGTGCTGTTGCGTTATTTCAACGACATGCTGTTGCGTTATTGCAACGACATGCTGTTGCGTTATTGCAACGACATGCTGTTGCGTTATTGCAACGACATGCTGTTGCGTTATTGCAACGACGTGCTGTTGCGTTATTGCAACGACGTGCTGTTGCGTTATTGCAACGACGTGCTGTTGCGTTATTGCAACGACATGCTGTTGCGTTATTACAACGACTTGCTGTTGCGTTATTGCAACGTCATGCTGTATTGCAAGCTAGCATAATATTTGTTGAAAATAGTAGATAGCTATTATGTGCATACAGTATTTGTGTAATATAATACATCGCAGGTGGTCGTCAAACAATCACGGGATGTTAATGCAGGCTTGCATCACACAGCATCAATATAAATTCCAACTTATGTCATACTCAATCTCTTTCTTTAGAATTTCACTTTCTTTATGATCCACTTAATACAGTATAATATTATACTACTCTGGAATTTAAGTGGATATTACGAACTGCTCTAAATCATACTTTCGCTAATAATATATGGCTAATAATAATAATAATAATAATAATAATAATAATGTCACATTCTGATGAATTTAATGTGGGTAATAATGTATGGCTTAAATTAAATACACTAAACAATCCACTCAAAATGTATTACTTCTTCAATTTTCGTGAAAACATTATCACAATTGGGATTCACTAACTGAAAATATATTTCAATACTCAGTGCATTGTATTTCTTTTTATGAATAAATATATACGCATAATTTTATGTTGTTACTATTTTCTTTTACCAAGCACATCCCCATCCCCAATGACTAGATTCAGTTTAATCATTAACATTCTCTCAATCATCCTCAGGTTTTATCATTCAAACATTTCAAATCCACCACTCCCAAATCAATAAGCTACCACTGGAATTATGTTATATCTGGTAACATATATGTTTAGAATAATCTCAACTTATACACCAATTCTTAAGGATTTTTAATATTTGAAAACCTATATACCAATTCTTAATATTGGAAAAGGATTACTAATATTTGAAAGGAAAGTGTTATAGGTTAATTCTCTAAACGAACCCAACCCTTTGGTTATGTGGGATGGAAATGGATGGTTAAGACATAGAAGAAATTACAGTGCAAAACTATTTCCAAAAAGAACATTTATTACAATTCGAACATTCTTCATAATCAAGCTTAACATTCACCACGCTTCATCATGGTCACGGTTTTTTATCACTCAGAGCATTTAAATTGTGCGATTTCTTCTTCTTCAGCTCAAACCGAGACTGGAGATGCAGTATCATCTAAATTAAAATTAAAAATTAATATTGTGAGACATTATTAACGCTATGGCTGTTATTACACTACCAAATTTTTTTGACAAAGATCTTTTATAAAATATGTGATAGTGTAATAGTTGTATAAATTCGAGCGTATTATTCATCATCTTGTCCCCCCTCCCACTGCTGTCTAAACTTGTTCAATGTCAATTATTCCAAACTGCAATACTTCTTTCATTACACTTCTAAATAATTCACCTCATCATCCAGCCATATTACCTCCAAGGTCATTATCAAAAACATGTTTTTTATCATTACTCAGCAATTTCATCGTCGGATGTGACATTGCATAATATTTGCACACAGCAGATAGCTATTATTTACTTGTAATCAATACAATATTTGTGTAACATAAGACGACGGATGTGAATTAACAGCTTGCATATTATTTGCATCATGCAATATTTGTGTAATATAACACGTTCCAGGTGCTTCAAAAACATATTTTTATCAATACTCAGCAATTGCATCGTCGCCGGAAGTGATTCAGCAAGCTTGCATAATATTTGCATACTTCAACATATACATCTACATTGATTTGTCTGCTACAATTACTGTATTACGAAATAATAATGTCACATTCTGAATGTTGGTAATAATGTATTAAATACGCTAAACAAACCACTCAAAATGTATTACACTGGAATAATATGAGAAGAATGTATGTGTTTAATTTAAAAGTGTGCTAGATTAATTTTTTTATCAATTGGCTTAAAGTACAACCATTTACGCCATCAATAATTCCTCCATTTCAATTTCAATTAACACTTGCAAATTTCCCTTACCCATTACTATTTATCAATTAAATTACTATTACATTAGAATTTTATCAAATTCCCCCCCCCCATTTCCAACTTCAATTACAAATTTATAACATCACACTTTAAGTTATGCCGTATGTATTTCAAATTATAAACAGCCCTCACCCATTTCCAACTTCAATTACAAATTTATAACGTCACACTTTAATCTTCTTTATGACGAATAATAATAATAATGAGAAGAAGAAGAAGCAATTACTATATTACGAAGTGCTTCGGTAATAATATATGGCTTAAAATAAATCCAATAAATGTTACTTCTAAATGTATTAAATTATTAATCAATCCAATAAATGTTACTTCAGAATGTATTAAATTGGAACCATAATAATAATAATAATAATAATAATAATAATAATAATAATAATAATAATAATAAAAATAATAATAATAATAATAATAAGGTGGCCATTATTCAGCACTTGCGTCTTCACCGGTTGTGAATTAACAGCTTGCATATTATTTGCATCATGCAATACTTGTGTAATATAACACGTGGTAATAATATCTGGCTTAAATTAAATACGCTAAACAAACCACTCAAAATGTATTACATTGGAATAATATGAGAAGAATGTATGTATTTAATTTACAAGTGTGCTATATTAATTTTGTTATAAATTGGCTTAAAGTACAACCATTTACTCCATCAATAATTCCCGCATTCCAATTTCCATTTCCCATTACTATTTATCAATCCAATTACCAGTACATTAGAATCTTAATATTTTTTATCAATTACTCAACAATTGGCTTAAAGTACAACCAGTTTCAGGAAAACCATTGGACAGCTGGCCATTATTCAGCACTTGTGTCTTCACCGGATGTGAATTAACAGCTTGCATATTATTTGCATCATGCAATATTTGTGTAATATGACACGTTGCAGGTGCTTAAAGAACATGCTTTTATCATTACTCAGCAATTGCATCGTCGCCGGAAGTGATTCAGCAAGCTTGCATAATATTTGCACACTTATGCATTACACAACATATACATCTACGTTGATTTATCTGCTACAATTACTGTATTACGAAATAATAATGTCACATTCTGAATGTTGGTAATAATGTATTAAATACGCTAAACAAACCACTCAAAATGTATTACACTGGAATAATATGAGAATGTATGTGTTTAATTTACAAGTGTGCTAGATTAATTTTTTTATAAATTGGTTTAAAGTACAACCATTTACGCCATCAATAATTCCCACATTCCAATTTCCATTTCCCATTACTATTTATCAATTCAATTACCAGTACATTAGAATCTTAATATTTTTTTATCAATTACTCAACAATTGGCTTAAAGTACATTTTTACCCCCCCTCCCCCATTTCCAACTTCAATTACAAATTTATAACGTCACTTCAGCCACATCCTGTTTAATTTACAAGTGCTAGATTAATTTTTTATCCATTTATGTCCCACATTCCAACACCCATTCCCCCATCAATTAAATTACCATTACATTAGAATCTTAAGAAAAAGAATGTATGTGTTTAAGTGTGATAGATTAATTCTTGGACACTCGCCGGATGTGACCTTGCATAATATTTGCACACATAGCAGTTTTCAAACATGTATGTACTTGTGTCTTTTACCTGAGAACAATTGCCGGATATGACTCAGCATTATATTTGCACACATAGCAACATTGATGAGATAAACATGTATGAACTTGTCATACCACAACTTCAATTACATACCTGCACGTGTGCATGACGTCACACTTTAACCTTGACGTAATTTAAGTTACGCCCCTTTCCTACGTCATAATTTAAGCCCCCCACATTGAGGAGATAAACATGTATGAACTTGTCATGCCATTACATACCCGCATTACGTCACACTTTAACGTTGAACTCTTAGATTGCCATTTATGACGTTACGCGCCTTTCCTACGTCATAATTTAAGCCCCCCACCCCCTCCGTGACGTCATACTTTAAGCCCCGCCCCCTCCATGACGCCATACGTTGGCCACGCCCACGTCTGACGTAATACTTTGGCCACGCCCACTTCTGACGTCACTTGCCACGCCCCCTAACACCTACCTTACACCCTTGCATTTGTGACGTAAGCATCATTTCTTATCTACTACATTAAATTATTAATCAATCCAATATATGTTACTTCAAAATGTATTAAATTGGAACCATAATAATAATAATAATAATAATAATAATAATAATAATGTCATGTTCTGCGATTGTTTTTTAATCAAATACCACGTACGAATAGAGTGTAATATTTTTTTTATCATCACTCAGCAATTTCATCGCCGGATGTAAAATTAGCAACCTTGCATAATATTTGCACACATAGCAGAAAGCCCTTATGCAATATTTGTGTAACATAAGACGCTGCGAGAACAATCGCCGGATGTTTGCATCATGCAATATTTGTGTAATATAACACGTTCCAGGTGCTTCGAAAACATGTTTTTATCATTACTCAGCAATTGCATCGTCGCCGGAAGTGATTAAGCAAGCTTGCATAATATTTGCACACTTATTCATTACACAACATATACATCTACATTGATTTATCTGCTACAATTACTGTATTACGGAATAATATTGTCACATTGTGAATGTTGGTAATAATGTATTAAATACGCTAAACAAACCACTCAATTTTACCTCAAAATGTATTACACTGGAATAATAATAAAATGAGAAGAATGTATGTGTTTAATTTACAAGTGTGCTAGATTAATTTTTTTATAAATTGGCTTAAAGTACAACCATTTACGCCATAAATAATTCCAGCATTCCAATTTCCATTTCCCATTACTATTTATCAATTCAATTACCAATACATTAGAATCTTAATATTTTTTATCAATTACTCAACAATTGGCTTAAAGTACAACCAGTAAAATTAGCAACCTTGCATAATGTTTGCACACATAGTAGATAGTGATTATTTTAACATTCGCATCTCACTTTCAAATATACAAACATGTATGAACTTTTCTATTTCACCCCCCCCCACCTACAATTTACTATACAAACTTGTATGAACATGTACATTTCAAATTATTACATTTCCAACTTCAATTAAAAATTTATGACGCTTTACTTTAAAATACGTCACTATGAGCGTTCGTATTTCAAATTTTTACCCCCCCTCCCCCATTTCCAACTTCAAGTACAAATTTATAACGTCACTTCAGCCACATCCTGTTTAATTTACAAGTGTGCTAGATTAATTTTTATCAGCAATTGGCTTAAAGTACAACCATTTATGCCCTCCATTCCAATTTCCAACACCCAACCCCCCCAATCAATTAAATTACCATTACATTAGAATCTTAAGGAGAAGAATGTATGTGTTTAATTTACAAGTGAATTCTTTACTCAGCATTTCACACACTCGCCGGATGTGAGCTTGCATAATATTTGCACACGTAGCAGATGGGATGTTCAAACATGTATGAACTTGTCAGATAGCCATTTATGACGTCACACCTTTAAGTTACGTCCCTTCGTGAAAAGCCACATGTGACGTTCACCACGCCCACTTCTGACGTCACATAAAACCCTCTACCTCCACCCTACCGCCAGTCACTCCCTACCACCAGTCACTCCCTACCTGTACCCTTGTATAACATAAGATGCTGCAAGAACAATCGTGAATCAGCATAATATTTGCACACATAGGAGACATTACATCTGCATTGAGGAGATAAACATGTATGAACTTGTTTATTTCACCCCCCCCCAAACTTGTATGAACATGTCATGCCACAACTTCAATTACATACCTGCACGTGTGCATGACGTTACACTTTCACCTTGAACTCTTATGACGTAATTTATGTTACGCCCCTTTCTTACGTCATACTTTCAGCCCCCTAACCCCTCCATGACGTCATACTTTAGCCACGCCCATGACGTCACTTGCCACGCCCACTATGACGTAATAATTTGGCCACGCCCACCTGTGACGTCACATGTAACCCCTACCTCCACCCTACCGCCAGCCTACCTCCAGGGGTACCCACCATTTGTATTCTACTGTTCAAGCGTCGATTTAATTGAAATAATTGTATAAATGTAAAGGAGAAGATTATGTTTCCAATCTATAATTTCACTATAAATATTGTCAATTATATAAATATGTTGCATTTACTGAAGAACATTTTGTACTGTGTGAATTCGTGTGGTTAATATGTTTATTAAAAGACAGTGTCTAAATAAATTATTATACATAATTATATTGCTAATGTAATCACTATATATATCTTGGTTATATACAGTGGAATGAAAAATTCACCTACCAAATAAAATTAATTGCATGTCGAAAGATCTCTATTCTTTACTATAACTTAATATTACTGTATTCAAGGTTTGTGATTTAATCATAATATAAGTAGTAAAAACTTCTTTTCTTTCGTTTGTGTTTTTTGTGTCGTTTATTGATCGGAATTGTTGATATGTGAAGGATATAGCAAAATTATATTGCGTTATAACCAATATTAATTGAGAAAGGAAGACATCACGTTGACTCCTGTACAGCGAGCGAAACTATTGGCTATTCTTTGGGTACAATCAGGGAACATGGGAAGCTGCAGAAGAAATTCATCGTCAACCAGACATTCCAAGACCAACACACTGTACATATTTACATTAATTTTAAGCCTTAAAACCATCTCACTAATGTAAAGACACTTAACAACGTAAATTTTAAACAGTGGTAAGTACGTGGCATTAAACGATGTGGTCGTCCTAAATCGGCTACCGACGATCAACACTGAATGGTTGTGATAGCAAAGATGTTGGTAATCATTGAAAATTCACTATTCGTGACAAAGATTTAGTAGAGGAATCTTTCCCAGATTATTAAAATAGCCATGACTCTACCTGTACACAAAATTCAATTGGAGAAGTTGACTCCAAATTAGCCTATGTCCAAATGACAATTTACGATAAAAAGGACAAAAACTGATAAAATAAATTTGATTCCCTTGGAATCTGTATTTGTTTTTGTTTTCAAATTGATGAAAGTCAAATCTTAGGATAGTTGTTAAATAAATTTACACAGTTATATATGGGCTTGAAAAGGATACATTAAAACAAGAATAAACAATGTTAATATCTTAAAAAATTTACTTATCAGACCTTGCAATCCACATCTTCAGTTAGATGACAAACGTAAAAATTGAGATTACTGCAATTGGATGGTGTTTTTGTTTTGTATTGATGAATTCCTTCGTCATCATGTTATAATCATTATCATTTATGAATGCATATATCTTCTGTATGATTATGCTCCTACGGAAAATGGACGATATTGGCTCAAAGAAAATAAAAAATGCTGCGTGAATTAAATAATCCTTGTACTTAAAGATGTATTTGTGTACTGCAAAGTACTAGGCGACATAATTTTGGTATGATATGAATCAGTACATATTTAGAGAATTTTTTGAGATCATTGTAATGAAATTCCTATAATGTTATTTAAAATGAAATAAATACGAGTAGATGAGAATATGGTTGCAGCTAAAAGTTGCTAGAAATTTTATGACATATTCTTTGTGCACTAGATTGAACGTCGTCGTGGACTTCAGTCATGACATCGAAGGTGTTCAGACTTCAAACCACAACTGCTGTTTGAGTGCCAAATTCGGCACTGATTATGGATATGGGTAATTTTAAGGCGTACAGCATAAGGAGCATTGTACGAAATGGAAATATAAAAATTGGAAATTTATCTTTTGAAGAGGTGGACAAGTTCAAATATTTAGGAGCAACAGTAACAAATATAAATGATACTCGGGAGGAAATTAAACACAGAATAAATATGGGAAATGCCTGTTATTATTCGGTTGAGAAGCTTTTATCATCCAATCTGCTGTCAAAAAATCTGAAAGTTAGAATTTATAAAACAGTTATATTACCGGTTGTTCTTTTATGGTTGTGAAACTTGGACTCTCACTTTGAAAGAGGAACATGGGTTAAGGGTGTTTGAGAATAAGGTGCTTAGGAGAATATTTTGGGGCTAAGTGGGATGAAGTTACAGGAGAATGGAGAAAGTTACACAATGCAGAACTGCACAATTGTATTCTTAACCTGGCATAATTAGGAACATTAAATCCAGACGTTTGAGATGGGCAGGGCATACAGCACGTATGGGCGAATCCAGAAATTCATATAGAGTGTTAGTTGGAAGGCCGGAGGGAAAAATACCTTTAGGGAGACCGAGACATATGTGGGAAGATAACATTGAAATGGATTTGAGGGAGGTTGGATATGATGATAGAGACTGGATTGATCTTGCTCAGGATAGGGACCAATGGCGGGCTTATGTGAGGGCGGCAATGAACCTCCGGGTTCCTTAAACGCCAGTATGTAAGTAAGTACAGTATAAGGAGCAAAAGATACCGACAACAATGTTTAACCTTGGCCGCATTTCCGCAAATTATATTTTTCAATATTTAATGTTCCATCTTCGCAGGAGCCATTTGAGGCAATTGGATGAAATTTTCAATGCTAGCTATTGTTGGGTAAATTCATTCATGTTGGAAAAGAATTGTGAAATGTGCTCTATTTTATTTTTTGTATTATAAATATAAATGATTTTTAATAATTTTTGAGAAAAATTAACATATTATAAAAATAAAAGGAGAGAAATATGGGAAAGTCTCTGAGTAATATGTTACATTTTTCTTCCTTATCAGTGATAACATATTTTATGTTATTTCAATAAGCGGTTTCATTTAAAAGATACATATGCACAGTAATCCATGATTTTCCTAAAAAAAAACAAAAACAAAACTGGACCCATAAAACACATAAAGAATGTTACAGATCTTTAACAAACAATTACAAATTACTATGAACAATTTCGTATTTCTAATTGGAATACAGTAGAAGAGATTAATGCCTTTTCGAAACTTGCATTTTGATCTACATCTCCCCTCAACAGTACGTAAATTTGAAGAAGTCCTATGAAAATTATACTGAAGTGAATAACATCTGAATTCGTTGACTGTCCATGGCAAACGGCAGTCCTTGAGCCCATATCGCTGAAACCTGTACTGCGCCGGTGATTTTCAATAGGTTGAGTTATTTCTATTTTTCACACATAAACGTATAATAAAATTTTAAATGATATTCTTAATATAACATTTTATCTATTACACTAACCGCCTAATATTAACTATTATTGGATAAGAATTGCTTTAAATATATATAATACATATATAAAGTTAAGCGTTAGGTACTGGATTTTAATATTTGGTGGTTGTAGAACTGGTCACTACAGCAAGTTCCATGCCCAAAATCCATGTCTGTTTTACCACAGTCTACTACATACAGTCACGAAGCTTGAGTTTTGAGGGTGCTAGAAACAACAGACTTTGCCGGTACTATTTCGCATTGTCTGTAATGAGGCGACATTAGCGATCCTAGTGGTGAGCAACTATCTATGTATGCATATTTACTACGTATTCAGCTTCGTGACTATATATATATATATATATATATATATATATATATATATATATATATATATATACTGGACTGTGGTTTTACTTCAAGAAAATTTGCGCGACAATCATTTCACATATGGAAGGAAATAAAATAATGATGTGGGACTTTATCTGTTAAAATGTTGTGTACAACAGTGAATCGTTCTTCAAAGTTCGTGATGACATTTCACTAATATATGAAGAAAAATGGTTAATTTGATAATACTGTTCATCCAGAATATCCAGTACTTTATCCTTCAATTCACGAATCCTTTGTTCCTTCTTTGCCGTTATTTCTGCAGATTATGAACAGACTTACTATTTCCTTCAAATGTCAGTTAATTTTCATTAATTTCAAATATTTACAGCAATAGTATTCGAAAATATTTAGCGTGTGAAGAGGATGTAATTACATCTATGTTATAAAATTGTACACTAATATTTTAATGCTCTGAGGACCTGGTGAGCTATTTTGATATGCCATTGACTTTTTTTTTTTTTCAATTCAAAACACAGTAATGTTTATTGCAGGGTTACGGCTGCCCTGCAATTTGTCAAACGTACTTTCCTGTTTCATATTTCGCATGAAAGAAAACTCCCGGCACCCATTTTCTTAAGTAGATTTTTCACATCTTGTTTCAATTCGAAAATACATTGAGGTCGCAGAGATTGAGCCTGTACGATGAAACACATAGGTGTAATGTTTCCAAAAGCACTTTCCATCCATCTAGTGAAGTGCCACTTCTATATGTCCGGTGTCAGTAATCATAACTCCGGACACTAAAAGCAAATATTGATTCCATTAGATTATTTCGCAATGTTGTTTTGTATCAACTACACTTCCAGCAGTGCGAATAACTCAATTCCTTGTATGGGTTACTAAGAAACAGAGTTCAGAACACATTATATTTTAAGGTAACATTGAAAATATGTTTAATTAAAATTATGTTTCTCATTTGTAGTAGCTTCATATGGCAATAGTGCTGTCTATTCAGCAATAACATAATTGAGGAGCAGAGGGGGGAAAACCTTGGTAAGTCCAAAATTATCGATTTTCTGTTTTAGATGTCATGTAATAGCTCACATAGTGTAGATTTGTGTACTTTAATTGTACAGAATACCAACCTCATTAGTTCATATAAATTTTAAGAATGATAACCCCAAGACAGTAGACTGTAATGGGTCATGTAACTTGCTCTCCTGTAAAAGCAGTATAAGGTGACTTATCAGGTTTTCTCCCTGCACTCTTCAATTGTTAGTAAAACATCAATAATATTTATTTGGTTTTGAAGTTTTTATAATGATGATATTATTATTATTATTATTTTTATTATTATTGTTATTACTACTACTACTACTACTACTACTGCTACTGCTACTGTTATACCACCGGCGTGGCTCAGTCGGTTAAGGCGCTT
This sequence comes from Periplaneta americana, assembly GCF_040183065.1. Classification (NCBI taxonomy): domain Eukaryota; kingdom Metazoa; phylum Arthropoda; class Insecta; order Blattodea; family Blattidae; genus Periplaneta; species Periplaneta americana. The sequence continues at coordinate 52,890,256 of NC_091118.1, forward strand.
GCCTGCCGGTTTGAAGTTGCGCTCGGGCGCGGGTTCGATCCCCGCTTGGGCTGATTACCTGGTTGGATTTTTTCCGAGGTTTTCCCCAACAGTAAGGTGAATGCGAGGTAATCTATGGCGAATACACGGCCTCATTTCATCAAACACCATCTCACTATCACCAATCTCATCGACGATAAATAACCTAGTAGTTGGTACAGCGTCGTTAAATAAACAACTAAAAATACTACTGCTACTACTACTACTACTACTACTACTACTACTACCACCATCAGGTTTTCATTCTGTTTTACTCTAAACTACACAGTCGACAATAAAATGCCATCGTTCTTTTTCTATAAAAGACTTCTTCCAGTCTAATGACAACAATCACATTGTTAGAGAATCAAAAGTGATGTCTTGAATTATATGCTAGCAACAATTTATTCGGAATTTGATGTTTTGTGTGTTAGATATTTGTCGTCAACACTTCACAATTTAATAAAATTAACAATAATGTAGTTCTTTTAGAACTGCTACTTAACAGGATGGTGGTGATAATAATGATTATGATGATGGTAATTGTGGTGGTGAGTAATGGTAGTGATGGTGATGGTTATGGTAGTGACGACGACGATGATGATAATGATGATGATGATGATGGTGGTGGTGGTAGTGGAGATGATGGTGACTGTGTTCATCCGAATAACTTTTTCTTTATTTTCAGTGAATATTAATTTCATTATTATGTTTTGAAGTAGTGACATTTTAATTTGCATGATAATTTATTGAGAAACATTTTACATTCCATTATTATTTCTTGTTATCGTGTGTTGGTGGTACGTTTTGAAATTGGCATTGTAAAACCTTTATTGAGAAAAATGTTTTACCAAAGTCTGAAGTGAGATACTGAAAATTGAAATATAAATAAAATCAAATGTGTAACTAGGTATCTTTGGTTATCTCTCGAAATCAAATCCATGCGTCCGCCATAGAGAATAGCAGGAATCTCGTTGTGCTGGTAAGTGATCTAGCCAGCTGTAAGCGGGGACGTAGCAAGGGAGGCAACGTTACGAGTCCACATTCTCCTTCTCCTGACACGCAGGTAGGTATCACGAAATAACGAATGGCCTAAACCAGAGGCATCAAATCTACGTCCTGCGATATCATTCCAAATAGTCCTCGGAAAAGTATGAAGTTTGTATTAAGTTTGGCCCCAATCTGTTACGTTTTTGTGTTATAGGAGCACTGAAATACAAGACGTGGCACAGTTAGCAATATTTATTCGAGGTATGGACAAAGACTTGACCGTAAATGAGGAACTTTGGGAAACAATTCTTTCGAAACAAAATAATACATCAAAAGATACTTTCTTAGCTTTAGTAGAAACTATAAAAACTGCAGGACATGATTATAGGAAATTTGTCAGTATCATAATTGATTGTGCTGCTTGTATGGAGGGTTAAAAAATTGAGTGGCTGATAAATTTAGAAAGAAATTAGTGGGGTTGAAGGTGAGAGCTGAAAACTTCACAGGTGTACATTGTATAATACATCAGGGAGCCCTATGTGCAAAAGTGACCTGGATCACTTCATGAAAATTGTTACAGAAATTGTCAATATCAATCGTTCTCCTTTAAGTAACCGCCATCAAATTGCCATTATTTTTTGGAGGAGCTTGGTGAACAATATACAGAGCTACCATGTCATTCCAAAGTTAGACGGTTCAGTCGGAACACAGTATGAAAAACATTTTATGAACTTAAAGACTGTATTGAAATGTTCTTAGTTTAAATAAATATGAAAATCGAACTGATTTAGCTTTATTCTCGTGAGATCACACAACAACTTAGTTCATTAACCACGCAAAAAACCAAATTGTTTCTTTTTTTATTATTTTCAAATCTATTTTTCTGTGTTCACCCCTGCCGATCCAACACCAACCTTCTTATGCCAAATACCAATCAATCTGGATGAAATTTTGACTGCAAGCACCTATGAGGCAGCTGCATGCTTCTATGCATCCATTCCGTGAGAAATGCTTTATGTAAAACAGCTTTATGATCATATTGGAGCCTTTCAAACCAAGCTTAGACTGGGGGAAAATCAGATGCCTGTTAATTTACCATAATTAAAAATCACTATTGAAAATTCTGAGAATATGTCCCGTATTAGCTATTTTGTTATAACATTTGATATCTTCATTTTCTTTGTAATCTACTACCTATACAGTTGATGTTGAAATCGTTTATGAAGAAATGTAACTTGAAGTTATTGAATTGCGGTGTAATTCAGTCCTTCAAGAGGTATTTACCAAATGTATCCTTCCTGAATTTCGCTCAAAATAATAAGATGAAAAGTATTCCACAATAAAAATGAATGCTGCTTAAATACATTCAAGGTCTGGCAGGATACGTATTTGCTAACAATATTTATCCTTTTTAAAGTTGAACATTTCACCAGATTTAGAACATCTGGTAGACGAGAAACTATGCCAGGCTTCCAGTACAAGCTATATGCCGATGTAAACTTTTCTATTCGCATGCACACATAGTATTGCATGTCTGTTCTTTTTATCTAATGTATTAATTGTGCATTTAACTCCCTTAAGAAGACTATAATAGGACTACATTAAAAATTATTATGAGAGTTTATCAAGCCAAAACATTTCACCAGATTTAGATCATTTGGTAAGCGACCAAATACATATACGAAAAGACATCCTTTTAATAATTGATATACCTAAAAATTAATATCCGGCGCCTAATCGGGAAACCAATGCTAAGGAATGGTAACCCCTACAGCAGAGTCCCTGGCTCTCCATGTTGGGGGTTGGTCGTTAGGCCAGCTACCTATCACTGTAAAAAAGAATTTTCTAAAAAGTCTCAACAGAAGTTGTTGAGAAGCCCAAAACTTTCATCTCAGAGTTGTAGAGCCTGAAGAAGAAGAAGAATTAATATAAATTGCCCATAAATTTCTTCTTTGCAAAGCGAATTAAAACAAATTTCTTCTTTTACTACTGGTAGTAATCATTTATTTGGAACTTTGAATATGATAAAGTTCGCCATTTCGTAAGTGAAACGAACTAAAAATACTCAACGATTGTGGACACGGTGAACAATATAAGATTGGCAGTCTGTGAAATACCGTTTTATGCAATCCCTATCTCTTTGCACTTAATCTAGGTAAGAAATTGTTTTGAAAGAATTTGATAACCGTGATGATATGTGAAATACGTATATTTGCAAAGTGGCCAGGTAAATGTTAAAAATTATATTGCTGTTGTGGACTACGTAACTGACAATCTAGCGGGAAAAAAGTTTCCTATATTACGGTAAAAGCCAGCGTTGTCAGAAGCAAGTGCATTTTATGGCCTCGAAATGTTTCTGGGGCGCCTGGCGCTAGGACACGACCAGAAAATTGACAAGATGAATCATATAGGAACCTGTTAATTGCAGAGTGATATGAAATCAATGATACATACAAAGAGCATGCGGGCGTCAAGCACATAGATTTAGAATAAATATGATACAGTGCGATCGAAAAGTCTCTCCGCAGTGCTTATGTAGCCGAGAATCCAGTAGGCAGAGAATTCAAGTGTATTTGATAGAGAATTCAAGTACCAGCACTGACCGTTAAGCATATGATGGACTAGGGATATGAGGTTATCAAACCGGAATGAATGGGGCAGTGCCAACTTTCTACAGTGTTGTAATCTAGGGTTATTGGAACTAATAGAGTTGCGGAGGGACTTTTCGATCACTCTGTATAAACCACAGCATTTTTAAGTAGATATCCGTTGATCTCTTCTACATTCCTTTAATTAATACTTGAATATCACATGATTGCAATTAGTAACGTAAATAAATTAATTTGTCACAAAGTACAGAGGGATCAGATGAGGTGTGGACAGGAGCGACGGGGTTTCCACTGTGCCCTGCTGACACACTCTCGGCGGGGAACGGGCAGTGTAGAGTCATGATGATACAACCATAGGCCTACAAGTTTCCGTAACTATTTTAAAAAGTGTCCTACTTAGGCCTACAAACTTTATTGATGGAGGTGCTGAAACTGGTCGCCTTCGTTGTCCACACATTTTTGGCACCTCTTTATGACATATCCCATACGTCGCTTTAAATCCAGTCGATTTATGCTGTTAATTTCGTAACGGGTATTATGTTTCAGTTCTTCCGGAGTGCGTGAGTGTATGTGTATATAATTTTTTTATTTTTCCCCAGAGATAAAATTCGTAGAGGATTAGGTCGTGGGACCGAGAGGGCCACAAATCCCTACTAATAATAATTATGTCCTGCTGAAACACATGTTCAATTTTTCGCATCGAAATATTGGCTGTTTCAGCAGTGGCTGAGTCTTGTTAGAAGAATGCCAAATCGCTCTTCCTATTGGTTAATTATGTAAAGAACCTCAAGCCGTTCATAAATGTATTCATTAGGCATTACCCTACACGACAAGAGGTGGACACAATACTTTTCGTTGTTCAAATTCTCTAACCTACCACATTTGTATTCTGTTGAAGTAACGATTGAGATCAGCTAAAATAATAAATAGAAGTTGATTCGGTGGACTAATTGATACATTAATTAATGCGATGCGTCTGAGTAAAGAAACAAACTTTTTCAATATGGGGAGCTCGAGGATAATTCTTGGGTCTTAGCTACAGTGTTGTATTCGTATTATTGTTTCCACTGCCGGAGAGGGTTCTATACTCGGTCATGTATTTAGTACTTTTTATTTTTGAACTTCGATTCTATGTGATTCTAGAACACTATAATTTTTGCTACTATGAAAATTAAAATACACAATCCATCGCAACATCAGGAACCAGAATGTTCCACAGGTATAACTATATAAACTGGAATTGTACCGCCGGTAACCATTCACGGTTTGAATATCTGAAGCTGGTAACATCAGAAGTGAAAGGGAAGTATTAAGCATGAGATATTCCAGACAGTAAACTGCGTCGACATCGTCCAACTCCATGCGGGTTGTTATCGATGTCGTATGTTTTAGAGTATATGATCCTTAACACTCTGAATCTAGTTTTATTCTTGGTCCACCCAGGAATTAACGATCTCATGACGTGTAACTAGGCGTGACAAATTCAAAATATATTCAAATAAGTTTATAAATTGTGTTAAATTCTGCGCTGTCTGTTCTTTAAAGACACATTGGCTATCCCCATTGAAACAAGAAATATATTAATTTGAAGGGTTGGATATTATAACTTGAGTACTAGGAGATCGATGTTATAGGAATTATAAGGAGAGCAAATGACTTAATAAAACATTTTGCAAGACTGGGATAATAGTTGAAAATGAGAAAGAAAATAAATATCTAATATAACAGATTGACAGCATATGTTTTACAGAAAATGATCATACGAAGACTAAAATTCGTAGCATTCACGTGATGTCAGTGAACAATATACCCGTCATGAAATACCTCCTACATTTCTTGACTATTACTCGGGCTGGCTAAACAAATATTACCAGCTTAAGTCAGACAATCTGTATGTGTACCAGTAAAGAACGTTTCAGAACTCAACCGAAGGAATTTAAGTGGTTGTGAGAGAAACCTACTTAAGTATTTTATAGATAAATACAATATAATATTTTTTACTCAATCAAATGACATATCAATGTAAAATAATGACTTATATTATATGATCATTAAGTTTTATACACATAAATTACATATTGCAAACGTTTTCGCCCATTGAGGCATCTTCAGGCACAATTATACAATATCTCAATATCAGACTGTATAGTCATTACATTGGTGGTAGATGAACTGTTTAAAATTAATGATGTACAACATCTCCATAATTAAAAATGTAATATTACAGGTCATAAAATTAAAATTCAATAACAAAATATATACACAACGTAAAGGATTAGCTATGGGCAATCCATTATCCGGTTTACTTGCCGAGATATTTATTCAAGATATTGAAGATAAGGAAGTTAGTAATATTCTAAAAACACACAATGTTAAATTTTATAATAGATACGTAGATTACAGCCTAATAATTTACAAAAACCAACAAATTAATGAACAAATATTAGAATCTTTCAATAACTTGCTTAATAACTTGAAATTCACACAAGAAATTGACGTTAATAATATGATTAATTTTTTAGACATCATAATAAAAAACATAAAAATAGATTAGAATTAAATATTTACAGAAAACCAGGAACCACCAACCATAGTATTCCCATAAATTCAGAACATCCTACTGCACATAAACTAAGTAACTTCAATTACATGATTAATACATTAATACAATTTCCACTAAGTAAAAACAAGTACAAGAAAGAATATAATAAAATAATACAAATAGCCAACGAAAATGGTTACTGTACTAATTTGATTAAAAAATTAATAAATAAGAACAAAAGGAAAAAAGAACTAAGCAATATATCTACGTTAACAAAAAAAAAAACAACACCAACAAAAAATATTTCAGTTTATCATATAATAAATTTATATCTAGCAAATTAGCTAACTTTTTTAAAAAGAAAATATTCATATAGCACATAAACCAACTAATAAACTCAATAACAATTTAAATAACAGACTTCAAGAAGTTAATAAACTCCACAATAATGGTATTTACAGATTGGAATGTTTCACATGTAAGAAAAAATATATAGGACAAACCAAAAGAAATTTCAAAATTAGATACAATGAGCACATTTCTGATTTCAAATATAATCGTAAGAAATCCACATATGTCTCCCATCTAATAGACACTGGACATGAATTAGGCCCAATACATAAAACCTTAAAAATATTGAAATCAGAAAAAGATACAAAATTAATAAACTCTGCAGAAGAATATTATATTGCAAAACAGATTCAAATAGAGAACAGCATTCTTAATGAAAATTTGACTCAAATCCGGAATCCCCTATACAACCTCTAACTCCATCACAACGCCACAACCTTCCGCTTTAGTTGTTTACACAGACACTCACTTCGCCCACGTCATATTAGCTACAGGTCCGATAGCAGAAGGTCGTCCCATATATTCGTTAATACGTCTATAAATTAATATTTTTAATCAGTTTCAAATTCTTCAAAATTTTGATTTATTATTTCATTACAGATAACTACTTCAAACACAGGATGTTTCATAGTGACCTATACAGTTGCCACGTTCAAACGACGTGAGTACTTTCATTATTGCGATGGTTTACCGGGTGCCACGAGTTGGTTGCGCCGTTTGTGATGGTTGCCCTCTCCTTCCTCTGCCGCGTCGCCGACAGAGTCGAGATCGTTTTGCCCAGTGAGACGCCGATGAAAGATGCTGTCCCCCGGTAGAGGTGATCTCTTCTCAGGAACCTTGTGGTTTTGTGGGTGTAGGATATACTGTGATGTTTGTCATTCACACGAAAAAAAACCAAGGAGTAAAGTTCCACTAAGTAAGTTTATTCAGATCACGTCCCTTACTTGAGTCTAAGCGACGGAATACTGGCTGTTGTCTTCCGAGTGATCTCGGCAACGTAATTATCTCGTCTAACGCCTGTTTAAAATCACTGCTACTACTTTTTGAGTAAGTCACACACTAAAAAGCACGAAATCTCCACTTTATCACTTCGATCGGCTCAATGGCCCGGAACTATATCAGAAACTCGATCAGCTCAAAATGCCGACAACTTTATGATGTACGCGATCGGCTTGAAAGCCGAGAACTGTCTGAGCACGCGATCGGCTCAAGTGCCGAGAACTATATGAGTGAGCACGCGATCGGCTCACAGGTCGTAGGCTGTATAAGTGAGCACGCGATCGGCTCAAATGCCGGTAATATTATGAGGACGCGTCTCGGTACGCCACCCTTTTAAGTACTAGCTGTGGTGACGCGCTCACCAGCTTCAGACGACGCTACAAGCGCGTTCCTTGACAAGGAAAAACCCACGCTTTTGAAGCCTACGCTGCGCTAAAGTTCAAAATCCTAGCGCGCATCTTCTGGTCTAAATGCGATAGGAGCCTGCCAGACTGTGAGAACAAAGTGCCTATTACACGCTTCGCTGATCCCAGTCGCGTAGGTTAAACACCTCAAAGAAATAGAGAAATATCTAAGATGAAGCTATACTATGACTTATATAAAATAAAAATATCTTCCTATCACTGGACCATCCGACTACAGCTTCATTATCCATTCCAATCGTACTTTTAAATTCGATAATTTGCCACTTCTATTTCATATTTATATATTTCAGACATAACCCATCATTCATTGGACTCTACTGAACAAGAGTTTCACAGAATATTATGAAGTTTAAATCATAACACTACGTTGATCTAATTTTAATATTTTAATTTTATGACCTGTAATATTACATTTTTAATTATGGAGATGTTGTACATCATTAATTTTAAACAGTGCATCTACCACCAATGTAATGACTATACAGTTTGATATTGAGATATTGTATAATTGTGCCTGAAGATGCCTGAATGGGCGAAAACGTTTGCAATATGTAATTTATGTGTATAAAACTTAATGACCATATAATATCAGTCATTATTTTACATTGATTTGTCATTTGACTGAGTAACAAATATTATATTGTATTTATCTATATTAATTGACAATCTGAACAATTTTCATCATGCTCTCTAAGTTAAGTATTTTAGCTGTTTTTCTGCTCCCATACCACGTTCTGGCTGCTTACAGTGCCATATTATCACCTGGTGGCAAGACTGGGAACTATTTTTTTAATTCGCGAGCGAATAGCTCAATTAGCATATCTACGAGATGCCACACCCCTACGATCATTATAGTCCGTGTTGTGCCACGCTGAACCTCGTCAGTTTAATAATAACCACCTGATAAATGGCAGTACCACGAATTCTACCAGGATTTGGTATGATTTCGCATAATATCTGTCATTAAAGTGGACAAAATGAAGCAACCATCTTTGCAATCTCCAAAAATTATCATTAAATCAAATTTCATACCAAAATTCAATTAACAGTCCAATAATACATACCTACACATGCAATACATCGAAGATAAGAAGTATTACATGTGATAATCAATATCTTTCTGATAATAATCCTGTAATTTACTTAAGTCGGCCTTAGTAGAGAAGTCGGTATAGCGCTGGTCTTCTGTGCTCGAGATTGCGGGTTCGATTCCGGCCCAGGTCGATGGCATTTCAGGGTGCTTAAATGCGACAGGCTCATGTCAGTAGATTTATTGGCATGTAAAAGAACTCCTGTGGGACAAAATTACTGCACAATGGCGACGCTAATATAACCTCGACAGTTGCGAGCGTCGTTAAATAACCTATAATTTAAATTTGACTTAATTTTATTTTATTTATTTAATAGGAGTTAACATGGAATGTCTACTCATAAAGTAAGTAAAATTAATATTGAATTTTCATATCCACATTCTTATGCGGGTAAAGAATTTCAGTATAAAAGTTTAGTTCAATATGTCTAGGCTTTTATTCTTCAGAGGGGAACAAAAATTTACATGGCTATATATATCTCTCTCTGAATTCATTGGTATATTACATTGTTATCGAAATTCAAAAGAAATACAGTAACAGATAACATCTTTTCCCCATTTCCTGAATGTGCCTTAAACTTCAGGTACACATTACTGTTACAGAAGTCATTCATATATCTTGTATTTTTTAAGTTACCAAAAAAAATACATTATGAATTCAAAAGCATAACTTAGTTATCTTATATATTACTTTGGTACAAAAGAAAAAAAATATTGTGGCGCCTTGTTGGAAGTTCTGGTTGCCTCGGAAGTTGCGCACGCGTCCAGCGGAAAGGAAGGCGCGCAGCGGGGCGAGGAAAAGGCAAACTACGAGACGCTAGCCGCGGTAAGGAGTGAGAGGGGAAGAAAACTGACTGCGCGGAAGTAAGGAAACGTATGGAAGCAATTTGTTATGGAGGTCCAGATGTTTCGCGACGCAGAACAATCTGCTTCCAGACGTTGCCTTACTTCCGCGCAGTCAGTTTTCTTCCCCTCTCATTCCGCACCTCGGCTAGCGTCTCGTAGTTTTCCTCCTCCTCGCCCCGCAACGAGCCTTTCTTTCCTCTGGGCGCGTGCGCAACTTCGGAGGCAACCACATCTTCCAACATGGCGCCACAATATTAATAATATTATTATACTTGATTGATCATTAAATATTACCACATGTCCAACGCATTTAATTTTTCTTATTATCTGTGTGATAGTCATAAACACGTAGGTATGCTTCGTAGAATACAGGATACAGACAAACATTGTTAACATTTCAGATAAATAGATTAATTATTTTTAAAGCAAAATGCACTTAACTTTGAAAAATATCAACTTAAGGAAAACTTAGTTTAAAATACAAGAATGTGAACAAGCGCCGCCAAATTTAAAAGAGACAAATTAAAGGACTTACCTGCAGTTATATCTCCAATATAATATATATATACATATATATATATATATATATATATATATATATATATATTACACTCAGCAGCTGGAGAGAATTCATGACAATAAGCTTAAAAATAGAGTTTTATGTCACTTGGGATGAATTTCTTAAGAATGGCATGAGTAGTAATATTCATAGTTGATTTTCATTCTGTATGGATTTTTATGTTGCAGAATCAACATGCCATACCTGACACTCGCCATACACTTATATCTCTCCTGCTTTTTCACTTTTACAACGACAACCAGATTGTTAGATACGGACGAGAAGAGTAATCACGAACATCACTTCTCACAGTGTATTGTAGAAATCGGAAGAAGATTAAAAAATGATGATCATCCAGCAATTATACACACTCCTACCATATGGGCCAAGCATCTGGAAGATACTTATCGCCATGGCAAAGAAATTAATTCAATCGGGGATATCTTCATGAATGATATACACAGTTCTCAAATTCGGAAAATTTTAGTTCAAGGAAGTGTCAGTGACCTAAGTATTCCTCGTGTTGATCCTGATTTATGTAATCGATTTAAAGATAACGAGGGCACAGTTATATTACTCTTAAATACCGGCAATTACATGGAGCAACTCCAATCGCTTAAAGCAATGATGACTAGAATAGTGGCAAGACCATAGAACCCTCGAGACCGATATATTATTGCTTCAATGCGAGTAATTTATTCACATAAAGTACACGAGCAAGTGGTGTATTATATGCTACAATCACTGAAGAATAATAATATATTAGATGCAATTTTCCTCATTCCTCAACCAAATAAAGATGGAAATCTAACTGCTATAGATATTTTCACTTGGATACCAGATGAACGAAATATTTGTCAGGAAAATATGAAAGCATGGGTTGTACTCATGTGTGATACCTCAATATACATTAAAAAAAATCAGAACCTTTTCCCATCTAAAGAGATACATCGTGCTGAAGGTTGCAACGTGAATTATCATTTGGCACCTTATATACCCTATGTGAATTTTAATAAATCCGGAGTATATGGGCTTGAAATAGATTTTTCTGATATTACTGCAAGAAAAATGGGCGCAAATGTATTATGGCACTTTCAACGTAACAGGAAAATTTTTCTCTACTCTCAGTTTATAATGGGGAAATAGATGTTTTTGGACCTATGAAAGTAGTGTGCCAGCTGTACCCTTACTACGATGTTTCCTACCCACATGGATTTGATTCGTTAACTTGGGTTGTACCAAGAGGCAGAAAAGTTCCAAGGTGGCACGGATTATTCAAAGCGTTCAACTCCCATATCTGGTTGTTAGTTGCATCATCATATATCACAGCATGCGTACTGTTCCTTTTATTTTCTTATTTGGAAAAAAGTTGGGTATCAGAAACGAATTTAAGGACTCGATTGACGTTTCCATAATTTTTCTACGTACTTATCTTACGCTTTTAGGATCAGGTGTGGCAGATGTAAGTAAAGGAACATTCAAATTATTCTTTGTGGTGTGGTTACTGTTCTGCATGCATATTAATACGGCTTATCAATCGATGTTAATAGAATACTTTTCTAATCCAGAAAGGTTGCCAACTCTAAAATCTGTGAAGGAGATAAATGATTCAGGAATTGCAATATGTAACTCGCAGAGAATTAATGTATCTTCTTGGGGAAATGTGAGGCATTGCTTTAATCGTGTGAGCGCTGGTGAGCATGTCGCTTTGCAGTTCCAAAAACAGTCTCTCGAGTATCTGTCTGAAGTCGGGAGTAGCAGCAATACATTTCAAGTAATAGAGGAAAATGTTGAATACTTTTATGTGTCGTTGGTTTTTCGTCGGGGTAGTCCTTATTTCAAGCCATTTGAAGTGACTTACCAAGGACTTGTCAATGCTGGTATTATGAACTTATTTTTAAAACAATTGGGAAATCTACGATCAGGAGATTTTGACACGAAAGGTAACCATGAAGCCCTGCCATATAATATATCTCACATTAGAGGACCTTTATATGTGTTGCCTGTGGAAAATTCTCTTGCTTCTATTGTATTCTTGCTAGAGATATTTACACCAGTGCTACCTAAGGTTTGTAAATATTTAATTATAAAAAAGTAGATTGCTTCTAATATAACAACATGTACTCGTATTATCAACACAATTTACATCTTTTTCATTGTGGCTCATTATCAACATCTCCCATAGATTTATTTTAGTGTTATTAGTAGAATGTGTAGAATCTCCACCAATATATTCGTATAAATAATTATATGATTAATGGACTGCCGCAATATTTTATAAGCTAACCAGATTTATTTGGGTTTCGTTTTATATTGGGAAACATTTCACAGGATTGGTTAAGTTTGGTAAGAAATTACGTTGTAAAATTACATCGCTCTCATATGTAACCGATATGATTGTATCTTAATTTTATTTGTGATTTAAAGGTATATGAGATATTGATATGGTAACAGATTTCATTTGTCATTCTTGGGCGATACTTATTTTATTCATCCTGAGGTTCATACCTTTGAAGCACGTGTCGTTTTTGTATTCTAAATGGAACACAAAAGAAGTTTTCGTAATTATGCGCAAAAAAAATTAGTTATCTTTGATATATATTGCAAGATCTCGTAACTTCTGAAAAGTTATATCAAAGCTTGCGAAATCTTCTACTTACGCCAAAGATGTACTGTAAACTTTTGTGAGATATTACGTCATTAATGCGGTTGACTTTGCTGTTGGAAATGGTGCTGTGTTATTTATCTATTTATTTATTTATTAGTTGTTTGTTTGTTTATTTATGTATATATTTATTTGTTTATTTATTTGTTTATATATATTTTTTACGTATTTTCTTATTTACTTACTTATTTACTTATTTATTTATATATCTGTCTATCTGTCTGTCTGCCTGCCTATCTATCTATCTATCTATCTATCTATCTATCTATCTATCTATCTATCTATCTATCTATCTATCTATCTATCTATCTATCTATCTATCTATCTATCTATCTATCTATCTATCTATCTATCTATCTATCTATCTATCTATCTATCTATCTATCTATCTCTATCTATCTATCTATCTATCTACCTACCTAATCTAATCTAATCTAATCTAATCTAATCTAATCTAATCTAATCTAATCTAATCTAATCTAATCTAATCTAATCTAATCTAATCTAACCTAATCTTATCTATCTATCTGATCTATCTATCTGATCTATCTATCTAATCTATCTATCTAATCTATCTATCTATCTATCTATCTATCTATCTATCTATTGATTTATTTATTTATAGATTTATTGATTTATTGGTTCATTTATTAATTTATTCATTCATGTATTCATTCATTTATTTATTCATTTATTCATTTATTTTGCTGAAAATCTTTAGTGCACTTCAATCCAAGTAGAAATGTTGTACAGGATGAACATGTGTCAGTATGAGGATTCCCAAAGCCAAAATTAGAATGTTTATGAAAAAAAAATGTACTTAGAAAGAGAACATAGTATAAGATCCCCTCTCTTATTCTAGAGGCACAATAACTGTCATAATTTTGTTTCATGCTGAGTTCTGGTGGAACTTAGAAAGGCACCATTTTATTTCTAGTGTAATGTGCTGCACGACACTTACATTTCAGTATATCTGTCTTAATGTCTCGTCCCTCTCGTGAAGTTTCCAAACTAGCCCTTCTCGGTTTTCTCTAGGTCTAAAACATTTCAATTAGTATTTTTTACAACCAGACATCCTTATAGGGACAGATAAAAAAAGTTAATTTCTCTCTTCCACCGCGTTAATAATGTCAAAACATGTGATAATGCAAATTTTGGCGATTCGATCGCAATTATATAAGCACTTGTTTTGACATTAAAATGGTGGAAGGGAGAATTTAACTTGGTCTGCCCCCATGAAAATGTTGCTTGTTAGCAAAACGTGTAAATTTGTCTCCACTAGCACCTGTCATAAATAATTGATTACTAAGAGTGCACATATTCAATAAGTCATTAACTGTGATTACAAAGAGACCAGTCGTAATAACATACCTTTTGCTTTTCTAAAGGTAGCAGCTCATACTGGGAAATCATGTCCATATTCACCTCTTATGAAATATGAGATGCACACAGTTCTTTCTAGCTTTTTGGAGTCGTCCTTACTCTATGCCGTTTAAGTAGATCACATTTCATACGTATTAGCAACATTGATCTTTTTCAACTTTTTTACTATTTTAGTATATAGTGTCTCGAAAGTTAATTAGATCGTTTAAGCAAAAAACCCGCAGCACCTGTACTCTCTTCTCCTTGTTCTAAATTATTACAGTTTGAATGAAGTTGTTATTTTTAAGGGCAACTGTATATTTCTTACCCTTAGATTGACGTACTCTGTTCCTACACCTCCTGCCCCTTTCAGTCACATGAATAGATTCTGAATACTCAGGGTTCTTATTAATTTTTCATCACTACTCACAGAATAAATTCACACACAACAGCGAACAGATTAATATTGAATTATTGTTGTTTATGTTAATGTATCTTAATACAAAATAAATGTTAATAAGAAACTTTTTGACTTATTTTGTAAACCATTTTTCGACCCCTCTCAGCCCCTTACACGATCCTCCTAGGAATCGTGACCCACTCTTTGGGAACCGCTGGATTAAGATAACCAATTTTCCCAAGCGTAATAGAGTTTCAGAATAATCTGTACTGTAGAATGTACCATTAAAAACAACATGCATTTTCAAATCTTGTATAGCTAAACGTACAACATTTGAACGTCTGAAATATTAGGAATTTTACATGAGGTCATGAATAGACAATGTGTTCTAATTTGTATGCAGAACAGCACAGTGGTAAAATTTCCTCATTTTATACATCACATCGTAGCTCCGTGTGTTCCTTAAAAATACTTTTTTTATTATTAGTCTCATGTAGACATAGATTTCAAGCGACCATTTGTTAATTGAAATAATTGTAGAAATGTAAGATAGGAGATTATGTTCCCAACCTTTAATTTCACTATAGTATTTTAAATTATATAAATATGTTGCTTGTACTGTAGATCATATTGTAATGTGTGGATATGTGTGGTTAATGTCTTTTTTTTTAGGCAATGTCTAAATAAGTTATAATGTATTCATTATTATATCTTGGTTTTATACAGTGTAATGAAAGTTCACCTGCCAAATAAAATTAATTATATTTCGAAAAACCTCTATTCTTTAGTATAATATTACTACATTTAGGGTTTCTGATTTAATCATAAACGGCATCCTTTAGTTTGTGTTTTTTGTGTCATGTATTGATCGGAATTGTGATATGTGAAGAATATAGCAAAATTATATTGAGTTATAACCAGGGAAAGGATTTATATGTAAATACATATTTACTTATAAAGCTAATATAATTTATATTTTGCATTATCTTTATGTTTCACAATGTGTAGGGTTGAAAAATCCTACTTTTATTTTCCATATTTTTCCATATTTTAGAGTTTAGTACATATTTTCGTTAATTTCCATATATTTTCCATATTTCATATAAAACAGTCCATATTATATTAGGTTTAACAATAAAACAAAACAAAATTCCATTAACTTTTAAAAATACATTTCAACAATAGAGATTTAAACACATGTTCAGTAATCCCTTTAACATCAGAGTTATTTTAAAATTAGCAGTCCTATCAACAATGGGAAAGTAAGTTACAAAACTGTATTAATTTAATTTAAAATTTTTAACAGACTTCAGTTGTGCAGCTCAACAGTTAAATGCCAGTCAGAGTACACATAGGTTCAGTTTTGTAAATCATACTATAAAGACGGTAAATATGCCAAAAGTACGTCATTCAGTCAATTTAAAATCAAAACTAACAAGTTACATTTCAGAATTTAAAGAAGATGGTTTATCAACTGACAATAAAATATTATTTTGTAATTTGTGTCAGTGTGCAGTATCATCTACACAAAAGTTCCTGGTGCAACAACACATTACAACTAGTAAACATCAGGCCAACAAACAACTAAATTCCAAGCAGAGACAATTGTTTTTAACACAACCAACAACATCGAATGTAAGATTTGAGTTTAACATCGACCTGTGCCGTTCTCTCATCTCTGCTGATATTCCTCTCTACAAACTAAAGAATAAGGTCTTCAGGGAATTCCTTGAAAAATATACTCAACATACAATCCCGGATGAGTCAACACTTAGGAAGACGTATGCTCCATCCATCTACGATGAGACAATACAGAAGATAAGAGATGAAATTAAAGATAGTTCAATTTGGGTTTCCATTGATGAGACTCCCTACAAAGAAGGTAGACTTGTTGGTAATGTAGTTATCGGTTTGTTAAGTGAACAATATTCTGAACGAATTCTTTTACATTGTGATGTTCTAGAAAAGTGCAATAACAAAACTATAGTTAAACTGTTCAACGAAGCTATGGGTATCCTGTGGCCAAAGGGTATTATGTACGATAATGTGTTATTCTTTATTAGCGATGCTGCCCCTTATATGGTCAAAGCTGGACAAGCATTATCTGTTGTATATCCTAAATTGACTCATTTTACTTGTGTGGCGCATGCATTTCATCGTGTGGCAGAAGTGGTCAGAGACAATTTCCCTAAAGTAGATTTGTTGATTTCATCAGTGAAAAAAGTATTTCTCAAAGCTCCCAGTAGAGTTAACGTGTTGAAAGAAATGTACCCTGAAATTCCATTGCCACCAAAGCCAATTTTAACTAGATGGGGTACATGGCTAGAAGCAGTTGAATATTATGCCGAACATATAGACTCTATTAACAATGTTCTCCTTGCATTGGACTCTGAAGATGCAGTCTCAATTGATACTGCGAAAACAGTTACCTGTGACATAAGTGTGAAGAATGACTTAGCTCACATTCAGCATACATTTTCATGCATCATAAAAACGCTCAAAAGTCTCCAAAATAGGCACCTTTCACTATCTGAAAGTTTTGAAATTATAAATAGTACTGTGGAACAACTGAATCGTGGTAGAGGTAAAGTTGCAGATGCAGTAAGAGCTAAGGTGGACACTGTACTTTCAAAAAACCCTGGATATGAAGAACTACAAAAGGTTGTTGCTGTGATGAGTGGTGAATCAACAGTGAAGATTAACTTGGACTTATCCCCAGCAGACATTGTGAAATTGAATTATGTACCAGTTACTTCTTGTGACGTCGAACGCTCTTTTAGTCAGTATAAATCTATCCTCAGAGACAATAGAAGAAGATTCACTTTTCAGCACTTGAAAGAAATGTTTGTAACCTATTGTTATGATAACAGACAATAAAAATTGTGTTTTGTTGAAACTACATTGGAAGATAAGGTACGTCCATTATATTTTTTGTTTAGTTTGATTAAAATGTACCAATATTTAACGTACATAGTCATTTTTTTATAATTCTAAGTCCATATTTAATTCCATATTTTGGTAAAAATCCATATTTAATTCCATATTTTGGTAAAAATAACTACATATATATTTACATATTTCATATATTTTTAGTCCATATAAATCCGTTCCCTGGTTATAACTAATGACATTTGAGAAAGGAAAACATTACTTTGACTCCTGTACACCGAGTGAAACTATGGCTGCTCCTTGGGGACAATCACAGAACAGGGGAAAGTGCAGAAGGAATTCATCGTCGTCATCCAAACATACCAAAACCATCACACTGTATTTACATTAATTTTCAAACTTAAAACCAAATCAGTAATGTAAAGACACTTAAAACGTAAATTTTTAACAGTGGTAAGTACATTTGGCATTAAACGATGTGGTCGTCCTAAATCGGCTACTATTCGTGACAAAGTTTTTAGTAGAGAAATTTTTCCCAGATTATTAAAATAGCCACGACTCATCCTGTACACAACATTCAATTGGAGAGGTGGACTACAAATTAGCCTAAGTCCGAATGACAAGTTGAGATGAAAGGGACAAAAACTGATAAAATAAATTTGATTCCGTTGGAGTCTGTATATGTTTTTTTTTTTTTTTTTTCAAATTGATGAAAGTCATATCTTAAGAGAGTTGTTAAATAAACTTACACAGTTAGCCTATATATGGGCTTGAAAAGGATATATTAAAACTAGAATAAAACGATGTTAACATCTTAAAAAATTGACTTATCAGACCTTGCAATCCACTTCTTAATTTAGATGACAAACGTAAAAGTCGGGATTACTACAATTGGATGATGTTTTTGTTTTGTATTGACAGATTCCTTAGTCATCATGTTATATTAATTATGAATGCATATTTCTTCTGGATGACTATGCTCCTACGGAAAATGCACGATATCGGTTCAAAGAAAATCAAAAATGTTTGCGCGAATTAAATAATCCTTGTACTTAAAGATGCATTTGTGTAGTGCAAAATACTAGGTGACATAATTTTGGTATGATACGAATTAGTACATATTTGGCGAATATTAGAAGAGCATTGTAATAGAATTCTTACAATATTATTTAAAATGGAATAAATATGAGTAGATGAGAATATGGTTTCAGCTAAATATTGCAAGAGTAATTGTCGCAGATCAACACATGGTAACAGGAGCGAATAGTAATGAGTTCAGCAACCCACATACTGACAAACGAGGTAGTGTAAAGGTGATGACACAAGGAGAAGAAAAGAAGTAACCTGATCATGCAGCGTAAGTGGATTCCTAGTCTACATACGATGGCGGTAAGGTTAGCGCACTCCAGAAGGAATGCTGAGAATAACGGAACAAGGAACACGGGCGCTAGAAAAAAGGCGCGTGGGGATCAAAAGAGAAACCAAGAGTCAGGAAGTGATAGGGAAGAAAGTAGTGAAAAGATTAAGGGCGCGAGTGCAAGTGGAAATCTAGGATGTGAAAGTGAAAGCGTGGGGAGGGGAAATAAAAGAGGAATAGAAGAAGAAATAAATAGAAAGAAAGACAGAGATAGAAATAAGACAGAGACGAACAGTAAAGAAAGGTCAGAACCTGCGACAACTGAGGATATAGCAGAAGTACTTGATATGATTAAAAAAATGTGGAGATGTGATCAAAAAGTGCAAGTAAAGTGAAATTATAAATGATCGAGAAGTATAGGGGAGAGAGAAAGTGTATAAGCTGATGTGTAGAGATAAATATAAGTATTTATAGGAAGTGAGAAAGGATTAGGTGTAAGTGGAATAGTGAGAAAGTGAAAGTGAGCGCAAATAGGAATGAGTGAAAATAGTGAAAAAGGATTAAGAGAAGTGAACAAGTGACAGCATAAAATTAGTACTAACTTTTGAACGTTGGAACAGTAAATGAATATAAGAGAAAGACAGGAGAAAAGGTCAAAGAACAAATAGGACAAATAATTCAATATGATAATTTATAGAGAAAAAGTGAAATTGAGATTTTAGTGAATAGTAGTTAGAGGAAAAAAGGGGTTTGAAAGACGTATTGGATATATTAGGATTAATGAACAAAAAAGAGAATAGCAAATGAAATGTAGGAGAAATACTGAAGGGGAGATTGAACAAGTAATAAAAAAGGTACATAGTGTAACTGGGAGTATTTGTGTATACGTGTACTGCAAATAATATGTTACTGTAATATGTTAATGGTGGCACCGGATACAGAAATGTGAGATACACCATTATATGTAAAGAAGTGCTGTGACGAAATATATCATATCATATCAATATTGCAAGAAATTTTAGGACATGTTCTCTGTGCACTGGATTGAACGTCGTGGACCGCAGTAATGACATCGAAAGTGTTCAGACCTCAAACGTTAAAGTTTTTTGACTCTCAAATTCGGCCCTGATTATGGATATGGGTAATTTTAAAACGTACAGTATAAGGAGCATAAGGCACTGACAACAATGTTTAACTTTGACCGCATTTTCCCGCTACTTAAATTTTTCAATATTTAATGCTCCGTCTTCTCAAGAACCGAAAAAACTAAGTGTATGATTATGTCTCGTGAGCAGAATATTGTAAGAAATGAAAATATAAAACTTGGAGATTTATCCTTCGAAGAGGTAGAAAAATTCAAATATCTTGGCGCAACAGTAACAAATGTAAATAACACTTGGGACACAATTAAACGCAGAATAAATATGGGAAATTCCTGTTTTATTCGGTTGAGAAGCCATTGCCATCTAGTCTGCTGTCAAAAAATCGGAAAGTTAGAATTTATAAAACAGTTATTTTACCGGTTGTTCTGTATGGATGTGAAACATGGACTGTCACTTTGAGGGAGGAAGAGAGATTAAGGGTATTTGAGAATAAGGTTTTTAGGAAAATATTTGAGGTTAAGAGGGATGAAGTTACAGGAGAATGGAGAAAGTTACACAACGCAGAACTGCACGCATTGTAGGGGAGAGTCGGGTAGTATCGAACATCGGGTAATATCGGACAGTGCGTTTCTTTCATTTACCACCATATGGTAGTACCTGAATGACATGGTTACGTTTCTCTATGCGACATCACAGAAACGTAACCATGTCAATCAGGTACTATCATCGTGTGGTAGATGAAAGAAACTCACTGTCCGATATTACCCGCTGTCCGATACTACCCGACTCTCCCCTATTCTTCACATGACATTAGTAGGAACATCAAATCCAGAGGTCTGAGATAGGCAGGGCATGTAGCACGTATGGGCGAATCCAGAATATAGAGTGTTAGTTGGGAGGCCGGAGGGAATAAGACCTTTGTGGGGAGGCCGAGACGTAGATGGGAAGATAATATTAAAATGGATTTGAGGGAGGTGGGATATGATGATAGGTACTGGATTAATCTTGTTCAGGATAGGGACCTATGGCGGGCTTATGTGAAGGCGGCAATGAACCGTCGGGTTCCTTAAAAGCCATAAGTAAGTAAGTATACATAGAAATGATTTGTAATATAATTTTTTAGAAAATTTAATATGTTTTAAAAATAAAAGGAGAGAAATATGATAAAGTGTCTGAGCAATATGTTACATTTCTCATCCTTATTAGGGATAACAAAATTTATGTTAATTCAATAAGCGGTTTCATTTAAAAATACATATGCACAGTAATGCATGATTTCCTTTTAAAATAAAAAGAACTGGACGCATTAAATATACGAAGAATGTTATAAATCATTATCAAACGATTACATATTTATATGAAAAATATCATAGTTTTAAGTGCAATACATAAAAAGAGATTAATTACTTACTGAAACTTGCATTTTCATCTACATGTCCTCTTAACGGTATGTATGTAAATTTGTACAAGTCTTATGAAATGATACTGAAGTGAATACTAAAGCTGAATTCGTTAACTGTCCAGGGCATATGACAGACATTGAGCCCATATCGCTGAAACCTGTACTTCGCCGATGGTTTTCCAAAGCTTGAGTTCTTTCCAGTTTCCACACATAACGTATAACAACATTTTAAATGAAACCCTTAATATAACATTTCATGTACTGTATTATATTAATCGGCCAATATTAATTATTATTGGATAAGAATTGCGTTAAAAAAATATATGTGTGCGTGCGTGCGTGCGTGTGTGTGACGATTTAGAAACTGAATGAAGTAGATCAAGAATATACTGGAAACTTCGGAAATAATCAAATCACAGTCGGTTCGATATCTGATTTCATATCGAGCTGGAGACGTGCCTGGCAACAATGACTTTGGTTTTTTAAGTTTTAAGTATGTATGTCTGTGTTACATAAACTTTAATGCGAAATGAAAAATTAAGTAATAATTCAGTTCATTATCTATTCTCTTCATGATTAAATACATCGATTCATTTACAAAAACAATGCATACATTAGATTAAGAGTTTAACGAATGCGGCATACCTTATTTGTACAATAACAATGGATGAGGCAGGAAATGGACGTGGTTGCACCAAGTGGAGTTAACATAAAACGTTGATATTTTACACTCGCGCAATGAGAAAGTGTGATAATACCAAATTAAACTCTGGTTTATGAATAACTAACATTGTTGTCCGTAAGTACATATAACATCTTTACAGAAAAAAAAAATTAAAAATATCATCTCCCTCAGCCAGAATCATCAAAAACGCCAAATAAATAGCTAGCCGCTGACGGTAAAATTCTGTAGCTGACCATAGTCCTGAAAACACCAGATTTAGCTATAAAACAGCTGACTTGGCAACACTGATTGCGATATGTTAGGAAAGCAATTTCGTTGCTTGCAATTATAATAGTGATGGAGGAAATAAATTAAATACCGATATATTGATATTGCAATATATTGCAAACCTAATTTCGATAAAAGATATATATCGCAGAAAATATATCGATATATCGAACGATTATCGATATATCTCTATTCCGTAAGCAAATTGCATTTTCAGGCTACATTTGCTGTATTACAATAAAATTTTAATATTCCTTTTTACCGTTGAAATTAACATCATAACAGTCAAAAGCATAAATGTAAAATTGTAACAATAAATAATACATTTTCAATACCATATGAAGTAGGTCCTAACCTATATCAAAATTATGATGGCGGCAAGGGAGCTTAATTAATGATATAGTAGGAAAGAGTTAAATGAACTCTAATTGGTTGAGTATTTTGTATTGGAACACGATTCAGTTATTCTAATGTTATATAAGATTCAATCCAGGACACAGATATAATGCTCTTTTCTACCTAACAACGTAATCATTTTTAAATATAAGTAAAGAGAAATTGTAATTATTTTTAAATATGTAAGTAAATCGTACTTAGAATGTTACAAGGTATAACAAACTTCACAGTTGATTTGATACAATCTTTCTATAGTAAGTTCCCATTGCAAGTTAATGTTACACTCCAACATTCCAAACAACAATGGTGATGATTATAGGGATATAATATTTATGCATTAAAAGCTATAATAAGAAAACAGAATGTCAGCACTAGGTTGTGCATAGAAATCATAGCCGTAAACAAATGTCATATCAGCATTAAACTCTTGTTCCTCTTTCCATTTCAGAATATAGAAATAAAAGTTTTGATACCTGTTTTGAGGTCAGGCGGTTCCCTTTCAGGGTGGAAGTTGCTCTCCTGCCTTGGAGAACATTAATAACAATATTAAAACAGTAGTAGATAAACCTTCCGTCTGTCTCACGTTCGAGCACCTAGCATTTTTAATTTGGTGCTGCATATTAAACAGTTTGAATTCGAATTCCAGTCCAGCCAATTAGAACAAGGTATTGAGTGAGGTTGCACAATTATGTAATGTCCATTTTCAGTAGCGCCATCTCTCGGGAATTATCGGAGTTGTCTAATGTGAATTTTGTTGTTGTTGATAATGATAATAATTCCACAAAAAATCGATAAACTTATGAGAAAACCGATATATTATACGATATATTGAATCGAAATTTCGATATCGATATATCGCTATATCGAAACGAAAATATCGGTATTTCGTAAAAACCGATATATCGTTCCCATCTCTAAATCATAAGCTTTGTGATCAGAGACGTCGCTAACTCTGTCAGTATCAACACTCTATAATGCCTAGAGATGGGAAAAGATGTTATTTTCTCGTAACAGTTCCAACTGTTCCAGTTCCACGAAAATAATAGGTTCCAAATAACAGTTCCAAAATAACAGTACCACAATATATTATATAGCCTACGCCGAAGTTCGCTCTACAGCACCGGATCGAATCCCTCTCCTCCTGTGTGCTTTTCCCTTTGTGGTCTGACTCCATGTTGTTACCATAACAGATAAATTCTGTAGGATCAGAAATTAATTTTTACATTATATATATATATATATATATATATAATTTAATTTAATTTGGAAACTGCACCAAAATAAAACACACCAGGAATGAACGAAACTCCTCCAGAGTCAAGTCCCTAAATTCAGTTGTCATTCTGTGAAGCGTGTGACACAATTTATTTATGTTAAAACCCTTTAGTCAAAGTAGTTTATGCAAACATTTGGGTAAAAAAGGCAAAAGTATAAGTCGAGGGCCATGAGAAAGTCCAGTATTGACACCACGAAACCAGTTACGTTATATTTATGCACGACGCCATTTCAGGATTAAAAGTTGGTATTGATTTTGTCCCTGAAAATTGTTAAAAGTAGCCAGATCTAGTGACAAAGTCGCTAAATTGACAACACTGCAGCAACGGTTGTCATAATGTAGTTCCATACACGGCCGACACGCTTCGCGAAGGGACCATCAAGTCGGCCGAGTCCCATAACATCGAGTATATTGTAACATGTAACAGCAAGTATTTTGTATAACAGGTAAAGTACTACTAGTATATAATGTAACAGTGGTATTTTGGAACAGGCCGTTATGTTATTTTATAGGCATAACCATAACTCATAATGCAGTTCCATAACATCGAGTATTTTTTGTAACAGCAAGTATTTTGTATAACAGGAGTAGCCACATACTACTAGTACGTAATGTAACAGTGGTATTTAGGAACATTTACGTACGTACGACTAGTATGCAATATAACAGTGGTGTTTAGGACGCTAAATGATCACATACTTCCCTGTATGCCATGTGATGCAGTACGATGTCATAATGAGTCGAGATGTGAATTCCTGGAAATGAAATCTTTTCTAATGCTAAATTGAATTCGTAGATCAGGTTTGTTCGAAGCAGGAAATGTAATGTAATTTTAAATTATTTGTAAATTGGTCACGAAATCGAAATGGATCCCAGTGGTAAATGAAACCTAATCTATTCTTCCTCTTCTGCTTAGCTAAAGGTCACAATAGTGTTCAATTTCTCCAAAAATGCATAAATAAAAGCTATAATCAATTCGGCCGCTCTGAACTTCATATTAATAATGTACCGTCATGAAGAATAATAATCTCATTGTAATGAAATATGAAAATTTACCGTTGTACTTTTTTTAAACAAAAGAACTTCAATAATACAGTCATGTTTCAACAGACTTTAGTTTAATTTCAAGAATTGGTAATGAAACTAAAACTGTAAAGTATTTGGAAATGAAACATAACCTACTGTTGTCGCGTCAAGAGATGGCAGAGAAATATTCTGGGCGTGGCGGGGGAAGCCTTGGAATACTATGAAGAACAATAATATGAGCATGCGCCATGGCTTCCCCCCTTGCCCCGCCTAGAACTTTTCTCTGCCATCTCGTGGCGCGACAACAGTATATATTTTCATCTCCCTTGATAAAATTCACAATGTAGTTACTATAATACAGGCATTATGTTATTTGATAGAATCCTATACTCAATTAACATCAGTTCCAAGATAATGTGTACATTTTTTAAAGACGATCTTCGCATCTTTACTATTTATCTTTTACTTTAGTTTCCAACATGTATTTCAGTACAACGAAAGGATTCCCAATTCTGCTTTCAAACAGTAGCGCCAACTTATATGGGCTCGTCGCAGAGCCTTCTGGCTCGTCGTGTTGTGAGATTTTAAGGCTCGTCAAATGTTTGAGCCAACCCACTGTTTTCCAAAAGTTGGTGTCACTGCTTTCAATAGTACTAAACATGTTCCGTTCTGCGGAACAGGCGTTGTCATAATGTAGTTCCAAAGTGAAACGAGTATTTGTAACCGCAAGTATTTCGTACTAGCTCAGAGCAACACTGTTATTTTGGAACATAGTGTTCGAAGGTGCTGTTACTTTTTGGAACAGTTCCAAACAAGGAACAGTTCCAAAATAACTGTTACGTTATTTTTTCCCCACCTCTAATAATGCCCATTCAGACTTATATTTGAAGAAAAATATCGCCAGCCATTGTATCAGCCGGACGCTTGGCAGTTCAGTTTAATTTGAAACGGTAAATAGTACAGTTGTTTTGTACCCATGTGATTTATATTGTAATATTCATTATAGTGAATGACAGTCGGAAAAGCTAAGTGGTTCTCAATACTGGAAAGACCTCTGATTGAGGTTCTGACTGATATGTACATCTATTACCAACAGTACACCTGACTTGACAATATGTGTCAGAGGAAAAATTGCATCTGAAATCTGATTAGTGTAATATGTAGCTAGTGAGCGATGTATGCAATGGAGGGGGAAAGGAACTGGTCAACCTACCCAATTATTTCCTGGCCTAGTTGCCTTATGAGCAGGGAACGGATTTATATGGACTAAAAATATATGAAATATGTAAATATATATGTAGTTATTTTTACCAAAATATGGAATTAAATATGGATTTTTACCAAAATATGGAATTAAATATGGACTTAAAATTATAAAAAAATGACTATGTACGTTAAATATTGGTACATTTTAATCAAACTAAACAAAAAATATAATGGACGTACCTTATCTTCCAATGTAGTTTCAACAAAACACAATTTTTATTGTCTGTTACCATAACAATAGGTTACAAACATTTCTTTCAAGTGCTGAAAAGTGAATCTTCTTCTATTGTCTCTGAGGATAGATTTATACTGACTAAAAGAGCGTTCGACGTCACAAGAAGTAACTGGTACATAATTCAATTTCACAATGTCTGCTGGGGATAAGTCCAAGTTAATCTTCACTGTTGATTCACCACTCATCACAGCAACAACCTTTTGTAGTTCTTCATATCCAGGGTTTTTTGAAAGTACAGTGTCCACCTTAGCTCTTACTGCATCTGCAACTTTACCTCTACCACGATTCAGTTGTTCCACAGTACTATTTATAATTTCAAAACTTTCAGATAGTGAAAGGTGCCTATTTTGGAGACTTTTGAGCGTTTTTATGATGCATGAAAATGTATGCTGAATGTGAGCTAAGTCATTCTTCACACTTATGTCACAGGTAACTGTTTTCGCAGTATCAATTGAGACTGCATCTTCAGAGTCCAATGCAAGGAGAACATTGTTAATAGAGTCTATATGTTCGGCATAATATTCAACTGCTTCTAGCCATGTACCCCATCTAGTTAAAATTGGCTTTGGTGGCAATGGAATTTCAGGGTACATTTCTTTCAACACGTTAACTCTACTGGGAGCTTTGAGAAATACTTTTTTCACTGATGAAATCAACAAATCTACTTTAGGGAAATTGTCTCTGACCACTTCTGCCACACGATGAAATGCATGCGCCACACAAGTAAAATGAGTCAATTTAGGATATACAACAGATAATGCTTGTCCAGCTTTGACCATATAAGGGGCAGCATCGCTAATAAAGAATAACACATTATCGTACATAATACCCTTTGGCCACAGGATACCCATAGCTTCGTTGAACAGTTTAACTATAGTTTTGTTATTGCACTTTTCTAGAACATCACAATGTAAAAGAATTCGTTCAGAATATTGTTCACTTAACAAACCGATAACTACATTACCAACAAGTCTACCTTCTTTGTCGGGAGTCTCATCAATGGAAACCCAAATTGAACTATCTTTAATTTCATCTCTTATCTTCTGTATTGTCTCATCGTAGATGGATGGAGCATACGTCTTCCTAAGTGTTGACTCATCCGGGATTGTATGTTGAGTATATTTTTCAAGGAATTCCCTGAAGACCTTATTCTTTAGTTTGTAGAGAGGAATATCAGCAGAGATGAGAGAACGGCACAGGTCGATGTTAAACTCAGATCTTACATTCGATGTTGTTGGTTGTGTTAAAAACAATTGTCTCTGCTTGGAATTTAGTTGTTTGTTGGCCTGATGTTTACTAGTTGTAATGTGTTGTTGCACCAGGAACTTTTGTGTAGATGATACTGCACACTGACACAAATTACAAAATAATATTTTATTGTCAGTTGATAAACCATCTTCTTTAAATTCTGAAATGTAACTTGTTAGTTTTGATTTTAAATTGACTGAATGACGTACTTTTGGCATATTTACCGTCTTTATAGTATGATTTACAAAACTGAACCTATGTGTACTCTGACTGGCATTTAACTGTTGAGCTGCACAACTGAAGTCTGTTAAAAATTTTAAATTAAATTAATACAGTTTTGTAACTTAATTTCCCATTGTTGATAGGACTGCTAATTTTCAAATAACTCTGATGTTAAAGGGATTACTGAACATGTGTTTAAATCTCTATTGTTGAAATGTATTTTTAAAAGTTAATGGAATTTTGTTTTGTTTTATTGTTAAACCTAATATAATATGGACTGTTTTATATGAAATATGGAAAATATATGGAAATTAACGAAAATATGTACTAAACTCTAAAATATGGAAAAATATGGAAAATAAAAGTAGGATTTTTCAACCCTACACATTGTGAAACATAAAGATAATGCAAAATATAAATTATATTAGCTTTATAAGTAAATATGTATTTACATATAAATCCTTTCCCTGCTTATGAGTGATGCCTTGGTGGTGTCACTTTTGCTGTCCAGACCTGTCTTTGGACAGTTGACTAAGCAACAATACCGGAAGCTCGCGAAAGAGAAGGCAATAAAAAAAAAAGAAATTGTGACAATAAATGCAACAATAGGTGTGCTATTTAAAGAAAACAAACAGCCAGCTTATTCCAATTCGAGTACCGATACATCAGAGTGTAATAATGTGGCGAAAAGTACTGAAAATAATGAATTATATAGTACTCAAAATAATGAATTATATATGATTCCATAACCAACTACCTTGCCTCTCGGTTTACTCTCCTAGCTTCACATCATAATCGTAATACACGTTCACAGCACAATCTGTTACTATCAATACCACGTCATCAGACATCTCTGTACTCAAGTTCTTTCTCAATAGCCATGACCCGCTCATGGAATTCGCTGCCGCTGGAAATCAGGGTAGTCTTAGTCCTCAGTTGTTTAAAATTAGGTTGTTTAGAAATATTTTAAATACACAGAATTAGTTTCTTTTATACATATAATTTTTATTTATTATTATTATTATTATTATTATTATTATTATTATTATTATTACTATTATTATTACTATTATTATTATTATTATTATTATTTTACACAGTCATTACTTTATTTTTCCATTAACACTAGTATCTAGGTGATTGTCATTGTCTCAATGTACCACATGCTGTGCTGATCACACTAATTGTACTATTCCTTTAGTTGTGGGATTATATTTATATGTACTAATTTTTTTTGTAATTAACACTAGTATATTAGAATGTATTTTCCTGTTTGTGATTATGTATTCAGTCTCTTTTTGTTACATATATTATTATTATATTATTATTATTATTATTATTATTATTATTATTATTATTATTATTAAGTTAATACTGATTGTGTATATTTATTCAATCTCTCTTTTTTTACTTTATTCTGTTTATTATTACTTTAAGGTAATATTTGTATACTGGTATGTATTTTTCTATATGTGCTTTGATCCTGGTTGAGTGGAAGAGAAGGCCTGATGGCCTTAAATCTGCCAGGGAAAATAAATCTTATTATTATTATTATTATTATTATTATTATTATTATTATTATTATTAGTGTGTGGTTTATCTGAGTGAGGCGTTTCCGATATTAGAAACAGCAATTATGACGAAGAATAAATTATATCAGTTGATTCAAATGACGCATATAGGGCGAAATAACAAGCGAACATATTTTTTTCTGCCTAGAGGCGCCAAGTAGCTAGATTCGCCCCTGCTAAACCCTCACATGTAACTAAATGTAGCTGTATTTGTACAAACCCTGGAACCTAAACACCGGTCTGTTAGACCTTAAGCACTCTTGAAGCTGCGTCTCCCTCCTCAACTATAGTACCTTCATTTCAGACATTTTTCTACGATGCACAGATGTTATTAATTAGCAGACATCGGATTCTAGGGCAAATGCCTATTTTGTTTCTTTAGGAGAAAAGTAAAAATAATTATTAATATTTGTGTTTCATGGAAATTGAAAGGTATTCAAAGAGTTTTATAATGCCCTAAAACGGTTATTAGAGCCTAATTTGTTAATATTCGCCTAAAAATGCCTAACTCACTGTAAAGTTTCGCATTTTACTCTTACTTTTTATAATTTATACATGCATTCACTGCGAAATTTAAGACATTTAAAAAGTGGAAAGTTTGCTTCACACCGGCCATGAAACCATTGATAAAGGAAACAAAATGTTTTGAATCTCACGACACTCGCAATAGATTTCACCGAATTTAACATGTTTGGAGGCATAAATGCCGACAAAGAACCAACCTTAGTTTTGAAGCAGGCAACAATCACAACATATGCTGCTACCGATTCAGAGATATACTATACTATAAAAATGACTGTTTTCGGTCTGAAACCGATTAGCTGTACTGCCCTTCAGAGTGTCATAAAATCACAATTTTTGGAGAAAGAGTGTTTTTGAAATATTTATGAAAAGTCGTAAAACTGCGAATTAGTAGGGTAAACCGTTACAAAATATTTAAAAGAATGGCCCTCCTAGTGTTAACACTACCAGGAAATGCAACAATAAGTGGAACTTTGTATTTTTGTCCAATTGAATCTCAATAGCAACGGTTCATTTGAATGCTCGTTAACAGTTGCTCTTTCCCTCACCTTATTTGTGTTGAGAAGTTTTGAGCGGTAGGACGTTTTCCTGTGAAGTTTAACGCGATAATGCCGAAAAATATAAGTGCAAAATCTACATTGATCCGGCAATGGCTAACAGAATATTCAGAATTCACTTATGATGGAAAAATAATATTCTGCAACATTTGTAGCAAACAGGTATGTAACAATAGTTGAAATATATAAATTCTATTAATTTTAATGAGTAGGCCTATAATATTTATACTTTGACTGAGCTATCCTGAGGTATAATTCTTTTTAAGACCA
Source organism: Periplaneta americana (assembly GCF_040183065.1). Taxonomy (NCBI): domain Eukaryota; kingdom Metazoa; phylum Arthropoda; class Insecta; order Blattodea; family Blattidae; genus Periplaneta; species Periplaneta americana. Next base: position 52,921,404 of record NC_091118.1, read on the forward strand.
CTACACTTTAACCTTTTAAATTCCGATAGTTAAAGTATTTGCAGGTCATTAAAATTTTTATTGTTCGAACCCACTAACTTTGTGATAGAAATACGGCAATACAACAATTAGGATTTTATTTTAATTCAGTTTACTTTACATTTTTAGATTTCGCAAGAAAAGAAGTGCCACCTAAAGCAGCATGTGCAAGGAGCGGCTCATAAGGCTAAAGCACAGCAGAAAAATCAACTGCAACAAACTTTACTAACACAGCCTACTTCATCCAATCTCAGCAGCAATTTCTATGCTGATTTAACCAGAGCGTTTGTTGCTGCTAACATTCCCTGTAATGCAATTGAAAATCCGGTTTTAAGACAGTTTTTACAAAAATACTGCAAACAAAATATCCCATCTGAGTCGACCCTAAGAAATAATTACTTAGAATATACAATGAAACTTTAGCTTCCATTCGGGAGGATATAGGTGATTCTTACATATGGGTCTCTGTGGATGAAACCTCAGATCCTATGAATAGGTATATAGCAAATATGGTAGTAGGAAAACTTAGTCCTGATGGACCTTCGATTCCACACCTCGTATGTGTTAAGGAACTTTCGAAAGTGAATAGCCAAGCCATTGCTTATTTTGTAAATAAAGGCCTACAGTTTTTATACTCAGGTAATATAGCCGATTCTAAAGTTCTGTTGTTTTGTACTGATGCTGCCCCATACATGGTTGCTGCAGCTCCACTTCTTAAAACATTTTATCCTAACCTCACGCATGTAACCTGTCTAGCACATGGCCTTCACAGGGTTTCTGAAACAATCCGGAATGAATTTCCTCTTGTCAATTCGTTTATTTCTAACACAAAAAAATGTTTTTGTAAAGCCCCATCCAGGATTTCAATATTCCGAGAGAACTTTCCAGATATCCCACTCCCACCTCAGCCGGTTGTTACACGATGGGGAACCTGGATTCAGTCAGTGGTGTATTATTCTAAGTATTTTAAAGAAGTGGTCACAGTTATTGATAAATTACCTGAAACTGATAGTGCAGCGTGTGTGAAAGCAGTGAAAGATTGTCTGAATGACTCACGAGTGAAAAACGATATTGCCTACATAACATCAAACTTTTCTTTCATACCTGCAAGCATTGAACAATTAGAACGTGAAAAACAATCTCTTTGTAGCCAAATAGCAATAGTAAAGGAAGCTCAAGTGAACATACATTCTGCTTTGGGCGAAACTGGGAAAAAAGTTAAAAATAAGTGGGACAACGTATTAAATAAGAATGTAGGATTTTCATTGTTGTAAAAAGTATCAAAAGTGATATCGGGGGAAAGTGTAAATGTTCCAGTAAGTATTGATGTTTCTATTGTACCTAATTAAAAATTTGCGCCTCTCACATCAGTTTCGGTTGAAAGAAGTTTTTCTGCTTTCAAAATGTTTCTCAGTGACAAAAGGCAAAGGTTAACTGTGGAGAATTTAGAAAAAATTCTGGTGGTGTACTGTGCAGATAATTATAATAAAGTCTGAGCATGGAACTGAATTTCAATTACTTAAAATGAGTAATCTTGATATCAATAATCATTATTTCATTAGTTTCAATATATTAAATTTGTGCAGCTCTGTTTATAAATATAATATTAGTATTCTTTTTTAATGTTTAAACATACTTTTTTGTGCGTATTTTAGTGTATAACTAAAAATTTCAGTGAAAGAAATAAGTATGATACCTTGATGTGCCTAAAATGCCTATTTTCATTAAAATAGAGCCTAATTTTACAAATTTTGAGCTTATTTTAGGCGCCTAAAACTGCAATTTTTAATGCCTAAAAATCCGATGTCTATTAATTAGGTACTGAGCGATTATTGCGAGTTTTGGATCGTTTTGTTAAATCGTTCTGGTACCTCTGCCCGAATGTTTCTTATTACTCACTAAATCTATTAGGTATGTAAGACCGGATATTTCTCATTTTATGTACCTCATAACTTTCTGATTTTTTTCTGTTTTATGTCAATTTATTATGTAATTTATTATTAATTGTAGGGCATCTTTTTCGGGACTATGGCAACATCAAGTACTGGTAAATCATCTATAGCTTGAAGAAAGAGAGGGTTTATTTCAATAACGAGAACTTTGAAAAGAAGTTTGCACACTTGTGGCACATAGGTGAAGACCTTTTTATGTCTGTTTTAGGTTAGGATATATTATATAATGTGCTTTGTTGTGCCATTTTCATTTTGATATATATGTTCTTTTAGAGAGTGGTTGGATATAATCATAAGTGAGGGGAGTCAGACCTACAAAGTAGGACTTGTGTACAAAGCACGTACGGTCAGAAGACCCGTGCACTGGATTTTAGAGAAAATTGCGATAATATAACATCTGTATGTACAGTAACGTGCAAATTAATCCGAACAACGTAATTACTTATGCAAAAATACTCAAACTGGATTAAAAAAAAGGATCTAAGACATACCTGAGTAATCTGTATGGCCTACCTTGTTCCTAATAACAGCTCTGAGACGATTTGGCATGGATTCCACTAATTTCCCACAAATATTCTTCATTTCTTCATCGCGAAACCATACACCAATGAGGGCAGAAATCATCTTCTCCTTTGTAGAACAATCCATTTTTGCATTCTTCTTTTGCAAATTGACCACAATTTCTCAATGGGGTTGATGTCGGATGAGTTGCCTGGCCAGGGGAGTACCTGAATATTCTTCTTGTTAAAGAATTCTGTAGCTTTTCGAGACGTATGGCATGGTTCCAGGTCTTGTTGGAACACACCTCTGCCATCCGGAAATGATTTTTGCAGCTGGGGTACGATTCTGGTTTCCAATAAGTGAATATATTTGTCAGAATTCATCATTCCCTTGATAGGTATTAATGCTCCAGGCCCTTCATGTGTAAAACAACCCAAAAACATTACTTTAGGGGGGTATTTGGGTGCTTATTGGAGATGAGCTGCTGTTACTTTTTCGGGTCCTTTCCGTACGTAAGAAACACGGTGGCCGTGGACCTCGAAATGAGACTCATCGGAAAAAAGTACATTCTTCCAGTCATTCACTGTCCAGTGTTGATGTAATTTTGCCCACATTAAGCGTTTTTTGCACATAACAGGAGTTAGCAGTTGCTTCTTAATAGGCTTACGACCCCTTCGTCCAGCTTCCAAAAGCCTACGCCGCACTGTTGTGACGTGAATATTCGCCCCAGTGGTAGCCATTAACTCGCGGGTTAAGTCGACAGCAGTTAGTCTAGGATTTAATTTCCTTTTCCTGACAATTAAACGATCATCTGCAGGTGAAGTCTTCCTTTTCTGGCCACAGTTTCCTTTTTTCTGGGGTGTGATGGATCCATTATCGAATTAACAGTGGCCAAACCGATGTGACATTCTGCAGCAATTTGCCTCTGTGTCATAGAAGAATGCTCTGCTAATGTTATAATTTTAGACCGTTTTCGTGGAGTTGTATCCATTTGTGAAGGCGACAGAATGTACACAGGAATGCAATATTAAGTCTTCAACACAACTGAAATGCTTATAAGTACAAAACGACAGGCAAAATGTCACATATTATAAAAAAAATAATAACAGACCTTCAACAATGGAATTACACGTACTATAGATGTCAATTACAGAGGTATGAGCAGCTGCGAGCCAAAAATGACAGAAAATGTAAAAATATGTCGTGTTCGGATTAATTTGCACGCTACTGTATAGTATTACTCAATAAATCTATCTATCTATCTATCTATCTATCTATCTATCTATCTATCTATCTATCTATCTATCTATCTATCTATCTATCTATCTATCTATCTATCTATCTATCTATCTATCTATCTATCTATCTATCTATCTATCTATCTATCTATCTATCTATCTATCTATCTATCTATCTATCTATCTATCTATCTATATATCTGTCTGTCTGTCTGTCTATCTGTCTATCTATCTATCTATCTATCTATCTATCTATCTATCTATCTATCTATCTATCTATCTATCTATCTATCTATCTATCTATCTATCTATCTATCTATCTATCTATCTATCTATCTATCTATCTATCTATCTATCTATCTATCTATCTATCTATCTATCTATCTATCTATCTATCTATCTATCTATCTATCTATCTATCTATCTATCTATCTATCTATCTATCTATCTATCTATCTATCTATCTATCTATCTATCTATCTATCTATCTATCTATCTATCTATCTATCTATCTATCTATCTATCTATCTATCTATCTATCTATCTATCTATCTATCTATCTATCTATCTATCTATCTATCTATCTATCTATCTATCTATCTATCTATCTATCTATCTATCTATCTATCTATCTATCATCCATCCATCCATCTACCTACCTACCTACCTACCTGTCTATCTATCTATCTATCTATCTATCTATCTATCTATCTATCTATCTATCTATCTATCTATCTATCTATCTATGTATCCACCCATATACCTATCTACCTGCCTACCTACCTACCTATCTATATATGTCTGTCTATATCTGTCTGTCTGTCTGTCTGTCTGTCTGTCTATCTATCTATATATCTATCAAGTGAATACGAGTGTGAAGAGGAATTTGACGACTCGGATGTCGGGTCTGACTTTGTAATGTGTGAGGGAGAGGAAGAATGAGAAAAACAGCATAGACGGAAGTGACGTGGAAAGTGACAATATTGATGATGAAAATTTTGAAAATCCTTTAGGAATTGACCATTGGATTCCGATCAATAATAATTCACATGATGAAAATAAAATTCCAGAGTCATTCATTGGGAATAAAGATAAACGAAATTTCATTTGGCAATCACACGAGCCATGGGAGGATTGACAGTAGGAGGAAGGAGACTAAAGAAGAATAAAGTGTATAAGATTTGCTGATGATATGGCATTGTTAGCAGAAGAGGATACGATACTAAGGGATATGCTACTGAAGCTAAATGACAGCTGTGAGCAATATGGGATGACGATAATTGCAAATAAGAAGAAGACCATGGTTGTCGGAAGAAAATAAAGAAAATAAACTTGCGAATTCTAAGTGAGGCGTTAGAGCAAGTGGTGAGCAGAATATTTGGGGTGTACTATAAGCAGTAATATGAGCTGCTGCCAGGAAGTCGAAAGGAGGATAGCAAGGGGAAAGGAAGCCTTTAATAGTAAAAGGAGCGTCTTCTGCGGACCGCTGAAGAAAGAACTAATAATGAGACTAGTAAACTGCTTTGTATGTAATGTGGGATTTTATTGGGCAGAAATATGGACATTACGACGAAGTGAAGAGAAGAGAATAGAAGCATTTGAAATGTGGATAGAGATAAGAATGGAAAGTGTGAAATGGACGGAGAGAATAAGAAATGAAGCTGTGTTGGAAAGAGTGGGTGAAGAAAGAATGATGGTGATACTGCTCAGGAAGAGGAAAGGAATTGATTGGGTCACTGGCTGAGAAGAAACTGTCCACTGAAAGATGCACTGGAAAGAATGGTGAACGGGAAAAGAGTTCGGGGCAGAAGAAGATATCAGATGATAGACGACATTAAGGTATGTGGATCATATTAATTAATTAATTAATTAATGAAGTGTGCAATGACAAATTAATAAAGGCTGTGAATGAGTAAGCAATAAAGTGGATCAGCATAGTAATCATTTACGATATACAGCATATAAGTATGATTAAACTAGCTTGACATATGTGTAATATTATTTTTGCATTTCTAATACAACAGACAATCGGAATGTTCTAAAGTTTGACTTATCAATTTTTGTTTGCTTACGCTGCCTATTAACTTACATTTATTTTTTTTTTCTTTTTCAGTATTACATTAGTCTGAATTTTGTAATTTTTATGTCAGTGAATATTTTATTTCTTCGAAATATGCCAATAAATGTTAATAAATTACATGTGGGCCTAGTATCAAAATACACCAAAATAGTCATTTGAAACCTTCCAACACGCGATTATAATATCATATCAGGTCTCTCAGACTGCATGTTTCTGATTATGTAGGGCTTACTACTGATCGATGTTTCGGTTTAAGGATTAAGTTAGGCTTATTTTGGTTAAATATTTCGTGTGTTGATATCACATATACTGATTTTTTTCTTTATATTTTGGAACGTTTCACTTCAAGAAAATTTGCCGAAAATCATTTCACATATGGAAGGAAATAAGATAAAAGATGTAGGACATTATCAGTTAAAATATTGTGTGCAACAGTGAATCGTTCCTTCAAAGTTCGTAATGATATTTCACTAACATTTGAAGGAAAGTGGGAAATTTGATAATACTGCTCACCAGAGGTCTGCACCGGACGTTTTCGCTCGAGCGCCAAGTAGTTCATAGCATAACGCCATAGGTAGCGCACATGCATGATGGGTAAAATTGTCACGAGCGATAAATCCTCGAACGGTATAAGCCGAGCGTTAGATATTCGTTCTTGTTACAGTGATGAACTGTGTAGTAACATCATGGATGTTTATCATTTCAAAACTTTGCAGTGTTTAACTAACCTCTCCATAGTACAACTACAAAACTTGCTTTAAAATGTAATATAAATATTGTAGGTAAATTTTTTTTCTCCAACACAGGAGTGATTTTGTTTTTGCCACATCTGATAGATGTTATTGGATGTAAATGTAATTATTATAAACGGAGAACACAATCACGATAATGCAAGAACTGTATCAAGTTTTCTAGTATTAATAATAATAATAATAATAATAATAATAATAATAATAATAATCTCTAATGATTAGTGTATCTATCTTTGCGTCTGTAACAGTTGTGCAGCATGATTATTCGTTTTATTATATTTTGTGTGACGTTATCTCTGTACTAATGCTGTTATTAATCTACTGCTATATCAATAATATTTTGTAAAACGTTTCTACATTGTCGCAGTATATAGGCGGAACACTATGTATGGACCTATCATATTATATATGTGTGGTAAATCAAATATTGAATAAATATTAATTAGCAATAATAACTGTATATCGAAGTTTTTCGTACTATTTTATTTATAACTTCATGTTCGTGTTTTGGTACGTTCCATTGACTGTTCCATTAAACGTTTGTCATAAACGCAGAAAATAAAGCCTTATTTTTACCGTGTGAGCAAAACATACGTGTATCTTATCTGTCGCCTTCCATACAAGATAAGACAGGTTGGTGAGATGACCTTGTACTGTGCTTCTATTTATTACGAGCGTATCACGACTAATCGTATCTCACTCGAGGGTGCGACACTCGACCGAGTTCAAGCGAGCGATTTAACTACAATGCAGCACTCTGCTGCTCACCCAAAATGTCCAGTACCGTAAACTGGGGTTACTTTGAACACAGAGGAAACTTTTATCATTTTTTTTTTTTTCAGAAAATCATATTTAGGTTTCTACATGCTGTACTTGTTATAAACGGAGCTAAATTTGGTATGGTAATGATTTTATGATAATTTACCTCCATCTATAACAAATGCAGCATGTAGAAACCTAAATATGATTTTCTGAAAAAATGGTCAACGTTTCCTCTGTGTTCAAAGTAACCCCAGTTTACGGTACTTTATCGTTCAATTCTCGAATCCTTTGTTCCTTCTTTGCCGTTATCGCTGAAGATTGTTAGCAGACTTACTATTTCCTGCAAATGTCAGATAATTCTTATTAATTTGAAATATTTACAGCAATAGTATTCGAAAATATTTAGCGTGTGAAGAAGATGTAATTAAAACTGTTTTATAAAATTGTACACTAACATGTTTAACGCTCTGTGGACCAGGTGAGATATTTTGATATGCCATTGATCTCTTTCTTTCAATCCAAAACATAGTAATGTTTATTGCTGGGTTATGGCTCTTCCGCAATGTGTCAAACGTAGTTTCTTGTTTCATATTCCGCATGAAAGAAAGCTCCCGGCACCGATTATTTTAATTAGATTTTTCACATCTTGTTTCAATTCGAAAATACATTGAGGTCGCAGAGGTTGAGCCTGTACCATAAAACACATATGTGTAATGTTTTCAAAAGCACTTTCCATCCATGTAGTGAAGTGCCACTTCTATACGTCCAGTGTCAGTAATCATAACCTTGGGCACTAAAAGCAAATATTGATTCCATTAGATTATTTCGCAATGTTACTTTGTATCAAGTACGCCTCCACTAGTCGGAATAAGCGAATTCCTCGTATGGGTTACTAAGAAACGGAGTTCAGAACACATTATATTTTAAGGTAACAGTGAAAATATATTTAATTAAAATTATTTTTCTCATTTGTAGTAGCTTCATAAATGAACCATAACTTAAATTTGACTTAATTTTATTAAACTATTTAATAGGATTTAACATGCAATGTCTACGCATAATCTCGGTGAAAATTAATATTACATTTTCATATCTACTCTGTGATCGAAATGGGAATGGACAGTATCATGAGTACAATCCTAGTTAATTAAAAGAATCCAAAGTGACCAATATAAGTTTATGAAACAATATTTATTAAATCAAATTGCTAATACGACAAATAAAGCAATCGTGAATATTAAAAATAACATTTTTAATATTGGGCTAGGATGGGTATGGAATAGCTTAGCTACAAGAAATATGTCAGCAAGCATAAATCTAATTAAATGAAGATGTAAAAATATAACTAGGCAAAATGATTTTAGTAGTAACAATGAAATGCGATCCCTAATATTTTTGAATGAATATAAAAAATATGGGGAAGGAGTGCATATATAGAAAATATGAATATGAAAGAAAGATTTGGACTAGCTTGGTTCAGACTGGGGATTTGGAAATTAAGAAGTAATAGAGACAATATACCTCAAGGCACATGCCCATTATGTGTCCAGAGAGAAGATGACATTCACATTGTTCTTGAATGACAAAATACAAAAGATATACGGATGAAATTTATAAATGAAAAGTTCCTACAAATAAATAAAGAAAAAGCTATAAAAAACTTATGAATAATAATAAAACAAAATTGCAAAAGCAATTAGGTTTATATCTTTTTTGACTAAAAAATTAGAATAAATGAAATACAATTTAATGAAAAAAGAAAATAAATAAATAAATAAATAAATAGTAAGGTGAACAAATACTGATTGTAACTACATACTAGAATGAGTTGAGTCTTGCAAAAAAAAAAATCAAGCGCAAGATAAAACAAAAACAAATTTGTTTATTAAATACGTAAATTGTAGAAATTGTATTTAAATAATACTATATGTTTGTGTAAAAATTATTATAAAGTGTGTAATGTAAGGGTTCAATTGATTACTTGTATGTACTTTGTCTGTGATCTATATAATATAGGCCTAATTAATATCATATCATATATCCACTCTGTGTTTTGTAATGGGAGTGGGTTGTGATTCATATGCGGGTAAAGAATTTCAGTACAAAAGTTTAGTTGAATACGTCTAGGCTTTTAGTGTTCGGAGTAGAATACAAATTTTCATGGTTATAAGTAAAACATTCTGAATTCATTCGTATATTACATTGTTATCGAAATTCAAAAGAAATGCAGTAACTGATAACCTCTCTTCCCCATTTCCTCAATGTACTTGAAACTTCAGGCGCACATTACTGAAAGTCACTCATATACCTTGTATTTTTTAAGTCACCAAGATTGTACATTATGAATTCAAAAGCATAACTTAGTTATCTATATATCTATCTATATATATATATATATATATATATATATATATTCCCTTTGGTGGGAAAGAAGAAGTATTAATATTAATATTATAATATTGATTGATAATTAATTATTACCGCATTTCCAAAGCATATATTTTTTCTTCATATTATCTGTGTGACAGTCATAAACACGTAGGTATGCTTCGTATAATACAGGATACAAACACTGTTAACATTTCAGATAAATAGATTCGATATTTTTAAAGCACAATGCACTTAACTTTGAAAAATATCAACTTAAGGATAACTGCGTTTAAAATAAAAGAATGTGAACAAGCGCCTCCATATTTCATATTTATAAGAAGAAATTTAAAGTCCTTACCTGGAGATATATCCCCAATATATATATATATATATATATATATATATATATATATATATATATTTATATTTATATTTATATTTATATTTATATTTATATTTATATTTATATTACACCTAGCAGTTAGACAGAATTCATGACAATAAGCATAAAAATAGAGTTTTATGTCACTGGGGATGAATTTGTTAAGAAAGGAGTGAGTAGTAATATTCATAGTTGATTTTCATTCTGTATGGATTTTTATTTTGCAGAATCAACATGTCCATCCTGACACTCGCCATACACTTATATCTCTCCTGCTTTTTTACCTTTACAACTGCAACCAGATTGTTAGATACGGACGAGAACAGTAATCACGAACATCACTTCTCACAGTGTATTTTAGAAATCGGAAAAAGGCTAAAAATTGATGACAATCCAGCAATTATACACACTCCTAACATATGGGCCAAGTATCTGGAAGATTCTTATCACCATGACCAAGGAATTAATTCTATCGGAGATATCTTCATGAATGATATACACAGTTCTCAAATTTGGCAAATTTTAGTTCAAGGAAGTGTCAGTGACCTTGGTATTCCTCGTGTTGATCCGGATTTATGTAATCGAGTTAAAGATAACGAGGGCACAGTAATATTACTCTTAAATTCCGGGAATTACATGGAGCAAATGCAATCGCTCAAAGCAATGATGACTAGAATGGTGGCAAGGCCATGGAACCCTCGAGCCCGATATATTATTGCTTCAACGCGAGTAATTTATTCACAAAGACTACAAGGGGAAGTGGTGTATTATGTGCTACAATCAATGAAGAATAATAATATATTAGATGCAATTTTCCTCATTCCTCATCCAAATCAAGATGGAAATCTAACTGCTATCGATATTTTCACTTGGATACCAGATGAACGAAATATTTGTCAGAAAAGTATGCAAGCATTTAAATATATAGACTCATGTGTGATACCTCATTATACATTTTCAAGAAATCAGAACCTATTCCCATCTAAAGAAATACAACGTGCTGAAGGTTGCAACGTGAATTATTATTTGGCACCTTATATACCTTATGTGAATTTTAATAAAACCAGTGTATTTGGCCTTGAAATAGATTTTTCTGATATTACTGCAAGAAAAATGGGCGCGGATATATCATTTCACTTCAACTACAAGGAAAAATTTTCTGTACTATCAGTATATTATGGGGAATTGGATATTTTTGGGCCCACAAAAGCAGTGTGCGAGCTGTACCCTTATTACGATGTTTCCTACCCACACGGAATTGATTCGTTAACTTGGGCTGTACCGAGAGGCAAAAGAGTTCCAAGGTGGCACGGATTATACAAAGCGTTCAACTCCCGTATCTGGTTGTTAGTTACATCATCATATATCACAGCATGCATATTGTTCCTTTTACTTTCGTATTTGGATCAAAAGTTGGGTATCAGAGACGAATTTAAGGACTCGATTGACGTCTCTATAATTTTTCTACGTACTTATCTTACGCTTTTAGGATCAGGTGTGAGAGATGTAAGTAAAGGAACTTTCAAATTATTCTTTATGGTGTGGTTACTGTTCTGCATGCATATTAACACGGCTTATCAGTCGATGTTAATAGAATACTTTTCAAATCCAGAAATATTGCCTGCTCTAAAATCTTTGAAGGAGATAGATGATTCAGGAATTGCTATATGTAACTTGGAGAAAATTAATATGTCTCCTTGGGGAAATGTAACTCATTGCTTTAATCGTGTGGAGGCTGGCGAGGATATCGCTTTCCAGTTCTGGAAACAGTCTCTCGAGTATCTGTCTCAAGTCGGGAGTAGCAGGAATACATTTGAAGTAATAGAGGAAAATGTTGATTATTTTTATGTGTCCCTAGTTTTTCGTCGGGGTAGTCCTTATTTTAAACCGTTTGAAGTGACTTACCAAAGACTTGTCAATTCAGGTATTATGAACTTACTTTTAAGACAATTGGGAAATCTACGATCAGGAGATTTTGGCACGAGAGGTAACCATGAAGCCCTGCCATACAATTTTTCTCACATTAAAGGACCTTTATATGTGTTGCTTGTGGGATATTCTCTTGCTTCTATTGCATTCTTGCTTGAGATATTTACACCAATGCTACGTAAGTTTTGTAAATATTTATTAAAAAAAACGTAGACGGGTTCTAAAATGTCCACATGTACTCGTATTATCAGCACAATTTATCTCTTTTGGATTGTGGCTTAATATCATCATCTCCCATACATTCATTTTAGTGTCATTAGTACAATACATTCGTGTAAGTAATTCTTTGATTAACGAATTGCCGTAATATTTTATAAGCTGATTTATTTGGTTTTCGTCGTATATTCGTAAACATTTCACAGGTTTGGTTAAGTGCAATGAGGAATTCCATTGTAAAATTGCATCGCCCTCATATGTAACCGCTGCGATTCTATCAATATTTTTTTGTGATTTAATGATATGAGATATTGATATATTAACAGATTTCATGTGTCAATTTTGACTGACACTTATTTTATTCATCCTGAGGTTTATTCCTCTGAAGCACGTGTTGTATTTGTATTCGATATAGAAGAGAAAAATATTTTGGTAATTACCCGCTATACAAAATTATTTGAGTTATCTTTATTAGTATTTTAAGATCTTAGAAAGCATTGCGATAGCATTCATATAAGTCAAATTTCAACATAAAGTAATTTCAGAATATTTATTTTATATATTCAGTCGAAATAACTTATCAATATTTAAAAACAACATTTCTAACTTTCAGATTTTTTGACAGCAGACTAGATAACAGAAGCTTCTCAATCGAATAATGATATTATTACTTTAATGTATGTATGTATTTATTTACACTGCAAGTGGGCAAGCACCCGGTGGCAGTGGTACTGTATATACAATATTAACAATACACAATAAAATGATAACCAATACACAATAAAATTTACAATACACAATACAATTTTACAACACATATAATTTTACACACAATACAATAAGAATACACAATACAATTTAACACAATAATAATAAAACATAAAATAAAATACCTAATTTTACAATACAACCTACATAATTATGTATAGGTCCTACATAAGTCTCAATAGTCTTTCACTTTACTCTCATCTCATTCCCTGTAGTGGCACTATGACGCATTTCACTGACACTTTAGCACATATTTCACTGACACTCTGTAACACATTTCACTGACACTATAGAACATATTTCATTGACGCTATAAATTATCACTGATCGGAACTGTTCACTGCACTGTAAAATCATAACTTCACGGACTCACCTCGCTTCACTAATACAACAGTTTAAATAAGTCAAATAATTACATCCTTATGCATACTTATAAACAGAACTACATTTAAACTAAACATTTCTAGTCTAAGGCCCTCTTACACGCTAGTTTTAAATAATTTACAATTCAAACCAAGGAAGTAAACTCGTCAGCCTAGATAAATACATGTCACCGTAAAAAATTAAATGTTTAATGTCACCTTAATTTTAATTTGCACTTTATATACAAATTTTTAAATTATTCTTGAATCTCCTTAAGGAAGGACAGCCCTCAAAGACCGCTGCAGGTAGGTCATTCCAGTCATTTATAGTTCTATTTAAAAATGAGAATTTACCTACATCCGTTTTCTGTTTCCTACATTTGATTTTAAAATCATGATCGTTCCTACCATAGTACGTTGGCTTTTCTAACCGAGCCGTTATGTCTACCCATGCTTTCTGACCTAGATGTGCTCTATACAATGATGTTATTCTAGTTTTCCTACGTCTGTTTTCCAAAGTTTCCCATTTAAGTTCTTTTATCGTATCGTTTCCATCTTCTCTTTTACCTTTAACAAATTTAGCTGCCCTATAGTGGATTCTTTCTAAGGAATTTATCTGATATATTCTATAGGGATCCCAACACGTAGTTCCGTATTCCATTAACGGTCGCACTAACGTTAGATATGCTATTTCCCTCGATTTGGGGCTAGCCTTTCTCAAGATTCTCATAATAAAGTGAAGTGCCCTCCATGCTTTACCCGTAACATTATCAACATGCTCTCCCCAAGAAAGTTTGGAGTTTAAATACACTCCTAGGTATTTACAACATTGTTCTTGCGGAATTACAACACCACTGAATCCATAATTAAGACTAGTTTCCTCTCGGGTTTTACAAAATGTTATAGATTTACTTTTAGAACCATTTATTTTCATCCTATGCTTTAACGCCCAGTTATAAATTTTATTCTAGTCTGTTTGAATAGCATCTACATCTGAATTATTTCTAATCTTTCTATAGATAATGCAGTCGTCTGCAAATAGCTTCACATTTGATGTAATATTCTGGCATAGGTCATTTACGTATATTATAAAGAGTAATGGACCCAGAAAGCTGCCCTGTGGCACCCTGAACTTATATTTCCAATTTACGATATTTCATGACCTACTCTAACTCTCTGGGTTCTACCTTTTAAGAATTCTTGGATCCATAGTACCACTCTTTTATCTATTCCTAGCCTACTTAACTTATCTATTAATATGTCATGTGGCACCAAATCAAATGCTTTCGAAAAATCAATCACAACTGCATCGATTCTTCCGCCTCTATCTACCTCTTCAGCTAGATCCTGAACCAGCGACGTAATTTGACTATCACATGAGAAGCCTTCCCTAAAACCATGCTGCTATTATTATCACCATCATCATCATCATCATCATCATCATCACCATCACCATCACCATCATATAGTCTGATCTCAAAAATACTGAAAGTTAGAATTTATAAAACAGTTATATTGCCGGTTGTTCTGTACGGTTGTGAAATTTGGACTCTCACTTTCAGAGGAACAGAGGTTAAGGATGCTTAAGAATAAGGTGCTTAGGAAAATATTTGGGAATAAGAGGCGTGAAGTTACAAGAAAATGGAGAGAGTTACACAACGTAGAACTGTACGCGTTGTGTTCTTCATCTGAAATATTTAGGAATACTAAATCTAGACGTTTCAGATGGGCAGTGCATATAGCACGTATCGGTTAATTCAGAAATGCCTTCGGGGAGGCCGAGACTTAGGGGTGAGAATAATATTAAAATGGATTTGAGGGAGGTGGGATATGATTGTAGAGACTGGACTGGCCAGGGCATGGTTGCTCCCCGTTCTGATCAGGTAGAGAAAAGGGGCATGGCATAGTTGCACCCCGATGAAATAATGAGACATACCGTGAAAGACTTCTTTTTTAAACCATGTGATCGCGGAATTCAGAATCGGTAAAATAAACGAATACATGTTCTTAAAAAAATGCAGCTACCACTGTAATATTTGAAAGTAAATTATTTATTTTATGACAATCACTTCCGTGTGTAGACCCTACAATTCCCTCTCCATTATGCTACCTGATTTCAATGCCGCTACCACGATAATATTTTTAAGTAATTTATTTCTTTTATGACATTGGGGCGCAACTATGCCATGTCCATTCTGATACCTGATTTCTTCGTGGCGCAACTATGCCATGTCCATTATGCTTCTGATTTCTTCGGGGCGCAACTGTGGCATGTCCATTCTGCTACTTGATTTCTTCGGGTCGCAACTATGCCATGTCCATTCTGCTACCTGATTTCTTCGGGGCGCATCTATGCCATGTCCATTCTGCTACCTGATTTCTTCGGGGCGCAACTATGCCATGTCCATTCTGCTACCTGATTTCTTCGGGGCGCAGCTATACCATGTCCATTCTGCTACCTGATTTCTTCGGGGCGCATCTATGCCATGTCCATTCTGATACCTGATTTCTTCGGGGCGTAACTATGCCATGTCCATCCTGCTACCTGATTTCTTCGGGGCGCAACTATGCCATGTCCATTCTGCTACCTGATTTCTTCGGGTCGCAACTATGCCATGTCCATTCTGCTACCTGATTTCTTCGGGGCGCAACTATGCCATGTCCATTCTGATACCTGATTTATTCGGGGCGCAACTGTGCCATGTCCATTCTGATACTTGATTTCTTCGGGGCGCAACTATGCCATGTCCATTCTGCTACCTGATTTCTTCAGGACGCAACTATGCCATGTCCATTCTGCTACCTGATTTCTTCGGGGCGCAACTATGTCATGTCCATTCTGCTACTTGATTTCTTCGGGTCGCAACTATGCCATGCCTAGGCCTCCCAATTCATCGCGGGGCGCAACTTTGCCATACCGACTGGATTAATCTTGTTCAGGATAGGTACCGATGGCAGGGTTATGTGAGGGCGGCAATGAAACTCTGGTTCCTTAAAAGCCATAAGGAAGTAAGTGTTATTATTATTATTATTATTATTATTATTATTATTATTCATGATGGTAATTAATTAATTGAATCACTTAATGCACTCGAGGAGACTTAATTTCAGAGTAACATATGAAATTCAATTTAATTAACATTAATACCTTCGTCAATATGCAAAAATTGTACATACATTATTAATTTCTAGATTTCAGTTTTTCTCCTCTCATTTTTATACATAATCAGTACCACATTAGTAATAACGTTACATTTGTTCGCTTGCTTTCATAGGTATTTTGAACCTCGTATCTTGACAGATAGTTTAAACTTTGTGCTGAAAATTTTTGAATGTAGTCATTAAAATGTGCGACTGATAGGAAATCAATAATTTGATTATATATGTTGCTGAACATGTGATTAATTTATTTTATTTCGTATGTATTAGATAAATGACCCATATCCCTTAGATTATACTCTTCCCAGCATATTGGCTCAAGTATTTAATATCAGTTTATTTTAATTTTCTGATTTAATCTGAATTTAATGAAACGTTAATTTTTTTCTTGGTGTGGGAAAGTTTGTGTGATTTGTCTGTCAAAATATGTTTGAATTTTCTTATCATATTCATTAATAATATATTTTCGCATTTGAAATGTATGATTGTCATTGACACTCCTGGAATGAATGAATAAATAAATAAATAAATAAATAAATAAATAAATAAATAAATAAATAAATAAATAAATAAATAAATAAATAAATAAATAAATAAGTGATTAAGTAAGTAAATATATAGACAGAAAGACAAGTGAGTAAATAAATAAATAATTCCTTAAAATCATTATTTGGCTTTAAACCTGTTTCATTTCATAATTCTTAGCATTAAGTATATAAACTCCGTAGTATGTCTGCGTATATAGTGATTCAATATTCATAAACCGAAAAATAATGGGAGTGATCCAGGAGAATAAATTTTAAATGTCTTTGAAGTTATCAGATAACGAATATTATAAAATTATAAACCTGAAAACCTCGATGAAGACTTCCATTGATTAAGTTAACCAATTACGCCACGGTTAATATATTTTGAGAATAATCTGTACTGTAGAATATACCATTAAAAACAAACAATTGCAAATCCTGTATAGCTAAACGTACAACATTTGAATTTCCGAAAAATTAAGAATTTTAGATGAGATCACGAAAAGACAATATGTTATAATTTGTATGCAGAACAGTACATTGGCAATAAGATCTCATTTTATACTTGAGATCGTAGCTCTGTGTGTTTCTAAATATAATACATCTTTTATTATCAGTTTCATGTAGCCGAAGATTGAAGCGTCCATTTGGTAATTGAAATAATTATTGTAGAAATGTATGTAAGTTAGAAGAATATGTTTCCAATCTTTAGTTTCACTATAAATATTGGAAGATATATAAATATATTTCATGTACTAAAGAACATATTGTAATGTGTGAATTTGTGTAGTTAATGTGCTTATTAAAAGGCAATTTATAAATAAGTTATTTTACATAATTATATTGTTAATGTAATCACTAGACTGTGGATGCGAGGTGACATCGTTGAATGTAGGTGCACCTTTACTATATGTTACATTTTTTTCATTCAGACCATTGGCTCAACAGGTTTTAAACGCAAACAGACGACGTCAACATGCTACTGTATCTCCGTACAGTCAGAAGGAAAAGAAAAATAACGGACTGTAGTACTGTGGTACATACCTTGCAAGGTTCAGTCCTCGTCATCATTGATGCAATTACCAGCGTTGCAGTAAACGACGATGTATTCTCGTAAGTTGTCGAAGCTGAGTCGTCTTCGCCTATCACTTAAACAGTTTTTGTATCGAGAGAATTTCTAAAGAAAACCTCTAAAATGGGGATCACTCAATTTCTTTAGAGGAATATTTGCACTGAGCATCATGTTGCACGTGTCATTTAGACCCGCACAACTAAATGATGATGATGATGATGATGATGATGATGACTATGGTTCCTCAGATTTCATTTCAACGCATTTCTTGTGCGATGTACTGTTGCAATGTTTCTCTATAGCCTGAGTTGTTCTGGTTTTTATTGCAGTTTTACATACATTACACACGATATTGTCTTCGTTAATACATAAAATGTCACTCTCATACTTCTTAATTGCATTTCGTATCTCTGAGCGAATTTAACGTTTTGCCATTATGAATGGATCATCACAACTTATTCAACGCGTACTAAATACTTGAGCAGGATAACACAACTGCACACATTGCGTTGCAATGTTACTATGTCATAATTGCATTGTGCATAATAATTGTATTGTGTATTATAATTGTATTGTATATTCTTATTTTATTGTGTATATTGTGTATTGTATAAGTGTATTGTGTATTGTAATTTTATTGTGTATTTTTTATATTGTGTATGCAGGCGCTTGCCCTCTTGCAGTGTAAATAAATGCATACCTACATGAACGGATAGGGGTTCCTTCGTTTTGTACGCTGCTGTACTCGCCAGGTACACAAAATACGGACGGCGCGGCACGTGCCATATACTCTGATACGAAACAACTTCACTTTTCCTTAAGTCATCCTGCATCCACTGTCTAGTAATCACTATATACCTTGGTTTTATACAGTGTAACGAAAAATTCACCTGTCAAATAAAATTATATTTCGAAAGACCTCTCTTATTTAGTATAATATTACTGCATTCAAGGTTTGTGATTTAATCAAAATATAAGTCGTAGTAAAAACGGCATATCTTTAGTTTGTGCTTTTTTTGTGTCGTTTATTGTTCGGAATTATTGATATGTGAAGAATATATCAAAATTATTTTGAGTTATAATTACTATCGATTGGAAATTGAGGACGTAACGTTCACTCCTGTACAGCGAGTGGCACTATGGCTGCTGTTTGGGGACAATCACAGAACAACATGGCAAATTACAGACGAAATTCATCGTCGTTATCCAAACATTCCAAAACCATCACACTGTATTTACATTAATTTTTAACCTGAAAGCCATCTAACCAATGTAAAGGCACTTTTAATGGAAATGTTAAACAGTGTGAAGTAGACCTACAGCCTACACCTGGCATTAAACGATATTGTCATCCTAAATCGGCTACCGACTGAATGGTTGTGATTGAAAAGATGTTGGTCAGCATTAAAAAGTAACTAGACGTGAGCCCCGAGATAAAAGGTTTTGTAGGGAATCCTTTCGCATAATATTGTAGCAGGCACGACTCTTCCCCTACAAATTTCTGCCTGTACACACAATGCAATTGAAGAGGTGGACTCCAAATTGATATAAGTCCAAATGCAAAGTTATGAGGAAAATGACAAAAAACCGATAACATAAATTTCAAGCTCATAGTGTCTGTATACGTTTTTTTTTCAAACCGATCAAAGTCAATACTTAGGAGAGTTAAATGAACTTATACAGTTACAGTAAACAATGATGGTCTACTATCACTTCCAAAATCATTAGAATCACAGATAACTTTTTTATGCTCGACCATGCCGAAATGTAGTAATTATACACCTGGTAGCAGTCCTTTAATGCATGTCATTAAAGTACACCTACTCATTAAAGTTCAGGTATTCAGCCAATGACAAGTCAGCTTTGTACCATTATATCGATTATTCTCGGATATGCAATCGAAAGACAATTAGCGAAAAGTCACGGAGGCTGGAAATCCAATACTGTCGCAGAAGGTTATGTTCTGTTACTATAATAATTAGCGTTAATTGTAAATAATATTCAAATAAATTCAATTTGTCATCTCGTTTTTCAATCCTAAATCAATTTCCAGGTTATATCAGAGTAATCTTCATCTTATTCTCTGCCAAGGTCAATGACATTCGGCCTCGGAAAAAAATCAATACTTTCGCGTCTGCGCACATCTCACAATTCAGGTCAGTTCGCACATAACCATAAGAAAACCTAATTTTAAATAATTTCAAATTAGCGATATGATCGAGCATAAAAAGTCGTATGAAACTTGCCTATAATGGTAATTAAGACGCTTGTATGAAAATTATGAAACTCGCTTGCGCTCATTTCATAAACAATCATACTTGCGTCTTAATTACTACCATTATAGTCTCGTTGCATAATGTACTATTCTAGGGAAATCATAAAAGTTACAGAAGCATTATATTAGATTTTTTTGTTCAGTCATTTATACTCTTATCACCAGTATTCTTTGGCAGTTTATATCGTTGATATATAGATGAAATAAATTGGCATCGTGCATAGATTCCAGTATAGGTAGTAATCAATTGATGCATTCACTATAAGAAATTATAAATTTCATTTCATTATCACACACTATATCCCAATTTCAATTTTTGATACGAAATCTGTGACGGAGAGAATAGGTACTAATTGTCTAATGCAACGTTATTTTGGAAAGTAATGCTGAGTATTTATTTATTTTTTTTTGTAATTAGAGATAGAACTAATTGGCTACCATGGTCTCATATCCCACTTTATGTACGGTTCTATAATGATTAAAAATGTTGTATCTAATTTACAGTAAAATCACTGATATGCCAGTGAGAAATGTGTAAATATACAGTGCTAGGGTCTTAGATAATTCGCGGAATAATATTATTTTTATGATATAAAAGGTTTTAATGTTAAGTATTTGATACTCTGGAAAAAATGTTTGTTAAATTATGTTTTAATACTTACTCATATTGACGAAACGTTATATATCTTAATATTGGTAAGTTTTAATGTTATGCGAGGTGTTCATTTGGTGACCAATATTGTGCGTCATTCTATAACAGTGATATTTATTGATCCTGAGGTTAGTTTCTTTCACATCGTGTATTGTGTTCACATACAATAGAAAGGTTTTAGTGTAAAGTTGTCGGTATTCAAAATTTCCTAGCAACATTTTAAAAGGAATAGTCTGGAACGTTGTGTATGGTGGTTGAAATTTCTTTACAGTGTTCAGTCTTACTCGTTTATTTAAGGTTTACGAGAAAAACGACAGCATCTACGCGCTTTGTTCTTGGAGATGGTTGTACAATTACACTAGAGATGTGAGTTAGAGTATAGCTATAGAGTACCTATATTAAATTGGAATGCGAATTATATTGTCTTCTAATATTCAATATCATTTAATGATATAAAAATTGATTATTCTCTAATTATTTCTATAATAATAATAATAATAATAATAATAATAATAATAATAATAATATTACATTATGCAACGGGCCTATAATGGTACTAATTAAGACGCAAGTATGTTTGTTTATGAAACAAGCGCAAGCGAGTTCATAATTTTCATACGAGCATCTTACTTACCATTATAGGCAAGTTTCATACGACTTTTTATGCTCGACCATATTTCTAACTTGAAATTATTCAGAAGTATTCATTTTATTCGCATCTCACTGAAGAGCAGAAGTGACGTTGTGCAAGCTCGTAAATTGTGAGATGTGCGCAGACGGGAAAGTATTGATTTTTCGGAGGAACAATAATGTCATTGATCTTGATATAATTTAGAGAATAACATGAACTAATTTTGATATAACCTGGAAATTGATTTAGAATTTAAAAACGAGATGATAAATTGAATTTATTTGAATATTATTTACAATTAATGATAATTATTATAGTAATAGGACATAATCTTTTGCTACAGTATTGGATTTCCAGCTTCCGTGACGTTTCCCTCGTTGTCTTTCGATTGCATATCCGAGAATAATCGAAAACCTGAACTTTAATGAATAGTTGTACTTTAACGACATGCATTAAATGGCTGCTACCAGGTGTATAATTACTACATTTCGGCATGGTCGAGCATAAAATAATTTATTCTACAAGACAGATTTAACACCTTGAAGCCCCCTCTTCCTTTCGACCAAGTCTGCAACTAATACAGATATTCTAAGTTAAAATAATAAATAACTTCTATACGAAAGGAAATGATTAACAACACAGATGCAAGGAATTTGTGAAGGTAGTTCCAGAGCAGTTGTTACAAATCAGAAACTTACAAGCAAACGTTCTGATGGGGCAGATAAAAAAGGTAAATTTGTTTCTCCTATCATGTTAATAATGTCAAAAGAAGGACTTTTACAAATTTTGGCCACTCGACCGCAATTACGAGGGCCGTAAAAAAATATGTTCGCCAGGGGCCGTTAACGGAAAAAAAAACACAATTTCATTGTGAAAATTTATTGGAACGGACACAGCAATTATTGAGCTATTTGTCAACATATTTTCCATCGGAATTGAGACATTTCCCATTTCATGGGATCGACAGAGAGAGATACAGACGCAGTCAAACGCTGGTTCCGGACTGAGGGGGCCGACTTTTACGACACAAAAATTGATCCCATGGTATGACGAATGTCTCAATTCAAGTGGGGGATATGTTGACAAATAGCGCAACAATTGCTGTATCTGTTTCAATAAATATTTCCATGCAATTGTGTTTTTTTCTACAAACGGCCCCAGGGAAAATCACTTTCTGGACGGCCTCGTAATTGCGGTCGAGTGGCCAAAAATTGTATAAGCACTTCTTTTGACATTATTAACATATAAATAATAAATACATAATAATAATATATACTATGTATATACCCCAATAATGTTTGTATGTGTAAGCCTATACATACATTTATTAATTATATTCAATTACGAATCACTAGATTTTCATACATTTTGTCATAAAATTCCAAATTAGGATTACCCCTAAAGATCCTGTACAAATTCCAGTGAATCTGTGTACCACCAGTCATACGTTAATTAATTAATTTATTTTTTTATTTGGTTATTTAACGACGCTGTATCAACTACGAGGTCATTTAGCGTCGATGAGATTGATGATAGCGAGATGGTATTTGGCGAGATGAGGCCGATGATTCGCCATAGATTACCTGGCATTCACCTTACGGTTGGGGAAAACCTCGGAAAAAACCCAACCAGGTAATCAGCCCAAGCGGGGATCGAACCCGCGCCCGAGCGCAACTTCAGACCGGCAGGCATGCGCCTTAACCGACTGAGCCACGTCGGTGGCCGTCATACGTTAATTCTGTCTAAAAAAGAATATACTCTAATAATGTTTGTAGGTTTTAAAATAACAGATTGGAATGTAAATATTATTGGTTATTTTACATTATAGTAATAAGTGAAAGACCATAGTATGCAAGGCCGATAATAAATGGTTGTATTATTTATTGGGTTCAAAATAGTTTATTAGGCAGTATGAGGAAAACAACCATGTTCCCATCAAGAAGAAGAACAAAGTTAGCTTCCCTTATGAAAAGGTTGCCGGAATTGACAAAGTGTATTACATATAATTTGGAAACACACCTAAAAGGTAAAATGATATGCATTTGAAACGATGAGGGAATCGAATATACAAAATGTCAGAAAAATTTACACCTAAGTAGCGTTTGTGCTCATTTACAGTTAAGAAAGGGGGGAAAAATATCATCAGATAGGTTAGAATGATATGAATGCCATATACCGCGAGAAAAATAATAGTACGGATTTATTGGCATTGATATCTAAGCCAATCAACAGCCATCGGTAAAGATAACTTAAAATTTCCGTTATCACTCCCATACAAATGATTTCTCAATATCTGAACCGATCCTTTGAGGGCACTGATGGTTATTTCCTTCACAATGCTGTGTGTTAAGCCCAGGTGTTTACATTTGTTAGCAAAGAAGGAGGGTATGGTACCTCGTGCTCCCACCATCAGACCATTATATCAATGTGGGACAGGCTATATTTATCTTTATAGAACGGTATTGTTGGTTCATAAATCCGTTTCTTTTCACTATCCACCTCGTGCGGTTGATCTGCATGTGTCTCAAATCTGATGGTGGGATCGAGAATATATGCCGAGTTGTTCTTAATGGCAATGATATCAATTCGCCGAACACTTCCTTGTGTGGTAGTCCCTGCACCTCTTGATGGACCGTAAACCCTACTTCCTTCTGTGCCTCGTCCAGCATAGAACGGACAGCATGGTGACGGATGTTGTGGTAATGGTTGAATATAATTATTATGCGAATATAAATTACAGCCTAGAGCTAGGAGCTCAATTCCAACGTAATTAATTCGTATGAATATACAGTTTAAAGTCCATGGATAAAGTAACAAAGAAGTTAATTTCATTTCTTTATTTACTAGTGTGCTTCTATTAGCGGGTCGCTTTTGTTTTGTTCACTCTATATTTATTCATGTAGGCCTATGTTTTAACGGAATTATCTATACTAATAATAAATCTGTAGCCGAAATTTTTCTGGTTATTTTCGATTTTACAAAAATAATTGGTCCTAACATATATAATTAACCACCCTGAAACCAAAAATCGCTTTTTTGACATTTTTGTTTGTATGTCTCTGTCTGTCTGTCTGTATGTTTGTTACCTTTTCACGCGATAATGGCTGAACGGATTTCGATGAAAATTGGAATATAAATTAAGTTCGTTGTAACTTAGATTTTAGGCTATATGGCATTCAAAATACATTATTTAAAAGGGGGTTATAAGGGGGCCTGAATTGAATAAATCGAAATATCTCGCTTATTATTGATTTTTGTGAAAAATGTTACATAACAAAACCTTCTTTAAAAATGATTTCTGATAAGTTTTATTCTTTGAAAAATTTAGATAGGACTGATATTTCATGAGATAAATGAGTTTTAAATTTAAAATAACTGCCATCTAAGGCGGTGTATTGAAATAAAAAACAAGTGACTTCGTCTATAAGGGGCCTTGGACACAACAATCGAAAGCTATGAAAGATAGCCTACAGACAATGTTTCTGTGTTTTATGAAGTAATATCGGAAGCTAAATTAACCGATTTGTATAATTAATTATTATTTCATCATTGGAAAGTGTAGTTTCTCTGGATGGACCATATGCTATAATGTTATTACAGTAACTTGTGAGTGAATTGAGGACAGGTAAGATTAAAATAGCTTCTTATGCACAGAAAACTAGATAGGTTATACTGTATATTCATTTCCTGTATTTCTTAAAATAATGTTTATGAACATATTTATTTTTATCTCAGAGAATTAACGAACAATGAGAGTGTATTGATTTAGTATGCAGTAATAGTACGTTGGCTTAGCAGTCCATTATTTTATAATTCAAATTTTAACTATGCTCAATTGAATCGTGTTAAAATACATAAAATAGACTATATGTGCAATAAATGCAATGCAAAAAAAAAATTGGGTAATGAGCCAAGCAGATTATGTTGCGCTGTTGTAAAAGTTGTTCCTCCTGAGATTCAAGAGCTTCCACAACAAATTAAAAACTTTCTAATTCGAGTACATCCATTATCAACACATTTTTACATAATATAATATAATATAATATAATATAATATAATATAATATAATATAATATAATATAATATAATATAATATAATATAATATAATATAAACATAATAATAAATCTGTAGCCAAAATTTGTCTGTTAATTTTCGCTTTTCCAAAAATAATTGATAATAACAATTAAGAAACATGTTAAAGGAATTGTCATTGCACCAAATGAGTGGTCTCTGGATCAAAATGATCGCATTTTAATATTTTAAATACAATTTAAATTAAGTAACATATTAAAGGATTTATCCTTCTATCAAACACGAATGTTCCCTGGATCAAATGTCCTATTTTAATTATGTAATTACTTTATATTTATTTCTAACGGGTGCAGCGGAGCGCACGGGTACGGCTAGTTGTAAATAAATGGAAATAGAGATTTTGTTTCACTGGGCAAAAATTGTTAAAGAAAGCTTACGTCACCATGTTCATACTTAGAGGTGTTTATAATATTTTTCGACTTTTTGTTACAGAATCATTATGCCACGTACCACATTCGTCACGCTAGTATATCTCGTCTGCATTTTCACTATCACAACCACAAGCATACTCTCGGATTCGGATAAGAACAAGAACGAACATCATTTCTCACAGTGTATTATAGAAATCGGAAGAAGATACAAAATTGACGACCTTCCAGCAGTTATACAAACACCTAACATATGGGCCACGCATCTTGAAGATCATTATGGCCAGGAAAAGGAAATCAACTCTGTTGGGGACATATTCATGAATGATATATACAGTTCCCAAATTTGGCAAACGATAATACAAGGAAATATCAATAATCTTGGTCATGTTCCAGAAGCACCAAATGAATGTAATAGAGTTAAAGATAATGAAGACACAGTTCTATTGCTCTTGAATGCGGGAAACTACTTGCAGCAAAAGCAGTTACTTTCAACAATGCTGACTAGATTGATGTCAAGGCCATGGAACCCTCGGGCCCGATATATCATTGCTTCAATGGGAATGATTTATTCACGAAATCTTCAAGCTGACATTGTGTATAAAATGCTCCAGACTCTGAGGCAGTTGAACATATTAGATGCAATTATTCTTCTTCCTCAACCAAATCGACATGGAAAACTAACCGCTATAGATATTTTCGCTTGCACTCCAAAAGGGCGGAATATTTGTCAGAATAATATGCAAGCATTTAAACTTATGGACTCATGTGTGATACCTCAATATACATTCTCAAAGTATCAAAATCTTTTTCCATCTAAAGAGATCCATCATGCTGAAGGTTGTAACGTGCGATTTCATTTGGCACCTTACATACCTTATACGATTTTTATGTATATTCCTGAACTCAAAATATCAGGACCTGAAGTTAGATTTCTTAAAATAATTGAAAGATTAATGAGCATAAAATTTGTGTTCTACACCCACTACTTTCAAGGATCACCTCTTCTCAGTGTATATTATGGGAAAATAGATGTTTATGGACCGATGATAGTGAAATGTGTGGTTAACAATTTTTACGATGTTGCATACCCACATGGTATTGATTCGGTAACTTGGGCTGTACCGAAAGGGAAAGAGGTTCCAAGATGGCATGGAATATTCAAAGCCTTCAACACAAATATCTGGTTCTTAGTCACATCTTCTTATATTACAGCATGCATTCTATTCCTTTTACTTTCGTATTTGGATCAAAAGTTGGGGATCAGAAACAAAATCAAGGATTCAATAGATGTACCTGTTATTTTTCTGCGGACGTACCTTACACTTTTGGGATCAGGTGTGACAGATGTAAGTAAAGGCACTTTGAAGTTATTCTTTATTGTGTGGTTACTGTACTGCATGCATATTAACACGGCTTATCAATCGATGCTGATACAATTCTTTTCAAATCCAGGGAGATTTCCAACTCTGAAATCTGTGAAAGAGATAAATGATTCAGGAATTGCAATTTGCAAATCACACCATATTGTATCAAATTTCGAATTTATTGGAAATTTGTCACATTGCTTTAATCGTATGATGGCTGGTGAAAATGTCGCTTTCCAGTGGTACAGACAGTCCCTTGAATATATGTCTAATACATACGATAATCTAAATTGTGAAGCACTAGAAGAAAACTTGGAAACTTCTCATTTATCATTAATATTTCGGAGAGGAAGTCCGTATTTTAAGCCGTTTGATGTGACTTATCAGAGACTAGTTAGTGCTGGTTTAATAAATTTGTTTCTTAAAGAAGCTGGAAATCTGCGGTCAGGAGATTTTGACACAAGAGGTAACCATGAAGTCCAGGCCTTCAACTTTTCTCACATTCAGGGACCAATATTTGTCTTGCTTGTGGGATATTCTCTTGCTTTTATGGCATTTTTTCTGGAGATATTTTCACCAGTATTGCGTAAGTTGTGTAAATTATTCATGAAAATTAAGTAGATGGATTCTAAAATAATCTTGTTCGTTGTTGATAAACTTCATATATCAAGATCATCTTCCATTGATTTATTTGCACGTTACTTGCAGTATGCATAATTTTGTGCTGTACAGGATCTGAAATATTAGAAGTTGGATGAACCACCGGTATATTCTTAGACATTTTTGTGATTGTTTTATATTATTCGATTATTTTTAATTCTTTAATTGATTTTATTCCCTTCTTCTTTTATAATGAAAAATTTCACCTCATTCTTTCCTTTTTATTCATAAATATCATTGCAATAAGTATGTTTATTACTTCATATACAGGATGTCTCACTTAACTCTGCGTCCCAAAATATCTTCGAAATGAAACAAGACGTGAAAAATTTACCTGTCCAGGCAGGTACCTATATGAGGGTTCACACAATGGGAGGATATGCACAATCCAAAAACTTAAAACAATATCACCATCAATTCAAAGTTACCTTTTTAAAATGGAATAAGACAAACTGGGCTATGTTCGCTATAGTTATAACCAAAAATGCTTGAAAAATTTTCCTTCATGCAGCAGTAAATCACTAGACATAATTGTATTGGTTAGTATAAACATTTTATTTTAAGTGTATCCCAACAGAGAAATAGCTCCATCTAAACATGTGGTCATATGTGTGTGTTTCAGGAACTCGTGTAACTTCGCAGTAATGCTCGGGTAATTTCGCAGTAATACTTGTGCAATTTTCAGGAATACTATTTTTAGCTCAAAACATGATTTAATGTAATCTAAACATCCGTATATGTTTACACACATGAACTGAACACACATTAACAAACTGGGCAATAAATGTAGAACAACTGGGCTTCAACTATTAACACTAATTACAGGAAAAGGCTTGCATATTAATTGTAAATTAATACATTTATCTAACACATACCTGCATTAAACCTTATGCCAAAGGTAGAAAAAAAGCATTATGAGAACTATTTAGGCGTAATCCAAATTCTCTTCCGCTGGCAAGACAATAGTTGCGTCTCCTTTCTCTGCCATTGTTTGAAGGTAAAGTGACTTTGCTCCTTTTTTGGGGGACAATTGTGTTAGATTTCGTAACCAATGAAAACCCTGTTTCATCTAAATTTCAAATGAGATTAGGCTTGTTACTTTGTTCTGCCTTCTCATACACACTTCCTAGCACATCATAAAAATCGTTACAATTCGAGCGAGTTGAGGCTGCTACTCTATGGTAGGACAGATGTTCTGGCTGGCGCATACTTAACCCATAACGCTTCTTAAAAAAAGTTCGAATCTTCGTGACACTCGAATTGTTCTGCCGGAAACTAGCTGAAACTAGTTAAGAAATTGAGTACCGGCAAAAGCACATTACGAACAAACTCTATCAGATAAAAAGCAAGCAAGGATTCAAATTAATCATAAGAATGTGGAGAATTCATTAATCACAGTTTGATATTTACAGTTCTGAATATCTCGACGATAAAACGTCCAGAAACACAACACTGCAAATTTGCTCAATCTATCTGAGCAAACACACACCTACTAAAGCAGATAGTTGTATAACTTTCGCCAGAATACCTTCCAATAGGTTCTTCCTGAATGAAACATCCCCGACAGGTTCTGGCATTTAATCCGTATTTTTTGTAGGCTCAAATAAACACGGACAACTCCACAACTAATTAATATATGAGATACTGCGAAATTAGACGTACTGCGAAATTAGTCGAGGTTGCCTTACGTATGTTTTTTCCAATGAACTGAAAACTAGGCATACAATTATTGATAACAGAATTGGTTTAGCTTTTCTAAACCTCATACCTTCTGAAATAACTGAATTTTTATAAGATGGCAACGGAGACACTGTTTTTGATGTTATGCAAAGAGTGCAATAATGTGCACGCACCAAGTATTGCTTGCAATGTGTCTGTGCTGAAAGCATGCATTAAACAAAACAGTATCAATATAACATGCTCCACGTCTCAGTGTCTCCTGACCTGATCTGCTGTACGTCTGTCAGTGTCAACAGGTAAATAATCTGTTTACGGATGAAGCTTCCTTCACAAATCATGGTCATGTGAATTTTAGGGACATGCACTACTGGTTCGTGCAATATCCCCACTGGTTTCGCGAGGTTGTTCATCAACTGCAGTGGAGTATCAATATTTGGTACGGTATCATGGGCAACCGTATTGTAGGTGTCTATTTTTATCAGACAACATTAAATGGACAGCGATACCCATCATTTCTTCAAGAAACTGTACCCCTTCTAATGGAGGACGTGGGGTTGGAAACTCGTCTATCAATGTTTTTTCAGCATATTGGTTGTCCCGCACACTTCGTACATGTTTCCAGAGAAGTAGTGAATGCGAAGTTTCCAAATCGGTGGAAAGGACATAGTGGTCCTATGAGATGGCCAGCTTGATCCCCCGACTTGACGCCATTGGACTTCTTTCTCTGTGGTGCAGTGTACTCTTTATTCCGAACACTTCATTTCGAATTCCACTATCATATTTAATGTGAGTCACAAAGTTAATACATATTTTAAATTCAAATTGAATTTGTATTTCAGCAAGAGTACACTATTGATGTGAGTTAAGAGAAAAAGAAAATAGACTAGAGCAGGGCTCTCAAGGCCAACGCATAAAAGTTGTTACAGAGAGCAAATGTAGACAGCGTAGTCAGCTGAAGAGATAAGCTCAATACTCGAACATAGCCGATCGCTGATTCATGTCACACGCAAGAGTGAGCTAAGTTGTAACTGTCGCGGGAGAAATTCCACAAAGCTCCACTTTTGAGTTGTACTGTCACAATAGACGGTTGTTTACGGAAGGAATAAAATTTCGTAAGTAATTTGCGGTAATAACAATAATAATAATAATAATAATAATAATAAATTTATATTTTATTTATATATTAATGAGTAAAAAGAAGACATCTGAAGAATGAAGAACCATAGATGTTACGTAATTATTTAAGCACAAGGAACTGGCCACCCTACCCCATTATCTCCTGGCCTAGTTGTCTCATAAGTGGTGCCTTGTTGGTATCATTTGTGAGGTTCAGACCTGTCTTCGGACAGTTGACTAGACGACAACAATACTACATTTCTAGTAAATGGTTTTTGGTATCTCTCTTTGTTTTAAGTTTATACTATATTTAATAAAATAAATTTCAATTAAATTATAATAATTAAATTACAATTAAACTTGTTTCATGTTAAGGTACGTATTCTTACGATACTAATAATATTAATATATTAATTACAATAATAGTTAAATTCAAATCTTAAATCTCGTCTCAAATTCAAGTCCTTCAGTATTTCATTATATTTGTTATACTGGTCTTGATTCAAATTAGTTAACAATTTTAGATTAATGAAGTGGTAACAGTTACCCACTGAAACTTGCGATTCCCACTTTCCCTATGAAAGCTTTTATTTCTTCATACATATGCGGCAATAAGGACATTCTTTCCTCGGAGATGGAGACAACATGAGCGTATTCCGAATCTCACCAGTGAGCAATTCGATGGCATCACGGTGTTCCGAATTCCACCGATGACGTCATTGATGCTCCACCGGTGTCGCACCGGTGCCATCAACTTGCAGAGGTGGTGGCAGTCTTCATCAGCCGCCATCAGTGAATCTGATTGGTTCTTGTATAGGGCGGGAATTAGCAGACGAATAACATCGTGCACTGTTGTGTCATGGCGGTGTGTTCTGCTTTAGTTCTGCTGTATTGTTTGTAATGAGCACAAAGTAAAAGCTATATGTTAATGGCTTATGAGCGAACATGTCAACGGACCAGTTATTACTACTGGTTCAAGAAATAAATTGTTTATGCTATCTTTTCTTTGAACGAGATGGGAGTACGAAAATTTCGCAAAATTTTGCTAGCGTAGCACAAAAAACAACTTGTATAGTCGCCATGACAGCATCGATCCTTCCAGCAGTTTTGTTTCTTATTTCGCTGCAACGTGACGTCACTGATGCCACCCGACCGGTGAGATTCGGAATACGCTGCATCGTAGCGGTTGCAGATGTCTAGTCAAACGACGCGATCAATGACGTCATCCAAAGATACACGAACTGCTTCCGCATCTTGTTCCACTCTTACATAAAAAAAATAGAAAGAGGAGGAAGTGCTCCGAGAAGGCCCTATTGAGACGTCTGGACTAGAGCATTAATGTGGGAGGTGTGATACGGTGTCGCGGAACAATGAGGATATAAGTGCGCACAAGAAGCGGCATAAGTAGCATCGATTTTTCAAGTTCTTATATTTCGTAAACGAGGAAAAAGCGAAACCAGTGGCGTGCGGTAGCGTGACGTGAAGGGACGCAGTGCCTGTATGTATGCCATTGCTCGACTGGGCTTCGATGCCTGTTGCTTACATACAGTGATTGCACGGAATTGCTTCCCCGAAAAAGTCATCACCGCACGCCGCTGCATCACCACGTTCCTTAACGAACGAAAATTAGTTTAAATATACATTCTAGTTAAATTCAAGCTACATGACCTTGAACGATTCCCTTGTAAGTATTGTTTCTCATTTTCACACAAATATAAATATGGATGTAACAGAAGTAACTGATGGAATACTGAAAGTGTTCTATAGTAATTTTTTTAGATGTTTGTGTCAATTGTATCGTACGCGTATTTTTAGATTATCACCTGGATTTTTGTGTCCTCAGTGTCATATATGTTTATGAAATCAGAAGTATAACTTTATACTATCCTGTAATAAATGACCGTTTGTGATATAAATGTTTGTGACAATTACATGTGTGAATAAATATTTACAGTATACATCGTGTGTAAATAAAATACATTTAAGATGTTCTACGTTATTTCGTTGCATTTATTTGGTAATTACACCCAAATATATTTATAGCAGTGAATAAAGAAACAGATATTTCCTCGTAATATTTTATGAGATTAATTACGAATGATGGATGACGATAGAGAAATATAGGGTTTACAATTGCAAATTTGTCAAGAAATGGCTCTCCGCTAGTATTTTTATTCTCACGTAAACACAGGAAAAATACCTCTGGCTGTCATGTCCTCATCAAAGAGATCAATTCTCAAACGAAATGTTCTACATTTACGAATTTTGAATCCTATTTCAAGTTAATTTTTCTAAATATGAATTGTGTGAGAAATATCACTTGCTTTTTAGGTTCAGATTGTAAATTTGATTTTTAGAAATGAAACTGAATATGTAAGCTTATGTGTTGAAATTCAGGTTGCTGAGTTATCTGAACATTTCCAGATATTAATTGAGGTGGTCAGAAGCAAAGGGTTAGAAGTGACATTTCTAAGAACATGAGTTGAGCACATCTAGGGCAACCTAAAACATTAAAAATTTTAGTGGCAAAAGGATACATATTTTAACCACATCACACATTAAAATCGAAATAAAAAAATTCACAGAATTTACGAAATCTTAAGTATATTAAACCATATTTCCTCACAAATAACTTAAGTGCACTTATACCCCTTTGCTTCTAACCCATTCAATTTTGAAATATATCATTCCCCTTGAACTCAGTATGATAATATATAAGTTATTTGCAGATATAAACTTATAGGGAATATCGAAATTTCTTACAGTATATAGAGTTATTCACCAGGATTTACCGCCAGGTAAGGAGCTTATTTTTGAAAACATTCTGAGCAAAAATGTCATATAAACATGTTTCCTAATCTCAATATTTTCAGAGTTACACTAATTTGAAGTTGTTAGTATAATTTCTTTCTTATTTAGTTTTAAGTGTAAAAGAATATTACAGTAACAGAGAGTGAACTATCCAGAAACATTTCTTTAATTGGCTAGTGTTCTGAAGCTAAAAATGTGTTGTTAATTTCTTTATACAGATTTTGTTCTTCAATTTTTAACTAAAAGTCACATTATTCTTACGCACTTATCACAAAAATTGTTACAAATCATACGACTTAAGGAACTTGATTCTTTACAGTTTAATTATGCATCCTAATGCACAGTCTTGAACAATTTATGAGTGTGGCGTGATTTATAACAATTGTTGTAATAAATACATAAGAAAAATGTAATTTTGTAGCTAGAAATGAAAAAAATTCTGTACGAAACAACTATGAAATTCACAATACATTTTTATCTTCAGAATAGTAGCTATTTAAAGAAATGATACTCCTGAATAGTTCAATCTTTATCTGTAATATTCTTTTGCCCTTAAAACTAAACAGCAATGGTATTTTACAAACAACTTCAAATTAGTGTAACTCTGAAAATATTGAGATTGGGACACATGTTTATATGAAATTTTGTCTATAGAATATCTTCGGAAATAAGCTCCGTAAGTGGCGGTAAATCCTCGTGAATCACTCGGTATAATAAGTCATGAAAGGAGAGTATAAGTCCACTTGCTTTATAATTTTGTCAGTAAGCGTTTTAATATTTGACATGCTTCACATCAAGGTTACTTTAACTATTCTCATCATTGCCTATTATTCCTCTTTTCTGTTACACTTTCTGTACCTTGAAGCATCGATGTTGTTTATCTGATAATGTTTTCTTGGAGGCTGTAATTTTACCAGTATGTTTCAGCGATACTTGAAGGCGGCTACACTGGGACAAAATTAAACATAGATCCTGAAATGGAAACTAAAATTTTAACATATGTAAATAGAGGCGAAATTGGTTTAATGTTTTATTTGTACTCCAGCAAACAGAAAACGTCAGTATTGAAAAACAGAGGCTATAATGCCTTAACAACAATAACATTATTACACATCTAAGGGAAATAGGCTTTGATATTCATATAAGATCATCCAAGAGTAAATAACTCGCAATTCATATTGTCTAATACATAAGAAGCAATATTTATTGATGAGCGCTGAAATCACAATGTGCTCTTAAATATAAGAAATATGAAAAGACTGAAATCTCGTAAAGGCAACAGCCTCATACAGTAGTGTAGGGTGAGCTGAAGGTCTACTACACTTGGGGAGCCAGCCCAAGAGAACTTACACTATATACTTACAAACTATACGCATAAACAATCTATACAAACTAAACATGAACAACTATGCAGACTAAACATATAAATTATACAAACTAAACACACACAAAAACTGTTCAAACTGAACACACACAGAATACAGTTTAAACTACCCAAATTAAACAAAAAATCATACAAGCTCAACACATAAATTACATAGTCTTAACACACACACAAACTATCCAAACTAAACATACAAAAAAGTATAAAAATTGAATTCATAAATTATACAATCACACAAAATCTCTACAAAGTGAACACACAAGTTACACAGTATAAACAGAGAAACAAACTACCCAAACTAAACACACGAAAACTACACAATTAAACACATAAATTATACCAACTAAATGCATGAATGATACTAAATAATCCCGGAAATAAACTATCCAAACTGACACACACAAAGAACTGTATAAACAATACACAACTATACACAGTTTATATAGTGTTCATAATTTCTTCCAGTCTTTTCCATGCCTGCCTGTCCCTCGCTGTTCTCGTCCACTGCGCTGCAGTCCCTCTCCGTAAAGCGTCCGACCACCACTTCTTTTCCCAATGCGTGGGTCCCACATGGTCGAAGCATAGGTCCATCTGCTGCAGTCCATCCTACTCACTATCCGCCCAATTTCCATTTGAGATGTTGCACCAGCATTACTGCATTCTGCATACGATTTCTTATTCGGATGTCGGTTTTCCTTGTCCTGTCTTGCAGTCTCAGCTGTAGGACTTTCCTTTCCATTATTTTCCAGCACACATGAAGCCGATTTTTCTGTCAGGGACCAAACTTGGCATTCGTACATTACTGAGATTACGCAGGTTTACAGAACTTCAAATTTCAGTTTGGTGCTGATGTTTTTGTCTTTCAGGATGAATCTGAAACTTCAAAATTTGTTCCATGCCAAACATAGGATTCTTCTTCGTATCTCTTTCTCTCTCATACAAGGAAGTGAAACCATTTGTTCCAGGTATACATACTCGGCGACGTATTCCAGCGTCATGTTGTTAATCGTTATAGGGATATTGTCTGCATTGGTCATTAGTTAAGTTTTTTTCCGAGTTCATTTGGAGCCCAACTTCTGAGCTTTTCTCGCAAAGTTCAGCCAGCATTTGTTCTGGTTTGTATCTTGACTTGGCGAAAAGTACAATGTCATCCACAAAGCGTCGATTTGCTTTATTTATTTATTTATTTATTATTTTGCTAATAATTGTAACATAAAATATAATATATACAGAAAAACTTTATCTCGCCCCTGAAAGAGTAGAACTCGTGCTTAGGGGCGGATTCCTGAATTGAAATTAATAATTATACAATACAATTTGTCATGTGTCTACTATGCAATTATAGTATATAAATTTAAATTCGCAATTTTTCCATTTTTATGAAATCCATAAATAACTTTTTAAATTTAATACTAGAACTATTAGAATTGACATGATTAGGATATTTAAATATAAATTTGTTATATATTCTTGGGCCTAAATTACTACTATGATTAAATACTGTAACAATGTTGCATTTTGGTTCAAACAATCTTAAAGAATTCATACCTTTTGTTTCATAACTATGAGAATACAATTCAAAATAGTCTCCTACCGTTGATATCTCTTTTTGTCCTAGTTCATTTCTCTGACTAGTACTTCTAACAGACAGTTCAATAATTTCGGTGAAATATGGTATCCTTGTTTCACTCCCCTTCTTAATTTAAATGTTTCTCCTTCCACCTGTGTTCAGAAATTTGCGTAACTGTTGATGCAGAATTTGTCCAGTAATTTTATATTTTTGTGTTAAGCTCTCATTGTGTCTAGAGCTTCAAGAACTTTAAAATGCTCCTCTGGGTCAAAGGCTTTGCTGTAATCTACAAATGCAATATATATTTTCATGTTAAACTCGTTGACTTTTTCTGTTATTTGAATTACTGTGTGCAGTTGGTCTATGGTACTGAAACTCCGTCGGAATCCTATTTGTTCAGGTGGTTGATTTTCGTCCAAACTTTTGTTAATCTGCCTGTCAATATCTTTGAGAATACCTTGTATAAGCTGGGCAACAAAATGATAGACCTGTAATTATTCAGATCATCTTTAGTTCATTTGTTATGTAGAAGTATTATGGTGCTCTTATGTCACTGGCTGGAAAACTCTTCCATTTCTAGTATGATCATGAATAATTTTGTAGCAGCTTGGATATTACTTCCTGGCCCCACTTTAGGCATCGATTAAGTATTCCGTCTTCTCCTGTCGTTCTCCCATTCTTCAAGTTCCCTATGGAGTTTCAGACCTCGCTGATTAGGATGGGTGGAATTTTATCGTCCCTTGCATAGATGATTTTGATGTCACTTCTCAGCATTGGGGTGCCTGTATACAAAGTTTTGTAGAATTTCGTAGAGGCGTCTAATATATTTTTCCTCGAGACTTGCCTCTCTCTTCCGGCCCCCTCCACTCCAGACATCCAATGTTTGTTTTCGCTTAAGTCAATCTTTAATTTCTTTACCGATCTGCATTCCTCTAAGACTAGCGAGGTCTTGCCTGTAGTATACCCTCTTAGATCTCTTCGTTCTTTTGTTTAGTTCTGCATAATTTGTTAACGATACTCTTGGGCTGCTTTCATTCTTCCCTGTTGTTCGATTAAGTTTATTGTGTTTTCGCTTAGTTTGTGTCTATTCTTTTTTTCCCTCTATTTCTGACTTGTGACTCGTTCGTAGCTTGTAGGATACTGTCTTCATTGGTATTATAGAGAGCCTGAACTCGTGATTCTGCGATGTAATCTTGTTAAGGTTTCTGTTGTAATACTATCCTGTACATCTCAATGTCAATATTTTCTGCGTTTGGTCTGTGTTTCGGCGTGAAATGGCGTTCACTGGATAGCCTAATGTAAACACGAAGGAGTTTACGGTCCGTATCGAACTTCAACCCGTTTAGCACTTGCACCTCTCGTAGTCTGTATATCGGAGGCAATTGCTTAGGATGAAATCAATCTCGTTCCTCGTTTTCCCATTTGAATCCTGTCAGGTCCACTTGGAAGCTGCGCGTTTTGTGTAGAATGAATTGCTTCTGTCATTCCTTTGTTTATAGCCACGAGTACACATCGGTTCTTCTACGACATGGTTTTTGTACCTATTTTGCTGTTAAAATCGCCAGTGGCTCTTGTCCTTTGCGCTGTATGTTAGTTCACTGTTCTGTCCAGTTATTATTATTATTATTATTATTATTATTATTATTATTATTATTATTACATTGTTTTCTGCATTGACGTTATATATAATTGATATGTGTTTCTATACTCGTTGAGTGGAAATCAAAGCCATATGGCTTTCACTCTAGCAATACCTGTAAAATTATTTTAAATAAATAAATGAATAAATAAAATTAACTATAGGAAAGACGATCGTTTCACGAATATTTATCACAGGAATGCATTTTCGACTGTCTCCGAGATCAAGATTTGAGTCATTAATAGAACATCAACTACAGAACAACCAAAAATGGAAATGTTTCCTTGTAGTATGCTACCTGTGACACGCGTCAACATGACATGACGCCAATATAACCTATGAACAATTAACCTGAACTTCGTACACCCTGGGACAGAAAACGGTAACTAGCGGTCATATAACACGACTAATTTTTCAACAATTTTGATATTTTGCTTTCCGTTTCCAGAGAACTGTAAAATTAATCCATGTATAAAGTCAAAATTTACAACTCCATACTTGGATAAAGAGGAAATTCAGAGTATGGAATGATATGCTTAGAATTCCAAGCCTCATTTTCCCTTAATTATTCTACGTAAATTCGAAATACTTGTAGACAATATCTCTAGCACAAAAACTAGAGATGCCAAACACAGCCCTACAAACAACACAAACAAAGCTCCTTGAATGTGAGAAAAATTGTACGCCTCGACTTCGTGGATTCCTAATGTCCCAAAATCTCCCGACCGTATTCTGTGAGTTCTCTTTAGCCATATATTAATTATACCTGCACTAACTAGTCTCTGATACGTCTTTTCATATGGCTTAAAGTATGGACTTCCTTTTCGAAATATTATTGATGCGTAAAATAATTCCTCACTTTCCTTTAGTATCTCAAAATTATAAGAGTAATCCATAAAGTAATGCATGTATTCCAGAGTCTGTCTTTGTGATACGATAGCGATGTCCCCTTTAGTCAACAGACGTTTAAAGCAATGTCTTGAACTGGACCAAAATGATACATTTCGGAAATTACTTTCATTTTCACAAATCGAAATTCCAGAACCTTTGATCTCTTGCACAGTTTTCAAAGTTGGATACCTTCCTGGAGCTGAAAAGAATTCTATCAGCATGGACTGATAAGCAGTGTTAATATGCATGCAGTATAATAACCAGACAATTAAAAATATTTTGAAAGGTCCTTTCGTTTTATCGGACACACCTGATCCTAGTAGTGTAAGGAATGTACGTAAAAATATTATTGAAATATCCATTGAGTCATTGGCTTCGCTTATGATGCCCAGTTTTCTAATGAAGAAATAATGTGCAATAAATAGCACGGTTGCAGTAGTATAAGAAAATACAACCAAAATCCAGATGTTAGGTTTGAACGCTTTGAAGATCCCATGCCACCTGGGAACTCTCTTTCCTAGTGGGACAGCCCAAGTAATCGAATCTATGACATGTGGGTATGCAACATCGAAGTATCCGTCCAGACCGGCAGTGAGTATCCTAGGTCCATGCACTTCGTACTCACCGTTGTTTACTGATATTAATGGGTCGTGACCTTTGTAGTACAATTCGAATACTACGTCAACACCAATGACCTTTTTCATAATAGTATTTAATTGGACTTCCGGTCCAGAAAGATGAAAATCTTTGGTTGAATTCCTTAGCATAAAATAAGGTGGGTAAGGTTGTGGAAGATAATGTAACTTACATCCATTAACTTTGTGTATTTGTTTGGATGGAAATAAGTTTCGATTCGTTGAAAATGTGTACTCAGGTATCATACATGTGTCAATATATTTGAATGCCAACATATTTTCATCACAGATATATCTTCCATCTGGAATATATGCCAAAATGTCAATTCCTGTTAACTTTTGTCTTTGAAATGGTTCTGGTATAAGTACAATAGAATCTAATATATTATAATAGTTCAAAGTTTTAAGCACTTGATACATTGCATATATTTCCTGTCGTCGTGAATATATCACCCCCATTACAGCAATAATGTATCTAGCTCGAGGGTTCCATGGTCTTGATATTAGTCTGACCATCATTATTGCTAGTGATTGGAATTGTTGCAAGAACTTTCCCGTGTTTAAGAGCAATATTACTGTCCCTTCATTATCTTTGGTATGCTTAGATTCTTTTCGTGAGTTATAGTCTATTTTACCGAGGTTAGTGGTATTTGCTTGGATTAATATTTTCCAAATTTGGGAACTGTACAAGTGATTCAGAAAAATGTCCCCGTTCGAATTGATAAGCTCTTCTTGACCATATATCTCCTCCAGATATTTAGACCACATATTCGGAGTTTGTATAATAGCCGGATGGTCGTCAATTTTGAATCTTCTTCCAATTTCCACAATACATTGTGAGAAATGATGTTCATGTTCAGAGTTTTCCTCCAAGTCTGGAAGTTTGATCGTGGTTATTAAAATAGGAAAGCAGGTGAGATACAGTGCGACGAGTGCTAGAAGTCCCATGTGGATTCTGTAAAGCAATATGGATATACGTTATATTTAAAAGCCCTGTTTAATATGATAAGATAAATACTTTCCTTTATTTTTAAATATTTAACTTCCAAAATTAAAATATTGTTACGAATTATAGTTTAAATGGTTTCATTCTTATTTACAATTCTCGCTTACGTTTAATTTACTGTACACTTTGTTGATAAATGATCGCCTAAAGAAAAGAGAGGATGGTGTCGCATCGTACATTAG
Organism: Periplaneta americana; assembly: GCF_040183065.1. NCBI lineage: Eukaryota > Metazoa > Arthropoda > Insecta > Blattodea > Blattidae > Periplaneta > Periplaneta americana. The sequence continues at coordinate 52,962,453 of NC_091118.1, forward strand.
ACCCGATCTGAATCGTAAACCAATATATGCATCTCCTGACAATTATGACGAAAAGGCGGAAATGTTTGTAGAGACTGAAGCGAGCTCTCAGAAATGTCCCATAGGAATCATATATCAACCTAAAAAAATAATTATGTCGAAATTGAAAGATCCCTGGTGAATTTTCTTACAGATTATAAACAAATTGTAGTAATGAGTGATTTTAATACTAATTCACTATAGTAATCTCGATTTACATAAAACAAATAATGACAATGTTTCCGGCTCTTGATTTAGCAGCTCTCTCTCGATCTCACGGACCATACTCAATTCTCTGAATCACTGCTTGACTTATTTGTTACTACTAAACCAAACCGAGTACTGACTCATGACAGTGTGGGGCTTCGGGAATATTGAACCGTGACATTATAATATATCTAGTGTATTCTTTGAAGTCTCACAGTTGGAGTCAAACTATACTAGGGACAGAAGAAATAGGCGAGTATGGCGAACCCCTCATTCACTACCCCGACTCCTATACCCCTCAGAACCTGCCTGGTGTATGGTCCTGTCCCAAATAACTTGTTCCATTCACACGTTTTGGACTATAGGAAAACTTAAAAGAACAAATAAAATGATAACGTGATTTCTAGTAACTACAAATGCCTGTTGTACTGGATATTGTTGTTTTTTTTTTTAGTCAACTGTCCGAACACAAGTCTGAAGCTTATAAGTGAAGCAATAAGGCATCACTCATGAGGAGATAATGGGTTATGGTGGTCAGTTCTCTTTTCCTCTCCATTGGATACATCGCTGAATAATAATATATTACACTAATCGGACTTTAGATGATTATTATTTATAATATTTCGCAAGTTATCGATTTCACAAATGTAATAATTATTATAATGCAATGGAAACCTAATGCGAGAAATCAGGTATTTGGCATTACACACAGGTATTTTATTTTTATGTGTTTTCAGAATATTGTATTGAAATAGTATGTACTAAATAATGTTTATACAGTTATCAACTTTGTGAATCACGAGAAAATTAAAAATTAAAGTGCCAAAAATTAATATATTTTTGCTTTGTGTAGAAAATGTACACGTTATTATAACATGAAGGGATTTCGTAATAACTAAATATTTATATATTAGAAGCATACTTAAGAGTGGCTTAGCTTAGCAAAACAAATAACACTGTAACTATGAATAAAAAAATCGTTCTGCACAAATTTTCTGCACCGATCGTAGAAACACCACACGCCTTGGCAGTGGCTGTCTGCGTCCTCACAATCTTTAAGTTTTTTTTTTTGAAGAAACAATAAACTTGATAAATAATGTCTTTAGTATAACTTCTAATATCACAGCTCGACTAAGATGTGAAAGCGATTACTTGGATGATTAGTATTTAAAAATACCGTTTATTGTGATATATATTTGCGAACAAGCTATAACACAGTAATATCTCAGACGAGCACTTGTCAACAACTAGCGTTCGAACGCAGCAACAGGAAGGTCTCTTTGTTCAGGTCAGAAACCGCTAGAGAAAATGTGGGGTGAGTAGTTTCCGCACAAGACCAAAAACCCGCCTATTTCTTCTGCCTTTACAATAGTGTAACCCGGCCTAGCGAGCTGCTCGTATAGTGATGACGTCTCTCCTCCATGGCCACATGAGTATTGGAAAAGTCGAATGTCTTTTTGTAGTTGATCGAGCTATAGTTGCCTGGAAACTGAAAGCATAGAGGCTGCTAGCTTCGTCTGTAAAACAATGAGTGCGCATGCGCGAGCATATACTACAATACTGCTTCTACGCACCACGTGACGTCACTCATCCTTGCAGATCTCAGGCGGGAAGGGAAAGGTACGATTATTGGCAGGGTTAAGGATGATTTTTTAGTCAATTAAAAATGAGTAGATATTTTAAGTTCAATCGTAAAAATGAAACTTCTATGGGACAAAGGGATATTTTTTGCATATAATCACATATATCAAGTTACATTTTAAAATTAAATAATAATATTTTTTCATGTGAAAAGAATGTTCTGAAAAATACAATTCTTGGCAGGGTTGTTACAATATTTGGCAGGTATTGATACAGTTCTTGGCATACTCGTTTTATCAACAGTGTATAACAAAATTGAAATCAACACACGTTCCATTATTCATTATCACTTTCAGTATTTAAAAACAAGTCTTCACTATCACTTTCATCAACATTGTAGCACAGATGGAAAAGGAAATCATCGCAGTCTGTATTATCGGGAATATGTTGTTGATGATTTTTAGGTACACATTTCTCGTGGAATAACTTATTGCACAGTGAACATTGCAGGCTTCCATTTTCAGTTTTAATATTACGAACACAAACATAACACATGTCTTGTTTGAAAGTTGACATTTCAGTTACATCAGTACCCTTACCCACGTTAGCAATTGGCTCTTTTTTTTCTTAGGCAACTGTTTTGTATTTAGAGTTTTTTCTTCTCTCTTTCTCTTCCTTTGTTCTTTCTTCTCTTGTTCTACCTATTTTTTGTGTTCTTTATCTGCCTGATTCTTTTTCCAAATTTTGCTTATTACCTATCATGTTATAGTCTGAAATAATTGGCTTAATTGCAGAATTAAAACAGTGCTTTATCTTTTCATTTTTTCATTATCTTTGGTTGCACACCTTTACGAAACACTTTGTTCCACATCCTGAAGACAATATAAAATTCATTATTGTGATCTACTTCAGTCTCATTCTTAATTTCTTTGAACTTTTCTATTAATTCTTCAGCCACCAGTAATTTGAAATGTTCATAATCTAATTTTTGCAATAGTTCACTGTATGACTGAGCTGATGTCTCATTTATTACTTTACTTCCAAGTCATTTTGAGTAATCAGTGGAATCAGGATTCCAAGGATATAGCCCATATGCTCAGAAACCACTTCGGAGCATTTTAACTTTAACGTACTTCTCTAGGGCTGCTTCTAAGACAGGACAGAAATGTTCCTTTTTCAGGTCTTCATGAGGGTGATCTTTGTGCGCAAATTAAGTACTCCTTTCCTCCGGCCTTCTTTTATGGGTCTAAATGCTGCTATGTCGGCTGGTTGAAGAATTCGCGTTGCGTTGGAATACAACGCGATTAATACAACATCAAGTTCTGTGCAGAGTTGAATAATATGGCATAATATGTGGCTTTCATGTCCATCTTCAAATAGAATTACAGGTGTTTAGATGTTTTTCTCTTTTAGAAATGACATAAAAACATTTCCAACATACTCATAGAAGACTTCAGTTTTCATCCAGCCTCTATCGATGCGACCAATTCCCCAGGAATCTGGAACTGAGCGCCCAATTTCTGCTGGAATCCTCTTGTAAGGAAAAACTACCATCGGTGGTATCACCAAGCCACTAGCTAAAAGATGAACATTACAGTTATGGAGGTTTTGGCATTTCCTTGATCCACCTCATAAATATTTCTAGCTGTTTTCGGGCATAAAACTTTTCAATTTACAGGATTCATTCAACATGAAACTTGTCTCGTCAGCATTGACTATCCTGTCAGGTTGATTAAGAACATCAATATTCTGTTCTTCAATTAGACATTCAGATATTTTGACAACTAGTTTCGAATGTCTTTTTCGCTGACGCAGCTGCTTGCTGAAGTGACAGCTTCACTAGTCCGAGTCGCAATATCTGGATGTCTTTTCAGAAAAGCCTTATACCGACCTATACCTGGTGTATTGCCTATGAATTGATTTGGCCGGTTGTGAAGAAATTCTTTGATACTTGCAATCACATCTGCCTTACGACGAGGGAATCCTTTTCTACAACTATCAATGATCCATTTTTAGAGTGATTTCCTCTTCATCAGTCAAAATTGTGTTGGGGTCAGGACGACTTTTAACAAAATCTTGCTGCTGAATTGCTGCCCAAGGAACGTCATGTTTCTTTGCAGCTGCATTTTTGGATGTCCACTTTTGATATCATTAATAGCAGCTTCTAAATCCTCACATGTGTATCTTTACTTTTTTGACGACATTTCTGACACTCTGTGCAGGGGGGAGGGGAAGTTTTCTATAATATCGCAATACTGCCAACAACTATCACACTTTTTCGTTTCAAAATTACAGTTTATTGGCACCCCTGCCAAGAACTGTACCTAAGTATCAGAAGTGAGTCGAAAATATACGTCCTAATTGAACTACATTAGAAGGCGATTCAAAATCTGCACTTATATCACTAATACGCAATAATATAGTTGTTGGCAGGGGGTGCCAATAATTATAATATGTAGAAAAAAATGATACAGATGTTGGCACCCAAATTATTTTAAGTAAAATTAGGTTATGAGATTGAATGAATTTAATTACATAACCAGCAGAACATAAGATCAAGTATAACTCTATTTCAAATATGTAATATACAACATAGACAAGTACTCACAGAATATGTCACTCCTGTGTTCTTATTTTTTTCTTTATAGTTCAACACTAGATATGCAGTTCAGAACATTTACACACAGCATGAAGACTCAAAGAAAAATGGAGAGAAAACATTCACATAATAATGTGACCAACATTATAAGCTATGTTTTTCCCCAAGTAGATTTGTCTGTGGGAAAAAGTTAAACTTATTATTATTAACTATGTTCAACAACTGCCAAGAACTGTCACATTGCCAACAATTGTACTGTACACCCTAGATGAATGTATTGTTATTTTATTAAAACAGCGAGAATTCTAGGAATATTATTGACCATTTCGTGGTCATGCGGAAAATCTTTATTTCAGTTACCTTTAAAAATCAGTTGAATATATTTTCAGATATGCCTCTTATAAAACCAATGTATTCTCACTGATACAAGAAAGTACACTTTCTTTCTGAATTTACGCCACAGAAATCCAATTGTGGACTCTCGGTCATTGCGACATAGCCTGATGGAATCAATATTTGCTTTTAGTGGCTGAAGTTACGATTAGAGGATATACTGCACTATAGAAGTTGCACTTCACTAGATAGAAGTAGAGTGCATTTGAGAGCTTTAATATGGAATTATTTATTTCCACGCAGTCTTCAAATAATTCATTTCTGTTTACATGTACAGTAATAACAATTATTTATTACACTTTTCTGTTAATATTAATTTTCTGACCAAGAGCGATAATTGTACTTTAATGTTTTTATTCCACTTTTTCTTTTTTTTATGTGTTACTGTAATTTTTAACGATCTTGTTCTGTGTGTATTTTTGTATAATGAACGTTACTAATTAGATTCCTCTCTGCTATCTGAAAATTTTGTATGTGTAGAAGGAAATAAAACGAAGGATTTCTCTCGCGTGGAAGGCATTCTGGATTCTCAAGTTCATCGTACTGGAGAAAACACTCAGCAAGAAACTCAGAATAGAAATATTGGAGACCTGCGTAACTCCTGTACTGTTATATGGGTGTCAGACATGGTCTCTCATTGCCGAACTTCGTAACAGTCTCCAAATATGCCAAAGAAAGATGCTGAGAAGGATACTAGGCTTATCACTGAGGGACAGAGTTCCAAACGAAGTGCTACAAAAGATGTCAGCAATTAAAGATCCAGCACTGCAAGCCACCAACACCAAATGGAAGTGGGGAGGCCATGTTGCACGACTTAGAGACGGAAGATGGACGCAGACAGTCACACTATGGGATCCCCGCATTGGCAAGAGATCACGCGGAAGACCAAGAAGATGGGCCGACCTCTTCAGTGAACGTGTAGGAAGCCATTGGTCAAGCAGAGCTAGACATAGGGAAGACTGGAAAAACCTAAGAAGACAAGTCAACAGCGACTAAAAGCAGTGCGACAGAAACAAGCGAACAGTATCAAACAGTGCAGAATGTGAACTAAGTGAACAATTCCAAGCATGAAAAAATTTCTCTTACGCGGAGTAGCTCACCGCGTGAGACAAATAGAGCTCTCCCTCTATAGGAGGAGGCCTTTGCCCTTAACGGGACATTTTTAGGCTAATCATTTCATTTCACATATAACTTACGTGGAGGTGTAGAAGAGAAGACGTCATCGCTTAAACTCCACAAGAATAAATAAATAAATAAATAAATGAATGTGTAAGTAAATAAGTAAATAAATAAATAGAGAGGGACATAAGCAGGGAAATAAATATAGAAATGAAGAGAGAAATAGGGAAAAGTATAAAGAGATAAAGAATGGAAAAGGCAGAAAGAGGCGGAAATAAAGAAAGATATAGGGAAATAAAGATAGACGCTGAGAGAAATAGAGTGAAAAAGTGAAATAAAGATAGTGATAGAAATAGAGACACGGAGTGAAATAAAAAGGGAGATACAGGCCTATGGAGGCAGACAGATAAATGAATAGAGCAGAGTGAAGTGAAGAGAGACAGACATAGAAAGAGAGAGAGAAATAACGAGAGAGGCAAAAATATAAAGCGACAGAGAGAAATAAAGCGAGAGAAAAATTAAGAGAGGCAGAGTGAAATAAAAGGGAAAAATAAAGAGAGAGGGTGAAATAAAGAGAGAGAAAATTAAGAGAGTTAGAGTGAAATAGTGAGAGAGGAATAAGGAATATAGAGAGACATAGTAAAATAAAGAGAGAGAAATGAAAAGATAAAGAGAGAAATAAAGAAGGACAGAAATAAGGAGAGACGAAGTGAAACAAAAGGGCAGAGAGAAGTAAAGAGAGAAATAAAAGGAGGTAGAGTGAAATAAAAGGAAACAGAGGGAAAAAATAGAAACAGAGAGAAATTAATAGAGACATAGTGAAGTAGAATGAGAGAGAAGAAATGATGATAGACAAGCTGAAAATAGAAACAGACAGAAAGAAAGAGAGAGAGGAATGAAAAATAGACAGATAGAATGAAAGAAAGAAAATCAGATTGAAATAAGAAAAGTCAGAGAGAAAGAGTGAAATAAGAGACCAGTGGCATAGCATGAAATTTTGAGCAGGGGAAGCTAACTCAAGTTGTCTTTCATGCAATATGAGAAAACGTATTACAAAAATACAGTCTTAAAATAAATAGTAGTCAATTTCAAGTCAGCAGTCGAAGATTGGTTAGAACATCGTAAGTAACATCAATAAGGCATGTCCTCAAATGATACGTAGTAAAATATGATTTCACGGTTCACACATATCTCTAACAAATAGACACGTATACGTATAACATTAGCTCACTCCCTGTCATATTTAGACAAATCACAATATTAGTATCATTACGTAAGTATGCGTCTGTCTTTTGGTTGTGTCCTTCATTGACAGCAAGGGAGTCGGTCATTTGTTTTTTAAATCAGACTTTTGTTCGTAAGTCAGTCTTGATATACAATTGTCCTAAAAAAATTCAAGTAAATTAGTGTCGTTCATTAATTATTATATCAGCCACAATGCACACTAACACTTCAACTGAACACAACTGACGAAAAGGGATAACTCAGAAACTACTTATTTTAAATGTTAAAGCTAGCTTCATGAGAGCCTTGCGACTAGGGTAGTTTAGTTAGAAAGGGATGGAAAATCTGCGGGGTGGATTACACAGAAGAAACCAGTCTGCTTGGAAGCTGGTGTGTGCATGCTTCTTGTTTACTGCTGCATCACAAATCATCCTGAGCTGCCGCATCACAACATTTAACGCGTAAATATAAATTCTATTAAAATTAATAAATAATTTTCTCCATAAACTGCAGGTTTATTATGAAATTATTATTAACTGGGGAAGGTAAGCTTTTTAGCTTACATTGACGCTACGCCACTGTAAGAGACACAGAGAGAGAAAGAAATATGCTTATGAAGCAAAACATAGTAATGAATCACTCGAATTTCTGTACTCTCTTTTATCGTTTGCTCCGTCCTCCATATTTACGTTGTTACAAGTGCCTTTCTTTCTAAACCTCATCAGTAGACTGATTGATTGTGTTCTCCACGAGGACAGGTCTTTCACTGCAAACGCAGCATTCTCCAAACTTTTTTATATTCTGCCTTTCTCTAAGTCTCCGCATATGAACCATATAGGCCTACCTTAAAGTCGTCTATCATCTGATATCCTCTTCTATCCCGAACTTCCATAGGCCTATAGTACAAAATAGTTATTTATAGGAAATGCCTCGAACGAAAGCTTGCTCAAAAGGCTGTGTGCTTCATCTAAAAAATGTATTTATTTTCTGTTGTTTGTAGACATAAAAACTAAATACTCCACACGTGCAGAGTGATTGATTCGTAGTCAGTAGTAATATGTAATGGCAAACTTCCATAACGCAAACGCAAGTAGGAAAAAAGCTCTTTGCGCTGCACGTAATAGATAATTTGCGCATTGATCCGAACATTTTGGTGGAGAAAACACATTTTGACCATTCTGCTGTTTTCCATATCATATTACACTGGGAGAAATTACAATATTTAAAAATAAGATGTTTATGTACTCGATATTCCGCATTACAAAGTACAAAAATACCCTTCAGACAGAAATTTCCCCGAAGGTGGAGAAAATGCGTTTTGAATCAATGCTCCTCATTTATGGTTTGACTATATTAGTTGTTAGAACAGTTCCAAATAATTATTGCAACCAATTAGGTATGTTTTATGTCTTCATGGCTACAATAAAGAGATAAAGTAAAAGCACAAGACATGATTTAAAAAGATAGCAGAGTTCTTCACAGACCCAAAGGCGCATCTACATAACTTCTCCAAAGTGCCTTGTAAAGAATAAGAATAATTATAGTAAATGCTATATTCTTATGGAACACAATGTGATTAAAATTTATGTCCTTAAAATAATAATCGAAAGACTGTTTGCAAAATAATGCAGGGGCAGGGTTGCCAGATTTTAGATATACCAAAGAGGGACATCTTTTTTCCATCATATAATACAGCACTTACTTTTGTTTTAAAAAAAGAATAAATATATGACGTAGATGATTTCGAAACCGCCTTACTAAACGTAACGCCGCAATATGAGAACGTTATAATCATGGGTGACTTCAATTCAAACTTACTTGACTTACATTCTAGCACGACTAAAAGACTTCAATCATTCTTTCAGTGCCTTGATATGGTAATCCTACTCCTAGCTCCCACACATCACACGGAAGGTACAGACACATTACTGGACTTGATAATTACTAACAATGCCGACAAAATACTGACGCATGGACAGTTGCCTGCACCAGGACTATCAGGGCATGATATCATTTATCTATCATTTAATCTGCAGTGTCCTAAATCGGCTCCCAGAGTAATTACTTACAGGGATATTAAAAGAATAGATGACATTGCACTGAAAGAAGACGCTGCACAACTTCCATGGCACATGATCTGGACATTACGAACTGTGGACGAGAAAGTAGACTTATTCAATACGTTAATACTTCAACTTTATGACAAACACGCACCATTAAAGACCAACCGTACCAGAAGAAACCCAGCCCCTTGGATGACGACTGAAATACGTAGCCTGATGTCCGAACGCGACTTAGCTTATAGGAAATACACCCGCAACAAAAACGACGAATATTTTAACTCCTATAAACACCTAAGAAATAGAACGACTCAACTAATAAGAAACGCTAAACTGAAATACTCCTACAAACTTATAGAACCCAACACAACCCCTTCCGAATTATGGAAAAATCTGAAGGTTATTGGACTTGGAAGGGCTAGTGAACAAGCAGACATTCCCATCCCACTTGACCGCTTGAACGAACACTTTGTAAAGGACCCGAGCTTGAACGACACAACGAAACAAGACACAGTTTTGCCTGACTCAGTTCCCCCAACTCGAGACAAATTCTATTTTACCGACGTCACTCCCATTGACGTAATGAAAGCCATCCGACGCATCAAGACAAAAGCCCAAGGACCGGACAACATTAGCATAATACTTATACAGAAAATACAAGAGATAGTAATACCTACGATTGCACATATATTCAATAGTTCCTTAATCACTTCAACTTTCCCTAAAATATGGAAGCAAACTTTCGTTCTTCCTCTTCCAAAAGTCAAAGTTCCCACCGACCCGAACGACTATAGACCAATCAGTATCCTGCCAGCCATTTCAAAAGCACTGGAAAGAATGGTACACAGACAAATTACTAACTACATGAACGAACACAAACTATTCGACGAGTATCAGTCAGGTTTCAGAGCTGGACACAACACAAGCACTGCTCTACTTAAAGTGACCGAAGACATTCGTGAAGCAATCGACTCTAATAAAGTAACAATACTAACACTTCTTGACCTTAGCAAAGCTTTCAACTCTGTAAATTTTGACCCGCTCACCCATAAATTGAGAAATATGTATTTGTCAGAGACTGCTGTGAGTTGGTTCGAATCCTACTTACGGGAAAGACAACAATGTGTTGTATCCGGGAATCGAAGCTCCTCCTGGCTTGACATAACATCAGGTATACCACAGGGGTCGGTACTCGGACCATTGTTGTTCACAATATATGTCAATGATATTACATCTCTTGTAAGGCATTGTAACTATCACTTGTATGCTGACGACCTTCAATGCTACATCTCTTCCCGCTTAGACCGAGTAAATGACGCTATAGATAAATTGAACGAAGACATTGACTCGATTGTGACATGGACAAAGAAACTCCGTCTTAAAATCAATCCTGGAAAGACACAAGCAATTATATTAGGACACAAACGGCAAACCGACGCTGTAAAACACCTCGACATTTCCCCTGTTAAAGTAAGTACAGTGCATATCCCTTTCAGTTCTTCAGTAAAAAATCTTGGCATTCACATGGATAATAATCTCAACTGGGACATGCAAATCACAGAAACCTGCAGAAAAGTATATTCTATTATCCATGTGCTAAAAAGGATAAATGTTCATCTCCCCTCTTGCTTAAAAAAGTCCCTTGTGCAGACACTTGCATTTCCCTATTTCGACTATGCGGACATTTTACTGACTGACCTCTCCAGCGACAACAAAATGAAACTTCAACGTGCTCATAATTTGTGTGTACGTTTTGTAAGCAATGTTCGTAAATATGATCATATTACCCCATCCCTGGAAGCAATAGGTTGGCTTAAACTAGATAAGAAAAGAAATTTACATTCACTTCTCTTTCTCTTCGAAATCTTGAACTCTTCTATTCCTTCGTACCTGTCATCTCGCTTCACTTACCTTTCTTCCCACCATAATCTGAACACACGCTCTCGTTATGAAACAATACTAACAATACCATCCCATCGCACCTCCTCATACTCATCTTCTTTCACAATAGCCCTGCCAAGACTCTGGAATTCGCTACCTGCTAGCATCAGGGACTGTCGAAATAAAATTGAATTCAAACGAAAACTTACTAGGCACTTCGTCAGTAATTGATTACTTGTAAATAGTTTCTTTAATCTATCACAAAATATTTCAATATTCAGTAATTTCATCACTATACAATTTTGTTATTCTAGATTTAATTTGTAATTCAGTAAATATAAAATATTCTTTGTTTCTCTATGATAAATTATCTAGCTTTAATTATTCAGGTAATCTTTTCGTACTTTGATTTTATTCTAATTGTAAATTTAATGCTAATTGTAATATTGTTTGTAATTGTAATTGTAAATTTAATACTAATTGTAATTTTATTGTTGATATTGTAGTTGGAATCTCCTGGTAGAGGGGCAGAGAAGGCCTGCCGGCCTTATCTCTACCAGGTTAAATAAATAAATACTACTAATACTACTAAATACTACTACTAAATATGATCTCTCTACGTATATGCAGTTAGTGACTAATATGAATCTCAAAATTGCAATTTTAGTAAAAGTCAAATTGTAAGTAAAAGTTTCCAAGTACAAAACAATATTTATCCTGATGTATGTTACACGATGTTTCTCTGGCGTCTTTCTGAAAGACTTGTGGCAATAATATGTTTATGAAAAATTATTAACTTAATGGCTTAATATTAGTTCTGTCTCACAGTTTTCCCCAGCTGTTTATTATTAACAGTAAAGCACAAATTCCAAAATATAGATCACGTGTGATAAAAATATTAATTTTCAGTGTTTATTAATTAATTCATTACAATGACAAAATGTATTGATATCCAGATTCATATTTTATTTTGTGCCTTAGCATACTACTGATGAAAACCCATCATTTAATATACAGCATAACATTTACAGAGTTTATATACATATTTATCACTGGACTTCAGCATTTTCAAGAAGCTTTTTTTTTTTCTTCCATTCTCTGTACCACGCAATTCTGCTGAACGTCTCTTTTTAAATGTTTAGAAATATCATATTCACCACTCAATTTGCTGTTACAAACCTTACACTTGCCAAAATATTCGTTTTTTCCAATGTTTAAAAAGTAATTTTAAATGTAATGTAATTATATAGGCCTAGAAGAAAATATTACTAGGTAACGATAAAATCATACAAGTGATGTTAATTTTCTGAAGGAGGGACTTTTTGCATCCCGCCTCGAGTGGAAATGGGACTCGGGATTTTTACATGAAAATCGGGACACCTAGCAATCCTGTGCAGGGGTTCTTAGAGTAACCCAAGTTCCAATTACAAAACATATCCAATGTGCCCAATGCAGGGTTAATTTGACAGTTTATAGAAATAAACTTATTAAAAAGTAACATGTACAACAATGACCAAATTTAAAATTGTTTATAACAATAATGAAGACTAATCTATTATCTACCGGAATAAACAATGAAGTAAAGTAAGAGTTCAGTTCGCGTCAGTGTGTATGATATTTTATATCGAACTGTTGCAACGGGTATAAGTCCCAAATCATGCGACAAGAAATTTTTACTGAAAACTATAATAGTCAAATTGTAATACGTCATATAACAAAATCATTTCTATATCAATCCGTTGTTAGTTATTTGTCAGTATTATGAATTAAATTATTCAACTAATAGATAGTTACTAACCAAATCTAGTAACGGCGTGGAATTCTAGAGCTGCCTATACTTACCTTTAAATATCAAGTCGAGTTTGCTTTAAAATCAAACTTTGCAAATCTTTGTTGTATTATAACTGAAACAAGAAGGTAAACACCCCAGGAACTTGCTGCTATTGAAAATCAACATTGGGCTCAGAGACATTGCGAAATAATTTTGCTAAATCAATATTACATTTCCTTGGCGGAAGTTATGGTTACTGACTCTTCTGGACTTACAAAGGTGACACTTAATTTAATAGAAGAAAATTGGCTTTGAAAGCGTTACTTCCCACTCTGTTTCTTTGTACAAGACTCAACTAAAAGTTATCCACATATACAGAGTGTTTCAAAAAATGTCGCGTAATTTTACAGATGATAGAATTGGTCGAAACTAAAGAGAAGTTTCAATAAACATGCGTCCGGAAACAAAATATATGCTGAGATATGGCCATACTGTATTGTGGCCTACGATACCCAACTGAATGTATGACATATCCCTTGTAACAGAATATTTAGAAAATTATTGTTGTCTCCTGAGTTTGAATTACAGGCACGTTGCTTATGAGAGGACAGTTAGGTTTTCCTGTTGTCGAAATTGGATACCATTACAGCAATGATGTCGGAGTGGGCCTCTAAATTGTCTCATCGCAAACACTTTAATAATTAAATATTTTGGAATTCTCTGTCTGGGTCATACTAAACCAGAGTATGACAAGATATTAAATAAGGATTTGTAAAAATGAAAGCAAATTTAGCAGTTGTTCGTTCCGTTCTCGGCAGATCTCTCGACGGTACCAGGTGCAGACGTGGGTGCCCGGAGATTGAAACTTTAGCACACGTCTTGGGATTCTGTGAACAGGTATTGCTCTTAAGGAACTCTAGACATCATCTTGTAAGATCCAAAATTGCTGCTGCATTAGGAAATAAGGGCTGGATAGTAGAAGAAGAAATCTCCTGTCTAGCTGAAGGTGGGTCAACGAGACGAGTAGATATTTTAGCGTACAATGCTGACACTAAACAGGGCATCATTGTGGACCCCACGATACGGTTTGAAGTAGAATGTCATCAGTCAGCCGAGGTCCACCTTGAGAAGAAGTCGATCTATGAGCCTACAGTCAACTATTTCAAGCTGAAATATGCCTTAATTCATGTTGAGGTATTCGGCTTGCTCATAGGTGCCCGAGGGACTGTACCAGATTTTTTCGAAGAATTTCGACGGCAGTTTCTCTGTCAACATCTCTGAGGGATGACATTGTGATAATTGTGTTAAAAAATCCTGCCAAATTCCTTATTAATCACATGTTGCTAGATTAATAGCAATTGTAATTTTTCACGCCCTTTTCTTTGTTTCCTTTCTTTAAAATTTAATATCTATGTTTACATATGTATAATAAGTTTTTGAGGATATACTGAGTCCGTAAGGGCTACCCTCAATGGGGGCAGTTTAATATTATTATTTTTTATTTCTTCAGGATGTTATCGGATGTATAATATACCGTGGATAACTGTAGACTCACCTTTATGATTTCCAAATGATCTTTTCGAGTATCTTCTAAAAATATATACATTTTCTAATTACGTGCGCCAATATTCCTCCAAATATCGGGATTGCTACTCTTTAGTTGTGTGAGCTCTGTTTATCACTCGGTCATAGACATTCCAATGTGCGGGTGGATATCTTTGAGATACGATATCTTCTTGTGTCTCTGGCTAGACGGCATCTTACAAATGATTTTTAAGTGCATCCAGGGTAAACTAAAGCACTTGTGTATATATGTAAACAGCGTAAATAGAACTAGTATCATTAACTCAAAGATAGTGCTAGTGAACATTTAACAGTGAATAACATGAAATAATATAATAACAAAATGAATATCAACAAAATCACGAAACAGTGAAGCAAAAGACAATGGGACACCAATGAACACATTAGTGATAAACAAGTTTCAATAAACCATGCAATATGACTATACGTTATGGGGCATGGTGGTAATTAAATGAAATTAAAAAAAAACGTTTCACCGGTAAAGGGATATATTTTTTTACTACATTACGCATTAACATTTAAAGTTGAGACTTCACGGAATTTACGAATACTTTGTAACTTTTAATCACATTTTATTTGAAATAACATAAGTGCATTTACACCCCTTTGCTTCTGAGTGTCTCAATTATTTTTCCGATGTATGCAACAATATCTCGAATATTATCGTGACAGCTGTCTGCAATTTGGACCAAAACATAATCTACATCTTCCAATGGATCAAGTGGAGAAGTCAGAATGCGACGAATGTCAGTGCGAATTTGTTTAAATTTAATAGATTCTGGAAGTCCAAGATTTGCTGTGTGGCTACAAGTGCTATTCCGAAATATAAATAGATATTCCTTTAACATGCTATTTTTGGAACGATCTTGAATAGCTTTTATTGCACCAATATCGAAGTCCGCTAATTCTATATGTTATTTAAACTTTTCTAGCCGAGATTGCATAACATTATTCAGAAAATTTGTTAAAACTTCTTGGTTATATTCGTTCCGTTGGCAGATACTGAGGAGATATTTTATTATTTTACACTCATCATTAAAGCATTCATTTTTAGCCCCATAACACGACAGACAGCGAATGTTAAGTTAGCTGTACGGAGTATGGATGACGTCACTTGACCTTGCGTACGTACGGATCACATACAAAATAGTTGCGGAGTTGTAAGACAGACCGTCCACGTAGAGCACACAGCGAACGTACCGTGTCAATTATCTTTAGTTGTACAAGATCAGTGCAATTACAATGCCGAAAGCAAAACGTTCTATACAGGATCGTTTGAAAAAGATTGTGGAGGACTTTGGAAATGAGCATATAAAGTCACATGCCGACTCTATAATATGTGTTCTGTGTATGACGTAAATAAGGGGAAGCAAAAATAAGTACATGAAACAACATTGTAATTCGAAGAAACATATTTACCACGTAAATTTGTTCACCAGGATAGGCAATGAACAATCGTCCATCTCTACTAACAATCAGGTTAAGGACTCGGAATTTTACAGATATTTATGTGAAATGATGGTTAAATGTAATATACTATTTCACAAGCTCGAAAATAATTATTTTAAGGACTTTCTGGAAAAAGTATACACAACGAATCGTTCGCTAAGTGTTTCAGATGTTCGTAGTTTCAGGGTTCTCGAAAACAATTACACGTTTAGAAGCTCGCGATCTGAAAATGTCATACGCTCTTAATTTAATAGAAGAACTTGAAAGAAACGTGAATGTTCTAGATCTACAGGGTACTACTCTTGGCGAAAAAGTTAAGAATAAACTTAAAGGCGACTTACACAAGATCCTGGTTATTCGGCATTGTGGCAAAAAACTAGCACAAGGGGGAGTAAAGACAGTAACGTTCCTTATTTCCTGTTTGCTCCAGTAACGTCTTGTAATGGTGAGAGAAGTTTCTCTAAAAATACAAACAGTTGTTGAGTCTTCGCAGGAGAAGCTTTAATTTCGATACTTTACGCATGCACTTAGTTATAAATTGCAACAGTTGAAGTTCATTTGTTTCGCTCAAGAATGATTAACAGAAGTGACTCACCTTTATATTAATGCGAGTGTACGTGTCCAGTGTGTCCCAGCGGGTACTCCACCCCTTTGATCTGATGTCAACAAACAACGGCGTGAACTCCATGTGCACACAACTTAAAGGTAAGGGGCTAAAAATGAATTCTCTACTCATCATACAGGCAGTAAAATGTGCGAAAGAGTGGACCAACTTCCTTGCTGGTAATGGTGTTGCATATGAAGATGTCGACAAAATGTTCACTAACTTAACTTTTTGAACGTAATTTGGAGTGGACGTTGTATCTGTGGATGAAATGTCTTTGGAAACTAAAAGTTGGCGAAACGTTCTTGAATTACCTAGAACTATTGTAAAATGAAGAAATTATAACGAAATGACTTACTTTCCATAGAAAAATATATTCAGGATTGTTTCTCTTATTATGTTACTTCTCAGTATTTCTGAATTAAATTATTCAAGCAGTAGAAAGGTATTAAACCAAATGGGAAGCGAGTGCGGTTCTAATGGTGACCATATTTCTCTTTATATATCAGATGGAGATTTCTTTAAAGTCTTGCTATGCAAATTTTCGTAATATTAAAACTAAGACAACAATGTACATATTCTACTAACTTGCTGCTATTGAAAATCAATATCGGGCTCAAGGACATTGCGAATTTATCTAGCTGAATCAATATTTGCATTCCTTTGCAGAAGTTATGATTACCGACTCTTCAATAGAAGCAAATTAACTTTGAAACAGTTACTTCCCATTTTGTTTCTTTGTACTAGATTCAATTACAGTGGCGATGCGTTGATGTAATAATGTTCACTTGAAAACTTCCGCTTCCCCTATTCTACTGAAATATTAGAGATGGCTATTGTAGTATAACATGAGGCATAGATAATTGCCAGTCACATCCAACGCATTTCCAAAATAAAGAAATAGACATATATCAAGGCAAGAAATGATTAAAATATATGAAATTAGATACAGTTAATAATTTATTTGTATTCCAATAAACCCTCTAGACTTTACATTAGTATTGCTAATACAGAAACATTGCAGATATGATTTTGACACAAATATGAGACACATTTGAGTGAGATAAAATCAAACAGCACTTTACCAAAAATCTGAATTTTCACAAGAGAGGAGACAGGTGAAGTTAGACTAAAACTTTGATTTCACTATTCAAATTAACCCACATAAACACTAGTTTCATTCCAAACGAACCGTTTATCATATTCCCTGCAAACTTCTGCTCTCAACCATAAAGTTATCTCATATTTGATAAATTTGCAGAAGGTTCAGTTTGATTCTAGGCTACTCATTTATATTAATGTAAGTTCCCAGAAATTAAGCAGAACTGTAATCCGTATGTGTTCACTATATCATTTGCACTCTAATTCAAACTGTGTATTAGTATTGCAAAAGGCAGAAACTTTACGAAC
Organism: Periplaneta americana; assembly: GCF_040183065.1. Lineage (NCBI taxonomy): Eukaryota > Metazoa > Arthropoda > Insecta > Blattodea > Blattidae > Periplaneta > Periplaneta americana. Next base: position 52,980,353 of record NC_091118.1, read on the forward strand.
ACCATCTTTGAATCCAGTAAATATATAAAACATTTTTATTAAAATAAGATCACACAAATGCAGAAGATATTAAGGGTTCAGAGCCATAGAGCCATAATTTAACGAAACTTACGGCAAGTAAGATAAAGTATACCCATTAAAATTAAATGATATGTTAATCTTCACTAAATTATGGTACTTACTTAACTTTAATCCTTGCTTTCTCCGTTTTTAATAAATGACGCTTGGCCCGCTATGGCTCTGAACCCTTCCTATGCAATCCGTGTACGGTTAGTATTATACTCCTACTTTAATAAACGCCATGCAGCAATATTTGAAACAGAAAAACTTTAGACATATATTATCATCTTTGAACGCACTAAAGACTACAGATATTTCTATTAACATGAGATGTCACAAAATTCAGGAGATCTGCAATCCGTATACGTTTGGTACAACAGGAACTTTACCAATATAATTTTTGGAACCATTATTGCTTACAAGCATTTCTACTAATACAGGATCCCACAAATGCAAAATCAGTCAAATCTCAATATATTTAGTGTTTTATTTGTACCCTGATAAAGATTGTGCATCAATATTGCAAAACACAGAAACTTTACAAATACCATTCTTGCAAACATTATACATTAGAAGCATTTCTTTTAATAACATCCCACAAATTCAGCAACACTGCAATTCATATATGTTTAGTATTCCAATAAAAACTGTGCATCGTATTACAAAACACAGAAACTTTACAAAAATTATATTTGGAACCATGCAAGATTAAAATAATCTCTATTAATGTAAGATTCCACAAATGCAGCGTAAGTGGAAACCGACTTAAACTAAATCCATAAAAATCACAGTCAATCATTGTGGGCCATTCACGTTTGTTAAGCACTATTACCATACCAAATTTGCCCCCGATTAAAATATACGGCACCGAAATTCCGTTCAGTGAATCAGTAAAGAATCTAGGTATTTATATGGATAAAAGTTTAAATTGGAACATTCAAGTTGCAGAAACCTGCAAAAAAGTATTCTCATTAGTCCACTCGTTTAGGCGATTGAAGAATTTTCTACCCTTTTCCATGAAAAAAATTTTAGTGCAAACACTCGTGATGCCCCTCTTCGATTACTGTGATATTCTGCTTACTGACCTAAGCGTTACTTCGGCACAGAGACTACAACGTGTTCATAACATGTGCGTCCGTTTCGTCTGCAATATTCACCGGGCTGATCATGTAACAACATCCCTCGAAATGTTGTCTTGGCTCAGTCTAGAAGATCGTAGGAAAATCCACTGTCTTTCCCTTCTCTTTCACATATTGCATTTCTCAACTCCTGTCTATCTTGCGTCTCGTTTTCAAAATTTATCCACCCATCATAACCTAGACACACGATCACAACACTACTCAATTTTATCCATTCCCTCCCACCGAACATCCTCATATTCATCTTCTTTCACTGTGGCTGTTCCTCGGCTTTGGAATTCCCTACCGAGTAATGTCAGGGACTGTCAGACATCAAACCAATTTAAGAATAGACTAACGAAATATTTTTCTAACAATTCTTGTTAACAGTAATACCTGTTTCAGGTTTCTCTATGTCTAATGGTTATATATAAATTATCTCATTATTATTATTATTATTATTATTATTATTATTATTATTATTATTATTATTATTATTATTATTATTATAGCTATTTCCTACCAATGTTTATTATTGTCACACTAACATTACTTATCCAACTTTCATTATTTACTTTCATGTTGTTTTATGGTCTAGATATTAATGTAATGACTAAATAAGCAATTGTATTCAATTGGAATTAGAGTCTGACTGGGCGGAAGAGAAGGCCTAATGGCCTTAGCTTTGCCAGATTAAATAAATAAATTATCTATTATTATTATTATTATTATTATTATTATTATTATTATTATATAGCTACGTTTATTATTATATTTGTTGTCTAATAAACCCTGTGTATCAATATTTGAAAACAGAGAAACTTTATAGATATAATTTTTGCACCCATTACCGATTAAAAGCATTTCTATCACTATGAGATTCCACAAATGCAGCAGAACTGCAATCCGTATACGTTTACTATTTTATTTGTAAACACAGAAAATTCACTAATATGATTGAAACTCTAACTTTCTAAACGGGCTAAGTACCAATTTTGTCAAATTTACTTTTATTGAAACTCAGGGAGGTATATCCATATCAGAATATCATACTACATTAGCAACGTCGTGGTTGAACTGAAAGTGATTCTTTCTTGGCCCCAAAGACTGTGTTGGAGGTACTTCAATATGCATTTCAAAGTGTGTTTTTTCAGTTTCTCAGAAAGTTGTTTTTTGTGACATTTAGCCGCTTTACAAGTTTAGATCTTCAATTTTCAGTCATCAAAAATTAGAGGCAATTATATTAATACAAAATGCAGAAGAACTGCAATGCGTGTACGTTTGGAATTTTATTTGTACTCTTATAAACACTGTGTATCAATAGTGCAAAACACAGAAACTTTACAAATATAATTTTTCGACGCACTAAAGATTGAAGATAATTCTACTAATATAAGATCTCACAAATGCAGCAAAATGCAATCCCTGTACGTTTAGTATATTATTTCTTCTCTAAGAAAACTGTACATCAATATTAGAAACATAGGGACTTTACGAATATAACTTTCTACCCATTAAAAACTAAAAACAATTCTAATAATATCGGATCCAATATATTTTCAGCAATTCTATTGATACATGATCCCACAAATGCAGAAAAACTGTAATCTTTATACGTTTAGTAATTCATTTGTACATCACTATTTATCAATATTTCGAGAGACAGCAACTTTACAAACAATATTTTTGCACTCATTAATTAAATTATTAGAGGTATTTCTATTAATATAAGATCTCACAAATATAAAAGAGCTGCAATCCGTGTAGATTTTGTATTTTATTTGTACTCTAATAAATACAGGGGAGCAATAATAGAGAACACAGAAACTTTACAAATATAATTTTTGGACCAATTAAATATTAGACAAATTTCTACTAATATAAGGCCCCACAGATGGAACAAATGTGCTATCCATGTACGTTTTGTATACTATTTGAAGCGTGCATTTCCGGAACGTTGTAACTGCCAATTTGTAAATTTTACAGTAGGAAAAAAAATAGTTTTATATAAGAAATTATTACGTATTTATTTTTTTTTTTCAAAATTACTGCATGAACAGTGTGTATAATAAGAAAGTTTTAAACCAATTATAAAGTTGCAGGTCAAACAATATGTGATATATATTTGTTTGGAAATTGAGTTTGTTCCAAAACGTTATATGTCCTAACACTATTGCTAGTCAGAATATTGAAAATATCATCCACACTTGCACTGTAGTTTTTATTTGAATAACTTTCAATCAGTTTAGGTAGTTTATAGAAATGTTCAATTATCATTTAATTGAAATGTAGTCTACTTCTTTTTAACCATTAGGATAGATTCAACACGTTTCAAATCAAACTTTGTATTTTTGTACACACTTTTTATAACATAATTTTTATTTCTGACAATCTTCATCATTCACTTACTACCTACTCGTCAGGATATCTTCCAAAAATCATTTACTTTCTTCTGAAACACAAATTTTATACTTTAAAGAAACTGTACACCAATATTAGAAGAGGATATTCAGTGTATCGAAGTAGCCCTATATGCTTAGCATTTAATTCCACATTTTCTCTTAATTATTCTACGTAAATTCGAGACACCTGGGGACATTATCTCTAGTATAAAAACTAGAGTTGCCAAACACAATCCTACAAACAACACAAACAAAGCGCCTTGAATGTGAGAAAAATTGTAAGCCTGGACTTCGTGTATTCCTAATGTCCCAAAATCTCCCGTACGTAATCTGCCAGTTATCTTTAGCCATATATTAATTATGCCTGCACTAACTAGTCTCTGATACGTCTTTTCATATGGCTTAAAGTATGGACTTCCTTTTCGAAATACTAATGATGCGAAAAATATGTTCTTATTTTCCTCAAGTATTTCAAAATTGTAATCCGAACTGTGCATCAAGAATTCCAAAGTCTTTCTTTGAAATTTGATAGCGATGTCCCCTTTAGTCCTCAAACGTTGAAAGCAATGCTCTGCACTAGTCCAAAATGATACATTTTGAAAATTATGTTCATATTCACAAATCGCAATTCCAGAGTCTTTTATCTCCTGCTCAGTTTTCAAAGTTGGATACATTCCTGGAGCTGAAAAGAATTCTATCAGCATGGATTGATAAGCAGTGTTAATATGCATGCAGTATAATAACCAAACACCAAAAAGTAGTTTGGAAACTCCTTTCGTCTTGTCGGACACACCCGATCCTAATAGGATAAGAAATGTACGCAAGAATATTATTGAAATATCAAATGAATCATTGACATCCGCTGTGACCCGCAGTTTTCTAATGAAGAAATAATGTGCAACAAATAGCACGGTTGTAGTAGTATAACAAAATACAACCAAAATCCAGATGTTAGGTTTGAACGCTTTGAAGATCCCATGCCACCTGGGAACTCTCTTTCCTAGTGGGACAGCCCAAGTAATCGAATCTATGACATGTGGGTATGAAACATCGAAGTATCCGTCTAGCACGGCACTGAATTTCCTTAGTCCACACACTTCGTACTGACCGTAGTATACTGATTCCAATGGGTTATGGCCTTTATAGTTCGTGTGGATTAAAACTTCAACACCAATGATCTCTTGCATAACTTTATGTAACTCTACTTCCGTTCCAGAGAGTTTTAAGTAATTGGCTCCGTACTCTTGTATCAAATAGGGTGCATAAGGTTGTGGAAGATAACGCAACTTACATCCTTTAACATTGTGTCTTTCTTTGGATGGAAATAAGTTTTTATTTCTTAAAAATGTATACTCGGGTATCATACATGTATCAATACAGTTGAGAGAAAATATATTTTCCTCACAGATATATCTCCCTTCTGGAATAGATGTGAAAATATCAATTGCTCTTAACTTTCCTCTTGGAAATGATTTAGGTATAAGTAAAATAAAATCTAATATATTATATTTCTTCAGAGCTTGAATCACTTGAAATATTAAATCTAGTTTCTGTTGTCGTGAATAAATCACGCTCATTATAGCAATTATGTATCTGGCTCGAGGGTTCCATGGTCTTGACATTAGTCTGGTGAGCATTACTGCTAGTGATTGGTATTTCTGTATTAAATTTCCCATATTTAAAAACAATATTACCGTTCCTTCATTATCTTTGGCTTGGATATAATCTTCTCGTGAGTCATAATTTCTTTTACCTAGGCCACTTATATTTGCTTGGATTAATATTTTCCAAATTTGGGACCTGTATAAGTCATTCAGAAAAATATCTCCGTTAGAGTTGATGGCCTCTTGTTGGCCATACATCTTCTCGAGATATGTGAACCACATATTAGGAGTTTGTATAATAGCTGGATGGTCGTCAATTTTGAATCTTCTTCCTATTTCCAGAATACATTGTGAGAAATGATGTTCATATTCGGTGTTTTTCTCTACGTCTGGAATTTTGATCGTGGTTATTAAAGTAGTGAAGCTGGTGACATATATTGCGAGGAGTGCTATATGCCCCATGGCGTTTCTGTAAACGAATGTGAATATAGATTATACAGGGTGTTTAAAAATGCGGGGCATAATTTCAGATATGTATTTCCCACATGTAGACAATCAAAATAGTTCATTACAACATGTGTCCGGAAATGCTTCATTTCCGAGTTATGGCCTTCACAACATTGAAATTCACCGGAACGTTTTTCTTTCCGCAGGTCGTTGTCATTACAGAAGATGTTCAAAATGTCCACCTCCTGCTTGAATACAGACCTCACATCGATGTCTCATTTACCTGCGAACACGATCCCAAACTCCAGGAGTATTGCGTATGGCCTCAGAACATGCCACAATTCGATTCCGAAGGGATTCCAAATCAGGCACCGGAGACGAATAAACCAATGATTTTAAATGGCCCCACAAGTAGAAATCGAGAGCGTTCAGATCAGGCGAGCGTGGAGGCCAAGCAATTGGGCCACCTCTACCTATCTATCGATCAGGAAATCTTCGATTCAAGTATCGGCGAACCGTACGACTGAAGTGTACAGGAGCGCCATCATGCAAGAAGTGAATGTGTTGACGATTGATCAGTGGAGTGTCTTCTAAAACATGAGGTATGGTGTTTTCCAGGAAGTTTGTGTACGCCTGCCCCGTAAGTACATGGGGTCCAACTAATCGATCACCAATGATACCGGCCCACATGTTGAGGGAGAACCGCACCTGGTGATGAGATGGAACAGTTGCACGTAGGTTTTCATACGCCCATACATGCTGATTGTGGAAATTTGTTATGCCATCTCGTGTGAACTGTGCTTCATCTGTAAATAATACTAAGGCAGGAAAGTTCGGATTTACACCACACTGCTGCAAGAACGGCTGACAGAACCTAATTAGTGCAGGGTAATCTGCTGATGACAGGGCCTGTACACGTTGCAAATGATAAGGATACAATTGATACTCTTTCAACAGTCTCCAGACAGTCGTATGAGGAACACTGATTTGCAACGCTACCCTTCGTGTGCTGATAGAAGGAGTCATGTTCACAGCCTCCAGAATCTCCTCCTGTACTTTTGGAGTTGTAGATCTTGGTCGTCCCCTTCCCAAACCAGGACAGGAGAGTTAAATTTTCCATACTCTCACAGACGGTAATGGAGAGGTACAAATGTCTTCCGATCTGGACAATGTCGTTGTGGGTACCTCTCCTGGTACAAACGACGAGCCAGCGCAGCATTGCCGTCCGCCTTAGCGTACATGAAGTGTATCTCTGCCAGCTCTTGATTTGAATACATGTCGCACAGTCTAACGCCTACACAACACTGAATGTAATCTTCGCCTCGGAATGAACTGTCAGAGTGCCCTCTTAATGTCTCCTTTGACAGCAACGACCTGCGGAAAGAAAAACGTTCCGGTGAATTTCAATGTTATGAAAGTCATAACTCGGAAATAAAGCATTTCCGGACACATGTTGTAATGAACTATTTTGATTGTCTACATGTGGAAAATACATACCTGAAATCATACCCCGTATTTTTTAAATACCCTGTACAAAAAAGTTTAAATCATTACGATGAATATTTTTCTCATTAAATATTTCACTTCCAATATTTAAATACAGGATCAGTCTAAAAAATGTATAGGCCCTACATACTTTAACGAAAGATAATTTTTTTAATGTTAGGCTATATTGAAATTAATTATATATTATAGGTTTAGTTACAGTTTGATGCACTCTAAAGTTCTCAAAGCGTTTGCCGTTAGCGGCCAGACACACATCACAACGGCGAGCGGTTGCTTGAGCAAATCTGGCCAATTTGACAGCAGTGATTGCTGTACATGCTGCTGTAATTTCTTGACGAAGAGCCTTCAAGTGTAACCAATGTCCTGCTATACACGATATCCGTCATGTTCCCCCATAAGTTAGAAGGTCGGGAATGTTAAATCTGACGGATGTTCTGGGAACTCAAATGCCCATCTTCTTCCTATCCAGTGTCCCTACATTTTCTCGTCCAGGAAGCTTGCACGCCTAGTGGTACTGTGGGAGTACCCGGTCTTGTTGATAGAAGAACTCACAGTTCCCATTAAGTGTACTAGGAAGATTGATGTGCCTAGCATTTCCAGATACCGTTCGCCAGTAACTGTACCTTCCAAGAAGAAGAGTCCTATTAAACCTCTGCATGACAGTCCACAGCACACATTCATATCCTGTATATCGACTGTCTTGTGGACATAAACTTGAGGATTTTGTGTGCCCAGTAGACCCAATTATGAGGTTTCACTGTTCCGTTAAGTTGGAATTGGTCCTCATCAGGCAACACAATCTTCATCACAAATTCTTCACACACGTTCATCATATGCTGATAAGATTCACGAAACTAACTCGGCCATGATCATCCTCATTTAATGAGTAGAGTAATCTTGAGATGTACGCTTTCCTCTAACAAGCAAACATTCTGTTGTGAGCAGATGAAAAAAATTAAGTTATTTTCCTCCACTATGTTATTAATGTCAAAAGAAATGCTTATTCAAATTTTGGCCACTCGACCGCAATTACGAGGCCGTCCAGAAAGTGATTTTCCCTGGGGTTGTTTACAGATCATCATCATGATCATTATCATCATCATCATCATCATCATCATCGTCCTTGCAGGTATTAGGTCTAGTAGCTTGTTACGGTCTCCGTCCATCTTTTCAGGGGGCGTCCCAAAGATCGTCTTCCATGTGATATATAGCGGAGAATTTGTCTTGGGAGTCTGGAACGGTCCATCCTATTGACACGGTTAAGCCATTTTTGTCTATAGTTGTTGAGATGTTCATATATAGGTGTAATTTTCAATTCTTTTGTAATTAGTTCATTTCTTTTGTGTAGCTGTAGCCGGCAGTCCTCCTTGGAAATCTCATTTCCGCAGTTGTTAGGCGTTGAATATCTGATTTTCGGACAGTCCAGGCCTCACTACCTCACTACCATACATGAGGACAGGTCTTGCTAGAATGCTTTATATGCTTTTAACCTGGTATGGTTTTTGGGTTTTCGAGGTTGTGAAAACCTGGTTGATGGTTCTTAAGGCTCCATTAAAATGTTGAATATTTTCAGATATATCAGTAACAGGTATATATGTCAAATTATAACCTAAATATTTAAATGAGTTTACCAGTTTTAAAAAAGCACAATTGCATGAATAGATTTATTGAAAGAGATATCGCAATTGTTGAGCTATTTGTCAACATATCCCCCACTGGAAATGAGACATTTTTCATACCGTGGGATCAATTTTTGTATCCTTGTGTCGTAGAAGTCTGCCGCCTGGGATTGGAACCAGCGTTTGACAACCGTCTGCACCTCTTCGTCGATCCCATAATATGACAAATGTCTCAATTCCGGTGGGGAATATGTTGAAAAGTAGTTCAACAAATGCTGTGTCTGTTCCAATAAATTTTTCCAACGAAATTGTATTTTCGTTCTGTTAACGGACCCTGACGAACTTATTTTTTACGAGGCTCGTAATTGCGGTCGATTGATCGAAATTTGTATAAGCACGTCTTTTGACATTATTAACATGGTGAAAGAAAAAATTAACATTTTTATCTGCCCCTATCAGAATATTTACTTTTAAGCGGCTTTCAGAATGTGTCGTACACTCGCACTGCTTACCCAAGTCTCACGTGCACATTGTGTAGCAGACTTCTGAGGCGACGTTGTAGACCCTTCTAAAACCATAGCCGAAGAAGCAGGGCTTGTAGCTGTACGAGATCGTCCGGATCTTCCCTTGTGCACATTACAAATGGTACCACGCGTCTCAAACTTGTCACAAAGTCGTGTAATTGTGATACGTGTTTCAGATTGTGTTACATAGACACACCACCATAAACGTAAATCTTCAGAGACATTCTCAAACTTGAATTAAAAACTTAAAAGTGGACTTTCGTTTCTCAAAAATCAAACATGCCCCGGCCATTTAGATTTCTATCATACGTCACACTTAACAGTCATAGTACCGACATCTGTTGAAAAAAACACGATACTACATATTCCACATACAATTCAATTAAACTCTGAAAACGATACATTGATATCACTATGTTAAAATTTGTACACAATTTTTTGACGGATTCTGTATTCTCACCATTTCTTGTTTAAATGCTTTAATTCCTATTTACTATTCTCGCTTATGTTTAATGTAGTGAGATCTACTAAATTTGTTAGATAATCTTTTTAAAAGCTGAAATTAGTGAGTGAAATATAATGCCAATTGAATTCCAGTTAAAGGTACATGTATTTGGTGTTTAAGATTTTCGGATAACCAAGTTGTTATTGCTCGAGGCGATTTCGATCTGGAATTTTTCCTGAAAGGCGTACATTTCTAGAGGGTTGACAATTAATTTCACCAAGTGGATGAATTCATTGTTTTTTTAATTGAAGGAGCTAGAATCCTAGAAATACTATTGGCCATTTCGTGGCAATGAAAAAGTCTTCATTTCTGTTACCTTTAAAAATCAGTTGAATGTATTTTCAGATATGTCTCTTATGAACTCAGTGTATTTCTAGTGACACAGAAGCTACACTTTCTTTCCGATTTCACGCCACAGAAATCCAACTGTGGACTTTCAAACATTGGGACATAGTCTGATGGAATCAATATTTGCTTTTAGCGTCTGGAGCGAGATTAGGGAATATGCTGGACTACAGAAATAGCACTTTACTAGAAGGAAGTAAAATGCCTTTGAAAGCCTTATATCGAATTGTTCCTTTCCGCACAATCTTCAATAATGTGTTTTGTTTACATGTATAGTTTTATATATATATATATATATATATATATTAATTATTATACTTTTCTATTAATATTTATTTTCTTGCCAAAAGCAATAATGTTACATTAATGTTTTTGTTCTTTTTTTTGTTTTCTGTTACTGTAATTTTTAACATTTTTATTCTGTCTTTATTTTTCCGTAATTGAAAATCACTAATTAGTTTCCTCGCATATATCTTGAATTGTTATGTATGTACATGTCTGTGGAGGTGTAGAATAAAGCCGCATGGCCTGAGCTTAACCAGAAGAAAATAAATAACTGAATGAACGTGTAATTAAGTAATTAAATAAATAGAGATATAAAGAGGGACATAATCAGGGAAATAAAGATAGAAATGAGGAGAGAAAGATAGAAAGAGATAAAGGAAGGAAGAGGGAGACAGAAAGTGAAATAAAGATATGGAGTGAAATAAAGACAGACAAAGTCAAATAAACAGAGAGAAATAGAGAGAGGCAGATCTATAAATAAATATATATGGAATTATATAAAGATTGAGCGTGGTAAACAGAGACAAAGTGAAATAAAGAGAGACAAAAATAAAAAGAGACAGTGAAATAATGAGAGAGAGAGAGAAATTAAGAGAGGTAGAGTGAAATGAAGAGAGAGAGAGAAATAAATAAAGAGACATGGTTAAATAAAAGAGATAAAGGGAAATAAATAGACATGGAGTGAAATTAAAAGAGACAGTGAAAAAAGTGACAGAGTGAAATGAAGAGAGACGGAGTAAAAATAAAGAGAGAACAGAAAGAAAGAGACCAGAGTGAAATATAAAGAGACAGAATGAAAGAAAGGGAGACAGAGTGAAATAATGAGTTTCAGAGAGAAAGAGAGAGTGTAATAAGAGAGAGAGAGAGAAAGAAATATGCGTATGAAGCAAAACAAAGTAATGTACCGCTCGAACTTGGGTACTCTCTATTATCGTTTTCTCTGTCCTCCATATTTACGTTGTTACAAGCACCTTTCTTTCTAAACCTGTTCAGTAGACTGATTGATTGTTCTCTCCAAGGTCAGATCTTTCACTGCAAACGCAGCATTCTCCAATCTTTTCTATATTATGTCTTCCTCTAAGTCTCCGCAGGTGATGAATATAGGCCTATCTTAATGTTGTCTATCATTTGATACCTTCTTCTGCCCCGAACACTTATTCTTTTCACCATTCCTTCCAGTACATCCTTCAGAAGGCAGTTTCTTCTCGCCAGTGACCCAACAATTCCTTTACTTCTTCCTGATCAGTTTCAGCATGGTTCTTTCTTCACCCCTCTTTCTAACACAGCTTCGTTTCTTATTTGTCTGTCCATTTCACACGATGCTTCCTTCTCCATATCCACATTTCAAATGCTTCTAGTTGCTTCTCTTCAGTTCGTCGTAATGCCCATGATTTTGCTCCCATATATTTAATGCTACGCTCCACACAATGATATTCTTTCGTGTTCTAGAATGTAATAACAGTGGCAATATAAATCATTCAAGCTTCCTCATTAATACAGTATTAGCACTTCTTAGGTAAGTACAGGGGCATGTAAATCTTAAGTGGTCAACATAATATTCCTCCACTACATATTACAGTGACATTACTAAGGGTATATGTCGACATAACCATCAATAGCGACAAAATGGTAAAAAATAAGACTGAACAGAAAATTAATGATTTTACTGTATTATGACTCGTATTAAACCCAGACACAAGTCCGTAATAGCAAATATAAGCTGAAGTTTTTCTTTTTAATACTAAAATTAATTAATTGATTAATTTATTTATTTAATTATTTATTTACTTACCTATTTACTTTCTCACTTAGTTATTTATTTATTTCTTTATTTATGTATTAATTTATTTATGTATTTACGTATTTATTTATTTATTTATTTATTTACTTACTATTTATTTACTTATTTATTTATTTATTTACTCATTTATTTACTCATTTATTTATTTACTCATTTATTTATTTATTCATTTATTTATTCATTTATTTATTTATTCATTTATTTATTTATTCATTTACTCATTTATTTATTTATTTATTCATTTATTTATTTATTCATTCACTTATTTATTTATTTTTTCATGTATTTATTTATTTATTTATTTATTTATTTATTTACTCATTTATTTATTTAATTATTTATTTATTTATTTATTTACTCGTTTATTTATTTATTTATTTATTTATTTATTTATTTATTTATTTATTTATTTATTTATTTATTTATTTATTTATTTATTCATTTATTTATTTATTTATTTACTCATTTATTTATTTATTTATTTATTTATTTATCTATCTGTCTGTCTGTCTATGTATCTATTTATCTATTTATCTCTTTATCTATTTACCTATTTACTTATTTACCTATTTATCTATTTATTTTGGTAGAGTTAAGGCCATGAGGCCTTCACTTCCACACTACCAGAAGTAAAATACATATTGAAACATTGACAAAAATTGGAAAGTCATTAATGTGTCTGAAATAAAATATCCCCCAAAACAAATTGCATTGAAAAAGTTTTTATCTAACTAGCAGTCTAGGAACTATAGATAAATTAAAATCTATTAATAAAACGGCTGTGAAACAAAATTCCATGTTCACTAACGCCTTTATTTTTAAATATTTGAAAATAGGTTCAAAAAGCTTTAAATTATTTGTTTTACAACATTCAAAACAAAAATGTTGATGTTCGAACATGATTGCGAATGGAGATTGCTCCAAATGATGAGAGAATGCCTGGATACATTCCCATAATGTCACAAATTTTGGTCTGTGAAGTCTCCACAAAGATGAAATTCTTCATATTCATATGTAGATATCAGAAATTTTAGGAACAGGTGAAAGCGACGTATTAAGGAAGCGCAATCCATTTTAAATTACTTAGCTACTCAAAGTGTTCCTGGAGCAAAGCGAGTGTCTCACTGCGATTTGACCGGTAAGATGTCTTCTTGTACGCTTACAGCTTATAAAACCTTCCACAAAAGAATTTGAAACGTACTTCAATCATGGACCGTTTGCATTCAAAGACCGTATGACTGGAAATAATAATGGCCAATGAGTCTTGTGTCTTCTGTAGGAACAACAGTAAATATTGCAAAATTAAACCAAGCACTGAATTTTAAATATATGTAAATTTTAGCAAGTATAAAAATCCTTTGTTCCCAAGCAAACATGGTCGGTAGCCGAGCTATATTTTCAGTACCATTTGTTTTTGCGTATACATTAACTCTGTTCCGTAATCTAAACTAAATTTTTCTCTTTGAATTTGGTACAAAAATATAAATTTTACATGAACTTTCAATGAATATCACAGCTAACGTTAGATTGGAATTATTTCAGAAACTACTTACGTTCAAAATTGTTTTATATATTCCTTTTTGAATTTAAGCATTGATATTAGTCTCAAATTTAAATATACATCTATAAATATTACTAAAATTAATTCATGATTCAGTATAATAACATGACAAGAAAACGCCTTCCACTTAACCCAGGGTCTTTCAAACCCCAGATTTGTTCTGTAAGGTGTAGTGAATGACGTATATATACCAGGGATATCTCTTTTTTATTCATTTTGTGCATTAACTCATTTATCTAACTTAAGAATTTGGTTTCTTCTTAAAATAAATTTATTTTCATCATCATCATCATCATCCTTCACGAATTAGGCCTCTGTAGACCTGTTTCGACCCCATCTAGCAGTCTTCTTAACGGTCTTCCTAGTAACCTATCTTAGGGAAAACTACATTACTTTCAAGCCTCAAACAAGCAGTATAAGGATAAATTTATTTTTAATTTAGAAATTCGTTCAGGGAATAACTGGAGCTGTGAAGACAACGAATAATGTAATTCAATTTGAGGACTACTAATTCAAAACACATTTCCTCGACTGAAGCACTTTTTCTAGGTAATTTTTTTTTAATAACTTCAATTTGCGACATAAATCCGTATGGATCATGGAAAGAAACTAATCTGTAATTTATATAGCAAATTATTGACATCAAAAATATCATTCACTTCTTAGATTAGTTGTAAGTATCATGAATTAAATTATTCAACCAGTAGAAAGTTACTAACCAAATGGGTAACGGCATTGGAATAATTCTAGTGGTGCCTGTACTTACATTTAAATATCAAGTCGAGATTACTTTAAAGTCTCACTTTCCAAATCTTTGTCGTATTTTAACTGAAACAAGGAGGTAAATACTCCGGGAATATGCTACTATTGAAAATCAACACTGGACTCAGGGACATTGCGAAATAATCTATCTAAATCAATATTTGCTTTCCTTGCCGAAAGTTATGATTACTGACTCTTCTGGACTTAAAAAGGTGACACTTAATTTAATAGAAGAAAATTGGCTTTGAAAATGTTACATCTCACTGTGTTTCTTTGTACAAGGCCCGACTAAAAATTATCCATATTTAGAAGAGTCCTTGAAAAAGGTGTCGCAAAATTTTACAGATGATAGAATTGGTGGAAACTGAGAAAAAGTTCCAATAAACCAGTGTCAGGAAACAAATATGTGCTGAGATATGGTCATGCTGTATTGTGGCTTACGATATACCAACTCTTACGGAGATACTGCAGAAGGTGCTCTATATGGTTAGCACGCATCGTTACACATGGTTCAGGCCTTCTCAGTGAATCACGAACATATGCGTCCACACCTGGCTGTTGTAGCGATTGCCCACATGCATTGTATACACTCTCCTGTAACGTTTGCACGTTGTCGATGGATGTGGCCTACGTGAATGACTTTAAATGTCCCCAAAGCGAGAAATCCAAAGGATTTAGATCAGGTGATCTGGGAGGCCATGCTACTGGACCTCCTCGATCAATCCATCGCACATTAAACCTTCCGGTAGGTATTGTCGCACGATACGTAGAAAATGGAGTGCTGCCGCGTCGTACAAAACACAAGGGAAGCCTACACCAAATGTAGGCACTTAATAACACAAATAAAATGATAGTCTCCGTAGTATCCAAGACTTTTGTTTATCACTACATTCTCTGAATATTTCTGTTGAGGGAAGCTATCTACTCTCAAAGTATGCACCATTGTTTTGTGTTTTTAAACGAATAACGATCATAGGCCACAATAAAATTGGTCCATGTCAACAGATATTTATTTCCAGACACATGTTTATAGGATTTATTTTATATTCGACCAAATTTATCTACTGTAAAAACACGGCATACAGGGACATTGGGAAATTATCTAGCTGTTCAATATTTACTTTCCGTGGTGGAAGTTGTGATTACTGATTCTTCTCCACTCACAAAGATGACACTTAATTGAATTGCAGAAAATTGACTTCGAAAAAGTTACTTTGCATTCCGTTTCTTCGGACATGTTTCAACTAGAGTTGCGATGCGTTGATGCAAGAATGATCTCTTAAAGACTTCCACTTCCCCCATTCAACTGAAACATTAAAGATAGATATTCAAGTACAAATTGAGGCATACATAACAGGTAGTTTCATGCAACATATTTCCAAAAATAAAGAAATATGTTGCATGAAACTACCTGTTATGTATGCCGGTAGGTAACAAGGTAAGGAATTATTAAAATTGGTGAAAAAAGATTGAATTAATATTTTATTTGTATTCCAGTTAACTCTCTAAACTCTACATTAGTAATGTAAACACAGAAATATTACAAATATCATTTTGACCTTTAAATATTAGACACACTTGAGTCGGCTAGAATCAAACTGCACTTTATTAAAAAGAAATCTGATTTCTTACAACAGACAAGAAACAAGTGAAGTTAGACTGCAAACTTTAATTTTAATATTAAAATAAAGGCAGATAAATACTAGTATGATTGTAAACGAGCCGTTTATCGCATTTCGTGCAAAATTCTGCTCTCAACCGTAAATTAATCCCATATTTCATAATTTGGAGAAGGTTCAGTTTCATTCTTGGCGACTTATATTAATATAAATTGCCAGTAATTCAGCAGAACTACACTGCATGTACGTTTAGTATATCATTTACACCCTAATTAAAAACGTGCGTCAGTATTGTAAAAGGCAGAATCTTTACGAATACCATTTTTAAGCACAGTATGTGTATGAAGCATTACTATTCAAATAAAATCACACAAATGCAGGAGATGTGCAATCCGTATATGGTTAGTTTTACAATCTTACTCTAATAAACAAAGTGCAGCAATATTTTAAGCACAAAAAATTAAAAAAACATCATATTTTAATCCACTGAAGATTACAGGCATTTCTATTAATATAAGATGCCGCAAATGCAGGAGATCTCTAATCGGTATACATTTAGAACTCTGTTAAAGATTCTGCATCAATATAACAAAACACGGAAACTTTGCAAATATCATTTTTGCAACCATTACAGATCAGAAGCATTTCTTTTAATAACATCCCACAAGTTCAGCAGAACTGCAATCTATATACGTTTAGTATTCCAATAAAAACTGTGCATGATATTACAAAACATAGAGACTTTACAAAAATTAGTTTTGGTCCCATTCAAGATTAAAAGAATCTCGATTAATGAAAGATTCGACAAATGCAGCGGAAGTGCAAACCTTATACCTTCTTTTATTATATTTGTTCTCTAATAAAACCTGTGCATCAATATTTAAAAACAGAGAAACTTTACAAATGTATAATATTTGCACCAATTACCGATTATAAGAATTTCTATTAATATGATATCCCACAAATGCAGCAGAACTGCAATCCGTATACGTTTATTATTATATTAATTGTAAAAACAGAAAATTTACAAATAAGATTGAAGCCATAAGTTTCTAAATGGGCTAAGTGCCAATATTATCAAATTTCCTTTTATTCAAACTCAGGGAGGTATATCCATATCAGAATATCATACTACATTGGCAACGTCGTGGTTGAACGGAAAGCCCTAGAGACTGTGTTGGAAGCATCTCAACATGCATTTTGCAGTGTGTTTTATCAGTTTCTCAGAAAGTTGTTTTTGGCACTTAGCCACTTCAGAATTTTAGATCTTCAATTTTTAGAGTCATTAAATGAGGCTATCAAATGCAAAACTCGCCTTATCCAGGTAAAGTGATTTGTCAGAAACAGGAAAAACCGTTATGGATATGGACAGTTTTGCATTTGACAGTAGTTTTCTGAGCTCTATGGAAGAGGAATTAGACAAGATTTGCACAAACCGACTATATCAGTAGATAGGGAGCTGCAAGAAGTACAACATCCCATATGGAACACATTTTTTTTTTTAATTTTGAATAAGGCGAGTTTTGCACTTGATAGCCTCAAATGTTAGAGACAATTCGAGTAATATAAGATTACAAAAATGCAGAAGAACTTCAATACGTGTATATTAAGTATTTGATTTGTGCTCTAATATACACTGTCCATCAATATTGCAAAACACAGAAACTTTACATATATAATTTTTGGACCCATTAAAGAATAGAAACATTTCTATTAATATAAGGTACAACGAATGCAGCAAAACTACATTCCGTGTATGTTTTGTATATTATTTGTACTGTAAAAAAGTGTACACCTCTATTAGGAACACAGGAACTTTACAAATATAATTCTGGTCCTATAAAATATTAGAAATAATTCTATTAATATCAGATATCACATATTAGCGTCATTTCTATTAATATGATTCCACAAATGCAGCAGAACTGCAATCCGTGTACGTTTAGTATTTCTTTTGTACACTAACATACAATGTTCATAAAAATGCAAGAAATAGAAACTTTACAAATATCATGTTTGTACTCATTAATTATTATTAATGTATTATTGTACTCTATTAACATAAGACCCCACAACATGTAACAGACATGCAGTCCGTGAAGATTTTGCATTTTATTTGAATTCTAATAAACACCAATATTGCAATACACAGAAAGTTTTCAAATATAACTTCTGGACACATTAAAGATTAGACATATTTCTACCAATATAACATCCCACAAATGCAACAAACTGCAATCCGTGTGCGTGTTATGTATTATTTGTACCCTAAAAACAGTACAGCAACATTAGTGACATAGGAACTTTAAAAATATCATTTTGGACCCATTCAATATTAGAAACAATTCCATTAATATCAGAACCCACATATTAGCGTCATTTCTATTAATATATGATGCCACAAATGCAGCAGAACTGGTATCCGTATACTTTTAGTATTTCATTTGTACACTAACATACACTGTTCATCAATATTGAAACACATAGAAACTATCTACTGATATCTTTAACTAGTGAGACTTATCCTTTATAAGATATACAGATATTATGAATTCAAACTTTATATCGTGATTCAACAAAATACCAAAATTATTTCTGTGGTGCTTGGTCAAGACATAACTAAAAAAAAAAATATTTTTTAAGTTACAAGCATTTTTATTTTCCCTTTTTCTGTACAAATCATGATTCTACTTTACATACAAATCTGAGTGATAGTAACATAAGATTAGATGAAGATATCACTGCTATGTCAAACGAAAGAGAACTGTTTCAATATATGACTGCGCTTTCAGTTAAAATTGGCCATTTTTGGAGTTATCATGTTCTGACCAAACACCATAGATTTGTCATGTAGTCTTAAGTTGTGAATAGAGAATTAGTCAAGTAGATATGTAACATATAATCGCACTGGTGCGTATATTACCTAGTCAGGCTTCAGTGTGCGTTATTACAAGAAATATTGGACACATTTTGGAAAAATTGGAGTATTTAACGATTGTGCAATAACTATTTGTTGTCTGTTAGAATAATATAAGTATTACAGAGTATTTACAACAATTATGTTATTCGAATTAGTACGCAATGTTATTTATATATTTGATTTACTGACATACACAAAATCTGCAATTAAATGACAATAAGCACAATAAGCCATAATAATTGTTTAAAATTAAAGCGGAATAATGTAAAATGAAAAACAATAAGAATACAGAACACTTAGCATGAATTACATAGACAGTACTCTTCTCTTCAAAATATCCCGAATATATCTTAGTGAAACGCAACAGACACTTTTTTTTAAATAGAATGGGTCTTTTAAAATAGAGTAATGAAAAATATAATTATGACGAAAGAACATTTTTTATGAATTTCAGTATGTAGTTTAATCCTAAATAGACGAATATAGTAGTCAAATTTTAATACAAATATTACATCATTTCAATAATTAAGTTAAACAAGTCATCCCATTTACTCTTCTACCTTACATTGAAAATATATTGGAATAAAATATTAAATTAAAAGTTATAACTGTAACAAATTCAACGGACAAATGACAAATCACTTAAAAATTTTTTAAAATTTGTACCGAGAAAAGATATGTAAATTTTACATTAATGCAAAGATCGAAACAGCTGTTTGAACGTAATCACTAGTGACCCTACTTTGTCCCAGGAGGCTACAAAATTATGTATTATCGGAGTTTTTAAGTGAACGACGTGCGAAAGTCTAGCAAGCAAATTACTTGACTCACCGGTCACGCTACTCTTGTTTCGTAAAGTGGGGCTGAACAAAACATAAATCAAGTCAACTCTACAGGGAGCTATACCTGAAAGCCAGATATGTAGTATGCACGTTACTGTTCGTTAACAGAAAACTACAAATTTATGTTACAGAGAAAATGTGCACTCAATGCGGGACTCTGGCGCTTCGTCAAACCACTTGAGGCGTTTGAATAGAAGGGGAATAATTGAGACGTGGACGGGTAGAGTCTCTAGGTAGCTCAGTTGGTAGAGCATTGGCGTGATTAGCCAAAGGTCCCGGTTTCGATAGCTGGTCCTGGAAATGGTTTATTTCATGTTGAATCTTTCGTACACTACATTAACCAATTTAATCGATGGTTTATTTCAGATTTACAGGGAACTATACCTAAAAGCCAGATTTGTAAAACATGGACCACTGTAACATTTAGGTCTACGGGAATATTAAGAACTTAGATTATGTAATCTATGTACAATAGAATACAAAATTTTTACTATTTACACCATCATAAAAGTGTAGACTTGCGTTGACCAAACATTATTTAGGCACAGTATTGTATATTGTAATGAAAGGTATTTCATTTCATAAAAATATAGCATACTATTTCGTAAATTGTGTATAATAGTGTAAATAATATTTTATCATGCAAGCCTTCATTCTTTATGATAGTGTAATAGTGAAAATAGCGTATTTAAGTGTGCATAATATAAAGAACTATCTGACATTTACTACATTCAAAAGCTGATTGTCAGAAAAACAGTTTTTCGTTTGTAGAATAGATTTTTCTTCAAATATTACTTTTTTTGAATGTTTATTCTTATTATATCAATTTTTCTCCTTGATGTAAATCATTTCTTTGATTTAAATTGTCTTATTTAACACTAAATTTTTCCATGTTGAATCTTCCTACACTACTTTTAACACTTGAATATGAATAATTGATTAAATGGCGATCTTACTCGTGTTAATTATGTAAGCATGTGTGTCTTACAGCTGTTTAGGTGTTACTTGACACCATCCTTAGAGCCTACCAGATCTCGGCGCTATCTCGACTTCGCTGCCTGTTGTGTGGGTGCGTTCGTGTGATGAAGAGTTGTGTCAAATAGTGTGTGTGTTCTGAAATTGATCTGAGTGTTGAGAATTTGATTAGGGTCGAACACATAACAAATGCTAACCATACATACAATAACATAAATACAGACATCGAAATCCTACACATACAACCCAAAAACCAAAAACTCAACACACTAGAACAATATGAAATATACAGACACACTAAAACACACCCAATCAAATTCTCAACACACATCAATTTCAGAACACACACACTATTTGATACAACTCTTCATCACACGAACGCACCCACACAACAGGCAGTGAAGTTCATATAGCGCCGAGTTCTAGTAGACTCTGAGAATGGTGTCAAGTAACACCGAAACAGTTGTAAGCCACACGTGCTTACATAATTAACACGAGTAAGATCGCCATTTAATCAATTAATTACTAAATTTTTCTTATTTTTCTCCTTGGAAATACATGTAGCTAAACACATAAGCCTATACATTTTGCCCTTACTACTACTACTATTATTATTATTATTATTATTATTATTATTATTATTATTATTATTATTATTATTATTATTATTACTATTATTATTACAATATTTCCTGTATTAAAGATATTTATATTTCTTATGTATTTGTATATTGGTTGAGTAGAAGTGAATGCCTTATAGCCTTAACTCTGTCATTACCTTTAAAAATAATTCCGATAAATAAATGAACACATATTTAACTATAAATGTTAATCGTAGTATGATTCTTCATTACTGGAATGCATTTTCAGCAATCTCCGAGGTCAAGTTTTGAATCATTAATAGAATATCATCTGCAAAACAAACAAGATGCAAATATACCTTTACAGTAAGCAATCTGTGACCCGCGACAATATATGTCGCTAATATAGGTTTTGAAAAACTAATCTTAACTCCGTAGTCCTAGTGACTGGAAACGTTCCCTAGTCATCACATAACACTACTAATATTTATAGAATTTTTATATTTTGATTTCCGTTTTCTGAGCATTGTGAAATAAACCATTGTTTATGTCGAATTTCCAACTCCATATTTGAATAAAGAGGAAATTCAGTACATGGAACTACGCCTATATGCTTAGCGTTTCATTCCACATTTTCCCTTAATTATTCTACGTAAATTCGAGACACTTGGAGACAATAGCTCTAGCACAAAAACTATAGATGCCAAACACAACCCTACAAACAACACAAACAAAGCGCCTTGAATGTGAGAAAAATTGTACGCCTGGACTTCGTGTATTCCTAATGTCCCAAAATCTCCCGTACGTAATCTGCCAGTTATTTTTAGCCATATATTAATTATGCCTGAACTAACTACTCTCTGATATGTCTTTTCATATGGCTTAAAGTATGGACTTCCTTTTCGAAATACTAATGATGCGAAAAAAATTATCTTATTTTCCTCAAGTATTTCAAAATTGTAATGCGAACTGTGAATCAAGAATTCCATAGTCTTTCTTTGAAATTTGATAGCGATGTCCCCTTTAGTCCTCAAACGTTGAAAGCAATGCTCTGCACTAGTCCAAAATGATACATTTTGAAAATTATGTTCATATTCACAAATCGCAATTCCAGAGTCTTTTATCTCCTGCTCAGTTTTCAAAGTTGGATACCTTCCTGGAGCTGAAAAGAATTCTATTAACATCGACTGATAAGCAGTGTTAATATGCATGCAGAATAATAACCAGACGATCAAAAATATTTTGAAAGGTCCTTTGGTTATATCGGGCATACCTGATCCTAATAGCGTAAGATATGTACGTAAGAATATTATTGAAATGTCCATTGAGTGACTCACTTCGGCTGTGAACCGCAGTTTTCTAATGAAGAAATAATGTGCAACAAATAGCACGGTTGCGGTAGTATAAGAAAATACAACTAAAATCCAGATGTAAGGTTTGAACGCTTTGAAGATCCCATGCCACCTGGGAACTCTCTTTCCTAGTGGGACAGCCCAAGTAATCGAATCTATGACATGTGGGTATGAAACATCGTAGTATCCGTCTAACATGGCAGTGAGTATCCTGAGTCCAGACACGTCGTACTCACCGTCATATACTGATACCAATGGGTTACGGCCTTTATAGTTCATGTGGGTTAAAACTTCAACACCAATGACCTCTTGCATAACTTTATTTAACTCTACTTCCGTTCCAGAGAGTTTTAAGTAATTGGTTCCGTACTGTTGTATTAAATAGGGTGCATAAGGTTGTGGAAGGTAACGTAACTCACATCCATTAACATTTTGTATTTCTTTGGATGGAAATAAATTTTTATTTCTTAAAAATGTATACTCGGGTATCATACATGTATCAATATAGTCGAGACGAAACATATTTTCCTCACAGATATATCTCCCTTTTGGAATAGATGTATAAACATCAATTGCTCTTAACTTTCCACTTGGAAATGATTTAGGTATAAGTAAAATAAAATCTAATATATTATGTTTCTTCAGAGCTTGAATCACTTGAAATATTAAATCTAGTTTCTGTTGTGAATAAATCACGCTCATTACAGCAATTATGTATCTGGCTCGAGGGTTCCATGGTCTTGACATTAGTCTGGTGAGCATTACTGCTAATGATTGGAATTTTTGTAATAAATTTCCCGTATTTAAAAGCAATATTACCGTTCCTTCATTATCTTTGGCTTGGATATAATCTTCTCGTGAGTCATCATATATTTTACCTAGGCCACTTATATTTGCTTGGATTAATATTTTCCAAATTTGGGACCTGTATAAATCATTCAGAAAAATATCTCCGTTAGAGTTGATGGCCTCTTGTTGGCCATACATCTTCTCAAGATATGTGGACCACATATTAGGAGTTTGTATAATAGCTGGATGGTCGTCAATCTTGAATCTTCTCCCAATTTCCACAATACATAGTGAGGAATGATGTTCATGTTCCGTGTTTTTTTCTACGTCAGGAAGGTTGATCGTGGTTATTAAAGTAGTGAAGCTGGTGACATATATTGCGAGGATTGCTGTATGTCCCATGATGTTTCTGTAAAGAATATGGATAAGCATTATATAAAAAAAACCTTTTTAATATATGTTACGATAAAATTTTGCTTAATAAATATTTCACTTCCAGTATTTAAATACAGGGTCCGTCTAAGAAATGTATACATAATTTGACGAACGTTAATGCTTTATTACATGTTATATATATATATATATATATATATATATATATATATATATATATCGAAATCGTCCACATCTGTGATGTAACGGTTAGCGCATTTGACCGCGAAAGCAGGTGGCCCGGGTTCGATTCCCGGTCGGGGCAAGTTCCTGGTTGAGGTATTTTTCAGGATTTTCCCTCAATCCAATATGAGCAAATGCTGTATAACTTTCGGTGCTGGACTCCGGACTCATTTCACCGGCATTATCACCTTCATCTCATTCAGACGCTAAGTAACCTAAGATGTTGAAATGCGTCGTAAAATAACCTGTTAAAATATATTGAAATTAATTGTATTTTATAGATTTAGTTACAGTTGCCTGCACCTGTAGAGCTACTTTTGGTTCTCAAAGCTGTTGCCGTTAGCGGCCAGACACATATTACAACGGCGAGCGGTTTCTTGAGCAAGTTTGGTCAATTTGTTCGAAGGGATTGCTGCTCATGCTGCTGTAATTTCTTGACGAAGGGCCCCCATTGTAACTGATGTCCTACTATACACGATATCCTTCATATTCCCCCAAAAATGTTAAATCTGATGAATGTTCTGGGAAAATCATGCGTGCCCCAGCCATTTGGAGTTTCTATCATTCATCACATTTTACAGTCATAGTACCGACATCTGTTGAAAAAACACAGTACTACATATTCCACAGATAATTATACGATACGTTGATATCACAATGTTAAAGTTTATACACATTTTTTTGACGGATTCTGTATTGTTAGAATGTGTTTAAATTATTTCATTCTTATATACTATTCTCGCTAATGTTTAATGTACTTCGATGCACCAAATTTGTTAGATAACCTTTTTAAAAGCTAAAATTAGTTAGGGAAATATAATAATATCGATTGAATTGCAGTTAACCCTTCAGTAGTCGCGCACAGAAATGCTACGTTAGTGGTAATTTTTTTACACAAAATTTTATCTTTTAACTTTTCTGGTTAATTATTAATGTTTATACATTAACAGAGTATAATTATAGACATGTTTATTTTTTCAGAATTTAAAAACTATTGTTTGTCCATTTTCATTTTATAATAAATGCTGTGAAATCGTAAATCACAGTCGTGATCCAGACACGCACCAACTTAATTACGCTCCAAGAAAACACTAGCTTAACACTTGTCAATTACAGGGAATAGCTGAGAGGGTAGACAAATATACGAACGGAAGATGCCAAGATTACAGCTGAAATAAGCGTTGCCATCTCGGATCACCAATCATAAATAAAGTACTGGGTCACTATTGTGATCCACGCGACCACTGTAGGGTTAAAGATAAATGTATTTGATGTTCAAGATTTTCGGATAACCAAGTTCTTATTGCTCAAGGCGCTTTCGATCTAGAATTTTTGCTGAAACGTGTACATTTCTAGAGGGTGACAATTAATTTCACCAAAACCGAATACCTGAACATGGCAGGAAATAACATCGAATTAAATATTGCACCAAAAATACAACTGAAACCAGTATACATTTTTATATATCTGGGTTGCATATTTACGAAGGTGGTTCTAGGAATTAAGGGAAGAGAGTGGTATTTTTTGTTTCCTATTTGTTGTAAAATATTAATTGTTTTATGTAGAGAGCTCATAGCTGTAGCAACTCAACCAAAAATAAATATTTCGAAAAAAAATTATTTGGGGGCCCAGATTTGAAAAAAATATATATACAAAATGCAGGATTTTACTGAAACCGATATATCTAAACCATTTTTAAAGATAGATTGATCCAGTTTTTTGCAATGTACTTGCAAAAGTATGTTCTACAAACTGTCTGTAACAGAATTTTGATATTAGTCCCTACGTTTGTAAAGTAAACAATACAAATTTAGTAATACTTTTCTGAATTCCTTTCTTGCAAACAAACGGACGTAGTTTTAAAATGAAATCAATTAACAAAATTCTGTTACAGAGAAAAGCTTCCTAATAGTTTAAAGAATGTGTGTTCTAAATTTCATGCATGTATCTTTAATAGTTCAGGAATTATATCCATTTTTGTCTGGCAATGTAGCAAAAAAATGAAGTTACCGTAAACCGATAAATGGGGGCGAGTGATTTAAAAATCCATAGCGCAGGAAGTCTAAAAATGGCGTCTCAACATCCGATAAGGGCACAAATACCCACGAAATGTTATGCAATCCATTCCACACATATCAAAGATATTTTAAATAATTTTTTTTTTTTTTAAATTCAATTTACCGGAAACAACAATAAAAGGGGGCGAGTGATTTAAAAATCCACAACGCAGGAAGTTTAAACATGGCGTCTCAACATCTGATAAGGGCACAAATACCCACAAGATACTATGCTATGCATTGCACACATATCACAGAGTATTTTAAAGATTTTTATTTTTTAAATTTACTCATTTTTCACCAAAAAATACCATCCTCTCCCCTTAAAGAGATAGAAGCATGAGTTCGCCAAAGGATGAAATTCGAAGGGGTCTTTAATAGAAAGATAATTATTGGTCATACAATTCTGGAATCTGTGCTATGTTACTGATAATTGAATCTGTGCTATTTTACGTTGCACCATGAAGGAGTACGAAAAAAAAATGACATCCGTTTAAGACGGAGTTTAAGAATATCTCGACTTCAACTGATGCGGAATGAGACATTAAGAGACGAATAGATGTTGGTGTGAGTATTGTGGATAGATTCGAGGCAAGAAGTTTAAAATGCCTCGGACACATCTTGTGGTTGCCGGAAGATCTACGTCGAGAACTATCTATGATTGGATACCACGAAGACGGA
The DNA here is from genome assembly GCF_040183065.1 of Periplaneta americana. Classification (NCBI taxonomy): domain Eukaryota; kingdom Metazoa; phylum Arthropoda; class Insecta; order Blattodea; family Blattidae; genus Periplaneta; species Periplaneta americana. The sequence continues at coordinate 53,007,323 of NC_091118.1, forward strand.
AAGGAAGATCCAGGAAGTCATGGTCAGAGGAGGTGTTAACAGCAGAAAGAGAGAGAGAGAGAGAGAGAGAACCGGAAGTAGAGAAGACACAAGACAGGACTGTTTTTAGAATAGGAACGGAGAGGGTAGTTTTAAAAGCTAGCATTCATCGTAACATATATATATATTTTTTTTTTTATTTAAGGTCACTTTCAACTACCGAGTTTATATCATCGTCGCCGGTATGCCGGAATTTGGTCCCTCAGGAGTTATTTTGCATACCACTAAATCTAGTGACATGAGCCTGTCGCATTTAAGCACACATAAATGCTATCGACCTGAGCCGGGATCGAACCCGCAACCTCGGGCACAGAAGGCCATCGCTATACAGCCTATGCCACCCAGAGCGACTTCATCATCAATTAATATAATATCTTATATAACTTATATTGATTTCATGTAACTTCATAGATATTAATTTACTTCAAGTATTATGCTATTAATTTCATAATTTTTTTATTTACATTCATTCCATACAGCTTATGAAAAATTTTTACATTATATGTAGGCCTAGTACGCAGCCTGAAAGTGAAATAATTCTCCAGATAAAGTGTAATAATGGTGGGAAGTTTAGAGTTTCCTCAGAAAAAAAGTTTTTTTTTTTTTCCCCCAAAGGTTTAACACCTTCTTATTCGGTACCTATTCCGAGCAGGTTGATCATTTTTTCTATATCGATAGAAAATCGAATAAAGAATAATTTATCCCTGTGCTGTATTTCAGTACGGTGAACGGTTTTGGTGTAAATTTAATTTTAAAGCCACTAATTTCAAGCCACTGAACGATGCAACCAGATTACAACTTTGTAGCGAGAGAACAAGATGCGAGATAGATCACATACGCTGAGTTCGTTGATCTCTTACATCTGTATTGCGAGAAGAATGGGGACTGTGTTAGCGGCGATGTTGTCAGACTGCGAGATCTTCTAACATAAGTTTCTAATTAACCGTGAATTGAATCATAAAACGTAAAATAAGTTTGCTATTCATTCAAGTGTACCCTATTATACCCTTAATTCTCCAGGAGTATTTCACTTCCACCTTGTATAATTTTATTTTCTAAAAGAATTAAACCATTACACAGGGACATCATTTTATTTTTACTAACATTTTTAATATTAACCTGTCTATACTTTTAGAGAACCGGAAACACAGTTTGCTATCCCCTTCCATGACTGTAGTTCGATGATACTGGCGTAAAACACTAACAAATCACACTACTAGGTATAGGAAGGAAGAAAAGTAGTTCATCCATTTACGTAAACTAGGAAATATCGCAATTTTGAGTTTCATAATTTTCATTAGGTTTTTGTTTAATCAAAGTACAGTACTGTATTAAGAAGAAGTGTTTTTACTCACGAACTGAGGTATCCATGAGAACGTATTCATTATGGAGTGTATATTATACTCTCTACAACACATTAGCGTACAATATAGAGAAAGAAGTTAAATTGAAAAATAATCATAATATGAATATTTAAACACAAGTTTGAAAATGGTGGCCGTTCATTTCGATACAGGCTTCAGTTCTTTTGTGCATATTATCGCACTATAGACTACTGCATCTAATTCCAATTGTCGGTTTCGTCCTTCGTACTAGTAACTCACGTTGAAACAATTCTGTACCTACTCTACGTACTGTAAATTCAATCTTCACTTCTGCCCGACCCGAAAATATAAAATTACTCAGACATGCTATCTACTGTCCGTCCAAGTGGTTATGCCGCAGGATTGTAGAAAGGGGGGAAATCACGTGACAGTTAATTACTTAACGAGGACCTTTTATTTAAGTTAAATTAAACAGCTGTATAATATTACGTAAACGTCCAATTCCAAACAGAAATTAATGTTTTCAGAAAAGAGCTAAGACAGCCCAGCTATTACAGAGGGGCGAGCAGAAGCAGGTGGGAGAAATCGGGATGCGACGACGTAGGCAAACGGACAGTACCTGTGCGAAAATATGATTCAATATTGAAAGCTCTTTCGTCAATGGAAAACGCGAACATATTTCTGGAACGTACTATACTCATTCAGTACTGCTTACTATCTGCGGTCTTGGTTCTGTGTGGAGTTGGAACTTCATTAGTAGAAGGGGTGGGAGTGAAGTACATTCAAAAACTCAGGTACAATAAAAACTGAAGTAAAAATAAAATGATATCCCTGTATTTGTGCAAACGTTACAAACACTAAATAGCTGTACAGTAAATAACCTTCATTTTATTCCGTAATCAGTTCGGTGTTTCCTCAATATTCATTTTCTTGCAAGAAATATTCGGGAATCTAGAGCACAAAATACTGTATTTCTTACAGTAAGGAGAGTTTTCTGAACTTATTTTTATGATTATCAAGGACAGTCAAATTTCATTGTTGTTTAGATCCTTCATTTTATTAATTGAATTAAAAATTTGATTGGGGACATACACCTTTAAATACTTTTAACATCTAAAATATTTGTGAAATTCAGTATATTTTTATAAGCAATTAATAAATATATGTATAACTTTGAAATTTCTTATGCTCTATATATGTGCCATTTCTGAAATCGTGTGCTATTTTGAGATTTAGTATAACCTTACCGTTATAGGTAATTAAGCATTCAAAATGGCAACTGCAATTTGTACGTTGATATGTCCCTTCCCAGATAATTACCACAAATTCAGTATTTCTGAGTGACTATTTTTCCTTTTCATGCAAGTTTTAAAAAGTATTATTAGGTCAAATATATTTAAAAAATCTGTAGGTGTTAGACCAATAGTTCTAGGTAGGTTTGTTCTTAAATAGGCCTATAAACTAACATTTGACGCAAATTTTCACTGTAATATCTTAAAAACGTTTGAGTTATCAGGGAAAATATTTGAATAAATAAAAGTTACGAGCGCCATTTTGTATTTCTTATAAACCATAATAGGCCCTAATAATAATAATAATAATAATAATAATAATAATAATAATAATGGTTTCCCTGAATTTGAAAATACTATTCGTTTAAAAAATAGTCCCTATTCAAGAATAAAAATTTGAAGGTTACAGACATAATAATAATAATAATAATAATAATAATAATAATAATAATAATAATAATAATAGTTTTATTTTCCCTGGCAGAGTTAAGGCCATCAGGCCTTTTCTTCCACTCAACCAGGATCAAATCACATACAGAAAAAATACATACCGGTATACAAATATGAACTTAAAAATAATAATAAACATAATTAAGTAGAAAAGAGAGATTGAATACATATACACAATCAGTATTAACTTTGAAATAACAATAATAAAAAATATATGTAATAAAAAAAGAGACTGAATACATAATCACAAACAGAAAAATACATTCTAGTATACAAGTATTAAGTTAAAAGAAAGAAAAAAAATTAATACATATGAATATAATCTCACTGCCGAGAAAAAAATATTGGATTTTATCCATTTTTCAGTACTTATGTATTTGGATGTATTTGCCCCCTAAAAATGCCGCGGAAAATATTTATACTTTGGGACAGGCCTGCGGAACTGTAGCTCCTGAGAGCACTGTTCTTACCCCACCCACCTCTTCTACCATCACGGTCATAATGTTCTAGTTACGCTCGGCTGCATTAACATTCATTCGCGGCAGAAGGTATACAATACGCTATCAGGAATTTTAAAAAGAACAGATAATAAAATCCTTAGAAACATACCTTTAGAAAGTAAGAGAAAAATGAATGAGGGAAATAAATACATTAAAAGACATGTAAAATAAATTTTAAAATGTATGTGTGCTAATAATGTAAATAGGCCTACCTATGTGTTTCGTCCTATTACTAGTAAAGCCGATTAAATCAACTTTTTGTGTCAAATAAGTTAAGTACAGTCCCTGACATGTCTTTCCGTGCTCTGTATTCTACAAAAATGAAATAAGTCCGAAATGTTGCTTGCAGGCAACAAACCAATTACTTTATTTGAATAATTTATTATGATTTTTCGTGCGTTAATAAAGTTTCAATTCCAGTTTTTACAAAACTTGTATTACTGGTCTTAACTGGTTTTACTATTAATAGGACGATAAATAAATTGTACTTTTATAAGTAAGTGATGTCAATGCTGTCATTCAACACTGTGACGCACTCCAGCCAAATAAATATATAAATAAATATATGAATAAATAAGTAAATACGTAAGTAAATAAGTAAGGAATTAACTAAGTAAATAAATGAATACGTAAATAAATAAGTAAAAACATCAGTAAATAAATAAGTAAATAAATAAATATGTAAATAAATAATTAAGTAAATAAGTAGACCTGAATAAGTAAATAAGTAAACAAACAAACAAATAATACGCTTACTACAGTTTAAAGAGAACTGGAACATGGCAAAATCGAAACCCGTGAAGGAATAATACTTCCAAAGAAAATAGTAATATGATTATTTTGTTGTTGAAGACGAAAGAATTGCTTGTTTACTGTGTCCTATCCAATTTATTTCCACTCGTTATTTCAATATTAAACTACATTTCAACAAAGTCCATATTAAGAATTATGGAATGCACAAACTTTCGGGTAAGTTCATTATTACAAACTGTATATTGATTATTTATTTATATACTGTAAAATTAAGGACGTCAGTCGTTGTGTTCATTATGAATTGAAATTAATAGTGACTTTCAAGGTTCATTACTTAAATGCTATAAATTTATGTTTCCGTAGGTGATGATAGGAGGAAAGTTTTCGAAAATCTAAAGCAGGTTAGATGCAAAGAAATCTCAAAGAAATACCGACAGGAAATCTAGCATAATTGTAAAACTTGAAACGAGATAACGCATTATAAAAACAATGAATTTATTACAATCCTCTTTGAAAATTACATGCCGCCACTGATGGACCTTTGACGACAAGAGAAGGTAAATAACTCTACGCGGAAGTTGATCATCCCCAATAGAAGTGGAGTGAGGTTGACGTCATATTTCCCCTTCTTACAAGTTCTGCAGGCCTGCTTTGGGAGATTAATGCTAAGGTTCAGCGTGGAGCACATAATACCACTCAAAATTCCATCTCGTTCTAAATATGATCCACGGAACCGGATTTTATTTATAACGCAACATTAAACTTTCTAATCCAATGTGCCCAATAATATCTTGAAGTCCGTGACCAATCGTCGCAAACGATACTTCATCCGAAATGGATCTTTCAACAGTAAGAACAGGTTAATTTTCATTGGAAACAGTCAATGAAATTAAATGGTCCGATGGTCCGTTTGAGCTACACTGTTCGCCACCCGGAAGCTCTGTAACGTGTATAGTATGCATTCAACCGTAAGAAGCACGTTGTTGCAAATTAAATTTCGTAGAATTTCTGTGCAAAATTTGGAATAATTTATTTGACATACATTTGGAGAATAGGGATTTCTCCATAGATGAAATTCTAGTGTCTGCCAGAGCTGAAAGACAAAGATGAAAATCTAACAAATGTACAGTAACGCTTGAATTCTATTTCCTTGATTCTCCTCCTCATCCTCCTCTTCCTCCTCACAAAGAAAACATGCTAGTGCTCTAATTTGGAAATCGGCATTAAATTTTTGAAAGGAATTTGATGTCCTTTCGCATTGATATCTGTTATCCTCGAAAGTGTCCTACTATCTTAAAATCAACATAATAATAAAAGATTATTTTCTAATTCCATCTTCCATCATTAATCTATTTGATGCAGTCACTTCTTCGGAATATTTTCAAAATATACTTTCCAACGGTGAAATTAATAATTTTTTTCTACGCTCGTGCGTGAAGAAATAATTTGAGGCTATCGAAGATAAAAAATTGCATGGTACACATGGTACGCTTGATGCGTATTTTAACAGTCTTGTATTTGAGAAACTCGGCAAGCCGCATTTAAAACCTATACTCCGTTCAAAATTCTACAGGGAGTTATACCTGAAAGCTTTATTTGCATAATACACGTTACTGTTTGTTAACAGAAAACCACAATTTACGTCACCCAGAGTTAGTGTGCACTCTATATTGGTTGCTTGACGGTTGTCAGGCAACTTTGAGGTATGTGGATATAGAGGGAAAAATTGGATCGGTGTCTGGTAAAGTTCCCGAGTATCTCAGTTGGGAGAGCGTTGGTACGTTTAAGCAAAGGTCCAGGGTTCGATACCCGGCCTCGGAACATTTTTTCCCTTGAAATTAATCAAAATTATACCCACTTCACGAACTTGTTTTATAAATGACTATATTCTACGATAGTGCGTAAAGTTGCATTTTATCCACTGTGATAATTGCCTAAAGTGAGCGTTTAAACACTAGTTCGTTAAAAAAGTAAGTAATGACTTTAGATACTTCTATTCATTTTACGCACTGGCAAAGAAAATGCAATTATTCAGTGTACAAACTTGATTCGGTAAGATGTTAATACATTACCCGGATCTTTTATTACATAAATATTACACGCAGCACAAATAAGTAACAAAATTTAACATTCATATCTACATTTGAGACCTTAATATTTCCAAGTAGCATGTAGTACTCATTGCAACAAGATTTATCTTTCTACTGTTCCGACAGATTTGTTGATTATATGGCCAGCTGAGACGGCCATGAAATCCTGAACATTAATAAAACAGCCTGCCATTCCATGAATAATTACTTCTTAATGGTTAAGTTTAGACGGCCATGACTTGTGATCTTATAACCTCTCCAATTTGAACTATTTATTAATGTACATTTGTGCAATCATAGATATCTCACTATATGACATAGATTCGAGAAGTTATCTTTTTTGGACCTCGTGTGTTGTGAAACTCTGCTTTGTCTCGTTTCACAAAATTGTGCCAAAAAGAGAAGCTGTACGAAAGTCTCATAAATAACTATTATTGCAATATTAGTTAGGTCATCAGCAAATTATTTTAGTGAAAGTAGATGAATTCATTCTTATTTTATTAAAAGAGTGAGAATCCTAGGATTACTATTGGCCATTTCGTGGCCATGTGGAATTCCTCATTTCAGTTACCTTTAAAAATCAGTTGAATATATTTTCAGATATGCCTCTTATAAAACCAATGTATTCTCACTGACACAAGAAAGTACACTTTCTTTCCGATTTCACGCCACAGAAATCCAACTGTGGACTCTCGAACATTGCGATATAGTCTGATGGAATCAATATTTGCTTTTAGTGGCTGGAGTTACGATTAGAGGATATACTGGACTATAGAAGTGGCACTTCACTAGGTGCAAATAGAGTGCCTTTGAAAGCTTATATCGAATTGTTTCTTTCCATACAACCTTAAATAATGTGTTTCTGTTTACATGCATAGTAATATAAATTAATTATTACACTTTTCTATTAATATTTATTTTATTTACCAAAAGCAATAATGTTACATTGATGTTTTTGTTCCTTTTTTGTTATTTGTTACTGTAATTTTTAACATTTTTATTATGTCTTTTTTTCTATAATTGAAAGTTACTAATTAGTTTCCTCGCAGATATCTTAAAATTTTGTATATGCACAAGTCTGTGGAGGTGTAGAATAAAGCCGCATGGCCTGAGCTTAACCAGAAAAAATAAATAACTGAATGAATGTGTAATTAAGTAATTAAATAAATAGAGAAATAAAGAGGGACATAATCAGGGAAATAAATATAGAAATTAGGAGGGAAAGATAGAAAGAGATAAAGGAAGGAAGAGGGAGACAGAAAGTGAAATAAAGATGTGGAGTGAAATAAAGAGAGACAAAGTCAAATAAACAGAGAGAAATAGAGGGAGGCAGATCGATAAATAAATATATACGGAATGATATAAATAGTGAGAGTGGTAAGCAGAGACAAAGAGAAATAAAGAGAGACAAAGTGAAATAAAGAGACATAAACATAAAGAAAGACAGAGTGAAATAAAGAGAGAAAAAGATAAAAAGAGACAGTGAAATAATGAGAGAGAGAGAGAAAAATTAAGAGAGGTAGAGTGAAATGAAGAGAGAGAGAGAGAGAGAAATAAATGAAGAGGCATGGTTAAATAAAGGAGACAAAGGGAAATAAATAGACATGGAGAGAAATTAAACGAGACAGAGTGAAATGAAGAGAGACAAAGTGAAAATAAAGAGACTCAGGAAGAAAAAGAGACGAGTGAAATATAAAGAGACGGAATGAAAGAAAGGAAGACAGAGTGAAATAAGTGGAGTCAGAGATGAAGAGAGAGAGTAAGAAATATGCGTATGAAGAAAAACAAAGAAATGAGCTACTAGAATTTAGATATTCTCTGTTATCGTTTGCTCTGTCCTCCATATTTACGTTGTTTCAAGCGCCTTTCTTTCTAAACCTGTTCAGTAGACTGATCGATTGTGTTCTGCCCAAGGGCAGGTCTTTGACTTTCAATAACTCATTAATACTATTTTTTCATATTCGGGAATGTAACAACAGTGGAAATATAAATCTTATAAGCTTCTTCATTAATACAGTGTTGGCACTTTTTAGATAAGTACAGGAGAATAAAAATCTTATGTGGTCAAAATAACATTTCTCCCGTAGGCTACACCTTACAGTGACGATATTAAGGGCATATGTCGTCATAACCATTAATAGCGACGCCATGGTAGAAAATAAGTGTTAACGACAAATTGGTGATTTTACTGTATTGTAACTTGTATTCCACCAAGACACAAGTCTATAATACCAAATAGAAACTGAAGGTTTTGTTTTTAATATTACCATTAATTTGAGAGGTATATTGGTCCGACAAGTTAGCATATAAATGAAATAAGTATAATAATCCTTCAATAACTGTCTTATTAACTTAAGAAATAATACAAGAATTACATTAGGTCATTACACAATTAAACATGACTAGCGCTTTCGCCAATTAATGACATCTTCAAGTGTATTAACATATAGTAATGCTTTGAGCATAAAGACATAGGTAAAAGGCAAAATAATAAAATATGATGAATTGCATGATGTGAGATTGTAGGAGATTAATTAAGAACAGTATTACGTGAATAACTGTACAAACACAATATAAATGTGATAATAATCACTTAAAGCGTAGTGGTTGTAGTGATTAAACTTCTTATAGAGTCTAAATGGTAACATACAGAATCCATGCATTTAATAGTTCTTCCTACAGGTTCAAACTTGTTAAGTTATTCCATTTATTAGATAACTTTCCTTTTGCTCCGTATATTTTTCACTTTCTTACTTATACGTTTTTACTGATTCTTACAGATTCCTAACACGCTACCCATTTTTTGCGTCGTGATGACTGTTGCAATATTTTTATCCATTTTAACTATGTTATCTTCAAACTGCTACGCTGCACACATGTTCTTTTAGCTTTCTATTAAATGCATGAATTCTGTATTTTACCATTTAGATTCTATGTGAAGTTTAATCTCTACAACCACTACGCCTTAAGTGATTATTATCACATTTATTCTGTTTTTGTACAGTTATTCATGTAATACTGTTTTTAATTAATCTCTTACACTCTCACATCATGCAATTCATCATATTTTATTATCTTATTATTTACCTATGTCAGTAACGACTACAATGAAGTTTTAAAACAACTAATCGCAAGATTGTAAAAAGAAAAAAGGAAGGGGATCTCCAAGGAAACCAAGTTTCAATTACAAAACATCTCCAATGTGCCCAACAGAGGGTTAATTTGTTAGTTTACAGAAATAAACTTATTAAAAAGTACAATGTACAACAATAATCAAAGTTTAAAATTGTTTAGAACAATAATGAAGACTATTCTATGAGATATTGGAATAAACGTTGAAGTAAAGAAAGAATTCAGATCTCGTGACTGTACATAAGATTTTATAACGAACTGTTACATCGTGTATAGTTCCCAATTCCATGCGACAATAAATTTTACTGAAAACTATCACAGTCATATTGTAATACGTCATACAATAAAATAAAATCAATCTTATACCACTCTGTTCTTAGGTTAGTTGTTAGTATCGTGAATTAAATCATTCAACCAGTAGAAAGTTACTAATCAAATGGGTAACGGCAGAGTGTTCCAAAAAAAAGTGTCACAATTTTACAGATGATAGAATTTGTCGAACCTAAGAAAAAATTACAATAGACATGTTTCTGAAAACAAATATATTCTGAGATACGGTCATGCTGTGTTGTGGCCTACGATAAACCAACTGTTACGTAGATACTGAAGAAGGTCCTCTATGTGGTTACCACGCATTGTTACACACTGTTCAGCCCTTCTCAGTGAATCACCGACACTTGCGCCCACACCTGGCTGTTGTCGGATCTGCTCACATGCATTGTATACACTCTCCTGTAACGTTTGCACGTTGTCGATGGCTGTGGCCTACGCCGATGAATTCAAATGTCCACAAAACGAGAAATCCAAAGGATTTAGATAAGGTGATCTGGGAGGCCATGCTAATGGACCTCCTTGATCAATCCATCGCACATTAAAACTTCCGGTTAGGTATTGTCGCACGAAGCGTAGAAAACGGAGTGCTGCCCCGTCGCACAAGAACTCAAGGAAAGCCTACACGAAATGTATTTAATAACACAAGTAAAATAATAGACTCCCTAATATCCAGGACCATTATTTACTACTACATTCTCTCAGTATTTCTGTTGAGGGAAGCTATCTACTCTCAAAGTATGCAGCATTATTTTGTGTTTTTAACGAATAGCGATCATAGGCCATAACAAAGCACGGCCCATGTCAACTGATATTTGTTTCCAGACACATGTTCATAGGATTTTTTTATATTCGACCAAATTTATCTACTGTAAAAATACGCGACACAGGGACATTGGGAAATTATCTACCTGAATCATTATTTACTCTCCGTGGCGGAAGTTCTGATTACTGATTCTTCTGGACTCACAAAGACGACAATTAATTGAATTGCAGAAAATTGACTTTGAAAAAGTTACTTTCCATTCCGCTTCTTTGAAAAAGATTCATCTAAAGTTGCGATGCGTTGATGTAATAATGATCGCTTAAAGACTTCCACTTCCCCCATTCTACTGAAACATTAAAGATAGCTATTCTAGTACAAATTGAGGTATAGATAATAGGTAGTTTCATGCAACATATTTCCAAAATAAAGAAATACGTAGGTATCAAGGCAAGGAATTATTAAAATAGGTGAAAATAGATTGAATTAATAGTTTATTTGTATTCCAGTTAACTCTCTAAACTCTACATTAGTAATGTAAACACAGAAATATTACAAATATCATTTTGACCTTTAAATATTTGACACACTTGAGTCGGCTAGAATCAAAGTGCACTTTATAAAAAAAGCTGATTTCTTACAATAGACGAGAAAGAAGTGATGTTAGACTGCAAACTTTAATTTCAATATTATAATAAAAGAATATAAATACTAGTTTGATTGTAAACGAGTCGTTTATCACATTTCCTGCAAAATTCTGCTCTCAATCGTAAATTAATCCCATCTTTGATAATTTGGAGAAGGTTCAGTTTCATTCTTGGGAACTCATTTATATTAATGTAAGTTCCCAGAAATTCAGTAGAACTACAATGCGTTTGTGTTCAGTATATCATTTGTACCCTAATTAAAACCGAGCGTCAATATTGCAAAAGTCAGAAACTTTACGAATACCATTTTTAAACACAGTATATGTATGAAGCATTACTATTGATATAAAATCACACAAATGCTGGAGATCTGCAATCCGTATTTGGTTATCATTACTCTCGTAATCCAATAAACAAAATGCAACAATATTTTAAACACAAAAATTTCAAAAATATCTTCTTTGAATTCACTAATGACTACAGGCATTTCTATTCATATATGTTGCCAGAAATGCAGGAGATCTGTAATCTGTATACGTTTAGTATTTCACTCGTACTCTGAGCATCAATATTGCAAAACACAGAAACTTTACCAGTATAATTTTTGTATCCATTAAAGCATATAAGCATTTCTACTAATACAGTATCCCACAAATGCAAAAGAAGTCAAATTTGAATACATATAGTACGGCATTTTATTTGTACCCTGTTAAAAACTCTGCATCAATATAACATACATAGAAACTTTACATATATCATTTTTGCAAACATTACAGATTAGAAGCATTTCGTATAATAACATCCCACAAATTTAGCAGAACTGAAATCCACACACATTTAGTATTCCAATCAAAACCGTGCATGTATTGCAAAACAGAGAAAATTTAAAAATATTATTTTTGGTCCCATTCGAGATTAAAAGAATCTCTCTAAATGTAAGATTCCACAAATGCAGCGGAAGTGCAAACCATATAGAGCCTGCTCTACGTTTATTGTTATATTTGTTATCAAATAAAACCCGTGCAGCAATATTTAAAACGGAGAAACTTTACACCTACAATTTTTGCAATCATTAACGATTAAAAGCATTTCTACTAATATAAGATCCCACAAATTCAGCAGAACTGCAATTCGTATTTTTAGTATTTTATTTGTAAACAAATAAAATTTACAAATACGATTGAACCTCTAACTTTCTAAATGGGCTAAGATCCAATTTTGTCAAATTTCCTTTTATTCAAACTAAGGGAGGCATATCCATATCACAATATTATACTACATAGGCATCGTCGTGGTTCAACTGAGGGTGATTTTTTCTGCCCCTAGAGACTGTGTTGGAAGTATTTCAACATACATTTAGCAGTATGTTTTATCAGTTTCTCAGAAAGTTGTTTTTGGCACTTAGCAACTTTAAAATTTTAGATCTTCAATTTTTGGAGTCATTAAATATTACAGAAAATTCTAGTAATATAATATGATCACAAAAGTGCAGAAGAACTTCAACGCGTTTATATTTAGTATTTGATTTGTGCTCTAATATACACTGTGCAACAATAGTGCAAAACACAGAAACTATACATAATATATAATTTTTGGACCCATTAAAGAATAGAGACACTTCTATTAATATAAGTTACCACAAATGCAGCAAAACTACATTCCGTGTATGCTTTGTATATTATTTGTACTGTAAAAAGTGTACACCTATATTAGGAATAGATGAACTTTACAAATATAAATCTGGTCCTATTAAATATTAAAAACATTTATATTAATATCAGATGTCACATATTAGCGGCATTTCTATTAATATGATCCCACAAATGCAGCAGAACTGGAATCCGTGTACGTTTAGTATTTCTTTTGTAAACTAATAGCAATATTGCAAGACATAGAAACTTTACAAATATCATGTTTGCACTCATTTATAATTAGAGGCATTTCTATTAATATAAGTCCCCAGAACATGTAACACACATGTAATCCGTGAAGATTTTGCATTTCATTTGAATTCTAATAAATACTATGCATCAATATTGCAAAACACAGAAACTTTTCATATATAACTTTTGGACACATTAAAGATTAGACATATTTCTACTAATATAACGTCCCACAAATGCAACAAACTGCAATCCTTGTACATTTTATATATTATTCGTACCCTAAAAACAGTACAGCAACATTAGAAACATAGGAACTTTAGAAATACCACTTTGGACCCATTCAGTATTAGAAACAATTCCATTAATATCAGAACCCACATATTAGCGTCATTTCTATTAATATATGATGCCACAAATGCAGCAGAACTGGTATCCGTATACTTCTAGTATTTCATTTGTACACTAACATACACTGTTCATCAATATTGAAAGACATAGAAACTATCTACTGATATCTTTAACTAGTGTGACTTATCCTTTGTAAGATATACAGATATTATGAATTCAAACTTAACTATATCGTGATTCAACAAAATACCAAAATTATTTCTGTGGTGCTTCGTCAAAACATAACTCAAAAGCAGTTTTATTTTCACTTTTGCTGTACAAATCATGATTCTACTTTACATACAAATCTGAGTGATAGTAACATAAGATTAGATGAAGATATCACGGCTATGTCAAACGAAAGAGAACTGTTTCAATATAGGGCTGAGCTTTCAGCTAAAATTTGTCATTTTTGGAGTTATGTTGTGAACAAACACCATAGATTTGTCATGTAGTCTTAAGTTGGGAATAAAGAATTATTTAAGTAGATATGTAACATATAATCGTACTGGTGTGTATATTCCCTAGTCAGGCTTCAGTGTGCGTTATCACAAGAAAAATTGGAATATTTAACGATTGTGCAATAACTATTTGTTATCTGTTACAATAATATAAGTATTACAGAGTATTTACAACAATTATGTTATTCGAATTAGTATCCAATTAAATGACAATAAGCACAATGAAACATAATAATTATTTGATATTAAATAGGAATAATGTAAAATGAAAACAATAAGAATACAGAACACTTAGCACGAATTCCATAGACAGTACTCTTCCATTCAAAATATCCCGAATATATCTTAGTGAATCGCAACAGACCTTTTTTTTTTAAATAGAATGGGTCTTTTAAAATAGAGTAATGAAAAATATTATTATGACGAAAGAACACAGTTTATGAACTTCAGTATACAGTTTAATCCTTAATAGACGAATATATTAGTCAAATTTTAATACAAATATTACATCACTTCAATAATTAAGTTAAACAAGCCATCCCACTTACTCTTCTACCTCACATTGAAAATATATTGGAATAAAATATTAAATTAAAAGTTATACCTGTAACAAATTCAACGGACAGATGACAAATTACTTAAAAAATTTTAAAATTTTTACCGAGAAAAGATATGTAAAATTTACATTAATGCAAAGACCGAAACAGCTGTTTGAACGTAATCACTACTGACCTTACTTTGTCCCAGGAGGCTACAAGATTATGTATTATCGGAGTTTTTAAGTGAACGACGTGCGAAAGTCTAGCAAGCAAATTACTTGACTCACGGCTGAAGCTACTCTTGCTTCGTAAAGTGGGGCTGAACAAAACATAAATCAAGTCAACTCTACAGAGAGCTATACCTGAAAGCCAGATTTGTATAATGCACGTTACTGTTCTTTAACAGAAAACTACAAATTTAAGTTACAGGGGGAAGGGGAATAATTGAGACGTGTACGGGTAGAGTCTCTAGGTAGCTCAATTGGTAGAGCGTTGGCGTGATTAGCCAAAGGTCCCGGTTTCGATAGCTGGTCCTGGAAATGGTTTATTTCATGTTGAATCTTTCGTACACTACTTTAAACAATTTAATCGATGGTTTATTTCAGCTTTACAGGGAACCATACCTAAAAGCCAGATTTGTAAAACATGGACCACTGTAACATTTAGGCCTACGGGAATATTAAGAATTAGATTATGTAATCTATGTACAATAGAATACACAATTTTTACTATTTACACCATCATAAAAGTGTAGGCTTGCGTTGACCAAACATTATTTAGGCACAGCATTGTATATTGTAATGAAAGGTGTTTCATTTCATAAAAATATAGCCCACTATTTCGTAAATTGTGTATATTAGTGTAAATAATATTTTATCATGCAAGCCTTCATTCTTTATGATAGTGTAATAGTGAAAACAGCGTATTTAAGTGTGCATAATATAAAGGACTATCTTACATTCACTACTTTCAAAAGCTGATTGTCAGAAAAACAGTTTTTCGTTTGTAGAATAGATTTTTCTTCAAATATTACTTTTTTTGAATGTTTATTCTTATTATATCAATTTTTCTCCTTGATTTAAATCATTTCTTTGATTCAAATTGTCTTATTTAACACTAAATTTTTCCATGTTGAATCTTCCTACACTACTTTTAACATTTGAATATAAATAATTGATTAAATGGCGATCTTACTCGTGTTAATTATGTAAGCATGTGTGGCTTACAACTGTTTCGGTGTTATTTGACACCATTCTTAGAGCCTACTAGATCTCGGCGCTATCTCAACTTCGCTGCCTGTTGTGTGGGTGCGTTCGTGTGATAAAGAGTTGTGTCAAATAGTGTGTGTGTTCTGCAATTCATCTGTGTGTTGAGAATTTGATTATGGTCGAACACATAACTAATGCTAACCATACATACAATAACATAAATACAGACATGGAAATCCTACACATACAACCCAAAAACCAAAAACTCAACACACCAGAACAATATGAAATATACAGACATCAATTTCAGAACACACACACACTATTTGACACAACTCTTCATCACACGAACGCACCCACATAACAGGCAGTGAAGTTCAGATAGCGCCGAGTTCTAGTAGGCTCTGAGAATGGTGTCAAGTAACACCGAAACAGTTGTAAGCCACACATGCTTACATAATTAACACGAGTAAGATCGCCATTTAATCAATTAATTACTAAATTTTTCTTATTTTTCTCCTTGGAAATACATGTAGCTAAACACATAAGCCTATACATTTTACCATTACAACTACTACTACTACTATTATTATTAATATTATTATTACTATTATTTTTGTTATTATTGTTATTATTATTATTAGTATTATTATTATTATTATTATTACTATTATTATTACGATATTTCCTGTATTGAAGATATTTATATTTCTTATGTATTTTTATATTGGTTGAGTAGAAGTGAATGCCTTATAGCCTTAACTCTGCCATTACCTTTAAAAATAATTCCGATAAATAAATGAACAAATATATAACTATAAATGTTAATCGTAGTATGATTCTTCATTACTGGAATACATTTTCAGCAATCTCCGAGGTCAAGTTTTGAATTATTAATAGAATATCATCTGCAAAACAAACAAGATGCAAATATTCCTTTACAGTAAGCAATCTGTGAACCACGACAACATATGTCGCTAATATAGGTTTTGAAAAACTAACCTTAACTCCGTAGTCCTAGTGATAGGAAACGTTCCCCAGTCATCACATAACACTACTAATATTTATAGAATTTTTATATTTTGATTTCCGTTTTCTGAGCATTGTGAAATAAACCATTGTTTATGTCGAATTTCCAACTTCATATTTGAATAAAGAGGAAATTCAGTACATGGAATTACGCCTATATGCTTAGCGTTTCATTCCACATTTTCCCTTAATTATTCTACGTAAATTCGAGACACTTGGAGCCAATAGCTCTAGCACAAAAACAATAGATGCCAAACACAACCCTACAAACAACACAAACAAAGCGCCTTGAATGTGAGAAAAATTGTACGCCTCGACTTCGTGGACTCCTAATGTCCCAAAATCTCCCGTACGTAATCTTCCAGTTAGCTTTAGCCATATATTAATTATGCCTGAACTAACTAGTCTCTGATACATCTTTTCATATGGCTTAAAGTATGGACTTCCTTTTCGAAATACTAATGATGCGAAAAATATGTTCTTATTTTCCTCAAGTATTTCAAAATTGTAATCCAAATTGTGCATCATGAATTCCATAGTCTTTCTTTGAAATTTGATAGCGATGTCCCCTTTAGTCCTCAAACGTTGAAAGCAATGCTTTGCACTAGACCAAAATGATACATTCTTAAAATTGTGTTCATATTCACAAATCGCAATTCCAGAGTCTTTTATCTCCTGCACAGTTTTCAAAGTTGGATACATTCCTGGAGCTGAAAAGAATTCTATCAGCATGGACTGGTAAGCAGTGTTGATATGCATGCAGTATAATAACCAGACGATCAAAAATATTTTGAAAGGACCTTTGGTTTTATCGGACACACCTGATCCTAAAAGGGAAAGAAATGTACGTAAGAATATTATTGAAATGTCCATTGAGTGATTGACTTCGGCAGTGACGTGCAATTTTCGAATGAGGAAGTAATGTGCAACAAATAGCACGGTTGCAGTTGCGTAAGAAAATGCAACTAAAATCCAGATGTAAGGTTTGAACGCTTTGAAGATCCCATGCCACCTGGGAACTCTCTTTCCTAGTGGGACAGCCCAAGTAATCGAATCTATGACATGTGGGTATGAAACATCGTAGTATTCGTCTAACATGGCAGTGAGTATCCTGAGTCCAGACACGTCGTACTCACCGTCATATACTGATACCAATAGGTTTCGGCCTTTATAGTTCAGGTGGTATAATACTTCAAAACCAGTGAACTCTGCCATAACATTATTTAACTCTACTTCCGTTCCAGAGAGATTTAAATAATTGGTTCTGTACTGTTGTATGATATAGGGTGCATAAGGTTGTGGAAGATAATACAACGTACATCCATTAAAATTGTGTATTTCTTTGGATGGAAATAAGTTTTCATTTCTTAAAAATGTATACTCGGGTATCACACATGTATCAATATAGTCGAGAGGAAACATATTTTCCTCACAGATATACCCCCCTTCTGGAATAGATGTGTAAATATCAATTGCTCTTAATTTTCCTCTTGGAAATGGTCTAGGCATCAGTATAATAAAATCTAATATATTATATTTTTTCAGAGCATGAATCACTTGAAATATTAAATCTAGTTTCTGTCGTCGTGAATACATCACCCCCATTACAGCAATAATATATCTGGCTCGAGGGTTCCATGGTCTTGACTTTAGTCTAGTGAGCATAACTGCTAGTGATCGGAATTTTTGTAATACATTTCCGGTATTTAAAAGCAATATTACCGTTCCTTCATTATCTTTGGCTTGGATATAATCTTCTCGTGAGTCATCATATATTTTACCTAGGCCACTTATATTTGATTGGATTAATATTTTCCAAATTTGAGAATTGTATAAGTCATTCAGAAAAATATCTCCGTTAGAGTTGATGGCCTCTTGTTGGCCATACATCTTCTCCAGATATGTGGACCACATATTGGGAGTTTGTATAATAGCTGGATGGTCGTCAATTTTGAATCTTCTTCCAATTTCCACAATGCATTTTGAGAAATGATGTTCATGTTCAGTGTTTTTTTGTACGTCAGAAAGGTTGATCGTGGTAATTAAAGTAGTGAAGCTGGTGACATATATTGCGAGGAGTGCTCTATGTCCCATGATGTTTCTGTAAAGAAAATGAATATGCATTATATAAAAAAAACCTGTTTAATATATGTTGCGATAAACATTTTGCTTACTAAATATTTCAGTTTCAGTATTTAAGTACAGGGTCCGTCTAAGAAATATATACATAATTTGACGAAAGATAATGCTTTATTATATGTTTATATATATATATATATATATATATATATATAGAATGGTAAGGGGGGGGAGAATGTTCAGTTTTATAAGCCTAGATTCATTATCAAATATAATATCTTATTTAACGCTTATTGATTTCATACAAATCATATATATATATATATATATATATATATTAATTTACTTAGAATATTATTTATTTCTTAATTTCAAAACTAGTTGTTTACATTCATCCCAAATATGGAAAAAATATTAGACTATATGTAGTATAAAGACTGGTAGTGAAATAATCACTCCAGCATTTCAGAGTGAATAGCGCAAGTATGTAATTATAAAGTGTAACACGATATTGGTGGGAAGTTCATTGTTTCCTCAAGAATAATTTTTTTTCCAAATGTTAGCAACTTCTTATTCAGTACCTATTGCGAGTGGTTAGAAGATTTTTGTCCATATGGATAGAAAATCTAATACTGAATCATTTATCCCTCTGCCGTATTTCAGTAGCGTGAACGGTTTTTGGTGTAAATTTAATTAAAAACAATTACTAATTTCAAGCCAATGAACGATGCAACCAGATTGCAGCGTTGTTGCTAGAGAATAAAGTGCAATAGAGATCATAATATATGCTGAGTTCGTCGACGTCTTACATATGTATTACGAGAAGACAGGAGACTGTGTTATCGACGAGGTTGCCAGACTGCTGCAACTTGTAACTGAAGTTTCTAATTAACCTTGAATTTAATCACAAAACATAATATAGGTTTTCTATTCAATCAAGTGTCCCTATGATCCCTTTAAATCTGCAGAACTATTTCACTTCCACTCTGTGTAATTTTAAATTCTAAAATAATTTATATTTGAGCAAACGCTGCAAACACTAAATAGCTGTAAATAATAATCATTTTATGCCGTAATTAGTCCGTTATTTCCTCAATATTCATTATACTTTGGAATAAATCATCCGACATCTAGAACGCACTATATTTCGTACAGTGAGGGGAGTTTTCTGAACGTATTTTTTTTTATTAACAAGGATAGCCAAATAGCATTGATGTTTAAATCTTTCATTTTTAAAAATTGAATTAAGAATTTGAGGGGAACATACACATTTAAGTACATCTAACATCCAAAAAGTTTGTGAAAGTCAATACTGTATTTTTTTTCTCAGTAATGAATAAATCTGTAACCTTGAAATGTTATATGCTCAATATACGCCATTTCTGCAATTGCGAACTATTCTCAAATTTATTATAACATTACCATTATAGGTAATTAGCAATTCAAAATATTACCTGACGTTGTGCACTGAAATGTCCGTTCCCTGATAATTTCGACAAATATAAGTATTTCCGAGGGATTATTTTTTATATTCATTACTGAATGCCATGTGAGACTTGACCTATATTCTTTGAAATATTTTCACTAGAAATAATTTTTATTTTAATTCTTGGTTTAGAGTCAAATTTTTAAATATGTTATCAGGTCAAATGTATTTAAAGAAACTGTAGGAGTTAAACCAGTAATTCTCAGTAGGTTCGTTCACAAATATAAATTAATATTTGACGCAAGTTTTCACTGCAATATCGTAAAAGCTTTTGAGTTATCAGGGAAATCGTTTCAATAAATAAAAGTTAGTTTCCATTTTGTATTTCCATTAACCCATAACAATATCATTTTCACTAAATATGAAAATATTATATTATTGCAAAACTGATCTATATTTAGCATCCAGAATTTCAGGGTCACAGACTTTTTCATTGCTGGCAAGGAATATTGAATTTCACACATTTTGCAGTACTTAATAGTACATTATGCAACAAGCCTATGATGATAGTAATTAAGAAGCGAGTATGGATGTTTATGAAACGAGCGCAAGCGAGTTTCATAATTTTCATATGAGCTTCTTAATTACCATTATAGGCGAGTTTCATACGACTTTTTATGCTCGACCATGTTTATAACTTGAAATTATTCAGACGTATACATTTTATTTGTATCTGACAAGATCGGAAGTGACCTTGTTCTAGGTCGTGAATTGTGAGATGTGCGCATACGCGAAAGTATTGATTTTTTTCCGAGGAACAATAATGTCATTGACCTTGATGTAATCCCGTTAAACTTGGTATAACTTTGATTATTGAATTCGACATTGAACAACGAGATGACAAATTGAGTTTATTTGAATATTATTTACAATTAACGCTAATTATTATAGTAACAGAACATAACCTTCTGCGACAGTATTGGATTTCCAGCCTCCGTGACTTTTCGCTAATTGTCTTTCGATTGCATATCCGAGAATAATCGATACTTGCGGTTTTATAGCGGTACAAAGCTGACTTGTCATTGGCTGAACACCTGCAAGCTGAGTTGCCATTGGCTGAAAACACCTGTACTGTAATGAGTAGGTGTACTTTAATGACATGCATTAAAGGACTGCTACCAGGTGTATAATTACTACATTTCGGCATGGTCGAGCATAAATGTACTTAAAGGTGTATATTCTTCCTAAAAATTCCGTTGAATATACATTATATTTGGGGAAATTATTAATCTTAGGGTACAGCGCGGAGCACATAAAAACACTCAAAATTTTACCTCGTTTCTAAATATGACCGAAGGAAGCGGATTTTGTTTCTAATGCAACATTAAACTTTCTAATCCAGTGTGTCCAATAATATCTTGAAGTCCGTGTTCAATCGTCGACACTTCATCAGAAATGGGTGTTTCATCAGTCGGAGGAGTTTAATTTCCATTGGAAACATTCAATGAAATTAAACGGTCCGATGGTCCGTTTTGGCTTCATTGCTTCGCCACCCGAAAGCTCTGTAACGTGTATCTGCAATAGTATGCATTCAATCGTAAGAAGCACGTTGTTGCAAAATGTGAATCAAGATTATTTTATTAAAGTTTGTAGAATTTCTGTGCAAAATTTGGAGTAATTCCTTTCACGTACATTTGGAGAATAGAGATTTCTCCGTACATCAAATTCTAATGCCTGCCAGAGCAGAAAGACAAAGATGAAAATCTAAAAAAATGTAGAGTAACACATGAATTCTATTGCCTTGAGTCTCCTATTCCTCTTCCTCCTCACAGAAAGGTCATGATAGTGCACTAATTTTGAAATCGGAATCAAATTTAGAAAGGAATGTGATGTCCTGTCGCATTGAAAACTGCGTTATCCTCGGAAGTGTTCTATATGAAAAATAATATCACTACCCAAAAAAATTATACAAAATAATATTCTCATAAATAAAATACTAGCATACTCAGCCAAAAAAAATTAATGCTTTCTTAAAACCCGTACAATAATAAAATATTATTTTATAATTCCGTCTTCCTTGATTAGTCTATTTGATTCAGTCACTTCTTCGGAATATTTTCAAAATATACTTTCAAGTGGTGAAGTAACAATTTGAGGCTATCGAAGATAAAAGATTGTATGGTACACATTCGTGAAATTATATTTTGACAATCGTGTATTTGAGAAACTCGGCAAGCCCCGTTTCCAAACCTATGCTCCTGTCAAAATTCTACCCACTTCACGAGCTAGTATCATTCATTCATTCATTCATTTATTGTTCCGCCCAGGTGCAGGTCTTTCACTGCAAACCCAGCTTTCTTCAACCTGTCCTATTTTCTGCCTTCCTCTACTTGTATCATAAATTACTATTTTCTACGATAGTGCATAAAGTTGCATTTTACCCACTGTTATCAGTGCCTAAAGTGAGCTTTTAAACGCTAATTCCTTAAAATTAAGTAATCACTTTAAACATTACTGTTAATTTTACGCACTGCCAAAGAAAATGCAATATTGAATGTACAAGCTACATTTGGTAATAAATTAATACATTATCTCGATCTTTCATTACTTAAATATTACACATAACAAAAATAAGTAAAAAATTTAACATTCATATCTACATTTTAGACCTCAATATTTCTAAGTAACATTTAATACTAATTACATCAAGATTTATCACTATACTGTTCCTAACAGATTTGTTGATTATATTCAGACTGTCATGAAATCGTGAACATGAATAAAACAGGCTGACATTCCGTGGATACTAACTTCTTATTGGTTCTGAGTTTAGACGGCCATGACATTGTGACCTTATATCCTCTCCAATTTCAAATATTTATTAATGTACATTAGTGCAACCATAGAAATCTGACTGTATGACACAGATTCTAGTAGTTATTTTTTGGCCGTCGTGTGTTTGTCAAACTCTGCTTTGCCTCCTTTCACAAACTTTACAATTCTGCCAAAAAGAGAGCCTTTATGAAATTGTGTCATAAATAACTAGTATTGTAATATTAGTGAGGAATTATTTAATAGTATTTTTTTTCACATGACGTCGCCAGGGCATCAGCACATAAATTTAGTGGAAGTAGATGAATTTATTGTTATTTTATTGAAGGAGCGAGAATCCTAGGAATACTATTGGCCATTTCGTGGATGCCCTCATTCCAGTTACCTTTAAAAATCCGTTGAATATATTTTCAGATATCCCTCTTACAATGTATTCACACTGACACAAGAAGGTACACGTTCTTTCTGATTTCACACAACAGAAATCCAATTGTGGACTCTCGAACATTGCGACATAGTCTGATGGAATCAATATTTGCTTTTAGTGGCTGGAGTTAGGATTCGAGAATATACTGGACTATAGAAGTGGCACTTCACTAGATGGAAGTAGAGTGCCTTTGAAAGCCTTATATCGAATTGTTTCTTTCCGCACAATCTTCAGTAATGTGTTTCTGTTTACATGTATAGTGATATAAATTATTTATTACAGTTTGATATTAATATTTATTTGCTTACCAAAAGTAATAATGTCACATTAATGTTTTTGTTCCTTGTTTTGTTATATGTTACTGTAATTTTTAACGCTTTATTTTGTGTTTATTTCTTCTATAATTGAACGTTACTAATTAGTTTCCTCACTGCTATCTTGAAAATTTTTATGTGTACATGTCTGTAGAGGTGAAGAAGAGAAGGTCTAATGGCCTGAACTTCACCAAAACAAATAAGTAAATAAATGTGTAATTAAGTAAATAAATTAATTATTCAATAAGTGTACAGATAAAGAGGGACATCAACAGGGAAATAAAGATAGAAAAAAGGAGGGAAAGATAGAAGGGATAAAGGAAGGAAAAGGAAGAGACAGAGTGAAATACACAGATAGAAGAAGAGAGAGATAGATCGATAAATAAATAGATACGGAGTGATATTGAAAGTGAGAGAGATAGAGAGAGACAGAGTGAAATAAAGAGAGAGAAAAATAAAAAGAGACAGTAAAATAATGAGAGACAGAAATTAAGAGACCTAGAGTAAAATGAAGAGTGAGAGAAACATAAATAGAGAAACATGGTTAAATAAAAAGAGACAGAGAAATAAATAAACATGGAGAGACATTAAAAGAGACAGAGTGAAAAAGAGACGGAGTGAAATGAAGAGAGACAAAGTGAAAATAAAGAGACAGAAATAAAAAGAGACGACTGAAATAGGAGGAGACAGAATGAAGGAAAGAGAGATAGATTGAACTGTAAAGAATCTGTCAAATTTTTAGGCGTGCATAAACGATCTACACTTAAATGGGACTGGCATATACTAAGACATACTATCTAAGAAACTCAACAAAGGTATTTTAATGTTAAGGAGATTAAAAACAAATGTTAGTGTTGAAGTGCTAAAATCCGTATACTATGCTTATATCCATAGCCATCTGACGTATGGAATAATACTTTGGGGTAATGATCCTAAAATAATAAAGTTATTGAAAATACAAAAGAGGGCAGTAAGAATAATTTGTAATGTTGACAACCCTACACATTGTAAACCTTTATTTCGGAGACTTGAAATTTTAACTGTACCGTCTTTGTATATTTTAAGTTGTTTAATGTATGTACAAACAAATATTAATAATTTTACTACAAATAGCTCAGTGCATAGCTATTCTACAAGGCATAAAATGATTTAAGAAAAGGACAATGTAATTACACTACTACTAATAGCAGCTTTGTAGAGATTTGTAAAAAGTTATATAATGTTTTACCCGGCAATATTAGACATTTAAGCTTGAGGCTTTTTAAGAAGGAAATTCAAAATAAATAGACTTGTCACTATATAATATTGGTGAGTATTTTAACTCTATATAGCTGCATAACTTTTAAGGAGAATTGTCCATATGATATTATGTATTGTGATTATTTCCTTGTATGTAACTTATGAACATATTGCTCATGACATTTTCCTATGCTGCATTGTACAGTCTTTGGAATGAAATAAATAAATAAATAAATAAATAAATAAATAAATCAATCAATCAATCAATCAATAAAACAATAAATCAATGAATGAATAAGTAAATAAATACATGAGCATATAGCCTAATTCTTAAGTGGTCAAAATAATATTTCTCCACTACATCTTACAGTGACGTTAGTAAGGGTATATGTCGATATAACCGTTAATAGCGACAAAATGGTAGAAAATAAGACTTAACAGCAAATTAATGATTTTACTGTTTTATGACTTATATTCCACCCAGACACAAGTCCGAAATAGCAAATAGAAACTCAAGACCTTCTTTTTATTACTATCATTAATATTTAATCTTCCTCTGAAATAAAATATCTCCGAAACCAAACTGCATTGAAAATATATTTATATCTAACTAGCAGCCGAGAAACTATAGATAAGTAAAAAGATATTAATGAGACGGCTGTAAAACAAAATTCCATGTTCACTAACGCCTTGACTTTTTAATAAAAAAAAACAGGTTCAAAAAGATTTAAATTATTTGCTTCACAACATTCGAACCAAAGTGTTGATACTCAAATATGATTGCGAATGGAGGTTGCTGCAATTGATGAAAGAATGGTTCTATAGCCTACCCACCCATAATTTTACAAATTTTTGCCTGCGAACTCTCCAAAAAGATGAAATCCTTCATACTCATACGTGGATATTAGAATTTTTAGGAACAGGTGAAAGCAAGGTATTAAGGAAATGCAATCCACTATAAATTACTTAGTTACTCAAAGTGTTCCTGGGGAAAAGCGAGAGTCTTATTGCGATTTGACCGATACGTTGTCTTCTTGTAGGCTTACAGCTTATAAAACCTTCCAGGAAAGAATCTGAAACGTGCTTCAATCATGGACCGTTTGTATTCGAAGACCGTATGAACGGAAATAATAATAATAATGGCCAGTGAGTCTTGTGTCTTCTGTAGGAACAACAGTAAATATTGCACAACTAAACCAAGCACTGAATTTTAAATATTTGTAATTTCTAGCAACTATAAAAATGCTTTGTTTCCAAGCAAACATGGTCCGTAGCCGAGCTATATTTTCAGTACCATTTGTTTTTGCGTATACTTTAACTCAGTTCCGTATTGAAAACTAAATTTTTTCTCTTTGAATTTGGTACAAAAATATAAATTTTACATGAACTTTCAATGAATGTCACAGCCAACGTTAGATTGGAATTACTTCAGAACCTATTTACCTTCAAATGTTTTACATGTACAGTACCTTTTTGAATTTCAGCATTGATATTCTTCTCAAATTTAAATATACATCTATAAATATTACAAAAATTAATTCATGATTCAGTATAATAACATGACAATAAAACACCTTCCACTTACCCCAGGGTCTTTCAGACCCCAGATTTGTTCTGTAAGGTATAGTGAATGACGTATATATACCAGGGGTATCTCGTTTTAATTCATTTTGTATATTAACTCATTTCTCTAACTTAAGAATTTGGTTTCTTCTTAAAATAAATTGATTTGTAATTTAGAAATTCGTTCATTCATTCATTCATTCATTCATTCATTCATTCATTCATTCATTCATTCATTCATTCATTCATTCATTCATTCATTCATTCATTCATTCATTCATTCATTCATTCATTTATTTTATTCCATAGATCTTACATGAGCAATGAAGCTTTAAGATGTGGAACATGTCAACATTTTACAATATTACAATTACAATTTTTACAAATTTTTATAGTTTTACAATTTAGTAATTTTCTACAATTTTTACAATGTTGTACAATTTTTTTTACATTTTGGCGAGATGTAGTGAGATGAAATGAGGTCCGAGGATTCGCCAAAATATTACCCGGCATTTGCCTTTTCGTTGGGGGAAACCTCGGAAAAACCCAACCAGGTAATCAAATCAAAGGGGGTAATCAAATCAAAGGTGTTGATGCCAAGGACTCGCCAACACCATCCGGCTTCAGTCCCACGGCTGTGGAAAACCTCGGAAGAAACCAAAGTCCAAAGGGGGATCCAACCCAAGCCCGAACGCAGCTCCGGAACAGCAGCCCAGCGAGTCTGCCGACTGAGCTACATCGATGGCTCTACTAAAAGTATACAATACATAGCCAATCAGATTATTAAATTTACAAACGCAAGCGATCATTTATCAGTTGAGCTATATTATAATACAAAACAATTTAATTAAATTTAAGGCATAAACAATTCAACCAGTTGTGATATACAGAAATTGATAATACATATCATGCAAACTACTTCAAATTACAAACACAAACAATTTATCAGTAGAGCTATATAGATTACTATTCAATTTAAAGCATATACAATTCATCGGCCAAAACTATACAAATATATACAATACAAAGTAGCATACTTTCATTAAGCTATACAAATTTGTGCAATTAATATCAAGTAGATTAATTCAATTTATAATCATAAACAATTCATCAGTTGAGCTATACATATTACCATTCAATTTACAGTAGGTCTATATACAATTCATCAGTAGAGCTACACAGACTAGTAATCATTTTAAGAACATATACAATTCATCAGCCAAACTATACAAACATATACAATCAAATTAGTTCAATTTACAAACTTATTTTCGTTAAGCTATACAATTCATATGAAGTAGATTAATTCAATTTATAAGCTTAAACAATTCATCAGTTGACGTATACAGTACATACAATTCATCAGTTATGCTAAACAAAAAATACAATACATAGTAAACAGATTAAGTCAATATAAAAACATATTTTAGTTGAGCTATATAAAATTGTACATGTCATTTAAGTAAAATAATTCAATTCACAAGCATAAACAATTCATCAATTGTGTAGAAGGTATGAGTATGTAGAAATTTGGTTAATTCTTTTCTGAACCTTTTCTCGTTGTTCTTCAAATCTTTAAGATAATTAGGCAGTGCATTGAAGACTGTTATACATGAATAGCGAACTCCTTTTTTAAAACAGCTTAGACTAACAGGGGGTAGATGAAGATCTGATTTATGTCTTGTATTAAAATGATGAATGTCTTGATTAGTACTGAATTTATCTTGGTTCTTAATATACAGCATCATTAGGGAAAGAATGTATTCACAAGGTAAAATCAAGATTTCTAAGTTTCGGAAGATATTTTTACATGAGGTCCTTTTATGCACACCGGTCATTATTCTTATAGCTTTCTTTTGTAAAACAAAAACGTGTTTAGCTTCAGACGAGTTACCCCAGAATATTAATCCATATTTCATTACAGAGTGAAAATATGCAAAGTATGACATTTTAAGTAAGTTTATATCACCAATAGTAGATAAGGATCTTAATGCATAACAGGCAGAGCTCAATTTACGAGTAATACATTCTATATGCGTTTTCCAGTTCAAGTGATTATCCAATTCTAAACCAAGAAACTTTGTGCTTATAGATTCTTTGAGATGAGTTCCATTTAATCGAATACTGTAGGAAACCTGAGCACTATTGTGTGTAATAAATTTGACTGCACTGGTTTTATCAACATTAAGTGCTAGTTTATTTGCATGGAACCATTCATTCATTAGATTCAGCACTGTATTAGAAGTGTTTATAAAATGATCGTATTGTTTGCTTGAAATAATTACACTTGTATCATCTGCAAATAAAATTACATGGGATGAATTGTTTATGGTCAAGGCTAAATCATTAATATAAACTAGAAACAACAATGGACCTAAAATTGACCCCTGCGGAACACCATGTTTAATATTTCTAAATTCTGAATAAGTAACTTTATGACTATTTGGTACATTTATTTCTACTTTTTGTTTTCTATTTGATAAGTACGATGTAAACCAACCCAACATCTCATCTTTAATACCATAAAACTTCAATTTTTTTACTAATATACTATGGTCTACACAATCAAATGCTTTAGCCAAGTCACAAAAAATCCCACCTACATGTAGTTTCGAATTTAATGAATTTAGTATTTCATCCACCAAACTAAAAGCAGCATTCTCTGTCGATTTTTGTTTTCTAAACCCAAACTGTTCTAAAACTAATATATTGTTGGACTCCAGGTAATGATATAATCTATTATACATAACTTTCTCAAACACTTTTGAAAATGTTGTTAATAATGATATGGGTCTGTAATTAGCAATAGTACATTTATCTCCCTTTTTGTATATTGGTTTTACTATTGAATATTTGAGTCTTTCTGGAAAAATACCACATTGCATTGACAAATTGCATAGATAGCTTAACGGATGGGATAATATTTCAGAACAAGCTTTCAGAACTTTACTTGGAATTTCATCATATCCAGAGGAATATTTTGTTTTTAGTTGTTTTATCACATGCATGATTTCTGCTGCGGTAGTGGGAATAAATTTGAGACCTAAAAACTCAGTGTTAAATGCATCAATTAGGTAACCAAGTGCAGCATCTTCTGGACAATCTTGAATGTTTAAGTTCTGAATAATATTTATATAGAAGTCGTTAAAATGATTTGCAATTGATTTTGGGTTATCTATTTTACTGTCATTGATTTTAATGCAAGTAATATTTTCACTCTTTGAATATCGATTAGTTTCATTTTTAATAATATCCCAAATAGTTTTAATCTTAATATCTGAATTTTGTATTTTTTCATTCAGATACATATTCTTTGCATCTTTTATA
The DNA here is from genome assembly GCF_040183065.1 of Periplaneta americana. Lineage (NCBI taxonomy): Eukaryota > Metazoa > Arthropoda > Insecta > Blattodea > Blattidae > Periplaneta > Periplaneta americana. The sequence goes on from NC_091118.1 coordinate 53,037,361, forward strand.
ACTTTTGTCAAAGTTTTACAGTAATTCTTGTAGTAATTAAGAACATGAGGATCATCACTATTCCTACTCATTAAATATAGATTCCTTTTTCTAGTACATGATATTTTAATTCCCTGAGTTATCCACATGTTTTTACTTTTACATTTTTTCACCACCTTGACTGGAAAACATTCATTGAAATAATTCGTAAATGTAGTGAAAAATGCATTAAATTTAGTATTAATATCGGTACTATATACATTTTCCCAAGATTCATTTTGTAGACATGTATTTAAATGATGAAGAGATTCAGCATTTATAATCCTTTTTTTTATTTTTAGATTAACACTTTGGAATTTTTCACTCATATTGAAAACACTTAGAATTTGTGCATCGTGATCAGACAGGCCATTGACTAATGGTACTGTTGAATAGGAATTCAATCTACTTTTATCTATAAATATATTATCAATGGCAGTACTACTTCCAGCTTGTGTTCTGGTTGGAAAACTTACTGTGTGACTAAGATTATAAGTTTCAAGAAGTGAGTTTAATTTTCTTTTACGTGAGCTTTCTGATAGATACAAATTCGGTATGTGGTTTATAAAGTCTTTTCAATAATGAATCTAAGTTAGTTGTAAATTTCTTATAATCTCCCATTGGCGCCCTATAAACACATAAGATAATTAAATTTGATATCTCATAACCAATTTGTATTCCACAGATTTCAATATCTTGTTCAAGGCAAAAATCAGATATATCAATTTTACTAAATAATAGATCCTCTCTGATAAAAATACAGGCACCCCCTTTTTGGAAGACATCTCTACAGAAATGAGAACCTAATACATATCCATGTAAAGGCAGTTGTAGTATTTCCTGTTGCTTCATATGATGTTCAGTTATACATAATATCTGAAGTTTATGCTTTTGAGTTGCTAAAGAAGTGATCAATTCATCAGTTTTTTGTTTTAATCCCCTAATATTTTGATGAAAAATAGTGAAGTTACTGTTTTCATTACTAGAAACATCAGAGCATTTACAATTTAGTTGAACTTGTTTCAAACACCTTACTGGTGGATAATTGGAGCTGTGAAGACAACGAATAATGTAATTCATTTTGAGGAACACTAATTCAAAACATATTTTCTCCACTGAAGCACCTTTTTCTAGGTAACGTCTTTTTAAATAACATGAAGTTGCGACATAAACCTTATGGGCCATGGGAAGAAACTAATCTGTAATTTATATAGCAAATTGTTGACATCAAAAATATCACTCTGTTCTTAGATTAATTGTCAGTATCATGAATTAAATTATTCAACCAGTAGAAAGTTACTAACCAAATGGTTAACGGCAGTGAAATTCTAGTGGTGCCTATACTTACCTTTAAATATCAAGTCGAGATTGCTTTAAAGTCTCACTTTCCAAATCTTCGTCGTATTTTAACTGAAACAAGGAGGTAAATACTCCGGGAATATGCTACTATTGAAAATCAACACTGGACTCAGGGACATTGCGAAATAATCTATCTAAATCAATATTTGCTTTCCTTCGCGAAAGTTATGATTACCGGTACTGACTCTTCTGGGCTTACAAAGGTGACACTTAATTTAATACAAGAAAATTGGCTTTGAAAATGTTATTTCCCATTCTGTTTCCTTGTACAAGACTCAACTAAAAATTATCCACATATACAGGGTGTTTCGAGAAAGTGTCGCTAAATTTTATAGATGATAGTATTGGTCGAAACTAAAAAAAAAAGTTGTCCGGAAACAAATATGACCTGAGATATGGCCATGCTGCAACTGGTACTACGGAATGTGTTCTATATGGTTACCACGCATTGTTAAACATGGTTCAACCCTTCTCAGTGAATCACGAACACTTGCGCCCACACCTGGCTGTTGTCGCAATTGCTCACATGCATTGTATACACTCTCCTGTAACTTTTGCGTGTTGTCGATGGATGTTGCCTACGCCAATGACTTTAAATGTCTCCATAGCGAGAAATCCAAAGGATTTAGATCAGGTGATTTGGGAGGCCATGCTACTGGACCTCCTCGATCAATCCATCGCACATTAAACATCCGGGTTAGGTATTGTCGCATGATGCGTACAAAATGGAGTGCTGTCCCGTCGTACAAAAGCACAAGGGAAGCTACACCAAATGTAGGTACTTAATAACACAAGTAAAATGATAGACTACATAATATCCAGGACTTTTGTTTACTACTACATTCTCTGAGTATTTCTGTTGAGGGAAACTATCCACTCTCGAAATATGCACCTTTGTTTTGTGTTTTTAAGCGAATAACGATCACAGGCCATAATAAAGCATGACCCATTTCAACAGTTATTTGTTTCCAGACACATGTTTATAGAATTATTTTTATATTCGACCAAATTTATCTGCTGTAAAAATAAAGGACACAGGGACATTGAGAATTTATTTAGCTGAATCTATATTTTCTCTCCGCGGTGGAAGTTGTGATTACTGATTCTTCTGCACTCAAAAAGATGACACTTAATTGAACTGCAGAAAATTGACTTTGAAAAAGTTATTTCCCATTCGTTTCTTTGAACAAGATTCAACTACAGTAGCGATGCGTTGATGTAATAATGATCTCTTAAAGATTTTTACTTCTCCCATTTTACTGAAACATTAAGGGTAGATATTCTAGTACAAAATGAGGCATAGATGATAGGTAGTTTCATGCAACATATTTTCAAAATAAAAAAGTACGTAGGTATCAAGGTAAGAAATTATTAAAATAGGAGCAAATAGAATGAATTAATATTTCAATTTGTACTCCAGTTAACCCCTTAAGCCAGGGATAAAGAACAGGCGAGAGAGGAGTGGAAAGCGTGGGAGAGGCGTTGGTTGCCCTTCCACAGTCCACTGGCGTTGAATGACGTCACTGTGCCCTGTACGCAATCACATAACACAGACACTGAATACCAAGTCAATGACGCGAGGGTAGAAGGAAGGGATGCGTGACGTTTCAGATAGTGACGCAACGCCACAATTATCGCCCTGTTCTGCAAGCCTGCTCTAGACTCTACGTTAGTAATGTAAACACAGAAATATTACAAATATCATTTGGACCTTTAAATATTAGACACACTTGAGTTGGCTAAATCAAACTGCACTTTATCAAAAAAATCTGTTTTCTTACAACAGAGGAGAAACAAGTGAAGTTAGACTACAAACTTTCATTTTAATATTAGAATAAAGGCAAATAAATACAAGTATGATTGTAAACGAGCCGTTTATCACATTTCTTGCAAAATTCTGCTCTCAGTCATAAATTAATCGCATACTTTATAATTTTGGAGGAGGTTCAGTTTGATTCTTGGCGACTCATCTATATTAATGTAAGTTCCCAGAAATTCAGCTGAACTACAATGCATATACATGTAGTATATCATTTATACCCTAATTAAACCCAGGCGTTAATATTGCAAAAGGCAGAAAATTTACGAATACCATTTTAAGACCCAGTATATGCATGAAGCATTACTATTGATATAAAATCACACAAATGAAGTAGATCTGCAATCCGTATATGGTTAGCAAATACTCTACAATGATAATACTGGAACGTTCACGGTAAAAGAGGCGAATGACTCACCAGTGCTATCTAGCGGCAGGGATTGTAGGCAGCGAAGATGACGTGACGATTATCGCGATGAACTGTGATATGAGTTTTGTTCCTCTTGTTTCTTTTAGAAACTAAGCTTAGCAAAAGTTGCTAGATCTTTTATCAGATTTCCAGAAGATAGAGATAGGGAGTAGTCATGTAAACACCAGCAGATTGTTACATTTCTATTACAAGATGATGATTATTATTATTGTTATTATTATTATTATTATTATTATTATTATTATTATTATTATTATTATTATTATTATTACTGCTTCTACTACTACAGTTATTTGCGTTTGTCCTTTAGGTATGCCATGCCCATATAGTTAAATAAACGCGAAGGATAAGGCCTGAAGTCCTAGACGTTAGTTAGTGAGGTTTAATAGGAAACGTCAGCTACTATCGCTATTTGCGGCCTTTTCTAAAATTCTTTAAAAAACAAGACCACAAGCAACATCATAAGCAAAATGCTAACACTAAATAAAAACATAGTCAACAATTCTAGACGAAACGTTTAGATTAGAGGGACAGAATATTTGTACAAAAATCACAGAATATACTGTATTCAGATCACTTTAGATTATCGGACTTCAATAACTAATACTTTGGAACATCAGGGGTAAGCAAAAATAAAGTGTAATAAATTGGAAAATTATACTCGTACTGAAGTTTCAAATCAGTCGTAGGACTGTTAATTTTTAATATTTTGTTTTTAATAATAGACTGAAGGTAACAACTATTCCTTCACTAAATTTAACAACTTCTTTTTCCGAAAATATGGGTCAAAATCAGAACACAATGAAAAAACCGCGAAGGCCCCAGAGAAACGTATTAGATTTTGCATGGACAAGGCCGTGAGTTCTCTGAAATCAGACAAAAACGACGGACGATATTTCTCTACATCTAATTAGATAGTACATTAGCAATTACATAATATTCTCTATGCTAACTGAATCTGTTATCAAACTGCATAAATCTACTTTACTTTCTTCATACAAGATACAATTTCTTTATAGTTTCTCCGTAATCAATAATTGAAAGTCTTGACTTTTTTAACCAAACAGTGTGCGTTTGGATGCGTAACATAAAAATGTGAATTGTTGATTTTGTGAAGAAAGTGGACTCATGTTTTTTCATAATAAGTGATTCAGGTAGTTATTTGGACAAAATAATTTGCCTAGCCCTATACTTATTAATATTTACTAAATAAAGTTCATTTTTTACGATGCAAGAATTCCTAAAAGATGAAAAATTTCTCAAGTGTAAATGACAGCTCCGAACACAGCAAATTCAAACGCTGATTTAATTAAAATTGTTTAAGATGGTGAATTCATTAGCCCCAAGTGCGCTTGAAAAGAAGGAAATGTGGAGGCGGTATTCCAGTTACAACAAAAATTTGCCGCAACATTCCATTATTGCTCACCTCAAGGCTAAAGATTTTCAAGAAGAAAATTATGTTTATCAACAGTTAGATCTCTCCAAAATTGACTTCATGAATTTGGTATAGGCCCCGGTATAAATCCCACCATTTTACAATTCATTATTAAAAATAAAATCGGATATTCTATCATTGAATGAAAAGTTCTAACTATTATTGTTGTAGATGAAATGCCTTTGAAGGAAAATATAACTTATAAAGCTAAAGTTAATACTTCGAGGGATTCATTGAATTAGGTATAAATAGACCTAATGAACAAACTTCAACTGACGTAAAAATTTTAGAAGTACCACTTGCAATGACTTTCATTATTCGAGGAATGTGCAAATATTTAAAGCAAACCATAGGTTATTTTCTATCAAAAGGTACCACGCCTGCAGAGATTTTAAAATCACATCTCTTTGATGTATTAAATAACATACAAGATACATGCTTTATCCCTAAAACAGCAACTGTGCCAGTATCTTCGCTGACAAATATTTCATTGGACTAATAAATTGTTACATCAAAAATAAAATGGTTAACCATTGGCTAAGAAACGAAATAGATGAAGTATGAACGCTTCTAATGACATGCACAACTAAATCATAATTACATTTGAAAATTCGAGAATTGTGTCATTTCATTTCTATTCCAATAACTTTGTGAGTTTAAATAATGCTATTGCTTTACATTTTCTTATTGACATCAAATGCACACAACACCTCTCCACTTTTCCTCATGTAACCCACCACGACGCACGGAGTGTATCAACAATCCCAGCCGCTAGATAGCAGCACAGTCACTTTTCGCTCCCGCTTGCAATGCTAAACAAGGAAGCTTTCCAGTATTATTGTTAGAGAGTATTTGTGGTTAGTGTTACAATCGTACTCTAATAAACAAAATGCAGCAATACTTTAAACACAAAAACTTTAAAGATATCTTCTTTGAATCCCAAAAAATATTGCAGGCATTTCTAGTAATATAAGATGCCACAAATGCAGACGATCTCTAATCTGTATACATTTAGTATTTCACTCGTACTCCAATAAATACTGAGCATCAATATTGCAAAACACAGAGAATTTACCAATATAATTTTTGGAACTACTAAACCATATAAGCATTTTTACTAATATAGTATCCCACAAATGCAAAAGCAGTGAAATTTGAATACATATTGTAAATTTTATTAGTAACAACAATGTAATTTATTCGTCAAAACAATAATTCCTTTCTACAATTCGCCTTAAACGCTCTCGTCAACAATTGGATTTTCACTCAACACAGTATTCGTTATAGCACTCCACCGACGACAATGACAATTTACTTGGACTAGTACGAACAACAATGAACTGTTAATCTTAACTAATATTTACAAATCAGAACTATCAGTTCTCAGTTCACAGTTCTTCTAGCTCAGTCACTCGAACCACAGACCTTCAGAGACAGTTCACTGTACTCGAACTCAGGTCCCTCCAACTGCGGTCCACTGCACTCGAACTCAGGTCCCTCCAACTGCGGTCCACTGCACTCGAACTCAGGCCTTCGGATGCTGACACAGTCGCGGACGCACACTCGAGTCGAACTCCGGTACACAAGACTGGCTTGCTTGCTCTGGCTTAGTCACTGACTGGCTGACTAATCAACTGAAAACTGCTGTCGTTCCTTCGCGACCGTAATTTATAACCACAGCGACGTAGCCTCGAAAGTTCGAATTCGCGAGTCTTCCACTTCGACGGATTTCTCGGCCTCTCTAGGCAAGCAGAAGATGCGCGCGCAAACTCCCTCTCCCTCGCCGTCCCAAAATGCTCCGCGCGATCTGCTTTCTTGCGGGACGCTGGTCGTGAGTTCGAACCTCACGTCGCTGTCACAATATTGTATTTTACTTGTACCCTGTTTAATATAGTAAAACACAGAAACTTTGCAAATATCATTTTTGCAACCATTTACAGATCAGAAGTATTTCTTTTAATAACATCTTACAAGAATTCAATCCATATACGTTTAGTATTCCAATAAAAACCGTGCATCGTATTGCAAAAAACAGAAACTTTACAAAAATTAGTTTTGGTCCCATTCAAGATTGAAAGAATCTCTATTAATGAAAGATTCCACAAATGCAGCGGTAGTGCAAACCATATGGCTACGTTTATTATTATATTTGTTCTCAAATAAAACCCGTGCAGTAATATTTAAAACAGAGAAACTTTACACCCACAATTTTTGCAACCATTAACGATTGAAAGCATTTTTATTAATATGAGATTCCACAAATGCAGAAGAACTGCAGTCCGTATGCCTTTAGTGTTTCATTTGCAAACACAGAAAATTTACAAATATGATTGAATCTCTAACTTTCTAAACGGGTTAAGTTCCAATTTTGTCAAATTTCTTTTATTCCAACTCAGGGAGGAATATCTATATCAGAATAACATATTACATTGGCAACGTCGTAGTTGAACTGAAAGTGAATTTTTCCTGGCCCTAGAGACTGTGTTGGAAGTATCTCAAAATACATTTTGCAGTGTTGCAGATATTAAGCAAATTATTTACTATGTATACCTCTTTCTTTCTTTCTTTCTTTCTTTCTTTCTTTCTTTCTTTCTTTCTTTCTTTCTTCTTTTCTTTCTTTCTTCCTTTCTTGCTTTCTTTTCTTTCTTCCTTCCTTTCTTTCTTTTTTCTTTCTTTCTTTTTTCTTTCTTTCTTCCTTCTTTTCTTTCTTTCTTTCTTTCTTTCTTTCATTCTTTCTTTCTTTCTTTCTTTCATTCTTTCTTTATTTCTTTCTTTCTTCCTTCCTTCCATCCTTTCTTTCTTTCTTCCTTTCTTTCTTCCTTTCTTTCTTTCTCCTTTCTTTCTTTCTTTCTTTCTCTATTTCTTTATTTCTTCATTTCTTTCTTTCTTTCTCTATTTCTTTCTTTCTTTCTTCCTTTCTTCCTCTATTTCTTTCTTTCTTCCTTCCTTCCTTCCTTTCTTTCTTTCTTTCTTTCTTTCTTTCTTCCTTCCTTTCATTCTTTCTTTCTTCCTTCCTTCCTTTCTTTCTTCCTTCCTTCCTTTCTTTCTTCTTTTCTTTCTTTCTTTCTTTCTTGCTTTCTTTTCTTTCTTCCTTCCTTTCTTTCTTTCTTTCTTTCTTTCTTTTTTCTTTCTTTCTTTCTTTTTTCTTTCTTTCTTCCTTCCTTTCTTTCTTTCTTTCTTTCTTTCATTCTTTCTTTCTTTCTTTCATTCTTTCTTCCTCCCTTCCTTCCTTTCTTTCTTTCTTTCTTTCTTTCTTCCTTTCTTTCTTTCTTTCTTTCTTCTTTCTTTCTCTATTTCTTTATTTCTTCATTTCTTTCTTTCTTTCGCTATTTCTTTCTTTCTTTCTTCCTTTCTTCCTTCCTTCCTCTATTTCTTTCTTCCTTTCTTCCTTCCTTTCTTTCTTTCTTTCTTTCTTTTTTCTTTCTTTCTTCCTTTCTTTCTTTCTTTCATTCTTTCTTTCTTTCTTTCTTTCATTCTTTCTTTATTTCTTTCTTCCTCCCTTCCTTCCTTTCTTTCTTTCTTCCTTTCTTTCTTTCTTCCTTTCTTTCTTCCTTTCTTTCTTTCTTTCTTTCTTCTTTCATTCTTTCTCTATTTCTTTATTTCTTCATTTCTTTCTTTCTTTCTCTATTTCTTTCTTTCTTTCTTCCTTTCTTCCTTCCTTCCTCTATTTCTTTCTTCCTTTCTTCCTTCCTTTCTTTCTTTCTTTCTTCCTTCCTTTCATTCTTTCTTTCTTCCTTCCTTCCTTCCTTCCTTTCTTTCTTTCTTTCTTTCTTCCTTCCTTCCTTTCTTTCTTTCTTTCTTTCTTTCTTTCTTTCCTTGATATCAATATACTATTTATTCATTCCAACTTACATTCTGTTCTTGGCATGATTCTCTACTGTTATCTTCGTAATTATTCCTGTTTTGTAACAGCTGTATTGCTTTTGCAATATTATTGAATTTTTGTTATGTTCCATATAGTACAAAATTGTTATTTGTAGGAACTGCCTCCGAACACAAGCATGCTCAAACAGGGTGTGTGCTACGTCCAAAAAAGCATATATTTTCTATTGTATGTAGCAATAAATACTAAATACTTAACATGTGCAGAGTGAATGTTTCATTGTCCGTAGTAATAAGCAACGCAGAGTTCCATCAGGCATGCGCAAGCAGGAAAAAGCTACCTACGCTGCACGTAATAGAGAATTTGCACTTTGATCCGAACGTTTTTGCGGAGAAAACTTTCTAAACCAGTCTGCTGTTTTCCATATCATATTACGCTGAGAGAAATTACGATTTGAAAACATCCTGTTTATGTATTCGATATCTCCCATTACATAGTACAAAAGAGGAGCATCGTTTCAAATCGTATTATGTCCACTGGTAGACAAAATTGAGTTTGATACATTTTCGTATAGTTTCGGATACGGTCTTTCACGCTGTGAACTCTGTATCAAATCGTATTCGCTAACAGTGTAAATGACTGCTTAAAAGTAGCGGTTGTTTCAAATCGTATTCAGTCCTTTATAGTGTCTGTTTCATATCGTATTACGTCCAATATTCATGTTATAGAATAGGTATGAATGCAATTAATTTATTACTTTCTTATGTTAGTTATACTGACAATCTGGAGCACTTTCCTCGACAATGCTCCATATTCAAAGCGGACAAAACAGTCTCATCCTTGCGAGCTGTGTGTGATGAAAGTTGTTTTCCAGTATGGAACAAGAAACTATTGTGGGTGACAGTTCAGGAGGACGCCGAAAGAAGAAAAAGCAAGCAAAACATGCACATAATCTGAAATATGAGGCAAGGCATATAAAAATTGATTTCAATGAAAATACAGGGATTGTGAGACTCTCTACAAACATTTATCACACCCAGGCAATATTCTAATGAATGTAGAAATTCTATCATTTTAATTTAATGTAATTTAACACAATACTAAAACAACATTCAAATCTTTCTTACGCATCAGGGTATTTACTAATTCGTGGGGGGAGGGGAGTTAATGTCGGAGAAGGGAAATGAACTGAAAACACCCTCGAATTTTTAAAATGTAAAATTACTGTTTCTTTTTTTCTATGACCTATAGTAACTTATGGCAGAAAGGAATAGTTAAAACACAGCGGCTTATTTTAATTGTGTGAAGCTTTAGATCTCTATGCTAACATCATCGATGCATGTGGTAACTGGAAATGAGGATGATGATAGAATGGCAAATTGTGGCTGCTTAGAAGAAAGAAGAGGATTCGAAAAAATGTGAAAAAGATTCAAACACCATCAATCCAGCTGGATGGATATTATGAACACTCTGTAGACCTACATCAATATTTGTTTAATGGGTATATTTCTTTTTTTTTGTCTTAATAAAATAATGTTTTATTTAACAAAACAATATTAATGGTGTTTATGCAATCATTTATCTCATTAAAGACTTCATGACAGCAAAAAGAACTTATGAACACCTGTATATCAAAATGCTTAATGTGGAAATTGTAATTTTATATTAACAGAATAATGTTTTATTTAATAATAACAATATTAATGGTTTTTATGCAATCATTTATCTCATTAAAAACTTCATGACAGCAGAAAGAACTTATGAACACTCTGTATATCAAAAAGTTTAATGTGAAAATTGTAATTTTATATTAACAGATAATGTTTTTCTTTAATAACAATGATAATTATTGATTATTTTATGTATTTTTCTAATTAATAATTTTTAATTACAACATCTGTACAATTATTGGATCAAAACGTATTATATCCAACACATTTTCCTTCAATTTGAAGAACAGAATTGAAAAGTGATTTCATTTTTTTCAAGATCCTTGAAGTACTCCTCAAGCATAATAACGCCATATTTTTCAATCTGTGAAAAACTACCCAGATTAGGAGTAATCAGTTTTTCGTTCTTTCTGTAAAATTTTGTTTCTTGGACATAATATGATTTGAAACGATGCTCCTCAAAAATGCGCTTCAAACAGAAATTCCTCCGAGGGTGGAGAAAATGCGTTTTGAATCAGTACTCATCATTTATGATTTGCTTGTACATTAGTTGTTAGAATAGTTGGAAATAATTATTACAACCAATTAGGTCTGAGTTATGTCTCCATGGCTACAATGAAGAGATAAAGTAAAAGTACAAGACATGTTTAAAAAAATAGCAAGGTTCCTCAGTGATCCAAAGACGCATCTGCAGAACTTCCCCAAAGTTCCTTGTAAAGAATAAGTTTAATTTTAATAAGTGTTACATTCTTATGGGACACATTGTGATTATAATTTGTTCTTAATGACTACAATAAAGTTTTTAAATAAATAACACTATTGTTTGTAAAAATAGAATGCAAGAGTTCTTAAAGAAACCCAAGTTGCAGTCACATAATATTTCTGATGTGCCCAACGGTGCGTTAATTCGCTAGTTTACAGAAATAAACATATTAAGGAAAGACTCCACTGAAAATCATGAAAATTTTTCCAAATTTTTTATTTACCTATTTCACTTATTCAGAATTTATATTTTCATACCCCAAATGGATTCAGCACAATTCTGATTACAAATACTAGTATGTTAACACTTTTTAAATTAAGCCTGGAAGGGGGCGTGGAATTTAAAGAGCTGTCAAAATTGTTTTTCATCGAATAATTCTTTTTTAAAATTTCCGATTACAAATCTAGTAACTTTTTGTTGGCTCCCTGAAGTTACTAGATGAATGTAGCGGAGGAGAATATCAATTTACATAAATATTCATTTTATTTTCAAATATATTTTTCTGTGTTCATTTTTGTTGATTCAACACCAACTTTCTTATGCCAAATATTAATCAATCTGGATGAAATTTTTAATGCAAATATTTATGAGGTAGCTGCATGTTTCTATGCTTTATTTGTGAGAAATGCTGCTGGTTTATTTTATTAATATTTTCCTTAATGCTGCTAGTTTATTTTATTAATATTTTTCTTAAGACATTAATCAATCTGGATGAAATTTTTACTGCAAGTATTTATGAAGTAGCTGCATGTTTCTATGCATTTATTTGTGAGAAATGCTGCTAGTTTATTTTATTAATATTTTTCTTAAGAAATGCTGCTAGTTTATTTTATTAATATTTTTCTTAAGAAAAATATTAATAAAATAAACTAGCAGCATTTCTCACAAATAAATGCATAGAAACATGCAGCTACTTCATAAATACTTGCAGTAAAAATTTCATCCAGATTGATTAATATTTGGCATAAGAAAGTTGGTGTTGAATCAACAAGAATGAACACAGAATAATAGATTTGAATATAAAATTAATATTTATGTAAATTAATATTCTCCTCCCCTACATTCATCTAGTAACTTCAGGGAGTCAAAAAAAAAGTTACTAGATTTGTAATCAGAAATTTTAAAACAGAATTCTTCGATGAAAAACAATTATGACAGCTCTTTAAATTCCACGCCCCCTTCCAGCCTTAATTAAAAAAGTGTAAACATACGAGTATTGTAATCAGAATTGAGCTGAATCCATTTCGGGTATGAAAATATAAATTCTGAATAAGTGAAATATGTAAAAAGTATTTGGAAAAAATTTTCATGATTTTCAGTGGAGTCTTCCCTTAAAAGTGCAATGTAGCCTACAACTATAACCAAACTTTGAAATTGTTTAAAACAATAATGAAAACTAATCTATGAAATATTTTAATAAGCATTGAAGTAAAGAAAGAATTCAGAGCGCGTCAGTGTACATGATAGTTTATAACGAACTGTTGCAGCGGGTATGGATCCCAAATCATTAGATAATAAATTTTACTGAAAACTACAATAATGATATTGTTATACGTCATATAACAAAATCAATTCTATATCACTCTGTTCTTAGGTTCGTTGTCAGTATCTCTGCATTAAATTATTCAATCAGTAGAAAGTTACTAACCAAATGGAGTAACGGCAGTGAAATTCTAGTGATATCTATATGTACCTTTAAATATCAAGTCGAAATTGCTGTAAAGTCTCGCCTTGCAAATCTTTGTTGTATTATAACTGAAACAAGAAGGTAATACTCCAGGAACTTGCTGCCATTGAAAATCAACACTGAGGTCAGGGACATTGCGAAATAGTCTAGCTGAATCAATATTTGCTTTCCTTGGCGGAAGTTATGATTACTGTCTCTTCCGGATTTACAAAGGTGACACTTATTTTAATAGAAGAAAATTAACTTTGAAAACGTTATTTCCCCACTCTGTTTCTTTATACGAGACTCAACTAAAAATTACCCACATATACAGCGTGTTTAGAAATAGTGTCGCATATTTTTACATTAGATAGGATTGTTCGAAACTAAAAAAAAGAAAGTTCCACTATACATTGTCCGGAGAAAATATCTGTTGAGATATGGCCATGCTGTATGGTAGCTTATGGTATCCACCTGTCCGTTACGTGGACACTACAGAAGGTGTTCTATGTGGTTACCATGCATTTTTATACATGGTTCAGCCATTCTCAGTGAATCGTGAACACTTGCGCCTACACTTGGCTGTTGTCACATTTGCTCACAAGTATTGGATACACGCTCATTTAACGTTTGTACGTTGTCGATGAATATGGGATACACCAATTTCTTTAAATGTCCCCATAGCCAGAAATCGAAAGGATATAGGTCAGGTGATCTGGGAGGCCATGCTACTGGACCTCGTCGAACAATCCATCGCCCATTAAATCTCCTGGTTAGTTATTGTCACACGAGGAGTGTAAAATGAGGCGGTGACCCTACGTGCATAAACAGAAAGGAAACCTACACCGCTATATACCATACGTACTGTAGGTACTTAATAACGTAAGTAAAATGATATACTCCTTACTATCCAGGATCTTTGTTTACTACTACAATCTCAGTTTACTTCTGTTGAGGGAAGCCATCCAGTCTCAAAACATGCACCATTGTTTTGTGTTTTTAAACGAATGACTCTCATAGGCCACAATACAACATGAATCATATTCCAACAGATATTTGTTTCCGGACTCATGTATATAGGATTTTTTTTTCTATTTTCGACCAGTGTTATCTCCTGTAAAAATATATGACTCATTTTTTAAACATCTGTATGCAGTATTCAAAGTACAGTATGTATTTATGTATTAAATTCACTTGACTTTAATGTAAAATACGTAATTTATCTTGAAAGTTCTGGCGGTGTAAGGACCGGTCTCTCCCACAGCATTGTGAGCAAAATCCGGTTACAGAAACCGCTACAATTGCTAGGGCGATCATCGTGCCTATCAAACGATACCTTTTATGATTGTATGATCGTTCATCTCTGTGGAGACATGTGGATACGATGCCAGCTACCGGCTTGTCAGTGTAGGCCTTACAGAGGCTGTGAGGCCACGGATTCTTATTACTATATGAAATATTTACTATGCGTATGTCAAGGCAGCACGCTAGGAAGAGTGATAAAATGCAAACGACACAAAACTTCAATATCAATGAAGCGAGAGATGTACAATGTTGATATCTGACGCCTACTTCTAGTACAAACAGCTGACCAGAATAAACCAAGGAGGAAAACAAAACGTGAAGCAGATACAAAATACTGCGGACGAAGGATTAGGGAAGCAGCTGGAAGTGTCTGAGGTCAGGAGCATAGACAAGACTAATGGAGGAAATGCAAGAGAAGACAGGAGAAGAACGAGTGAAGGAATGAAGCGACTACCAGATATTAGTGATTGTGAGGACAGAATAGATAGGGCTTTGGAGAGGTTATAGCGAAGAAGAAGAGTGCTAAAAAGTGAGTGCAAGAAAGTTAGGGGTGGCAAAAGTGTAGAATAAAGAACAGAGTAGAAAGTGTTAAGTGTAAGAAGATAGGGTAAGAGTGGAATAAGATAGACTATCAAACAATGAATACAAAAATGTGAAGTGGAATGAGAGAGAAATTGCAAGTGTAATTAAGTGAATTAGATATTTCAATTTTTCAATGTTATGGGTTGGGAGTAGTATTAGAGGTACTGCAACTGTAGGAGTGTTATAGAAATAAATATATGGAAAGAGGTAATAAAATAGGAAATTTAGGAGTGAAGCGAAAAGAAAGAGACAAATATGTAAATAAACAGAGGATAGAAAAAAATGACGTAAGTGTTGTAAATAAGAGTAAACGGAAAAGTCAGCAAGTAATGTAGGAGAAAATAGCGGGAAAACAATGATTAAGAGTAGGTAGGATTTGAGAGTAGAGAAGAAAATAAATAAATAACGCAAATTATTAAGGAAGGAATATGCAATATTTAATAGGTGAGCGAGAAATGGAAGGGAGACAGTCTAGGTAGGAGGGAGAGAATAGAAGAGGATAGAGGGGGAAGGACATATAGCAATTCAGTCATAACAGAACATTAGAAAGTAATCAAGAAATTCTCGGCAATGAATACATTAATAGAAAAGAGTTATATGTATTAAAGGGATGGTGGATCAAAAAACAGAATTGTGAAGGTCCACCATAACTGTGAATTGTAAAGTTGATTGACAAATAAATATATCATATCATATATATCATATCATATATCATATCATATCATATCATATCATATCATATCATATCATATCATATCATATCATATCATATCATATATCATATCATGTATCATATCATATCATATCATATCATATATCATATCATATCATATCATATCATATCATATCATATCATATCATATCATATCATATCATATCATATCATATCATATCATATCATATCATATCATATCATATGAAATATTTACGTGCTATATGGATAGTGACCTCAAAACAATACAAATCGTTTATATGAATTTTTTTCCTATGGACAGTCATTCCCGAGTTGCACATATCCAAAGTTCGTCTAGCTGCAGCTTTGACTGTGTACCAGCAGTGATACATCACTCTACATAATTGTTCAAACTCCATTTTGTGCCGGAATGAAATCATGTATACACTGCATCATTGATTCTTTTTTTCACTAGCAATCTTACGAAAAGTTACAAAATGCGTATCGGGTGCTGAGTAAACGAAATCCTTGACATACCCCCACTGCCAACAACACACTTCAATAATATTCGGGGAACGTGTAGGCCATGCGATTGGTCCTATACGACCTATGCACTTGTGTGAGGACCACTCCTCTAGAGAGACTATGTGCATTTTACTGAAATGTGGTATGAACTACAAATCAAATTCTGCGGAGCCAGCCTCGGATAGCACAGTTATATTGTCACAGAAATACTAAAAGACTTCTAGATAGTAGTATCATTAGTGCGTGGGGTTCGTCGTGAACTAGATGTGAAACCTGGAATGGGATTAGTAGCACACATTTAAAAGTTAGTATCTAGCCAGAATATGTGCACTCATGGAGAGAAAATAAGACCGGTTGCAATACGTCATCATAACGCCTATGTGATACAGCTGTACTCAACTGAAATTTCGCAACGCGCTACCTTTATGATTCAGCTTAGTCTTTTCCCTCCCACGCCTTTAGGAAAAAGACTAAACCTCTTCTACGGTTACTGTTTCCAATTTATATTCTGTTGTAACTCACGAAAATTCAAATTTTACGAATATGATGACAAAAATTTTCCAGGTGCCCGTGGTTTTCAGTACTATATGTGGGAAAGACATTAGCAAAGATTTATATGTAGTCGAAATATGTGTTCGCTCAATGTGTAATTTCTCACTACAAAAGACAAAGTGCAGTTTTGTGTTCATGTTCTAGTAATGGTTTCATTTAAATTGTATTATGAATTCTACTTCATATTATTTGAAATATTATTATTTTTATTCCACTATCCCTGTCGTTATATCTTCTTCAAAGTGCTCACATGCATTGGATACAAGCTCCCGTAGCGTTTGTACGTTGTCGATGGATGTGGTATACACAAATATCTTTAAATCTCCCCATAGCTTTGCTTGATGCAGATTGCTATGATTTGTTGTTATTTACAGATAAAAGAAAAGGAATATTATTTTTAAATTCCGAGAGATGGAAGGAATGTAAACTAAAAGTTATAAATGTAAATATTACAGGCTGCATCAACCCAAAACTCACCATAGGGAGATGGGTGCTAACGAATTCCATGCACCCACCCACCAACTACTATTTGATTTTTGTATATTTATTTTCACTTTTCTATACGAAAAAATAATTTGCCTTCTTCCCACAGGGTTGGGGTAGCTTTCTTGTTTCCAGTGTGGAACTCATAAAAGCAGCTCTCTTTTTCAGTACAAACTGTAGCATAAGGATCGCTGTCTGTCATTGCCAGTCACTCGACCGATTGTGTACGGCATGGGAAACGAAGAATGTATTTCTTTTTCTCAGTAAATTCCCTATCATATACCAAACTTTGCAAATCTTTAGTACTGAAATAATGGAGGTTCTAGTTTAATGAATTTCATGAGAAAAGAGAGACAAAATATGAGTTCTTACCATTCATTAGGTCTTCAAATTTATTACATCATAAACTATTCATTCTTCAGATAAATTTAAAATTATATTATTTGCAATATAGAAAAATTTTGATAGAGTATGTAGGGCTACTGCTCTTCCTCGATTCAATATAATGGAATAAGTTTACGAATTGAATGTTTGTAGACATTCTAAATTCTGAGCGCAAAACCACGTAAATTGAGAATAAACGATATCTAATTTTATAACTTTTTCAATATATGCTTTAATAAATTTCACATCAAGTTTAAGGCAGTTTAACAATTCTCAAATGGATTTTGTTATTCTCTTTTTATACATTTCCTTTACAAACAGAAACGATACGTTAATCTGATAATGTTTCCTTGGAGATTTTCATTTACCTCTTGTACTAAAACAATATTATAGATGGATATTATCGTACCCAATGTGACATAGACAATTATTGGCAGTTTCATCTATTCTAATTTAAAACATAAAGAAATAGACACATATCAGTGCAAGAAATGAATAAAATAAGTCAAAATTGATAACATCAGTATTTTATTTATACTTTACTAAACACTGTACATCAATATTACAAACCATAGAAACATAACAAATATCATTTCAGTATTATTTATATTTATCCTGGTAATAATGAACAGTTTGACTCGTAGACATTTTGTTTTTTCAGCATTAACTTCCCATGATTTTACGAGAACATTCGAAGAGAACGGCAGTTACGTAGACTTTCAGCTCCCCACTACTACCATTAATGCACAACACAATGTCAATACGGCGGTTGCTGTCGTCTGCGATACAAAGAACTTTTCTGTTGATTTTCGAGTTTGGCATTTTTCCCGGTTATTATATGCTTATTTAAGTTGTGTTAACTCTCGCTAGTGGTGTTATATTTTATTTTATCTGTCTTAGTATTTATTTTATTATTGTAAATATTTTTTGTTTTATCACTATTATTATTATTATTGTTATTATTATTGTTAATTAATTATTTTGTATTACAGTCTTTGTATCATTTCTATCACAATTATCATATTATTATTATTATTATTATTATTATTATTATTATTATTATTATTATTATTATTATTATTATTATTGTTGTTACTATTATTTATATCATCAGCATTATTATTTGAACCCTGTAAAATTTATGTAGACTACTGGACTGTACCCGAGCACGAGCATTATGCTCATTTCGGGTATCTATTCATATGTATTCAATTCAAATGTAAATTGTAAATAAATTTGAAATTTGAAATTGTAAATAAATTTGAAATTTGAAATTTGAATTTGAAATCATTTTGCAACCCTTGCAGATTAGAAGCATTTCTATTAATATAAGATCCCACAAATGCAGAAGAACTGCAATCAGAATACGTTCAGTGTTTTATTTGTACCCCTCATAAACTCTGGACATCAATATTGCAAAATACAGAAACTTTACATCAATCACTTTTGACAGCATTAATAAATACAGACATTTATATCAATACAAGATCCCACAAATACAGAAAAACTGCAATCAGAATACGTTCAGTATTTCATTTGTACTCTAATAAATTCTGTGAATCAATATTGCGGAACACATAAACTTTACAATTATTATTAATTTGGACTCATTACAGATTAGAAGCATTTCTATTAATATAAGGACCAACAAATGCAGTAGAACTGCAACGCGTATACGTTTAGTATTTCATTTTTACCCCGAAAAACGCTGTGCATCAATATTGCAAAATACAAAAACATTACACCTATCACTTTTGCAATTATTAATAATTGTAAACATTTCTACTAATACAAGACACCCTAAATGTAGAAGAACTGCAATCAAAGTGCATTCAGTATTTTATTTGTGCCCTAATAAACTCTGTGCATCCATATTGCAAAAAACAGAAATTTTACATTTATTATTTTTTTAACTATTAATAATTACAAGATCCCACAAATGCAGAAGAACTGCAGTCTTAATACGATCAGTAATTTATATGCACGCTAATAAATTCTGTCAATCAATATTGCAAAATACAGAAACTTAAAAAATATCACTAATTTGGACTTACTGCATATTCGAAGCATCTCTATTAATATAAGGTCCCACAAATGTAGCATAGTGCATCCCGTATAGGTTTATTATTTCATTTTTACCCCAATAAAAGTTGTGCATCAATGTTGAAAAGCAAAGAAATTTTACTTCTATCACTTTTGGAACAATTAATAATTACTAACATTTCTACTAGAACAGGATCCCACAAATGCAGAAGAACTTCAATCAGACGTTTTGCATTTTATTTGTATTCTAATAAACTCTGTGAAAAAGTAATTGAATATTAATAGACCTACCCAAGATCGTTAGATACTTAGGTAGAAAACTTTGGTTAATATAATGACTAAATCGAAGATTAGTGTAGGACTATTATTTTTTATTAATTTTTCTTCCTCCTGAAAATTTATATTCTGTAGTTTACTGTCACATACACTTGGAGGTTTCACAAATTCAACGACGATATACTGTGATAAGTAATGTTTACATTATACCTTCACAAGAACATAATGATCATGGTTGTTTGAAAATAGAACGGTCCCATCAATATCAAATAATTCAATTCTTAGCAAAGATAATCATTAAAAGATATCATAATACGAGAATATCAATATAAATATTTGAAGTAATTTAACTGCTCAGAGTTTTGTAGGTTACTCCTTGGATAGAGTACAACAAAATATTATAAAACCAAATTAGTTCCAAATGAATACTTTCTCAAAATAAAAAAATATTTTTTTCGCTAACACTTATCAGTGTTTCAATCGATACGTACTGTCCGTATGATAATGATTT
Organism: Periplaneta americana; assembly: GCF_040183065.1. Taxonomy (NCBI): domain Eukaryota; kingdom Metazoa; phylum Arthropoda; class Insecta; order Blattodea; family Blattidae; genus Periplaneta; species Periplaneta americana. The sequence continues at coordinate 53,057,678 of NC_091118.1, forward strand.
TTAGCCGGATGATTATACAATCCGGAGACGATTTATCGCTTCACAGTTTTGAAATAATATAGATAATTTTCTTGCCAATTATATTCAATAAGTACAACACGTATCGTTAGTTCCTGCCATTAGGAAGTCTGGAATTTCTAATAGAGTAACTCATCTGTTCATATACCGAGCTGTGTGCGTTTTCTTAAGTCAAACAGGCGATGTTAACAAACTATTCAGGTTTTAAGATTACTTAACTGATTAACAATGCACTTAATAAAATTACAAAACACGTAAGGCATTTATTATTTTATGTATTCTGTTCTCCCATTCAATCAGAACAGTGATATCACTTCCATCCTGTGTAATACAATCTCAAGTCAAGAGCACTGAAGTCAAAATTTAGTGAAAATACCGCTTTTTTCGAAGTGAAAAATAGTTTGTTATCTGACATATTACTTAACTATGAAAAAGAATGTGAATATTTATTCAAACAAAACATATTTATGGAGTATGTTTCACGATGAAAGACAAACTTGCTTCGAATATTTTCCTACTATGTAAGAAAAGTAATTCTACGTTACTCTGAAAACTAGCAGAAAAAATTGATTGGAAAATGAAAGCTTACATAAAGTGGTAACGAATTTTTATATATGATATTCCGTTTATTACTGAAGAAACTGAACACTTCCCTGAGGACCATGATATAAACCCGTGAATTACGTCAAATTTTCTTCTTATTTTTTGCGCAAAAAGAAAGGTAAACTTATGCAATCATTTTATTTCTTTTGCTTTTTTATTCTATATAATTTCGAAAATTTTGAACACAATAGTTCTAATACAAATATTAAAGAAGCCAAGCACAACCCTACAGACAACACATACAGTGGTCCTTCAATGTGAGAAAAATTGTAAGCATAGACTTCATGATTTCCTAAAGTACCAAAATTTCCAGATCGCAATTTTCCATATTTACTCGCCCAGAAATTAATCAATCCTGCACTAACTAGTCTCTGATATATTATTTCAAATGGCTTAAAATAAGGACTTCCCTTTCTGAAAATTAGCGACGCATAAAATGTTTTCATATTTTCTTCTGTTATTTCGTACTCATATTCCTTATCAAAATTCTGTAACAAGAATTCTAGAGACTGTCTTGGAAACTCGACAGCGATGTCCTGACTATCACGCAAACGTGTAAAGCAATGGTGTAAACTTTTCCAGAATGACACATTTCTATAATTAGGTTTCTCAACACAAATATCTATTCCAGAATCTTTTATCTCCTGCATAGTTTTCAGACTTGGAATCCTTCCAGGATATGAAAAGAATTCTATCAACATCGAACGATAAACAATGTTAATATGCATGCAGTACAGTAACCAAACGGCGAAGAATATTCTGAAGGTTCCTGTTGTTATATCGGACATACCTGACCCTAAAAGTGTCAGGTACGTACGTAGAAATATTAATGACAAATCAATTGATTTACTAACTTTATATGTTGTCACGCGAAATCTTTGTTTCAAGCACACAAGTGCAAGAAATAATATGGATGCCGTGGTATAAAAAAACACTACTAAACACCACATTTGAGGTTTGAATGCTTTGAAAATCCCGTACCATCTTGGAACTGTTTTTCCTCTGGGGACAGCCCAAGTAACTGAATCAATGACATGTGGATATGAAACATCAAAATAGCTGTCTAGATTAGGATTCACAATCGTGAGCCCATAAATTTCATACACTTCCTGAAATACCAATGTTAATGGCCTTTTATTACCTTCGTGCACTATACTCATATCAACGTCAACACTAAGGATATTTTCTACAATTTTAACAAAATTAACTTCTAGTCCAGTTACAATCATAGTGGTATTCCCACTGAGAAACAAATGGGGTACGTAAGGATGTGAGAGATAATGCACCTTGCATCCATCAGCACTGTGTATTTCTTTCGATGGAAACAAATGTTGATTTCTTGGAAATTTATGTTCGGGTATCACACATTTGTCAAGATATTTCAATGGAAATCTAGTTTTCTTACTTACATATTTTCCATCTGCTATAAATGTAACAACGTCAATGGCTCTTAGCTTTCCTTCTCGAAAAGGTTCTGGTATGAGAATAATAGAATTGAATATGTTGTAAGCTTTCAGTGTAAGAAGCATACAATAAATTATATATACTTGCTGTTCTCGTGAATATATCGCACCCATTGAAGCAATAATATAACGAGCTCGAGGGTTCCAAGGCCTCGACATTAGTCTAGTCAGCATTATCGTAAGTGACTGGTGTTGCTGTAAGTAATTTCCCATGTTTAAGAGCATTATAACAGTGCCTTCATTATCTTTAGCTTTGAATTGTTCATTTTCTTCTCTTGGGTTATAATGAATTTTACCTAGCCCAGTTGTATTTCCTTGGATTAATACTTGCCAAATTTGAGAACTGTATAATTCTTTCAGAAAAATATCCCCGATGGAATTGATTTCCTTTTCATGCCCATTGTTCTGATTCAAATAGTTAGACCAGATATTGGGTGTGTGAATAACTGCTGGTAAATGATCTGTTTTGAACCTTCTTCCAATTTCCACAATACATTGTGAGAAATGATGCTCCTGATCATTGTTGTCGTATGTATCTGGGAATGTTACTGTCGCCGTCAGAGTATAAATGGAGGCGAAATAAATGGTGAGAAGTGAGACACGCACCATGTTGAAGCTGTAAGAGAAAATATAGGTAGGTGAAAAGTTGTGTATTTTAAAAGTGATGACATATTATGTTTTTGTTTACGAGTTAAATATTGCATTTTATACACTTTGATTGCCTTCGTTTCTTTCAACCCTTTACTCTAATTTTTCTATTCTTGGTTAAATGTAATGCACAAAGGTACTCTCTAATGAAAAGAAAATTATTGAATTCCGTTTAAATAAAACAGTTATATTATTAATCCCTATTTTAATCGCTTGAAAATTTGTATAAATCCGAAAATCCTAATTTTAAATGATGTGAAATTCTGGCTATGTTTGTATTTCATTGAGACATACATGAAATCTGTATTGAAATGCAAAATATTACTTGAACAAACTCATCACGAAATAATGTCCTAAATTGCTATACATTTTCTTTTCTTATGCAGAAAATAGTGTATTAATATGACTTTATTCCTAGCAATTTTTCCAATTTGTCATCTTACTCCAAGTTTTGTAACTCTTCCAAAATTACGGTTTCTTATGAAATCAGCATTATATATTATATTTATTAGATGTTTAATTATTAAATTAATTATTCCATTAAAGACTTTTTTACCATGAGCATAACGATGAAGACGATGATAATGTGAGGCAAGATATTACCTGAAGGGCAAGGATCTTCTACTAATGTAGGGGTAGCTCAAGTATTGCCATATGGTTAGCTAGACCACAATAGAAAATATAATATCTGTAAGGTACTATTCTTTATCACAAAAATCTATTATTTGCGGAAATAGTGGCTATTCTTGTAAAGGTTAAAAAAACATGCTATACAATAATATTAACAAAAATTACAGAAATTACAAACTGAAAACATTTTTTAACAAAATGAACAATTTTCATACAACTTACCAAAAGCAAGTACCAGAAATACCATGTTGGACGTGTAAAGTAAATACTCTATTAAAATTCGCCGGTACTCGAATGACCTGGCAATTACGTACATTGCTGTCTAGAATGTAATGAATAAACTTAGCAGTCTCAACTACGACTAGCCAAAAGGCAGTTCCTGCAGAAATTATGAGCTGTTAAATGTTAAAAGATTATACATTTTTCGGAATCCTGAACAAAAATGAAATCTTGATTATTGTTTACAATAATAAGATGTTCATAACAAACTTGTGTACTGTATTCTTCTTGAATTCAGTATAATGAAATCTAATTACAGGCAAGAATGCTCCTTGTAATCAAATTTCTCAATGTGAACTACCTGAATGGAGGATTTAAGTTGTATAATTTTTTTATTTTTTTACAGTTATGAGTCATAATATTCAGTATCATTTATTTTTTATTGTTTTATTTTATTTTATGTTACTGTAATTACTTTATTCTTATTTTATTTCATTCGATTTTTAATGTGTTTTGTGAAATCAGTACTTTAGCAACAGCATTACCATTATTTCATACACAGATACCAAGACAGTATGCTATGTTTTGAGATAAATTTGAAGTAAGTGATTTTTAAAACACCTTAAAAATATATAAAATTTAAACTCATCACAGTTTTATAGAGACAGAATCTATATGTGGGCCTCATGTTATTTTAAAATTGAATATTAATTTTAAGGGTTACACTTTAGAGTCGACGTAGCCTTTATCAAGTTCACTAATGAAAATGGAATAATATTTGTTTAACTTACATTCAGACAAAAGCCAATAGCTTTGAAATATGGAGATATTTCTTTGAAAGAAAGGATCGTAGGTTCATTTCTTTCTAAAATATTATTTTACGAACAAAATACAGCGGTATCATCAGCGAATGGCATGGAGTTGCCACTGATAAAGATGTCATTGGACAGGACTAAAATGACATTCACCCAAGAACCGATCCTTGAGGAACTCCGTCCTCAAATTCAGGCTCATTCGAGAATGTAACATTTTCAAATTATATTTGGGTACTCCTATCACATGAGTTCTAAACATTTAACTCGATTCTGATGATACCGTAGTAAAAAAGCTTAGCAAGTAATATTGTAAGTTGTACATAATCAAAGGTCTTAGTAACATCACGCAAAGCAGTGAATGTGTTTTTGTGATTTTCAAAATCTGTGATGATGTATGAAATATGCTTCACAACATTTCAAAAGTAGGCCATCGACTCCTATATCCGTGCTTAGATTCAGAGAATGCAGTAATTTGTTGCTCTGTAACAGTTTCACTTATCTTGGAATATATAGAAACCACATATATCTGTCCATAGTTATTAGCTTTAGTACCATCGTAACATGTTGAATTTTTTCAGTTTTTTGTCAAGTAGGATCTTTGACAGCCAACTTTGAGAAGAAATATTTGTCATTTAAGCATCTCTAAAACTCTCAATTACAGTGATAAATTTGCTAGAGCTGTCTTTCTCATTGATTCTAAAACTGCCATTCAGGCAATTCCAAATGCGAATAGTATAGAATCACTTCAATGTTATAAACTACTCTGTTACCTTCAAACTTCCGCAAACACATATCGTTCTTCAGTGGATTCCATCCCATTGGAACATCAAGGAAAATGAAAGATTATCTTGCTAAAAAGAGTCTAATGTCATACAAAGTAAACAAAAGCAGTCTACCTTTCAATTAAACATCACAAAAAACCATGATAAAGGTGTTCGGAATTGATCAGGATATAAAAATAAAAATAGAAAAGTTCTGCGTGAAGACCTGTAGAAAATCAGCAACATGAATAGAAGTTCTACAGTCGTTACTTTTAGAATGATTACAGGTCACGATTGTCCTGGCAACCATCTAAACCGGCTCAACATCCTACCCTCAACACCTTGTAAACATTCCAACAGTCAGGACAAAATGGACGAAGTACTGTAAATCATGACAAATGCTACCTCGCTGTTTCAGAAGCTAGCTTAGTTTCAAAATATTGGAAAGCATGATTACTAATGTCTTTATCGCTAAATGCAGTGCAATAGAAACTAACGAGGCAAACTATTTATAATTTGGTACATTTTCTGTTAATTTTAAACGCTAGCAATGATCCCAATTTGAAGATATAGACTTTAAAATCATTTAAATCTTAAAAAATGACGTACACTTCATAATAAAAATTAGGTTCCCATTTAAACGTACGTACATGCGGGTGGACGAATAACTTGTAAAAATGTAGCAAGTAGAATAAGTGACAGACACAACATTTACGTTAACTTCTTTAACATAGTTTTTAAAATTATGTCGAACATTTCCAGAAACCTAGCTGATATTCTGAATAGTGATTCTGGCAGTTTTCGATGCATTAAACCTATCCAAGCTGCCTTACATTATTTATATTACACTAAATACAATGCATGCAGTTCTGCGTTGTGTAACGTTCTCCATTCTCCTGTAACTTCATCTCTCTTAGCACCTAATATTTTCTTAAACACCTCATTATGAAGCACCCTTAACCACTGTTCCTCTCTCAAAGTGAGAGTCCAAGTTTCACAATCATACAAAACAACCGGTACCTAATATAATTGTTTTACAAATTCTATCTTTCAGTTTTTTCAAGAGCAGACTGGATGATAAAAGCTGCTCCAGCGAATACTAGCAGGGAATTTCCATATTTATTCTGTGTTTAGTATCATCCCGAGTGTCGTTTATATTTGTTACTGTTGCTCCAAAATATTTGAATTTATCCACCTTTACAAAGAATAAATTTCCAATATTTATATTTTAATTTCGTACTGTGGTCTGGTAACGAGTTATAATCATATACTTAGTTTTTCGGTGTTTACTTCCAAACCTTCGTCCTTACTTCATTTAAGTAAAATTCCCATGTTTTCCCGAACAATTTGTGGATTTTCTCCTAACGCATTCTCATCCCGTTCGAATGTTCTACATATTTTTTATGAATTTTAACGTTGATACTATTCCCAAATTTAAATAATATACTTATATCTATTACTGAAATTAATACATAGTTCAACAAATAACATAAAAAGAAAACCCCATCGACTTAATCCAGCGATAAGCACGTAGAGTATTTTCAAACCCCATACTTGTTCTGTAGTATCTAGTGAATGATGTGTACCAGGGGTACCAGAGTACAAAATATCCCATGTTTATTCACGTTGTATATTAACTAATTTCTCTAATTTAAGAATTTGATTTGCTGTTATAATAAATTGATTTTTAATTTAAAATTTGTCCAGTGGATACTTGGGGTTGTGAAGACATCGATGGAATGTAATTTTATTTTTATGGTTTGACTCTACATTAGTTGTTCTAACAGTTGCAAACGATTGTAATAACCAATTATTCGAATTACAAGATATCTTGTAAAAAAAACTACCAGGGTCTTCAGAAACCCAAAGGCCATTCTACAGACCTTCCTCAAAGTGCCTTGTAAAGAATAAGGATAAGTATAATAAATGTTACATTCTTATAGAACACGTTGTGAATTGTGATTATAATTTATGTCCTTAACAACTGCAATGAAGTTTCAATATAAGTAATAATTAAATGATTAAAGCAGTAGAAAGTTATGAAACCAATTGAGGAAACGCCAGTAAAGTTGTACTGGTGCCTATATTTACCTTTAAATATCAAGTCGAGATTGCTTTGAAGTCTCGCTTTGCAAATCTTAGTCGTATTATAACTGAAACAAGAAGGTAAATACTCCAGGAACTTGCTGCTATTGAAAATCAACACTGGGCTCAGGGACATTGCGAAATAATCTAGTTGAATCAATATTTCCTTTCCTTGGCTGAAGTAATGATCACTGACACTTCTGGACTTACAAAGGTGACACTTAATTTAATAGAGGAAAATTGGCTTTGAAAACGTTACTTTCCACTAAGTTTCTTTGTAAAAGACTAGACTAAAAATTATCCACATATACAGGGTGTTTAAACAAGTGTCGCATAATTTTACAGATGATAGAATTGGTCGAAACTAAAAAGAAGTTCCAATAAACATGCGTCCGGAAACAAAATATATGTCCTGAGACATGGCCATTCTGTATTGTGGCCTACGATAGCCAACTGAATGTCAGACATGTTCCTTGTAACAGAATAATTGAGAAATTATTGCTGTTCCTTGAGATTGAGTCACAGACACGTTGCTTATCAAAGGACAGTTATGCTTTCCTGTTGTCGAAATTGTCGAAGTGGGCCTGAAAACTGGAAAAAAATTATTTACTTTTGTCCTTCCTCTTATTTTACCTTATATTGATGGTGAGTTTCCTATTTTTTTCTTTAACCTAAAATGCACCCAGGCTATCTAGTAAAAAGAAATGCCATGCTCTTTTTCTTGCCATGATAACAAAGATCTGACCAAACATAGCTTATGTCGACCTTTTCGCTGTTGCCCGCGTTTGCAATTCTCAAACCCTGAGATGTATTCAGAATGTCACTTGAATTCAGTATTTCATTTGTAGACGAACGTTCGCCGCTGCATCTCACGCAGCACACGGCCTTACTGGTGCTGAAAAATTTTGTCACTTTCACTTATATATAAATTCCTACCTATTCTTTTCTGCAGGTACCACAGAATGAGAGAAAATTTAACACCTATCAAATTATCTTTGTTCAAAGTGAATTGGACATACACTAAGGGCAAGTGATCATTTACTATTATACAAATAAGTAGCATTTGACTACTAACCAAACAATTTAAACATTTAATTGCTCCAAAGATGGTACAATCGTAAATAAATTGCAAGGAAACCTGCCAGTGCAGCTAAAATGGGAACCGAAGCTATACTAGCAGAGGAAGAAGAGGACCGAATGAACAAATGTCTTTATAGGCAATGCTAAGTTAAGTTTTATTTACATCTGGATCAAGTAAAAATTACAGTTGAGTATGTGACAATAGTACATTATGCAACGAGCCTATAATGATAGTAATTAAGACGCGAGGATGTTTATGAAACTAGAGCAAGCGAGTTTCATAACTTTCACACGAGCGTCTTAATTACCATTATAGGCAAGTTTCATACGACTTTTCATGCTCGACCATATCTCTAACTTGAAATTATTCATAAGTATTCATGTAATTCTTATGTGACTGGGGAGCGAACTGACCTTGTGCAATCTCGTAAATTGTGAGATGTGCGCAGACGCGAAAGTATTGATTTTTTTCCGGACAACGAATGTCGACAACCTTGATATAAATTCGAGAGTAAGATAAACGTTAAACTTGATATAACCTTGATATAAGAAATTGAATTCGACATTGAAAAACGAGATGACAAATTGAATTTATTTGAATATTATTTACAATTAACGCTAATTATTATAGTAACAGAACGTAACCTTCGGCGACAGTATTGGATTTCCAACTTGCTTGACGTTTTGCTAGTTGTCTTTCGATTGCATGCCCGAGAATAATCTAAAACCTGAACTTTAATGAATATGTGTGCTTTAATGACATGAATTAAAGGACTGCTACCAGGTGTATAATTACTACATTTCGGCATGGTCGAGCATAAAATATATTAAACGCAAAAAAGAATGGCAATCATAATGCAGTCTAAAAAGTATCAGAAAGCTTGCAGACTCAACCACGACTAATCACAAGATAGTGCCAGTAGGAAATGTGGACTTCCGTTTATTATGTCATATTTTTCATTCTCGTGATAAATTAAAAATTTAATATTTGAGGCTAAGACGGATGAAGCTACAGGAGAACGGAGAAAGTTACACAACGCAGAACTGCACGCATTGTATTCTTCACCTGGCATAATTAGGAACATTAAATCCAGACGTTTGAGATGGGCAGGGCATATAGCACGTACGGGCGAATACAGAAATGCATATAGAGTGTTAGTTGGGAGACCGGAAAGAAAAACACCTTTGGAGAGGCCGAGACGTAGGTGGGAGGATAATATTAAAATTGATTTGAGGGAGGTGGGATATGATGATAGAGAGTGGATTAATCTTGCACAGGATAGGGACCGATGGCGGGCTTATGTGAGGGCGGCAATGAACCTGCGGGTTACTTAAAAGCCATTTGTAAGTAAGTAATATATGCAATATAGAGAGAGTTTTAATTAAGCATGTGCCTTACTACTCCCCTGAATTCAAAATTATGAAATATGTTTACGGACTGAATGTTCGGGGACATCCTAATTTCTGAACGTAAAACCACGTAAAAGGAGAATCCAAGATCTCTAATTTTATAATTTTTCCAATATATGGTTTAATAAATTCACATCAAGTTTACGGCAGTTTAAGGAATCTCAAATGAATTTTGTTATTCTCCTCTCATGCATATCCTTTACAAAACAGAGACGATATGTTAATCTGACAATGTTTTCTTGGAGACTCCCACTTATCACATTGTACTAAAACAATATTATAGATTATTTTTTGTCGTACCAATGAGACATAGTTAAATATTGGCAGTCTCATCTATTCTAATAAAGGAATGTAGAAATGGACTATTATCTAGGAAAGATATAAATAACATATGTGAAAATTGATTCGATCAGTAATTTTTTTTTGTACTTTAATACTTCAATACATCATCAATATTTAAAAAACACAAATTTTACAAATATGATTTTGTATCCATTACAGTTTAGAAGAATTTCTATTAATACAAGATCTCACAAATACAACAGAACTATAATACTTATACGTTTACTATTAAATTTGTTCCCCGATAACACTGTGCATCATTATTGTAAAACACTGAAATATTATATCTATCACTTTTGGAACCATTAATAAATTACAAAGATATCTACTAATACGAGATCACACAAATGCAGAAGAACTACAATCAGAATACGTTCAGTTTTCTTCTTTGTACTCTAAAAAATCTGTGAATCAATAATATTGCGGAACACAGGAACTTTACAAATATCATTAATTTGGACTTACTGAAGATTAGTCGTATCTTTAGTATTTCAATTTTACTCCCATAAACACTGTGCTTCAATATTGCAAGACACAGAAACTTTGCATCTATCACTTTTGGAACCATTAATAATTACAAATATATCCACTAATACAAGATCAACAAATGCAGAACATCTGCAATAAGAATACGTTCAGTTTTTTATTTGTACTCTAACAAAATCTGTGAATCAATATTGCGAAACATAGAAACTTTACAGAGATATCATTAATTTGGACACACTACAGATTAGAAGTATCTCTATTAATATAAAATCCCTTATACGTTTAATATTTCACTTTTACTCCCATAAACACTGTGCCTCATATTGCAAAAAACAGAAACTTTACATGCACCACTTTTGGAACCATTAATAATTACAAACATATCTACTAATACGAAATCACACAAATGCAGAAGAACTGCAATCAGAATACGTTCTGTTTTTTATTTGTAGTCTAATAAAATCTGTGAATCAATATTGTGAAATATAGAAACGTTACAAATACCATTAATTTGGACACAGTACAGATTAGAAGTATTTCTATTAATATAGTAAGATCCATTATACGTTTAGTATTTCAATTTTACTCCCATAAACACTATGCGTTAATATTACAAAACACAGAAACTTTGCATCCATCACTTTTGGAAACCTTAATAATTACAAACATATCTACTAATACGAGATCACACAAATGCAGAAGAACTGCAATCAGAATACGTTGTTTTTTATTTGTACTCTAATAAAATCTGTGAATCAATATTGCGAAATATAGAAACGTTACAGATATCATTAATTTAGACTCACTACAGATTAGAAGTATTTCTATTAATATAGTACAATCCCTTATATGTTTAGTATTTCAATTTTACTCCCATAAACTCTCTGCATCAATATTGCAAAACACTGAAACTTTGCATTTATCACCTTCTGAACGATTAATAATTACAAACATATCTAATAATACGAAATCACACAAATGAAGAAGAACTGCAATCAGAATAAGTTCTGTTTTTATATGTACTCTAATAAAATCTGTGAGTCAATATTGCGAAACATAGAAACTTTACAGATGTCATTAATTTGGACTCACTACAGATTAGAAGTATTTCTATTAATATAGTAAGATCCCTTATACGTTTAGTATTTCAATTTTACTCCCATAAACACTGTGAATCAATATTGCAAAACACTGAAACTTTGCATTTATCACCTTTGGAACCTATCTATTAATACGAGATCACAAAAATGCAGAAGAAGTGCAATTAGAATACTTTCTGTTTTTATGTGTACTCTAATAAAATATGTGAATAAATATTGCGAAACATAGGATCTTTACAAATATCATTAATTTGGACTCACTACAGATTTGAAGTATCTCTATTAATATAAAATCCCTTCTACGTTTAGTATTTCAATTTTACTCCCATAAACAATGTGCATCAATATTACAAAGAACAGAAACTTTACATCTACCACTTTAGGAACCATTAATAATTACAAACATATCTACTAATACGAAATCACACAAATGCAGAAGAACTGCAATCAGAATATGTTCAGTTTTTTATTTGTATTCTAACAAAATCTGTGAATCAATATTGTGAAACACAGAAACTTTACAAATATTATTAATATGGACTCACTACAGATTAGAAGTATCTCTATTAATATAGTATGATCCCTTATACGTTTAGTATTTCAATTTTACTCCCATAAACTCTGTGCATCAATATTGCAAAACACTGAAACTTTGCATTTATCACCTTTTGAACGATTAATAATTACAAACATATCTACTAATACGAAATCACACAAATGAAGAAGAACTGCAATCAGAATAAGTTCTGTTTTTATATGTACTCTAATAAAATCTGTGAATCAATATTGCGAAACATAGAAACTTTACAGATGTCATTAATTTCGACTCACTACAGATTAGAAGTATTTCTATTAATATAGCAAGATCCCTTATACGTTTAGAATTTCAATTTTACTCCCATAAACACTGTGAATCAATATTGCAAAACACTGAAACTTTGCATTTATCAAATTTTGAACCAATCTACTAATACGAAATCACACAAATGCAGAAGAACTGCAATCAGAATTCGTTCTGTTTTTTTATATGTACTTTAATAAAATCTGTGAATCAATATTGTGAAACATAGGAACTTTATAGATATATCATTAATTTGGACTCACTACAGATTAGAAGTATTCTATTAATATAGTAAGATCCCTTATACGTTTACTATTTCAATTTTACTCCCATAAACACTGTGCATAAAATTTTGCAAAACACTGAAACTATGCATTTATCACCTTTGGAACCATTAATAATTACAAACATATCTATTATTACGAGATCACACAAATGCAGAAGAAGTGCAATCAGAATACGTTCTGTTTTTTATTTGTACTCAAATAAAATCTGTGAATCAATATTGCGAAACATAGAAACTTTACAAATATCATTAATTTCGACTCACAACAGGTTATAAGTATCTCTATTAATATAAGATCAATTATACTTTTAGTATTTCAATTTTACTCTCATAAACACTGTGCATAAATATTGAAAAGCACAGAAACTTTACATCTATCACTTATGGAACCATTAATAATTACAAACATATCTTACTAATACGAGATCACACAAATGCAGAAGAACTGCAATCATAATATGTTCATTTTTTTTTATTTCTACTCGAATAAATTCTGTGAATCAATATTGTGAAACACAGAAACTTTACAAATATCATTTACTTACTACAGATTAGAAGTATCTTTATTAAAAGAAGATGCGTTACACGTTTAGTATTTCAATTTTATTTCCATAAGTACTGTGCGTCAATATCGCAAAACACGGAAACTTTGCATCTATTACTTTTGGAACTATTAATAAAAACATATCTACTAATACGAGGTCACAGAAATGCAAAAAAACTGCAATCAGAATACGTTCAGTTTTCTATTTGTACTCTCTAAAAATTTCTGAATTAATATTGTGAGACACAGAAAATTTGCGTATATCATTAATTTGGACTCACTACAGATTAGAAGTATCTCTACTGTATTAGTATACGAACCCTTATACGTCTAGTATTTCAATTTTACTCCCATAAACACTGTGCTTCAATATTGCAAAACACAGAAACTTTGCATCTGTCACTTTGGAACCACTAATAATTACAAACATATCTACTAATACGAGATGACACAAATGAGTCATTCCACGTCAAATCACACAGCAATAAAACACGACCTTCTCGGTAATAGTCGAATTTTTTTTCATGAATTCCAGACATCAAATAAGGAGACCCGTATTGTTTTATTTTTACAATTATTAATTATTTGTGTAGTTATGACTAATTGAAGTTACGCAAATTATGCGCGCACTGTTATATAAACTCACTTGGAACTCTGTGTCTACATATAATTGAAATTTGCGGTTTCGCGCATTTGAAAGTCTAAATACAACACTTTTTATTACTTTAGGCCTATCACAAATAAATTTAAAATTTGGCCTATTTTTTTAATCATTTCTTTTTCAAAGCAAAATTACTATTTTAAATAGCCAGGTTAAAAATCTAAAAAAAATATAGACTTGTTCCCTGATGTATTATTTGTAAACTACTGCATTTATAAATATGGGATCGGCACCCATACATTTGTAACAATTTATTTTGCGGAGGCATGCACGCTCTCGCAATGCCCAGCTAATGAACTGCTTGCAGCCATAGGCTAGAAGGCTGCCCGTTGAAAGTTTTACGAAATTCCCCGTTGCATCTGATGTCACTATACTAATCATCACATGATTAATACCTTAAGGAACAGTAAATATCTTATCTAAAATTATTTATTATTGTCAGTTAAGCTAAGAGGGGAAGCCCTTCACAGGGCTCTATGTTTATACTGTAATATAGCCAAGTGTTTGATGATAGCGAGGCTGGGTAAGGCAGTAAACTTTATGGCAGTAAACAGATGGCAGGAGACAAAATATAGAAGAGAAAAATAATCAGTTTGGGTTTGAATTTCACGCAGTGACGTGACTTCTATACAACATGAGTGATGGTAAAGATCGCGTAATATATAACAAGTGTTTAAATCCATTTACCTTCCTAATCACGCCTTTAAAAAAAAAGTACACTAAGACGCGTTAAGTCGCGACTTATTGATAGAGCTAAATTTAGAGGAGTCTTTGAATGTGCAAATATGTGATTCGTTCCGTAAAAACCAATCAATTTCCGGATAGGTCAGGTGAAATTATATGTGAAGCCAGTAGTTCTTGTGATATTAATAAACATGAATCAAATGAAAGTGCGGACAGAGAAAGTGATTATCTCAGTTCTTCTTCTAGCAGTTCTATGGATGCAGTGCTAAAATTCACTAATATTGAGGAACTAACATGAGTTTGATGTCAATAGAATCCCCTATAAAAAAAAAGAAAGCTACAACAAAAACGATACCCCCGTGAAAAGTTTCAAAAAGTAAAAGGCTTCCTAGCATGTAAAGTTTTTCATATAGAAGATGCATCGTCATCCCTTCAAAAGTCAGCCATATTTTATTTTTGACGGAATGCAAAGAAATGTACAACCTGAAAATTACATAGTTATTGCAGACTTTTCTGAAAATTATTCATTTGAAATACAAGATTCAATACAAGGTGTGCATTGGAACATATGCCAAGCCACAATACAATACAATTTAAATTTTACTTCCAATTTATTTTATTTTATATTCTCTTATAGGCCTATTAATATTATATCGGAACTGCGACCGAACAGGAGCGCTGCTCATCCGGTCCCAAATTTTGTTAATACTACTGTATCTCCTTTTTTATATTGATTGTATTATTTTATTTCTATTTCTCTTGTTTGTAATTATATTCTTTATTCTGTATATTTAAATAAATAAATAAATTCTTTCGTAGTATATTTCAAAGGAGATACAGAAATTCGTTACAAAAGTATTGTCATCTCAGAAACCATGAAACATGAAACCGATCCCTTTCACTTTTTTCAATCCGAAGCAATCAATTTCTTAAAGGAAGAATTTAACGATATGAAAAAAATCATCTACTTTTCCAAAGGATCAAGTTCACAATACAAAAAAAAAAAAAAACAAAGAATTTTAAAAATAATTGCTTACATTAGGAGATTATGGAATTAGTGCTGAATAACACTTCTTTGCAACGTCGCATGGTAAAGGTCCATGTGATAGCATTGGAGATACTGTTAAAAGACTTGCCACGAGAGTTAGCCTATACAAGATCCTATAACAACACAAAAAAAAAAAAAAAACTTGGTCACAATAAACATTTCTAACGTGTCATTTATATTTTGTCCATTCAATAAGCGCAAAAACCACATTGAAAATTTGAAGGCCAGATACCATAATCTAAAACCAATAACTGGTACATTAAAATTACATTCTTTCACCCCGTTCTCAAAAGCTGAAGATTTAGTAAAACAATTCTCTTTCAAGAAAGAAGGTAGGCTAATGAAAATTTAAAGTGTGAATGAAAACAAACATTTAAAAATCATAATGTACAATTATTAGAAGATATCATAATAAGTAAATTAGCAGTGATTCCTCGAGTAATTTGATCCGTACTGGGTGTAATGTTGCAACGTTCAGTCAATCATCCAGCGACGATAAACCTCCCAGCGCGCTTTAACGCTTCCCGTCCACTACTGCTGCGCCGATCGCTACACATTGTGTCGTAAGTAATTAAATTTCCATTAAACTATTGGAGATCCCATTCTGATTTTTTTTTGGAATTATTAAGAATACTTCAGTGCACCTAGTAGGCAATTTTTTAGATTTTTAATAGGACTATTTCACATTGATATATAACTTTTAAAAATTGAATTATAAAAAAATATTTGTAATAATTATATTAAAATTAGTTAGTAAATATTTAATAAAAGACAGTACTGTAAGCTTTTAAATGCATTTTTTTTTTCAAAAAAATTTTAACATCAATATCGTCAGAAATATGACGCTTTAAATGTTGCATTGTGCGACATTTTTAACGAATTTTAACATGTAATATTTAAAAAACATGTGGACTTAGGAGGAAATAAAAATACATTTGTTGGTTTATTAGACCCATGGAGTTGGTAAAAAAAATATAAATGCAATCAGAAATATGAAGGTCAAAATTTGTATAATTTTGTGCGATTTGACGTTGAATGATTCTAATACAAAAAAACTGCAGATTTAGTCGTTGATGACTAAATTTTACAGTATAATAAATCAATGGGCATCATAAATAGAATCACTAACCCTTCTTTGGTTCAACGACATACCCGTACTCGTCTGTATAAAACCTTGGCACGACTGGTCCTGCGCTACGGAAGTGAAGCATGGACTCTAAGGAAATGCGACGTAAGTAGAGTCACTGCTAGTGAAATGTGATTCATGCGCGGAACAGCTGGCTGTACTAAGTGTGACCATAAAATAAATTAAATCATCTTAAAGGAACTTGCAATAAACTGTATACTATCACACATATATCACTATCAAGATAACTGACGTCAGCATGTGAGGTGTATATCTAGGACTAGAATCCCTCGTGCAATCCTGTATTACCGATCTACTGGATGTTCATTTCAAAGTGTGTCATGACGTCACTGTTGTGAGTCAGCGATTTGAAGCGAGTTTCAGCTTTTATGTCAGAGAAGTTGCCTATTAATCAAGGCGTTCAATCTGAACTTGAGAACGTGTACGGTATAACTTGAATGTCGTAGCAGCAGATGGCGGTCTGTAAAGTCTGTGTGCTACCATAACCTCTTTCGAACTGTGTTTTGCGCGGGCAAGTCGTACGCAGGGTATTTGTTATCATCGACTGCGTACGGCAACATTCCACAACACAAATCAAAATGCTCCGTGTCCATGTTGACCGTCAAAGTTAATGTCAACAAATACGTAAGTAATCGTCTTAACCCTCTCCCCATATCCCGACAGTAAGAAAAAAAAAACTCACTTCAGTACGTGTTTCCAAACAGTTAACATTCTTGCCACTACTGGCGTTACCGTACGTATCGGTAAGTAATCTTCAGAATGAACGCCGTACTTGCTAGGCAACTTCTCTCGCATTTAGGTAATACGCCTCTGCGGAAGTGCAGGAAGATTCAATTCTCTAGGCTCATCGGCTAGCCACATGACAACATACAGCGAGCCATGACACATTTTGAACTGAACACCCAGTAGAGGCAAGAGATCATACAATGAAGAGATGGGCTAAAACCTTTTGTGGACCGTAACAATCCTTTTGGCACTATATCCTGTATGGCTGATCATGATAACATATTTAAGCCTATCACTGTTAATTCAATTTTTTAATATTTTGAAGTTTCACTAATAAACATTACATAATATGAGACGTTTATTCAAACGCTGTACTGCTAGAATTAAAGTAATAAAATGAATATTAAGACACCAATAATAACATGAGATCAAGTAATTATGATACCAAACAAATGGATAGTAATGTATCGTAGGATTATGCAAACTGTGTAGGGAGAACTGTATCATATCATCGTTGATTTTATGAAACCTCCTACATGTGGCAGTACAGAACATAATTTTTTTAGGAGAAAGAAAAAAGTAATAAATATCAATAGATCTACAGAAGAATATTAAATAATTCGGTAGAAAATTTTATTTAATATCACTCCATCGAGGATCAGTGCAGGGGCCTGTTTCACAATGTTTACAAGCTTTGTAAATTGTAAACTTTGCTTGTAAATTGTAAACTTCTGTTTCACAATCTTTGTTTGTAATGTTGAACTTTACAAAGGAAATCAAATCTTTACAAATTAAATTTTGCTCACTTTACAAGTATTCTCTTTCACAATGAAGGGTAATTTTACAAACGTGTAAACTTTACTTGTAAAATTAGCGCATTTTCTACAATACCTCTGAGATGTCAATACCGAAAGTCAAAAGAATTAGCGTACAAACCCTTGTTCGCCCAATTATGGAATATGGAGCAGTAGGTTGGGATCCGTACAGACAAAACCAAATCGATTCAATAGAAAAGGTCCAACGCAAGGCAGCAAAATATGTCAAAATGGGGAAGGGACATGGTGAGGAGATAGTAAAAGACTTAGGGTGGGAACTTCTCAAGTCAAGGCGACGAAAAACCAGACTCACCGCATTGTTTAAGGCACAAATGGGACACAAAGCATGGACCGATATCAATGCTAGATTACCAACACCATCATACTTAGGAAGGGCTGATCATATTAGGAAGTTTAAATGTAGAAAACAAAGAACGGACGTGGCAAAATTTTCTTTTGTTAACCGCACAATAGTAGACTGGAACAGCTTACCTGCGGCAATCTTTCAGGGTGGTCCTCTTAAAATCAATACATTTAAAGAATTGTGTCATATATTTAATTGAATTTATATATAATTAATTAAATTGATATGTAATTATTAAGTTGATATATAAAATAATTAAGTTGATATGTAATTAATTAAGGTGATATGTAATTTAGTTGATATGTAAATAAATTAAGATGATATGTAATTAATTAAGATGATACGTAATTAAGTTGATATGTTATTAATTAAGGTGATATGTAATTATTTAAATTGGTAATAGTTGGGTGAAATAGAACTACTTATAAGTTAGATTTACATTTGCTTATCGTAGGCGTAATTATAGAATAGTTTTTAATTATAGTCCTAGGTTTATTGCATTTAGCATTTATAGATTTACGTTTATTTTATTTTACTTCATGTAATTGTAATTATTGTATATTATATATCACTGCCACCGGGTGTATACCCAATACATAAAATACATACATACATACATACATACATACATACATACATACATACATACATACATACATACATACATACATACATACATACATACATACATACATACATACATACATACATACATACATACATACATACATACATACATACATACATACATACATACATACATACATACATACATACATACATACATACATACATGCATGCATACATACATGTGTAAAGTTTGATATTCGAACAAATTATGAATAAATACAATAAATATATACTTATTAAATTAATTTTTGAGTAACTGGTTAATATTAAGAATTAAACTAACGCAGTTTTGATGTTATTAAGGAGTTCTAATGACTCAGACGAAGATATTGAATTTAGGCCTATTCAAACGAAGATGTATACATAAAATTCTCCGGCCAAGAATTATTAACACGTTCGGATCATTTTATGAATTTAATGAAAGGTTTCGAATGAGTCCCGCGCTATACTTCAGAATACCGCGTAAGTATTTATATACGAAGACTGTATTTAATAAATACTAGCACTTAATAAAGAAGTTCCCTGCACCAAAAATAAATAATTCAATAATGCAATAACGACACTACTTACGCGGTATACTGAAGTCGTTTCCAGTCCCATTTCGCTGGCATCTCTCCTACAAGATATGGGACATCATATCCAACATCCAAAAGGGAAAAGTAATGCCATAAACCTCAAAGCGAGAACTTTATTGTTTGGCATTGGTTTAATATACTAGCTGTCAGTTCTGTGCGTTAGCAGATAAGCACGGAATTTCTAAGATATCAGTGTGCAAAAGTGTCCACAGGGTAGTTGATGTTGTTAAGAGTTAAATTCGGGGCAGGTTTTTGATCACCAAAATGTTATTTACTATAGCACAGAATTATTATGTTGCTGCTGGGATCACTAATGTTTGTGAGGTTATGGATGCAACATTAATAAATACTGATGGATCAACAAAAAGAAAAAATGAATCTGATTTTGTAGTTAGACATCATAATTATTTTACCAATTGCATATTTGTACGTGGACTAAATCTGTTATTTACTTATTTGACTGAATTTGGTGCTAACTTTGGTCATTTAAGTAATAGACGTATTGGTATACTCGACCAATTACATCACATGAAACTCCATTGTCGCCAATATATAAAAATCTAAATACTTTTAATTTTCTTTAACAGTACTTTATATTTTCTGTTGGTGAAATATGAATCAGCAAGCTTAGACTAATCTATTTTAGTACAAAATATAAGCATATATATCGATAGTAGTAAAAATACATCACTTTAGCTCTGCTCCTTAGCAATTTTTGTAAACTGTCGTTGGCGATATTATGTAACCAATAATGCGTATTTGTAAATTTCTTTAGCTGATTTTGTGGAGTTCGTCAAACTTTACAGATTAATAAGATAGCATTGTGAAACACAATTTACAAGCATTTGTAATCTTTTACTTGTTATTTGTAAAATGTTAATTTGTAATTTGTAAGGATTGTGAAACGTGCCCCAGGTCTATTGATTTTTATTAGTTTTCTTTTTCCTGAAAAATTATGTTCTATTCTGTACTGTTACAAAAGAGGTTTCATACAACCAGCGAAGATATGATGTGTTAAGTCATTTTTATATTATGCCTAAACAAGAATATAATAGTCACTGTTATTTCAAATTAGAAGGATTCCCTCAATATGAAATAATTCAATTCGTAGCAAAGATAAACATTATAGGATAAAATCATAATATGAGAAGGTCAATATAAATGTTGCAAGTAATTTAGCTGTTCAGACTTTTGTAGTTTATTCTTTGATTAGATTGCAACTAAATTTTATAATATCAAATTACGAGTAGTTCCAAATGAATAGTCTCAGAATAAAAAATGTTTCTTCCCCTGAACGTTAACTCTGTTTTACTCGATAAGTTCTATCTGTAAGATTAACATTTTTTACTCGCATGATCATACATTGTTTACAATTATCAACTATATGGACTATTTTCTTGCAAATTAAATTCAATTTGTTTAACACATATCGTTAATTCATACCATTAGGAAGTCTTGAAATTCTAGTAGAGTAACTCATCTGATCATACCGAGCAGTGTGCGTTTTCTTAAGTCAGCAAGCGCTGTTAACAAACTACTCAGGTTTTAAGATTACTTTTCTAAATAACTATGCACTTAATAAAATTACAAAACACGTAAAGCTTTTATTTCCGTTATGTAGTCTGTTCTCCCATTCAATCTGAACAACGATGACACTTCCATCCTGTGTAATAGATTCTCAAGTCAAGTCAGTATAATGAAAATACTGCTTTTTTTCAAAGTGAAAACTAGTATGTTCTCTGACATATTACTTAACTTGGAAAAAGAATGCGAATATTTATGTCAAACAAATTTATAGAGCATACTTATGGAGCATATTTCACGTCGAATGACAAATTTGGATTGAATATTTTCGTAGTATGTAAGAAAAGTAGTTCTACGTTACTCTGAAAACTAGCAGAAAAAATTGATTGGAAATGGAAAATTTACATAAAGTGGTAACGAATTTTGATATTTGATATTCACTTTACTACTAAAAAAAGTGAACACTTCCCTGAGGACCATGATATAAACCCGTGAATGACGTCAAATTATCTTCTTATTGTTTGCGTAAAAGAAGTCAAATTATGCAATGGGGTGTTAGCAGGATCATGTTACTTCTTTTGCTTTTTTATTCTATATAATTTTGAACATTTTGAACACAATAGTTCCACTACAAATACTAAAGAAGCCAAGCACAACCCTACAAACAGCACATACAAGGGTCCTTCAATGTGAGAAAAATTGAACGCATAGACTTCATGATTTCCTAAAGTGCCAAAATCTCCAGATCGCAATTTTCCATATTTACTCGCCCAGAAATTAATCAATCCTGCACTAACTAGTCTCTGATATATTATTTCAAATGGATTAAAATAAGGACTTCCCTTTCTAAAAATTAATGACGCATAAAATGTTTTCATATTTTCTTCTGTTATCTCGTATTCATGTGCGTTATCAAAATTCTTTAACAAGAATTCTAGAGACTGTCTTGGAAACTCGATAGCGATGTCCTGATTATCACGCATATGTCTAAAGCAATGGTCTAAACTTTTAAAAACTGACAAATATCTATAATTAGATCTCCCAATACAAATTTCAATTCCAGAATCTTTTATGTCCTGCACAGTTTTTAGACTTGGAAATGTTCCAGGATATGAATAGAATTTTATCAACATCGACTGATAAGCAGTGTTGATATGCATGCAGTACAGCAACCAAACGGCGAAGAATAATTTGAAGGTTCCTGTTGTTATATCGGACACACTTGACCCTAAAAGTGTCAGGTACGTACGTAGGAATATTAATGAAACATCAATGGATTTACTAGCTTGGAATATTGTGATGCGCAATCTTTGTTTCAAACACATAAGTGCAAGAAATAAAATAGTAGCAGTGATATAAGAGAACATAACTAAATACCACATTTGAGGTTTGAATGCTTTGACAATCCCGTGCCATCTTGGAACTGTTTTTCCTCTGGGGACAGCCCAAGTAATCGAATCAATGACATGTGGATATGAAACATCAAAATAGCTGTCTAGATTGGGTTGCACAATCGTGAGCCCATACATTTCATAAACTTTACGAAATACCAATGTTGATGGCGTTTCATTAGCTTTGTGCACTATACTCATATCAACGACAACTCCAAGGACATTCTCCACAGTATTAGCAAAATTAACTTCTAGTCCAGTGAAAATCATAGTGGTGTTCAATCTGAGAAACAAATGGGGTACGTAAGGTTGTGAGAGATAATACATCTTGCATCCATCAGCATTGTGTATTTCTTTCGATGGAAACAAATGTTGATTTCTTGGAAATTTATATTCGGGTAACACACATTTGTCAAGATACTTCAATGGAAATCTAGTTTCCTCACATACATATTTTCCATCTACTATAAATGTAACAACGTCAATGGCTCTTAGCTTTCCTTCTCGAAATGGTTCTGATATGAGAATAATAGAATTGAATATGCTGTAAGCTTTCAGTGTAATAAGTATAAAATAAATTATGTATACCTGCTCGTCTCTTGAATATATCTCACCCATTGAAGCGATAATATAACGAGCTCGAGGGTTCCAAGGTCTCGACATTAGTCTAGTCAGCATTGTCAGAAGTGACTGGTGTTGCTGTAAGTTATTTCCCACGTTTAAGAGCATTATAACAGTGCCTTCATTATCTTTAGCTTTGAACTGTTCTCGTTCTTCTAGAGGGTTGTAATGAATTTCACCTAGCCCAGTTGTATTTCCTTGGATTAATATTTGCCAAATTTGAGAACTGTGTATTTCTCTGAGAAAAATATCCCCTATAGAATTGATTTCCTTTTCATGCCCATAGTTCTCATTCAAATAGTTAGACCACAAATCCGGTGTATGAATAATTGCTGGCAAATTATCTTTTTTTAATCTTTTTCCAATTTCCACAATACATTGTGAGAAATGATGCTCCAGATTATTGTTGTCATGTGTCTCTGGGAATGTGATTGTGGCCGTCAGAGTAGAAATGGAGGTCAAATAAATGGTGAGATGTGAGACACGTATCATGATGAATCTGTGAGAGAGAATATAGGTAGTTGAAAAACTTTAATTTTAAAATTATATTATACCTTCTGTTGAAGTATTAACTATTACATTTTATTCCTTCCTGATAGCGTTCTTTTCTTTCAATTTTATTTTCTATTCTTGGTTAAATGTAATGCACACAGATGCACCCAAATTGTAAGAAAATTGTTTAATTACATCTAAATAAGGCAGTGTTATTACATTGCACTATTTACGTTTTCATAATATAATAAATGTTATGAGTTTGTACAGATTTTAAAAAGTATCAAAGTTATAAAGCTATACTTCACTCTATATTTTAATCTCTTCAACATATGTATACAGTAAATTCGAAAATCCATTTTTTTAATTAAGTGAAATTCGGGCTATGTTTGTATTTGATTGAGACATACATAATATTTGTATTGAAATTAAAAACATTACTTCAACTACCACGAAATAATATCTTAAATTTTATACATTTTATTTTGTTATGCAGAAAATAGTGTATTGCTCTAACTTTATCCCTTACAATTTTTCAGATTTATCTTCTGATTGCAAGTTTTTAAAACGTTTGTAACTCAGCAGAAATTGTTACTTATGCATTCAGTATTTTATATTATATTTATTAGATGGTTAATAGTTACATCAATTATTTTATTGAACAGCATTTGTTCCATGAGCATGATATTCCCTATATCGGTGAAATTAATATAGAACAATAGATATTGTAAAAGCAATACCTACTAATTTTCTCACAAAAATCAATTATTTCCCGGAAATAGTGGCTTTTCTTGTACATGTTTACAAAACCACACAGTACAACAATATTTACAAAAATTTCAAAATATGAGAGTTTTTAACAAAATAAACAATTGTTATACAATTTACCAAAAGCATACCAGATATACCATGTTTGAAATGCAATATAGGTACTCCATTGAAAATTGCTTGTACGCAAATGAAGAGGCAATTACATTGCTGTATACAATGTAAGAAGAAAGTTAGCAGTCCCAATCACGGCTAGCCAGAAGGCAGTGTCAGCAAAAATTATTGTCATTTATATGTTAAAACATTATACACTTTTCGGAATCCTCATCAAAGTTACAGTTTAATTCTATTGTTTGCAATAATAAGTTGTATTGTTTCTGAATTCAGTATGATGAAATCTAATTACAGGCAAAAATGTTCACAGTATAAAACCACGGAAATGGACGACATTGTTTGTCTAATTTTATAAATTTTCTGTCAGGCGTCATAATATTCGGTATGATTCATATGAAGATATTATAACGGATAATTTTTTCACAAAATCAGACCTAGATAATTTCCAGTCACATTCCATGTAATTCCAAACTAATGAAATAGACGTATGTCAATATAAAAAATTAACAAATTATGTGAAAATGTATATACATTCATCTCTTATTTGCACTTAAATAAACACTACGTGAAAACTAGAAAATACACAAACATTACGAAAGTCACATTTTGATCTACAGTACAGTTTAGCTGCATTTATATTAAACCAAGTTTATTTACATCTTGCAACTACCACCGGAAGGTAAAACAGTTTAACCCACCAAAATCATGAACCAATCTTTTGGAAGATATACAACGACTCTATAAATCTGAGATTTCTGAATATTTTGTTAAATATTGTTTTTGCCTCATTTGAAAGCTCATATCTTCTATTTTTAAAAAATATAGGGCTATAACTTGTGCCCAATATCTGAATCATTTCATAATTATTTGGACATTTATTATATAAGCGCACTATACTGTCTGCACCTTACGCCAACTTCAGTGTCTTTTTATTCTTATTTCACATTTTTCCACATTTATTATTTTTCCAACCGACAAGAAGTAGACTTCTGACTGGACAAAAGACTTTATTGAGGTACCAAATGAAAGCTTAAACATGAGGCTATATTGTAAACTATAATTACTATTTTAGATCGATTATAATTATCTTATCCCAAAAACATGCTTAAATACATGTAGTATTTTTCTAAAGTGTTTATATAATGTGATATATCTTTGAATGATTCAAGATAAGTAATTTTAGTCCACATGTAGGGGATGGTTTTGGCGAAAGACGTTTTACTCTAGGTCAACTTCTAGTGGAGCTAGGTGGTAGCAAAGCTTTATTAATTAAAAAAAAAAACATTTATTTTGGCCTACAGATTCAATTTTCAAGGTTGAATTACATAAATTGCTTAGATTACTCCTAAGAATCATGTCATCAACATTTGAAAGACATCAAGGAAGAAATATAGATTTTTATTCTAAGAGTCGATGTATACCTAAGCATTTACAATATTAAATAATGCAAATATTATTGACTATAGACTTGCAGAAAATATTTTGAAAATTAATATAATCTTTCTATTTTTAAAGATAAAAATTGATACAAAAATCCTAATTCATTTCATTAAAAATTTTTAAAACAGTAATGAATTTTAGATAATATGATGTTGGTGACACAATGATATAACATACAGGGTGTTTAATAAAGTATCGCATATTTTTACAGAAGATAGCATTAGTCGAAACTAGAAAAAAAAAATGTTACTATAAGCATATGTCCGGAAACATATATCTGGTGAGATATGGGCCATGCTGTATTGTGGCTTAGGATACTGAACTGTCTGTTACGTAGACACTACAGAACATGCTCTATGTGGTTATCACGCATTGTTACATATGCTTCAGCCCTTCTTCTCAAGGTATCACCACAGTTTAGTATATACAGTTGCGAAGCTCAATACTTACTAAATATGCAAACATAGACAGTTGACATATGCAACCATAGATAGTTGCTAGCCACCAGGATCGCTACTATCGCCTCATCACAGACTCTTTCCCTAGCAGACGATAAAATGTATTGTACTTTTGATATCGTGTTCTTTTGAAAATTAACATCTTCCTTCCACTATTGATATACGAAATACATAAGGTTTATATATTATTTTCATAAAGTATATATTACATTTTATAAACTCACCTTCCTGGATCTTTCGGAAGGATAACTCTGGCCTCTTTTTATTAGAATTTATAGTGCAACAAACGTCTCCTTGTCCCATATTATTACTCAAATTATTATATTTTAGCCATTTAAAGTTATTACAACCGATAACGAACATATTTTCACAGTTTACACAACTTTTCACAACAATGCCAAATACGGCACTGTCAATGCCTTTTCGATCTAGACCAGGCCGTAATATATGTTCGGGTTTTCTATTTCATTGTATGGAGCTCAGTGAATTATTATATTATAACTTTATTGCGTATCATAGCTAAGTTTTATTTAGTGTAATGTGTCCATAAGTTCCCTTTACTTCCTGTTGCATAATATGTTGCAGAAATAATTACAAAACTGTGTTATTTTAATGTGAAGAGAATTTTACATGTTAACATAATCTTTTCGCATCGACATTTTAACTTTAGAATGGAAGCAATTTTTAGGTTTAATAAAAAAGAATTTATATTGTGATTTTAATATAGCACATCTACCTTGATAAAGACAGAACATTTATCATACCACTCTTATGAAATTAGTGTACGTACGATTGTTACTTCGTCTCTTAGGTAGTAGATAAATACAATAATTCAATACTCAATTGTAGTATTAAAATACAGACAAATTGAATGTGCGGAGTATCATAACTGACATTATGCTTAATTATAATGTATAATTGCGAATTTAGGAATATAAGATATAATAAACATAACCTATAATATTTCCATATGAATGGCAGGGCATTGGAGACCACTAAAATTAGACAGAAAGGGGCAACAGGGACAGTAAACATAACCTATAATTTCAACATATCTAAATATTCGTGCTGTGCAACTGAAAATTATTGAATCGTGCATAAATGAACGTACAATAATTTCGCAATATTAATCGAAATAAAGGCAGGCAGGTAGGTCTATTACACATACGAACAACGTAATTTTCACACCAAAAATAATATTACACCTTAACTCGCAAGGAATTATGTCTGAAGTGTCTCATAATCATTGTTTTAAATTTTATTAATGCAATTACACTACATTTTAGAGAAATATATGTTACTTTTTATGCATTCCAATTAATTTATATGGTTGAAACGCCGCCCTTCGTGATCGGGTTAAGCGAGTCAGATGGTCTGCCTTACGGCCTGTATTAGATCACGATGCCAGTGACACAGTCTATTGTTCCTAGTACACACAGCGCTCCAAGCGGCTAGCAACTATAGCGAGAAATGCAAAAAATCACACCAAGCTTCGCGACTGTATATACTAGACTGTAGTATCACGAACTCTTGCTGTCACACTTGGCACGATCCTGTAACGTTTGTACGTTATCAATGGGTGTGGCATACACCAATCTCTCTAAATGTCCCCATAGCCAGAAATTCAAAGAATTTAGGTCAGGTGACCGGGAAGGCCAAGCTATTGGACCTCCTTGACCAATCCATCGATCGTTAAACCCCCGGGTTATGAATTGTTGCACAAGGCGTAGAAAATGCGGTGGTGCCTCACCGTGCATAAGTAGAAAGACACCCTATCCTCTGAACACTGTTTGTACTTACTAATGCAAGTAAAATGATAGACTCATTATCCTGGACCTTTGTTTACTACTACATTCTCTGTTCACTTTAGTTGAGGGATCACTATCAAAACATGCACATTGGTTTATCTTTTTAAACGAATGACGATTATAGGCCACAATATAACATGGCCCATATCTCAACAGATATTTTTTTCGGACACATTGTTATAGAAACTTTTTTCCAGTTTCGACCTAAAAATATGCTATAGTTTTGTAAACATTCTGCATACAGTCAAGATAACCTGGCTCCCTTCCATTTCGTGGCATCTCCACAAAAATAGAAAAGCAGATCATTTCTTAAATTTGAATATTCGAAAATCATTAATGCAACAACGAATGTCACAAAAAAAACCCCCCCACCAAAAATTGATTATAAAAAATGGAAACTGAAGACCAAAATAACGTATATGTCAATGAAAATAAAGACATAAAGAATACCAAATGAAATAGTTTGGTACCAGGCCAACGAAAAAAAAAAAACAATTGAGCTACAAATTGAATGCCATATCCTGCAATTTTTATAGCACAGGCCACAAATAAGATTACCCTACATCAATAATGCAAATTATTTCTTAAGTTGTATTAATTATTTGTGTTATTTTAATCTTAGACTATTAGTAAACGTTTAAGGGATTAAATAAAAATATGGAGGAAAACGAAAATATTGAAAAATTATGGTAAACAAACTTTTACCTCCTCTCCCTTGGTAACAAGAAAGTCAATATAACATTCTACACTATCTACCACAAAGTAATTGGGCACTGTTTTTGCCACTTTAGAACTTCGTGGTACCACCTCTTGTTGCTATAACAGCAGCCACCCTGTCAGGCATGCTCTCCACTAGTTTGTGTAGGATATCCACTGGAATGCGTCGCCATTCCTCTTACAAGATGGCACTCAGTAGGACAATAGTAGTTGGTCGGAACCCTACGATACCTCAATCGTCGGTCCAATTCGTCCCAAAGGTGTTCAATGGGATTGAGATCAGAACTCTGTGTAGGCCAGTCCAACCGGTGAACATTATTGTCTGCATACCACTGCATAGTAGCCGCCGAAACATGGGGCCAACTTCCATTGTCCAACTGAGTGCCATGTTGCAAGAGGAATGGCGACGCATTCCAGTGGATGTCCTACACAAACTAATGGAGAACATGTCTGATAGGGTGGCTGCTGTTATAGCAAAAGAGGTGGTACCACGAAGTTGTAAAGGGGCAAAAACAGTGCCCAATTACTTTTTGGTAGACAGTGTACAATTGCAGAAGAACTGTAATCCGAATAGTAAAACCAAACAATATTTATTCATGAAAACTGTTACACTATTTAGATCTTAATGGACATTTCCTTGAAGACCATGAAAGAAAACTCGAGTGACGCCAAATGTCCTTCTTCTTCTTTGCAAAAAGAGAAACTACAAATTATGCAATGGGATACAGTTCTGTTCATTTCCTTTGCTTAATTATCCCATATACCTTCAAATATTTTGGAGACAATGTTCCAATACGACTATTAGAGAAATCAAGCATAACTCTGCACACAACACATACAATGGACCTTGAATGTGAGAAGAATTGAACACATAGACTTCATGATTTCCTAACGTGCCAAAATCTCCAGATCGTAATTTTCCATGTCTAATCACCCACATGATAATCCTGAGAAGCATAACATGGGTCCACTGGAGGTGGCGGAATATTTGATTATTATTATTTAAAGAACTAATTGACAGTGTTACTCTGCCCACAAGGTATGCTAACCTTGTTACTTCCTTTATGCATCTATAGTACATTTGGGCTTTTATTCTTCTATTTTATTTAAGCTCTTATTCGTATTCATATATACTACACTTTTACATAACATGGGTCCAATGAACCTATTGCATTAAATTCTTTTATGCTCGACCATGCCGAAATGTAGTAATTATACACCTGGTAGAAGTCCTTTAATGCATGTCATTAAAGTACACCTACTCATTAAAGTACAGGTCTTCAGCCAATGACAAGTCAGCTTTGTACCGTTATAAAACCGCAAGTATCGATTATTCTCGGATATGCAATCGAAAGAGAATTAGCGAAAAGTCACGGAGGCTGGAAATCCAATATTGTCGCAGAAGGTTATGTTCTGTTACTATAATAATTAGCGTTAATTGTAAATAATATTCAAATAAATTCAATTTGTCATCTCGTTTTTCTATGTCTAATTTAATTTCAATGTTATATCAAAGTTAATATTTAGTTTACTCTGTAGGTTCTTATCGGCTATCAAGGTCAATGTGGACAACTGTTCCTCGGAAAAAAATCAATACTTTCGCGTCTGCGCACATCTCACAATTTACTAGGTATTGCTCAAAGTCAGTTAGATACAAATAAAATGAATAATTTCAAGTTAGAAATATGGTCGAGCATAAAAAGTCGTATGAAACTCGCCTATAATGGTAATTAAGAAGCTGGTATGAAAATTATGAAACTCGCTTGCTCTCGTTTCATAAACATCCATATTCGCTTCTTAATTACTCTCATTATAGACTCGTTGCATAATGTACTATTATTACCGTAAGAATTATTGTAGTCTGTCATCTGAACAGAATCCTACGAATTACAAGAACATGTTTTCAAGACTTGACGACATTGCTGAAGCTGGAATTTGTCCATTGCTGCAGCTGGAATTTGTACTTTTGGCGTAATATATGTTAGAGAAGAAAGTGACCATTGTGGGATCATCTAGGCAATACAAGAGAGACATTCCAAAAGAAATGAAACCCAATGCAAACTGACCAGTGAACACAAGTGTATGTGTATTTCACAAGGACATGACAAAGGTTAGTTTTTGTACAAAGAAAAACAAATGGGCTATTCTACTAAGTACCATGTACCATGACGATGCAGTTGACGAACATCACCCGGAAAAGAAACCTGAGATTGTAAAATTCTACAGCCTCAATAAAGATGATGTTGATGCATCTATAGAACTTCCCCAAAGTGCCTTGTAAAGAATAAGGATAGTTATCATAAATGTTATATTTTATGGGACACATTGTGATTTGTGATTATAATTTATATGTTTAATGACTGCAATGAAGTTTTTATATAAATAATCCCAATATTGATTGTAAAAAATTAAGTAATTCTTAAAGAACCCAAGTTCCTATTACGAAACTTCTCTAATGTACAGTTTAATTTGCCAGTTTATATAACTAAACTCAGGAAAAAGTACAATTCAAAACAATAACCGAAGTATAAAATTGTTTAAACAATATTGAAAACCAATCAATGAAATATTGGAATAAAGAACGAAGTAAAGATACATTTCAGATCCCGTCAGTGTCCATAATATTTCATAACTAGCCGTACCCGTGCGCTCCGCTGCACCCGTTAGAAATAAATATGAAGTAAAATAGGATATTTGATCCAGGGAACATTCGTGTTTGATAGAAGGATAAATCGTTTATTATGTTACTTAATTTAAATTGCATTAAAGAAATTAAAATGCGATCATTTTGATCCAGAGACTACTCACTTGGTCATAAATATTATTTTAGGAAATACAGGAAACGAATGCCTATCAAGTTTTCTGTGCATAAGAAGCTATTTTAATCTTATCTGTCCTCAATTCACTCAGAAGTTACTGTAATAACATTATAGCATTATGTCCATCTAGAGAAACTACACTTTCCAATGGTGAATTAATAATTAATTATACAAATCGGTTAATTTAGCTTCCGATATTACTTCATACAAACACAGAAACATTCTCTGTAGGCTATGTTTCATAGCTTTCGATTGTTGTTGTCCAAGGCCCCTTATAGGCGAAGTCATTTGTTTTTTATTTCATTACACCGCCTTAGATGGCATTGTTATTGTAATTTTGAAACTCATTTAGCTCATTAAATATCAGTCCTATCAAAATTCTGCATGGAATAAAACTTATCGGAAATTGTTTTTAAAGAAACTCTTGTTATGTAATATTTTTCATGAAAATTAATAATGAGGGAGATATTTCGATTTATTTAATTCAAGCCCCCTTATAACCTCCCACCTTTTGAATAAAATATTTTGAATGGCATATAGCCTAAATTCTAAGTTACAACGAACTTAATTTATATTCCAATTTTCATATAAATCGGCTCAGCCATTATCGCGTGAAAAGGTAACAAACATCCAGACAGACAGACAGGCAGACAGACATACAAACAAAAATTTCAAAAAAGTGATTTTCGGTTTCGGGGCGGTTAATTATATATGTTAGGACCAATTATTTTTGGAAAATCGAAAATTACCAGAAATATTTTGGCTACTGATTTTTTATTAGTATAGATGAGCTGTTACAACAGATGCCGTACCTCTGGTATGCGACAGTAAACTTTACTGTGTACTACAAAAGTCATAGGTCATAAAATGAAATCAATTTTATATCCCTCTGTTTTAGATAATTTGTCAGTATCTCTGAATTAAATTATTCAACCAGTAGAAAGTTATCAAACCCAATAAGGAAATGGCAGTGAAATTCTAGTGCCTATATTTACCTTTAAGTTTGAAATGGATATCGCTTTAAAGCCTCTGTGTGCAAATCTTCGTAATATTACAACTGAGACAAGAATGTACATATTCTACTAACTTGTACTATTGAAAATCAATACTGGGCTGAGGGACATTGCGAAATAATCCAGCTAAGTCAATATTTGCTTTACGTGTTGGAAGTTAGGCCCTATGATTACTGAGACTTCTGGACTCACAAAGGTGACATTTAATTTAATTGAAGAAAAGTGACTGTAAACGTTACTCCCAACTCTATTTGTTTGTACAAGACTCAACTAAAGATTATCCACATATAGACCTATGTAGTATCACAGTGTAGTATATACAGTCACGAAGCTTGAGTTATGAGGGTGCTAGGAACAATAGACTGTGCCGGTACTATTTTGTATTGTCTGTAATGAAGCGATATTAGCGATCCTAGTGATTAGCAACTATCTATGGATGCATATTTACTACGTATTGAGCTTCGTGACTGTATATACTAGACCAGGGATGTCGAACAGCGCTCTCAAACTGTGAAACGATTAATACTGTTTCCTACCGTAGCTGAGCTGAAACGACAGTCAGCCAGCTCGCTGTAGCAGTGTTATGTACGCAGTGTGTTTATCAACTCTGGCGGCTGGTATGGTTATGGAACAACGATTCAATAGTGAGTGGACAGATAAATATTTATTTATCTTAAAGGACGGAAAGGCACATTGCTTAATATGTAGAAAAAAACTTGGTTACATTAGCCATCATAATATTAAAAGACATTTTAATTCTACACGTCATGCTGAAGCATGAAGTTATCCGGTTTCACTCGTGAAAAGGCTGTAGATGAATTAAAATCAAGATTGAATTCACAAAACCTTCCATCATCATCATCATCATCATCATCATAATCATCATCGGGTGTTAGTAGAACAAGCTTGGTTCGTGCTAGCTACAAAATTTGTGAAATTATTGCAACGGCTTCAAAGCTATTTACTAACGGAGAATTTGTGAAAGGCTCTCTCACAGCTGTTGCAAAAGGGATATGTCCGGAATACGTTAATGATTTTAAATCTATATGTTTGTCTCGTAATATTGTAGAGCGCGTATCATATGTGGGAGATAACTTGGAGGAACAACTGATAGCAAGAATGAAAACTTTCACTTATTACTGACGAAAGTATCGACCGGAAAGATACAGCGCAGCTAGCTACAGTTTATTCATAACGAGTGTCGACTCAGATTTTAATGTTCATCTTGTAGATGTCATTTCGCTAAAGGATCCAAATGGAGGAAGATATATTTTTGAATCTGTAACAAAAACTATGAACAAATTTCAAGTCAAGCTAAAAACAATTAAATTTTATACATTATAATAAAACAGATTACGTTTCTGAACTTGAAGTTGCATTCCTACAACACATATACACTAAGTTGATATTTTAAATGTGATATTAACAACATTATTATTATGAGTAGATAAGAAATGATGGTTACTATCTGGCTCCCAATGGCTCCCCAAGTGACGTCATAGTACTAACTGGCTTCCATGTGACGTCATAGTGGGCGTGGCCAAAGTATGACGTCAGAAGTGGGCGGGGCCAAATTATGACGTCAAAAGTGTGCGTGACTAAAGTATGACGTCACGGAGGGGGTGGGAGGCTTAAAGTATGACGTAGGAAAGGGGCGTAACTTAAATTACGTCATAAATGGCAATCTAGGAATTCAAGGTTAAAGTGTGACGTCATGCATACGTGCAGGTATGTAATTGAAGTTGTGGCATGACATGTTCATACAAGTTCATACATGTTTATCTCCTCAATGCAGATGTAATGTCTGCTATGTGTGCAAATATTATGCTGATTCATATCCGGCGATTGTTCTCGAGTTAATTGTAGGGGGGGGTGAAAGACACAAGTTCATACATGTTTCAAAATCCCACAATCGCTATCTGCTCTGTGTGCAAATATTATGATGATTCACTCTCACTGCTATCTGCTATGTATGCAAATATTATGCAAGCTCACATCCGGCGAGTGTCCAAGAATTAATCTATCACACTTAAACACATACATTCTTTTTCTTAAGATTCTAATGTAATGGTAATTTAATTCATGGGGAATGGGGGGGGGGTGTTGGATATTGGAATGTGGGACATAAATGGTTGTACTAGTGGTGTAACTTAAAGTGTTACAGAGTGCAAGATTAAAGTGCGCAAGTGCAGGTATGTAATTGAAGTTGGGGGCGTAACGTAATAATTTGAATTACACACGTTCATACAAGTTTGTATAGATGAAATACACAAGTTCATACATGTTTGAAACTTCACCTGCACAGTTATGATGTGATTACACGTGCAAATATTATGCAAGCTCACATCCGGCGATGCAATTGCAGAGTAATAATAAAAGCATGTTTTTGAAGCACCTGCAACGTGTCATATTACACAAATATTGCATGATGCAAATAATATGCAAGCTGTTAATTCACATCCGGTGAAGACACAAGTGCTGAATAATGGCCACCTGTGGTATGTTATTTTACACAAATACTGTATTGATAATCGCCATCTGCCATGTGTTATGTTGTGCATTGTGAATTGGGGATGTTGATAAAAGAAATCAGTAACAAAATAAAATTATATATATATATATATATATATATATATATATATATATATATTGAGTAAAAAATAAATACAATACAATGATTATTCACATACATTTTCAATTAATGAATACAAATTCTGACGATGTGTCCACCAAAACTGAAGAACTTTCACATTTTGCACGGCGCATTCCACATTATTGTCTCTGCAGTGACAGAAGCACATGTTCCTTTTTGATACAAAAATATTAAGATTCTAATGTACTGGTAATTGAATTGATAAATAGTAATGGGAAATGGAAATTGGAATGCGGGGATTATTGATGGCGTAAATGGTTGTACTTTAAGGCAATTGGTGAGTAATAGATAAAAAAATAATCTAGCACATTTGTAAATTAAACACATACATTATTCTTCTTCTTCTTCTTCACATTATTATTATTCATCATAAAGAAGATTAAAGTGCGACGTTATAAATTTGTAATTGAAGTTGGAAATGGACTGTTTATAATTTGAAATATATACGGCGTAACTTAAGGTGTGATGTTATAAATTTGTAATTGAAGTTGGAAATGGGGGGGGGATTTGATAAAATTCTAATGTAATAGTAATTTAATTGATAAATAGTAATGGGTAAGGGAAATTCGCAAGTGTTAATTGAAATTGGAATGGGGGAATTATTCATGGCGTAAATGGTTGTACTTTAAGCCAATTGATAAAAAAATTAATCTAGCACACTTGTAAATTAAACACATACATTCTTCTCATATTATAATTATTCCAATGTAATACATTTTGAAGTAAAATTGAGTGGTTTGTTTAGCGTATTTAATTTAAGCCATACATTATTACCAACATTAAATTCATCAGAATGTGACATTATTATTTCGTAATACAGTAATTGTAGCAGATAAATCAATGTAGATGTATATGTTGTGTAATGTTATTACATATACATAAGTGTGGAAATATTATGCAAGCTTGCTGAATCACTTCCGGCGACGATGCAATTGCTGAGTAATGATAAAAATATGTTTTTGAAGCACCTGGAACGTGTTATATTACACAAATATTGCATAATGCAAATAATATGCAAGCTGTTAATTGACATCCGGCGATTGTTCTCGCAGCGTCTTATGTTACACAAATATTGTATTGATTACAAGTAAATAATCACTATTTGCTATGTGTGCAAATATTATGCAAGGTTGCTAATTTTACATCCGACGATGAAATTGCTGAGTAATGATAAAAAACTTGTTTTTGATTATGTAGCATAATGACGTTGGAGGTAATGTGGCTGGATGATGAGGTGAATTATTTAGAAGTGTAATGAAAGAAGTATTGCAGTTTGGAATAATTGACATTGAACAAGTTTAGACAGCAGTGGGAGGGGGGGCAAGATGATGAATAATACGCTCGAATTTATACAACTAATTACACTATCATATATTTTATAATACATATTTTATAAAAGATCTTTGTCAAAAAAAATTTGGTAGTGTAATAGCAGCCATAGCGTTTATAATGTCTAACAATATTTATTTTTTATTTCAATTTAGATGATACTGCATCTCCAGTCTCTGTTTGAGCTGAAGAAGGAAAAGAAGAAGAAATCGCTCAATTTAAATGCTCTGAGTGTAAAAAACAGTGACCATGATGAAGCGTGGTGAATGTTAATCTTGATCATGAAGATGTTCGAATTGTAATAAATGTTCTTTTTGGAAATAGTTTTGCACTATAATTTCTACTATGTCTTAACCATCCATTTCCATCTCACATAACCAAAGGGTTGGGTTCGTTTAGAGTTCCAAATGGGGAATGGGTTATTAACCAATAACACTTTCCTTTCAAATATTAGTAATCATTTTCCAATATTAAGAATTGGTATATAGGTTTTCAAATATTAATAATCCTTAAGAATTGGTGTATAATTGAGATTATTCTAAACATATATGTTACAAGAATATAACATAATTCCAGTGGTAGCTTATTGATTTGGGAGTGGTGGATTTGAAGTGTTCATTACATGTTTGTGTGACAAAACCTGAGGATGACTGAGAGAATGTGAGAATGTCAATGATTAAACTGAACCTAGTCATTGGGGATGGGGATGTGCTTGGTAAAAGAAAATAGTAACAACATAAAATTATCCGTATATATTTATTCCTAAAAAGAAATACAATGCACTGAGTATTGAAATATATTTTCAGTTAGTGAATCCCAATTCTGATAATGTTTTCACCAAAATTGAAGAAATTTTTCATTGTTTCTGCAATGATACAAGCACATGTTCCTTTTCTTTTTAGCATAAATAAATTAGGAAAATCAATTTCTTCAAAATTATACACATAACTGATGATAAATAATTGTTCCAAGAATTCCTTCTTTTCCACACCCTTTGTATAAACACAACCAATACGATGGCGCCAAGTGACGGGGTGTTTTCAGCATCCTTGCTGCAAATTGCCATGGAGACGGCGAGTTCATTTAAAATGCAGTTGTTTGTCCAAGCTTCTCGGAAACCATGTACACCAGTTATCATAATAGACGTTCTGAAAAAAAAAACGGTGTAGCATCGTAGATATTGTAAATTGTATAATGTCACAGAAAATAGTAACACATATTTACATTTTTAAATATATGAAAGCACTTTATACATAATCCAATAGGAAACCTTGTACATCAATGGACGTCCTGAAACAAAAATAAAAATGTGTAGCATGGTACTTATTGTAAATTATGTCACAGAAAAAAGTAACACATACTTACATATTTAAACATATGATATGAGTAAAAGCACTTTATACATAATCCAATAAGACACTTTGAACATTGTGTTCGAACAGCGCTCTTACACCCTTTTTGCACATATCTCCTCCGCCTTTGGAATGGAATATATTTACCAAATGATTTATACCATCATATCGAGATTCTCTGCTGTTATATGTAATCGGAGAACAAGTTAGTCTCACACCCGCTTTCTTTGTGATAAACATTGCAACTGATACGAAAATGGCATTCTTGCTACATATACATCGCAAGATTACGATTTTCGACAA
Source organism: Periplaneta americana (assembly GCF_040183065.1). Lineage (NCBI taxonomy): Eukaryota > Metazoa > Arthropoda > Insecta > Blattodea > Blattidae > Periplaneta > Periplaneta americana. Next base: position 53,096,461 of record NC_091118.1, read on the forward strand.
GTTGTAACATATATGTTGCAACATTACGATTTTCGACAAGTTGTAACATATATGTCGCAAGATTACGATTTTCGACAAGTTGTAACGTATATGTCACAACATTACGATTTTCGACAAGTTGTAACATATATGTCGCAAGATTACGATTTTCGACAAGTTGTAACGTATATGTCACAAGATTACAATTTTCGACAAGTTGTAACGTATATGTCACAAGATTACGATTTTCGACAAGTTGTAACATATATGTCGCAACATTACGATTTTCGACAAGTTGTAACGTATATGTCGCAAGATTACGATTTTCGACAAGTTGTAACGTATATGTCGCAAGATTACGATTTTCGACAAGTTGTAACGTATATGTCCCAAGATTACGATTTTCGACAAGTTGTAACGTATATGTCGCAAGATTACGATTTTCGACAAGTTGTAACGTATATGTCGCAAGATTACGTTTTTCGACAAGTTGTAACGTATATGTCGCAAGATTACGATTTTGCACAAGTTGTAACGTATATGTCACAAGATTACGATTTTCGACAAGTTGTAACATATATGTCGCAAGATTACGATTTTCGACAAGTTGTAACGTATATGCCGCAAGATTACGATTTTCGACAAGTTGTAACGTATATGTCGCAAGATTACGGTTTTGGACAAGTTGTAACGTATATGTCGCAAGATTACGATTTTCGACAAGTTGTAACGTATATGTCACAAGATTACGATTTTCGACATGTTGTAACGTATATGTCACAAGATTACGATTTTCGACAAGTTGTAACGTATATGTCACAACATTACGATTTTCGACAAGTTGTAACGTATATGTCACAAGATTACGATTTTCGACAAGTTGTAATGTATATGTCGCAAGATTACGATTTTCGACAAGTTGTAACGTATATGTCACAAGATTACAATTTCGACAAGTTGTAACGTATATGTCGCAAGATTACGTTTTGTGTAATATATCACGTTCCAGGTGCTTCAAAAACATATTTTTATCATTACTCAGCAATAGCATCGTCGCCGGAAGTGATTCAGCAAGCTTGCATAATATTTTCACACGTATGTATATGTAATAACAATACACAACATATACATCTACATTGATTTATCTGCTACAATTACTGTATTACGAAATAATAATGTCACATTCTGATGAATTTAATGTTGGTAATAATGTATGGCTTAAATTAAATACGCTAAACAAACCACTCAATTTTACTTCAAAATGTATTACATTGGAATAATTATAATATGAGAAGAATGTATGTGTTTAATTTACAAGTGTGCTATATTAATTTTTTTATCAATTGGCTTAAAGTACAACCATTTACGCCATGAATAATTCCCCCATTCCAATTTCAATTAACACTTGCGAATTTCCCTTACCCATTATTATTTATCTATTAAATTACTATTACATTAGAATTTTATCAAATCCCCCCCCCATTTCCAACTTCAATTACAAATTTATAACATCACACCTTAAGTTACGCCGTATATATTTCAAATTATAAACAGCCCATTTCCAACTTCAATTACAAATTTATAACGTCACACTTTAATCTTCTTTATGAATAATAATAATAATAATAATAATAATAATAATAATAATAAGAAGAAGAAGAAGAAGAAGAAGGAGAATAATGTATGTGTTTAATTTACAAATGTGCTAGATTATTTTTTTATCTATTACTCACCAATTGCCTTAAAGTACAACCATTTACGCCATCAATAATACCCGCAATCCAATTTCCATTTCCCATTACTATTTATCAATTCAATTACCAGTACATTAGAATCTTAATATTTTTGTATCAAAAAGGAACATGTGCTTCTGTCACTGCAGAGACAATAATGAGGAATGCGCCGTGCAAAATGTCAAAGTTCTTCAGTTTTGGTGGACACATCGTCAGAATTTGTATTCATTAATTGAAAATGTATGTGAATAATCATTGTATTGTATTTATTTTTTACTCAATATATATATATATATATATATATATATATATATATATATATATAATTTTATTTTGTTACTGATTTCTTTTATCAACATCCCCAATTCACAATGCACAACATAACACATGGCAGATGGCGATTATCAATACAGTATTTGTGTAAAATAACACACCTCAGGTGGCCATTATTCAGCACTTGCGTCTTCACCGGATGTGAATTAACAGCTTGCATATTATTTGCATCATGCAATATTTGTGTAATATGACACGTTGCAGGTGCTTCAAAAACATGCTTTTATTATTACTCTGCAATTGCATCGCCAGATGTGAGCTTGCATAATATTTGCACGTATAATCACATCATAATTGTGCAGGTGAAGTTTCAAGCATGTATGAACTTGTGTATTTCAACTATACAAACTTGTATGAACGTGTGTAATTCAAATTATTACGTTACGCCCCCAACTTCAATTACATACCTGCACTTGCGCACTTTAATCTTGCACTCTGTAACACTTTAAGTTACACCACTAGTACAACCATTTATGTCCCACATTCCAATATCCAATACCCCCCCATTCCCCATGAATTAAATTACCATTACATTAGAATCTTAAGAAAAAGAATGTATGTGTTTAAGTGTGATAGATTAATTCTTGGACACTCGCCGGATGTGAGCTTGCATAATATCTGCATACATAGCAGATAGCAGTGCGAGTGAATCATCATAATATTTGCACACAGAGCAGATAGCGATTGCGGGATTTTCAAACATGTATGAACTTGTCTTTCACCCCCCCTTACAATTAACTCGAGAACAATCGCCGGATATGAATCAGCATAATATTTGCACACATAGACATTACATCTGCATTGAGGAGATAAACATGTATGAACTTGTATGAACATGTCATGCCACAACTTCAATTACATACCTGCACGTGTGCATGACGTCACACTTTAACCTTGAATTCTTAGATTGCCATTTATGACGTAATTTAAGTTACGCCCCTTTCCTACGCCATACTTTAAGCCTCACACCCCCTCCGTGACGTCATACTTTAGTCACGCCAACTTCTGACGTCATAATTTGGCCCCGCCCACTTCTGACGTCATACTTTGGCCACGCCCACTATGACGTCACATGGAAGCCAGTTAGTACTATGACGTCACTTGGGGAGCCATTGGGAGCTAGATAGTAACCATCATTTCTTATCCACTATTATGATTTACCTATTTCCATCACTAACGAACAACATTCATGGGATGACCCAGTAGATAAAACTCTATTATCATTATCATTATGGTTCATTCTCATGTAGGCTACATTCTTTGTTTATCAGAGATCGTCAAGTGCAAATCTAAACTGAGTTCCTAATCAATTAGTAAGATGTACTCGTATAAAAGTTATCAAAGTACCAGCCGCCGCATTTTCGCTTTTGTTTACCATCATTCGGCCGGTCTGCCTGCTACCTGTGTTCAACCGTTGCACGGTAAGGGAGGAGTGGAGGCTCTGCAGTTCACAGCTCGAGAGCGCTGTTCGACATCCCTGTACTAGACTGTGATAGTATAATGTAACGTAGTCTATCTATCTATCTATCTATCTATCTATCTATCTATCTATCTATCTATCTATCTATCTATCTATCTATCTATCTATCTATCTATCTATCTATCTATCTATCTATCTATCTACCTACCTACCCACCCACCCACCCACCCACCCACCCACCCACCCACCCACCCACCCACCCACCCAGCCAGCCATCCATCCATCCATCCATCCATCCATCTATCTATCTATCTATCTATCTATCTATCTATCTATCTATCTATCTATCTATCTATCTATCTATCTATCTACTCACCCACCCACCCACCCATCTATTTATTTATTTATTTAATATATAACAACATAATATAGAATATAACCACGTATTTTCTCATGAAATTTCATGCAGGGTATGGGACCGGTGCCCCCACATCATCGTGACGAATTTGGTAAACGAAATCCGGTTACAATAACCGCTGGAGGTGTCATAGTGCTCAACAAACGATACCTTCTTTATAGTTGAATGATCGTTCACCTCTACTCAGGAATGTGGACGCGATGCCAGCAGACGGCCGCTCGGCCTAGGCATTTCAATTGTTGTCGCGCCACGGATTATTATTATTATTATTATTATTATTATTATTATTATTATTATTATTATTATTATTATTATTATTATTATTACAGGCTACAACAAAAGGCTATTATCATAGATCCAACAGTACGCATGGCGAGAGATATAAACGAAGCTCATCAGGTTGTTCAGGAAAAGAGGGCCATTTATGAACCTTGTATTCCCTACCTTAGTGCCAAGTATAACATCCCTTTCTTCAATCGGTCAGAGACAGGTTTATTTTTTGGTGCTCGGAGTTCTTTACCAAAATTTACTTATAATTTTTTAAAACAATTATCAATATCATCTTTCGAAATTCAAAAAATCATCTCGCAAATTCTCAAAGATTCCCTGCAGATCATTCAATTTCATTTATACCACTCAGAAGGCCTTAATTAAGGATATGCTAATTTTAAATAAAATCTTTTATTTATAAGTATAATTTCATAGTCGTCTTCTAACATTGTATTTTATAATTGATAATCAAGGTGCTTAATTATTACATTTTATTTTTATAACAATATTCATATTTATTAAATTATATTTATTTGCTATTAATTTCCGGATCCTCGTGGTCATCCTTAATTAAGGCCGGATGAGTTTCTCTCTCTCAATATTATTATTATTATTATTATTATTATTATTATTATTACTACTACGGGCAACAAGATCATAAAATCAAAAGAAGAATAACAATGGGAAATCAGCAATATAAACCTTAAATGGAAGAAGTGTTACCAAATAAAATATCACACATATTTAGAGCAATAGTAAGAATGATAGTAACGTATGGAACAGAAACTTGATCAGCTGGAACCTCAAACAATTTGTAAATTATTGACTATGAAAATGGACTTTTGGAGAAGATCGGGTTTAATATAAGAAAGAGACAGAATTAGAAACAACATAATAAAATCTAAAATGGGAGTAAAATAACCAATACTGGATTATGTACAACATTTGCAAATTGTATGGTCATGTCAAAAGGATGAGTGGAGAACGATTATCAAAAAAAGTGTTGGAATGGTTGCCGCCCAAGACGTTGAAGAGTGGGAGACCTAATAATACATGGACTCACGGAATTAAAAGGGCAATGAAGGAAGAAAAAATTGGCGGAAGCACAGTGGGTTAAGAGAGAGAGAGAGACGATTGGAGAGAATGTTTAAAATTAATTTTCAAAAACTAGAGTATTGGGCAGTGGAAGATGTGTGCACACTGTTAAACCAGTTTTAGGTTTATGATGATGATTATGATGATGATTATTATTATTACTATTATTGTTATTAATATATGAACTTAACTGATATTTGTATAGTAATCTACATACCGTTGATACGAACATTTATCCTTTGGTAGAACATTCCAGAATGATAGGCGTCCAAATTTCTTCTGGAACTGCTGATAGCTTTACTCAATATACCCCTGTTCGTCTAGTTGCAGCCCTATCTCTATATCAGCAGTTATATGTCACTCCACAAGATGTGCTCAAAATGCACTTCGAACGTGAATGCAAGCCTATATATAATCGAATCATTGATTCACCATGTCACGTATCTGCGGGGTAATCTTGCGAACCATTAGAAAGTGAGTAACGGCTGATGCGTAAATTATGGACTTTAGATGCCCCCGCAGGTAATACTTAATCCATTTGATTGATATCCGGGGAACGTAAGGGCCAGGAAATTGTTCCTTTACTGCCTATGCATCTGTATGGAACCGCTTCTCTAGGGAGACTATGGTCATTGTACTGAAATGCACGGTAAACTGAGTTCTAGATTCTGAGAAGCAGCTTCGAGGAGTAGACTTAAATTGTCACAGAATTACTGCACGAATTTTACGTAGTAGTATTATTAGTGCCTGATGTTTGTAGTGAGTTGGATATCAAAAATGTATAGGGACTGGCAACACACTTAAAGTTAGGATAGTAATCCTCAAATTTTGTTAAAATTATTGTATCGTCTTTTTATATTGACTATTATTTTTATTTCTATTTCTATTCTTGTAATTATATTTTTGTAGTCTGATATATCATTCTGTATGATTATATAAATATATATACATATATATATATATATGTATAAATTATGATAAATAAATTATGACACATTACCACAATACGTGCACTCGTGGACACAAAATGAGACCGGATGAAAGACGTCATTATAGCGGCCATGCGGTACAGGTGTTTTGCGTCATATTATACAGGGTGTTTCAAAAATACGGGGCATAATTTCAGATATGTATTTCCCACATGTAGACAATCAAAATAGTTCATTACAACATATGTCCGGAAATGCTTCATTTCCGAGTTATGGCCTTCACAACATTGAAATTCACCGGAACGTTTTTCTTTCCGCAGGTCGTTGTCATTACACAAGATGTTCAAAATGTCCACCTCCTGCTTGAATACAGACCTCACATCGATGTCTCATTGACCTGCGAACACGATCCCAAACTCCAGGAGTATTGCGTATGTCCTCAGAACATGCCACAATTCGATTCTGAAGGGATTCCAAATCAGGCACCGGAGACGAATAAACCAATGATTTTAAATGGCCCCACAAGTAGAAATCGGGAGGGTTCAGATCAGGTGAGCGTGGAGGCCAAGCAATTGGGCCACCTCTACCTATCCATCGATCAGGAAACCTTCGATCCAAGTACTGAATGTAACCTTCGCCTCGGAATGAACTGTCAGAGTGCCCTTTTAATGTCTCCTTTGACGGCAACGAACTGCGGAAAGGAAAGCGTTCCGGTGAATTAAGCCGAGTTGTAGAAAATAAGCACACAAATGATATGATGATAAAAAAAAATACATATTACTGAACAGTAAATGATTAGGAAAATTTAAGAAATACCATTAAATCATTAAAATGTATATATTGTTAAAATACAACAGTATTAAAAAACACTTAAACACTGTACTTCAGTAGCTGTTGTGTTAGATAAGCTGCTGTTTATGCTGGCATTTCGTGGTGATGTATATCACTGACTGACTAATACGTCAGCATGAACAACAGCTGATATGACTCAAAAGCTACTGAAGGTAGAAAAGCAAGTCCTGAATCATATCTAGCTAAATACATTTCAATTATTTAAATTTTTAATACTTTTGTATTTTAATATTATGTACATTTTAATGATTGAAATAAAAACAATAGTACATTATGCAACGAGCCTATAATGATAGTAATTAAGACGCGAGGACGTTTATAAACGAGCGCAAGCGAGTTTCATAATTTTCATACGAGCGTCTTAATTACCATTATAGGCAAGTTTCATACGACTTTTTATGCTCGACCATATTTCTAACTTGAAATTATTCATAAGTTTTCATGTTATAGTTATGTGAGTCTCGAACCGAACTGACCTGAATTGTGATATGTCCGCCGACCACGAAAGTATTGATTTTTTCCGAAGCACGAATATTATTGACCTTGATATAACCTAGAGAACATTAGTCTTGATATAACCTGGAAATTTATTTAGAATTGAAACACGAGATGACAAATTGAATTTATTTTAATATTATTTACAATTAACGCTAATTATTATTGTAACAGCACATAACCTTCTGCGACAGTATTGGATTTCCAGCCTCCGTGACATTTCCCTAGTTGTCTTTCGATTGCATATCCGAGAATAATCGAAAACCTGAACTTTAATGAATAGGTGTACTTTAATGACATGCATTAAAGAATTGCTACCAGGTCTATAATTACTACATTTCGGAATGGTCGAGCATAAACACTGTTAATTTATGGCTAATGAATGTAAACATGCCAACTATTAAATATATCGTACACTCGAACCTCTCACGACAGAGATAATATCTTTAGACCACTCTTTAAAAACAGAGCTATTTCACTACTTTGATAATCAGTGTTTTATTCACATCTAATTTTCTTGATGGCGCGCACTCGGAAATAATACTACATTACTCGCAGCCTATGTATGTCGCCAGGAAGGAACGAAAGTTTTAATAGTACACAATAATGTGTGAAATTTACTTCGAAACTGTACGGCCTGGTGGATTTTCGATTCAATGTCAGTCACTTTTTCTTTCCACGAGTATATACAAGAAGCGTGTAACTACTCGCACATGAACTACCGTAGAAGAGGGTAAAGTCGATCAAAATTTTGCAATTTTTTATGATATTGCGTTTATTCACTGGAGCGAAGATCCTCAGAAAACAGCATTTTGTCGTCATATCCTTCACTTATGAAGGCACGTTACAAGAATTGAATTTATATCTATAAAAAACTGATTTTTTTTATTTGACTTGTGATCGAAGTTACCTGCTTAAATAGGGTAATGTCGATCACCATTGAATTTTTAGTATAAGATCGATTTTAAAATATTGCGGAGTAAAGTCGATCACTGTTTATGTTTTTAAAAAACAAATTAAGTGTATTACATATATTTTATTTGTTATAAGAGGTGTAAAAACAATAATAATCTACAATATATGCCTATAGGATTATACAGTGTATCTTTTGTTCCTGTGATCATATAATTCGATACAATTAGGCCTACAGGTCTCCACTGTACTGTATTGTATTTATTAAAATTCTATGGTATTCATACATGCTTACAGCTAGAAAATGGAACAAGTCAAAAAACTTAATGCTATTATAAAATCTTAATTTATAATCACAGTCTAGATGAAATATATACAGACGAGATTTACAATATAGTCTACTAGTACAACTCATAGTTTTAGTATCAATTTCATGAAGTGTTATTGAATGTCATGAATTCACCTACAGAATAGAAGGCGTGAGAAATTAGGTACTTCTTTAATTTGGCCCTAAATAATTTTATGTTTTGAGTTTCATTTTTTATATTGATGGGGAGGCTATTAAAAATTTTTACTGCCATATAACGCATTCCTTTTCGATAGCACGATAGACTTGCCGATGGAGTATGAAAGTCATTTTTTGACGTGTATTTATGCTATGAACTGTTGAATTAGTTACAACATTTTCACGATTACATACGAGGAAGATTATTAATGAAAATATATACTGACAAGCCATGGGCATAGTTTGTAGTACTGTACAAACTTTACTATAATTGCCAACTTATAAAACATAAAAACACATTTTAATACTTCACATACCAACAAACAAAGATTTAAGAATTCAAAATTTACAATGAAATACCACACTTCAATTATAATTTAAAATGCAATTCAACATTGCTCAGGATTATATCAGATGTTATTTGAAATCTTCCCCTCCTCACGTCACTTTAGAAGCTACGTTGTTCCCACAGTCAGGTACAGAGGGGTGTACAAAATATGTTCCTTTGGCAGTGCTTCTCTTACGCAAGAAAATCACCATAATTTCGTCTTCCTCTTTCCCCAGTATCCCATCAATATACTATGACACTTTTCTGTTTATAAGTGTTAGTTGGAGGTATTTCGGTGAACAATTTATTCTTCCTGTTGGTCCTATCTGCTTCGAGTAGGTCGATGGCATGATCGACTTAACCCTACAAAGGTACAAGTTTTCTTAAAATAATAAGTTTCAATACTAACATTTACGAACTGCAAAACTATTATTTCAGGATACAACCTCAACGAAAAGTACTTACGTATACTTCCTTTCTCCTTACACTGCTGACTATTATTTAGAGTTTGTAAGACCTTGTTTTCATTTAAGGGAAAAAGTTGAGAATAACAATTTTCACTTCAACGGTAATTACACTGCGTTCCCATTGTTGGCATGCGCAGGCTTTTTGTTGTCCCTCTTGCTTACATTTACAATGTCAGGCAATGAAGTCAGCATAACAAAATTTCAAGAGGTAACTGAGAAAATATATAATTTTCAATAAAAATTGCAAATGATCTATTATACACCCACAGATTGACTTTACCCACTTCTACGGTACTGTCACTCGTAAACAATCGACCATAATACTAACCTTCATATGGACATTTTCTGTTCTATTGAGTTCTAGTATCCACACGCAGCTACATGCCACAGAAATTGAAAAACGCTGTATATTTAAGTTATGTGTTTACATGTACAGATTGTCTCAGAAGTGATAGTGAAAATTATAACGATTAAACATACGAAATATTATAAAGGAAATAGCGTCAGTAAGTACGAGTATGCAAAATATATCGCATTATATGCAAAGATCTGCCACTGACGTGTTCTATACGCATGCTCATTTCATATATTTCTCGTTCATGTACATGTGAGGCCGAATGTGACGCGTGTTTGCTTGTAAGGGGTATCTAGGAAAGCATTGCAGTACCCTGAGATTTTATTTTTATTAACATTTTTAATATTAACCTGGCTATACCTTTAGAGAACCGGAAACACCGTTTGCTACCTCCTTCTACGACTGTAGTTCGATGATACTGACGTAAAACACAAACAAATCACTTTACTAGGTATAGGAGGGAAGAAAAGTAGTTCATCCATTTACGTAAACTAGGAAATATCGCGATTTCGAGTTTGATAATTTTCATTACGTTTTTGTTTAATCAAAATGCAGTACTGTACGAGTACTAAGAATAAGTGTTCTTACTCATGAACTGAGTTATCCATGCGGACGTATTCATTATGCAGTTTATATTATACTGTCTACAGCACATTAGCGTACAATATAGAGAATGAAGTTAAATTTAAAAATAATCATAATATGGATATTTAAACACATTTTTAAAAATGGTGGCCGTTCATTTCGATATAGGCTTCAGTTCTTTTGTGCATATTATCGTACTATAGACTATTACATCTAATTCCTATTGCCTGTTTCGTCCTTCGTACCAGTAACTCATGTTGAAATAATTCTGTACCTACTCTATAAAAGAGTACCTTATGTACTGTAAATTCAATCTTCACTTCTGCCCTACCCGCACAGATAAAATTACTCAGACATGCTATCTACTGTCCGTCCAAGTGGTTATGCCGCAGGATCGTAGAAAGGGGGGAAATCATGTGACAGGTTCTTAACGAGACCCTTTTATTTAAGTTATTTTAAACAGCTGTATAATATTAAGTAAACGTCCAATTCCTAACAGAAATTAATGTTTTCGGAAAAGAGCTAAGACAGCCCAGCTTTTACAGAGCGGAGAGCAGAAGCAGTTGGGGGAAATCGGGATGCGATGTAGGCAAACGGACAGTACCTGTGCGAAAATATGATTCAAAGCTCTTTCGTCACTGGAAAACGCGAACATATTTCTGGAACGTACTATACTCACTAACTTAGTGCTGTTTACTATATGCAGCCTTGATTGTGTGTGGAGGACAGTTCGAACTTCATTAGTAGAAGGTGTGGGAGTGGAGTACATTTAAAAACTCAGGTACAATAAAAATTGAAGTCAAAATAAAATGATGTCCCTGTATTTACAGGCACGTTGCTTATCAGAGAACAGTTTAGATAGAGTTACTTAAATATATCTTGATTTCTGTGTCATGAGGTTATGTGAAAAGCGTAGTGTTATAACGTATCAAATTAAGGATTCCAAACGCTGTTTGTTTATGTTTAAACAATTTTTTACTATTCCCTGTACTGAGTTTTGAATTTTTGAATATATGTCGATCATTTCGTAATTTGTAGACTGGCATCTTCAATCCAATGATGCAATTCTGCAAGTGTGTTAATGTCAAGACTTCGCAAGGAAACCGTCAGTTTCACGGGCCATAATATTCTCAAGGCAACTTCCGATTCATTCCTAGTGACCTCAATCCATTTACTTATGCTAAGGTACCTGGGAGTATTAAGGCCCAGCATGTTATAAGATCCACTGCCTAGTTTTGCCATTAGTTATACACTTTTGGAAAGGAGAGCAATAGCTCTTAAGAAATAATCTTCTTGCATTCGGGTGAGGTATAAAGAAATTAGATTCTTGTGTGTAACTGACTGGTGGTATCAAAGTTATACATGTGTGATTATTTCTGCTTTCATTATAAAATTTTGCAAAATGCAAACATATATTTAATCGTTTTACTCTGTGTTATAAATATAATATTAAATGCACGTCATTGTGTAAACATTAAGAATTTTTGGGCTACCGTGGAACTTTCGCTAATGAGCATATGATCACTCCATAACCTAAAATTGGCATGACGTGAGAGAGTGGGAAATAAGACCCATTAAATAAATATGTGAGAACGCCTACAATTTCGTAGAAGTCTTTGAACTATAAAGCTCAAACTCTGAACTGTAATCATTTTTTTGCAAAAATGAAGCAAACGAGAGATTGACAATTCCTAATGCAGAAAGGGCATAGGATGCGCAATCAACTTCAGGATCTGGAAACATCCCGAAGACGCGGATGTGTTCCGTCTGCGAAGAGAATTGTTACAAATATGTATGTTTGTCTATCTTGTGAATGTTGGGTTCACGATGAATGTCTAGGTCTCACCGGGAAAAATACTGAAGACTTTGTATGTCCAAGTTGTGTTCAGTACTTACATTCTTTGTTGTGGACCTTATTATCTCTCACAGCAGGATATAAGTCCCAGTGACATGATATTTTCATTGCTCACAGCATTTATATGTCTGTTTGAATATTTCTTTGAAGTAAACTATTATACAAGGTTGACCTAAATGAGGGGTTGGAAAGCAATGGTGGATCATTAATGTTTAGGTGAGGGGTTTAGACTTTTTCCATTGCTGGTTGTCACAATAAAAAAATTAAGACACAAGTATGACTGATCGATTGATTCCTGGCTTCGGTGGAGATTCTAATTAAGAAAAACCCGAAGTCATTAGCAGTATGTTGGCACTATTCCGTTTGGTTTAGTGCCAACATACTGCTAATGACTTCGGGTTTTTCTTAATTAGAATCTCCACCAAAGCCAGGAATCAATCGATCAGTCATACAGAATAGCTTTACGTAACGATCCCAACAGTAGGTTTTTTCCTTTCTCTCCTTCCTTCCACCTGAAGACGAAGGGAGAACCACCCTTCGAAATGTTGTCTTAATTTTTTAATTGTGACAACCAACAATGGAAAAAGTCCAAACCCCTCACCTAAATATTATACAAGGTGTTGCAAAACTCCATACTCAAACTTCTAGGGATAGTAGAGGAGCACAAAACAAACACTTTTTTTGTTATATAATCATAGGTCGGAAAGCAATAGTTACGTAAGTCGTCACCTTCGAACCCAGACATTGCTGACAGACATTGAGAGTGTGGTAACCATTTAAAATGGTTTGGTGATAGTTTGTTTACAGGTATCGTTCAAACATGCGGTCTTCTGCTTCAATACATGATGTACAACGACGTGATGATGCGTCTCTCATACGTTGAAATACTTCATGTTGATGTAAGTGATCGGTAGCTACAAGAATCCGAGGAACGAGGTCCTCCTCTGACACAATTGGCGTTTCATACACTAAACTCTTTAAATGTCCCCACACAAAAAAAATCGAGGGAGTAAGGTCAGGAGAACGAGTAGGCCATGCAATGGCCAATCCAATGTTTACCGAATGTGCCACGTAAAAGCTGTGTGCAGTTTGCTAATTATGACGTGTTTGCTATGCGCAGAGAGGCTTGTTTCTACTGCGTTCGAAGGTGATGAGTGACGTAACTATTGGTTTCCGATCTATGGTTATTTAACGAAAAATCTTTGTTTTGGTCTCTTCTACCATGTCTAGAAGTTTGAGTATGAAGTTTTGCAACACTCTGTAGCATAAGTATAAAAGTATGCTATTCCAATATTAAAAATTGCTAAACGTCTCCATTTCAGAGTAAGAGCATGTTATTTCTTAGATGAGTCTTATTACCCCCGGTTACCTTAATATTTCCTGTGGTATTGGAGTCTTCTTGATTTCACAGCAATTCATTCTAGTGACTCTACGATTCCTCAATGCTGTAATTATGTGTCTTCTTATATCGTATTTCGTGTCCTTCGGCCTCTTTCCTCCACGTTCCATAAATAATTTAATTTTATATTCTATTTTGCAGGATAATAGTCATTTCGAATGAAGATTTTGATTTTATTCTTACATTTTATAATATTCCTCCACTAAGTTGCATAGGCACTAGCGTTACTCAACTGATTCAAGATACCATTAAAGCCCGATTGTATAAACCATTTAATCTTAGATCAGAGGTTAAATTGATCCTTGTTTCACCTGAACTTGGAATTTTGTGTTGTATGAAGTCTAATATGAGATTAATTTGTCTCAAACTAAAGTCAACTTTGACTGAAAAAGTTTCTCCGATTAAGTTAGATGATCCAAGTTCAGTTATTTCTTTTCTGTTTGAAATATACGAGTGACAGATTGTGCAAATAAAATATCCATTATCATTAATATTAATAAATATGTTAGGTACATTTATATATATATATATATATATATATATATATATTTCAATTTCTTGCCTTAATACACAAACATTCTTATATTTTATAAGGCTCTATCGTGTTCAGCAGTTTCAAATAACATAGCCTATAATTATGTTATGTTTATAATACCCATTTATTAATGGATATGATATGTACATTCATAAATGTTATATTAACTGTATTACTAAACGAAAATTGTCGTTTTATAAAGCTTTATTATGTTTAGCAGTATCAAACATCATAACATGATAACAACTTGGAGAACAGTCAACCTTCTTCTTATTGTCCGCCATTATTTGCATTGCACAAAAAAAAAACAGTGTCTCCAACAGAGTGTAATACGGAAAGTCGCCAAAAAGTAGTTGTACAGTCGCTAGATTTCTCATTATCAACAGAGAAAGATTAAATTTTGTCACTATGAGGTGATAAAAATGTCACTAAATCCCTATTTAAGCAATATAAAAGTTAAAAGAAATTGTTGTTGAAAAAGAGTTAGTCACTAGATTGGCAACACTGAACAAACCTGTATAACATGGTCCGCGCATCACGTATTTCACCTGTTTATGCGATGTTGCCAAATCCTTTTCACGTGAACTTAGATTGCATTTGAACCAAGGTAAATTGATCGCAGAAAACTTTTATACAATAGAAGGAGTGTCTGAACTCGGTTCACTTTTCGATCTTCGATCAAAGTTGATCTTTAGTCAGGGAGTTTTATACAATTGGGCCTAAGTCATGTGGATACTTTCTTGGCTTGCTCATTAAAATTGACACTACATTGCCACACAATTTAAAGTAATCTACCTGTGTCATCCTTCTTGCAGGAACCTAAGAATTAGCATAGAAATACTCCTCCTGTAAATACATTGTCAAATAGTCGCTTAATACTTGGTTTATTTATTTTCTCATTACTCATTAGCTGCTGCTTTCTTAAGCTGTTTCTCATTAGTGTAGTTGTTAATAAGTTGAACGTTTTCAATGTTGTCTGCCATCAATACGCTTAGACCACAGCACACGGCAGACAGTCGGGACCATCAACTAGCTCCTGATTGGCTACCGCTTCCACCAATCAGAATGTGCCTGGCGGTTGGGACTAGGAACTAGCTCCTGATTGGCCCGCAGCGGGAAGCCCTACTATTGCAAATATATCGGCTAGACATGGTCCCACATCACTTCATTCCCTGAAGAAGATGGCAGAGCTAGCCGTCGAAAGCTTGGAAGCAAATCTCCAACTCACCTGGCTGAGAACCTGAGAAGAGTTATTCTACATCAAACGCCAGAAAAGCCGCAAGTCATACGTTTTCAATGTTGTCACTATCTCCTACAAAACCACCGTCACATTTATGCATAATTGTTGCTCGCACTTCTTCAGCATAGAACATCTTTGCTGTCCTGAAAATTAGAGTTTTTCTTCTCAAAATAAACTTATTCCGCATCAAATAACATTCAGTGTTAAAGCAATAGTCAATGTATCTATTTTTAAAGTCAACTGTTTCCAAAAATATAAGATTATTCAAAAGTAAGTTCCAATTTTGAAATGGTAATAAGTTTGTCAAATTTTTAGATTCCACAAAAATAAAAACACCAATTTGTTCGTAAAGGTATGGGATTGTATTAAAAAGTGAAAAAATTAAATATGACCACCACCGTGTTGTTCAATAAGAAATAGTTTTTCTTCTATGCTCTAAACGGCAATAGTAAACATATTCCTAGGGATGTTTTCAATGACGTCCGATATTGACTGTTTCAGTAATTTTTTAGTAGGCGCCTTAATATTCCGTAAGTTTCACATCAAAATGACTGTACTTTAACGAATCTCAAATTCTTTTAGTTAATTCTCTCTCTTACATAATCTATACAATAGAGAGGCCAGACGTTAATATGATAATATATTATTGAAGACCTCCATTTCACCCATTGTACTGAACAACATGGCACAAAATGAATCAAAGACTATTGCCAGTAACATTTCACGTAATTCCAAACTAAAGAATTAAATAAATACGAGTAGCAAGGTAAGAAATGAATGAATTATGCGAAAATGTATATACGTTTCTTCTTTTATTTCCACATCAATAAACACTTTACATAAAAACTGGAAAACACAGATACATTACAAAAGCACATTATGGTCTATTAGAGTTTGGAGTCATTTCTATTACAAATCCTGCTACGAAGATTTTTACATCTCGCTACTACCAGACGGTAATAGAATTTACTTCAACAAAATCATACACCATCTTTTTCAAGTATTTTCAATATTTAATAATGCATACGAAGATTTATTTTAATAGTGGTACAAAGCCACTTTTCGTCAAATTGAAGTTAACTACACTTTCAGTATCACAAATGTTCATTCTTTTTGTTATGAAAGTGGTACAAATCCTACTTCTTTCTACTGCCAACAGAGTGCACTCTAATGCAGGCGTCTTAGATAATCCCACAAGAAAATTATTCTAATAACAATATAAGTCAACTGTGTTCCATGCTGAGTCAAAATGAGTGATTCTGATGATCAATATCTTCATCTAAATTATCAAATATCTGAAGGTAAATGGCGTGCCATAAGAGCATTATTCTGGTCCACCTCCAAGGATTTGCTTCAGATTTATTAATTATACGTTGACATTTTTTATTTGCATTGTGGTATACTTCCATTTTCTCCCTTTTATTAGACATTTTACACACCAAATTCATAAACCCCAAGAGTAGGAAGACAGCTTAATCTCTGACAAGAAGGCATGAACTATTCTTCTTCAAATATTTCACACACTGAATTTTCTGTACAGACTTTTTAACTTTAAGACTCCATATCTCAAAATCAATGTAAATGGAGGTGTTCCATTATTAAAATAACGCCTTCATACATTATCGAGTGCAGACTTGCAGAAAATGTAAAAAATATAAAATAATACCTGTACGAATATTTTTAAATTTGAAGGTTTTGATTCAAAACTCATGCTCTATTTTATTAAACACATCTACAACAATTAATGAATTTTAGATGTATTATTGGTAACACAATGAGATAACATATACAATAAAGTTCAACTGTCATCCTTTCCTTTTCAGTGTCAACTTCTCAACACTAAAATACAGATTCTACATGATGCAAAACAGAGTTACTAGCTGTAAATGTCACTGTACTATAACTTAATTAAAAATCATTTCAATGAAATTGAAATTTTCGAATAGCAGCTATACAACCATGAACGTCTGTAAAGAAATTCAGTTCATTTTTGAAATGCAAATATTCGAAAGTCATCAATGCAACAATGAATATAAAAGAAATCGCTCCATTAATAATTTCTAGTAAAAACATGAAAACCAAGACAATATCAATAAAACAAATGACACAAAGAACGCCAAATAAAGTAATTTGGAAACAGAAGAACTAAAAAAAAATTAAGCTACAAATAGAATGCAAATTTTATGGTACACGCTACAAACAAGAACACTCCTTATCAATAATGTGTTTGTATCTTAAGTTGGACTAATTATTTGTGTTATTCTAATTTCAAAATATTGGTAGACTTTTAATGGACCAAAATATGGAATTCAAAATAATAATATATAGAGTAAAATGAAAATATTGAAAAAATCATCACTTGAATAATCCTATTGCTCCCGTTGGAAACAGAAGTGTCAATACGGGATGAAAGTGAAATAACATTCCAAATTTTTCAGAGCGAATAGGTCATGTTGTATGTAACGAAAAACTATAATATCATATTGGTGGAAAGTTAGTAGTTCTTTCTCCAGAAAAAAAAGTTTTTTCTCAAATGTTTAACGACCTCTTATTCAGTAACTATTGCGAGTAGGATCGTGATTTTTGTCCACATCGATAGGAAAACCAATAAAGAATAATTTATCTCTCAGGCGTATTTCAATATTGCGGACGGTTTTCGTATAAATTTAATTTAAAAACCTCTAATTTCAAGCCATTGCACGCTGCGAATTGGTTGCAACATAGCGTCAGAGAACCGCTCATCTATACTAAAAGCCAGGTTATGAACCGACTAAACCGGAAGCAACGTTCTGTTGCTCTCTTTCTGAGCCCTATTGCCACATAGTGGCGCGAGATTCAAAGCGTGTTCAGCGTTTGTCACCGATATGTTTAAAATAACTACTATCTATAGTACTCGATAACACTATCAACAATATTAGTAATTAAAATTGCTGTTTTTAAGAAAGCACGAGCTAATGACGCTGGTACGAAATGCGACTCGTAATACACGTGGTACTGCAAATGAACTGGGAAGTTTGGCTATACTGTCTCCGTGATTCCGTTGCCAGATTTTCGTTAGCAGACGACATTTTCACGTGAGGTCCAATGAAAAGCTCCGTGCTCCTTCCCCCCTCCGCCATGCCATACTCAACGTGTCATCGCTGCACAGGCTACCCCTCTAACCCGCACTTTCCTCTCGCCCTGCCAACTACTTCCAGTTTCGTCGGTTCATAACCTGGCTTTTAGTATAGCGAGACACACCTAGTTACCGAGTTTGTTGATCTCTTACACCTGTATCACGAGAAGCGTGTGTTGGCGGCGATGTTGCCGGACTGCTGAAACTTCAAACTTAATTTGTCTAATTAACCGTGAATTTAATCACAAAACGTAATATAGGTTTTGTATTCATTTCAATGTGCACTATCCTCCTTTTCAATCTGCAAGGATATTTCACTTCCAGCCTGTATAAGATCATACAAGTACAGAAGAAATGCAATCCGTATAATGAAAACCAGCAATATTCATTGATGAATACTGAAGGCACACTTTGCCCTTATTTAGGTCTTAATGAAGGGAATAATTCCGCAAGTGTACAGCTTTCAGAAAATACGTTTTCGCAAATATAAACCATTTTAAAACGTGATATAAAACAAGTTATGTAAGTCTTAACAATTATGTGTATATATAGATATAGTTAGAGTTTCCTATTATAAATCTCCCAATATTTCCGTATGCTATTTATATCTGTCCTCGGGAGTAGAAGTGTTTTTTGCGAGTTTACGAGACATATGATAAACTGAATATGTGACATCTTGAGAATTTTGGAAGTCGTTAGTTTTTGTAGTTTTGTAATATCTTACTGTATCTCTTATTCGTTGCGAGCATTTACAATATCGTTTAATCATTCACGACTGTTATGTGAAGCATGAAATATAAGTTTTAAAGGAAGTTCGAAAGAAGGAAAAGTTGATCGAATGAAGAAGATTATAATATATATTCTGTGATAACAAAATTTATTAACAGAGGTTCTTTGCTACAAAATCGCCTGATGTACAGCCATGCAATTTTGATCTCCAAAGTGAAAAATGTGTGAAAATAATCCGCACGTATTAAATAATTAAAATATAACATTCGTGCTAGCTAGAATCACGCCAATTGAATTTCAAAGGGTAACCCGAATGACTGAATTTATGGAAGTGGTGTCGGTTGTGATAAAGAGAATTTTCAGACACTCGTGTAAAATTAGCAGTGAATTATTTATACAGGATGAACCGTAAGAAATGTCATTAATTTGAAGGTATTATTCTTTGAGATATTTGAAACAAAAATCTTTAATACAATTTCCCTCCTCCTTTTTTGTTTCCTTTTCTGGATAAAAATTGTTTCGTATGAAATATTTCATAACGTGTTTTGAGAAAGCCAACGATTTAATTCCCAATATGCTCAATCAATTTAAGACATCAGTGTATTGTGACGATAAACAATTGAAACAATTTTAGTTTTGTCCTTTAAATGTGCAGAAATTTGATCCCAACAAATGTAACTTTTTGTTTTGCAAATAAATGTTTATTTCTACAATTATTATCATCAAATTTCTGCACATTTAAAGGACAAAACTAAAATTCTTTCAATCACTTTTCATTATGTAATACATTATTATCTTAAAAAGACTGAGGATATGTAGAATTAAATCAATGGTTTTCCCAAAACACGCTATGAAATATTTCATGTATAACAGTTTTCTCTTGAAATGGAAGCAAAGCGAGATAAATTTTATTAACCTTCTTTTTTGTTTAAATATCTCAAATAATAACCCAATGAAATTAATGGCATTAGGCCTACTTACTGTTCACCTTCCTTAACGAATCAAATTCTTACACTTATATCATAAATAAGAGAAAAGATAATCATACGACTATTATGTGCCTTATACAGGATGTCCCGCAACGAGATGTCCATAGCTTACCTAGCTGTTCCTAGTATTATTTTCAGTAAAACGTTCTAATCCACATTGGCCCGAATTGCAACGGTATCAACAGAAACCACAATTATAAATTAATAATTTTATTTGTGATTTACTTACAACAGCATGCAACCTTGTCGTAAGGGTGTAGTTCAGTTAATTCTAAGCAGAATGCGCGCACATCGCTCAGCAACATGACTTTGGTTTGTACCCATTTCACATCCAAAGTGTCCAGGCTCAGCAACCAAATTATATTCCTCTTCTTATTACACAAGGTATGGATGTAGCAAGATGGTGCAATTCCACACTTCGGCAGGTGTGTGTAACTGCATTTTTAAATCAATAGTTTCCACATCGTTGTATTGGCCAAGGAGGTTCAATGGATTGGCCACCAAGATCACCAGATCTGTCTCCATTAGATCACTTCCTTTGGGGGCACATGATATCAGCTGTGTAAGCTATGCTGCTCGGTCGAACACAAGGGCCGAACTTCTCGGAAAATAATGGAGTGCGGTGAAGGCTTGATTAATGATTTGGGTGTGTGTTATGAGAGCGATAAACTCTCTTAGAGACACAGCTCAAAGATAGTTTGACAACTAGGGTGGTCATTTCGAACCTCATATAAGAATTGAGAATGTGTATTCCTCAAAACAAAATTATAAGTCAATCACAAGTAATAGAATTATTAATTCAAATTGTGTTTTCCGCAGATACCGTTGTAATTAGGACCGATGTTTATTAGAACTTTTTCACTCAAAATAATCCCAGAAAAACGTAGGTAAGCTATAGACATCCCGCTGCGGGACACTCTGCATCAGGAAAGTTTTTGAGATAAGATTTTGTATATTTATCATATTCTCGTTGTATAAACACTAGTCTTCCAACATATACTACCGGTCAAAAGTTTTCGATCACCTATCACAACTATGGATTTGAGGTTAAAACATGGATTTCGTTTTGAATATTCTATCATGTCTTAATGCTAGAGAGAGAAAATAATTATTTTTTGGTCTATTTAGTTTTTCCAATGTGTTTGTACATTGAAATAAAGCATATAGTTGTTTTCATAGCTGATCGAAAAATTTGATCGGTAGTGTATATCCGCACCGTTATTGTGGTATCCCTAGAGCTGCACTATTGATGCCTTTATTTTGCAAATATTGAAGAAAATTCTTAAAAATAAGAACGTCTCAAAGAATTGTTCAATAAAATAATTTCTTTCAAAAATATAGTCCTTCAAATATAATAATGTCACAGCTTATATTTTTGTCATATGCAATAAATTATATACCTGTGCTGTTAGGATAAAGGGAGATAAGTTATAAAAATGAGTTTGGAAGTAAATGAAAACTAAACTTGGAACCCTTATTGCAAATAATTTTCTACACAAATAAAACACATCAACTGCTAGTAGGGGAGTTAGGCCTAAAATGATATACTTGGGTAAAATGACATACTATGTGTTTTGTGAAAACACTGTAAGCTGAGTTTGAATTTACAGCTCTATAATGCACAGAAGCTGGAAACAGTGGTTACATCCAAGTTTTAGCAAGCAAGGGCGCTTTTTGGTGAAGCAGGTGTGACTAAAGGAAAAAATGCAAGACGATATAATATTGTTGAGGTATGTTATGTATTTTTTGTCCTTTTAAGCTTCAGATATTAGTGAAATAATGTTCATGACTGAAAGCATGAATATTTCCCTCTATAAAAAGCAATACAATATACAAATTCATAAAGAGGTTAGTTCGCACTAACACTATTTCTTACTCTTCTTCATTCCGGGTAAAATGACATACCATCTACTTGTCTAAAATGACATACTATGTCATTTTACCCAAGTGCATGTTTCTGACTGGAAATGAGAAGCCATATATTATGGGCGATAGCGATTTGCAAAATTGGTGTCAAATTTGTTTACAATTGCTGATTAGTGATTATGTCTGTGAAATTATGTAATATATAGTGGGATCTCTCGACTGAATTTTTCTTAAAGCTAACTGATTTTAAAATAGGTGAGATGGGGATTTCTTTAAAATATATAAAACCCTAAAGTTTATAAAATAAATATATTTTCAATATTTATATGCACTGAATTTTGTTACTCTGATTTATTCTCTTATGAATGAGCTAGGCTTGGCGAGTCTGAAGTTTACTTGCACCTACTTCACCAACAAGCGCTTTTGTGGAAAACATTGTAAGATGAGTTTGGATTTACAGCTCTATAGTGCACAGATTTTGGCAACAGTGATTACACGTCATGTTAGCCTTCCCTCGTCACTGCACCCACCGACTCCAGCCACTTGATGTCTCCTTCTTCGGGTCTTTGAAAACATGTGATCAGGCCGTTACAAAGTGACTGAAGAACCATCCTGGATGGGTGATTACATAGTTTCAAATTGCGGAGTTATTTTCTGAAGTCTATGGAAAAGCTGCAACCATCACCAATGCATTGGATGGATTTTCTTCAACAAGAATTTATCCACTCTATTCGGACATATTTCCTGATCACTTATTTAGTCCTGCAGCGCCCACAGACAGACCCCTAACGAATGCAGACCCTGCAGACGGGCCAAAGGGTGCAACACAGAAGAGCAGTTCAACAATAAGGAATGCAAAAGAACATATGATAGAGCCATCACCAACAACTGCTCCAGCAGCGGAAACGTCACAAACGAGGCCTTCACCTCATGTGACACAGCAAGAGATCTCCCCGATTCCCTCTGGCACTAGGTCTGTGGCGAGAAGAAAGAGAACACATGAAGTGTCCCAAATCGAGCATCTCTTTTAATGACCAATTACAATTACAGGAAGCTGAAAGAAGAGCTGTAGAAGAAAGGTGTTCAGCAAGTAGAGGAAAAACATAGTTTCAATTTGATCTAAGCAATGGGGATCAAGATGAAGAGAGTGACTTCGATGGTGATGTTGAGAATGATGCACCTTGTCTGTACTGCAATGAATTTTACAGCCAATATAAACCAGAAGAAACATGTCTACAGTGCAAGAAATGTTTCTCATGGGCACACAATGAATGCGCAAGTGTATCTAAGAGAACAATTTTTTTTAACTATGTAAAAATTAACTTAAGTGTGTCATTTTACCCTAGTAACTTGGGTAAAATGACATAGTTTGTCTATTTTCAAATATACCTTTCAGTTAAAAATTGTCCGTATTTTCCACTTTCTGTTGATCGTAATATATGTGTTAATGTTGTAGTATCAGTTATATATAATTGACTAGAACAAATTTGGTAAGAATACATATTTTTTTCAAGATTTCCTTAAGGTATGTCATTTTAGCCCTAGTTCCCCTATTCTTTTGATTTTTTCACACTCTTATAACTTGTGTGTTTACCTGGGAAACAAAATTCCATCTGCACAAAAAATGACATATTCCCCTTTACCCGAATCTCACAGATATATAGGTGTATGATTCTTAATTATTACACTTGCGAATATTAGACATTACAAAAATGAACATTATGTATGAGAAGTTTACACAAAAGCATTTCTACAGTTGTGAAGTTAATGAACAATTAAAACTCCCACAAAAAATATCGGAATATAAAACTTATCACACCAATCAAATGGACAGTCATGTATATGTCTGAATGTGCAGATTGTCTACAGGGAAATGTCATACTTTTTCATAAGACAATTTGATAATATTTATTCATAAGAATATAACGGTCACTTTCATTTAAAAACAATAGAGATCAATTAATACATAGTAATACGCTTCGTAGCTAAGATAATCTTTATTAATTATAAAATAAATTCATAATTTGAAAAGACCTACAGCGTGTTTCACGGACTTCTCACCCAGTTTATGGAGGTGATTTCTGAGGTTATTTGGAACAAAAATGTAAATAAATCAATGGGATCACATTCATAATTACGCAGTTGCAACACATTTTTCGAAACGCGACATTGTGAATGGAGCGCTAGGGACGGAATCAAAAAATATAACTTGCATGTCTGGCGAGACGATAATTAGCCTACTATACCACGTTAGTATCTAATTTTCAACACCGATTCAGTCTCAATGTATGGTGTAGTCTGGATAACTTACAGTTGGAGCAGTTAATTTTCTCTGGACACTTAACTGGTGAGATGTACCTTCACTTTTTACAAGAACAGTTACCATAGCTTCTTGAAAATATTTCTCTGGCAAGAAGACGTCAGATGTACTTGTAACATGATAGGGCGCCTGTTCACTTCTACCGCACAGTAACAGCTCACTTTGATCAGCAATTTCCACAGCGATGGTTTGGTCGCGGGGACCCTATCACCTGGCCTCCCAGATCCCCAGATTTAACACCCTTAGATTGATGCATCTGGGGGTGGATGAACACGTAGTGTATCACATTAAGGTACAAACACGCGAAGAGTTGATTCAGTGCATTCTGGATGCCACGGCGACAATAAGGAACAAACGTATGAAGCTGCGAATTGCTACACGGGAGGTTCACATCTTTGCGCACTGTTGCCTGGACATTCAGGGAGGAAATTTCGAAACTGTAATTTAAATCCACTCTAAATGAAAGAGACTGATACACAGAGTGATTCACAAGGATTTACCGTCCCTTACGAAGCCCATTTCCGAAGAGATTCTGAGAGAAAAATGTCATATAAACATTTGTTCTCTTCTCAATGTTTTCAGAGTTACACTAATTTAAAGTTGTTAGTAAAATATCATTATTCTTGAGTTTTAAGGGTAAAAGAATATTACAGATAAAGAATGAACTATTCAGGAGTATCAATTTTCTTTAACTAGGTACTATTCTGAAGCTAAATAAAATCTGTTGTCAATCCCATAGTTGCTTCGTACAGATTTTTTTTTCTTTTTCGCTAAAAAATTACATTTCCTTGCGCATTTATCACAATAGTTGTTACAAATCACATCACTCTTGTAAATTCTTTAAGAGGGTACATTAGGATGCATGATTAAACTGTAAAGAATCAAGTTCCTAAAGTCGTATGATTTATAACAATTTTTGTGATAAGTGCGTAAGAATTATGTAATTTTAGTTAAAAATTGAAAAATTTAATCTGTACAAAGCAATTAACAACATATTTTTGGCTTCAGAAAACTAGCAAATTAAAAACATGACACTTCTGAATAGTTCATTCTCTATTTATAATATTTTTTTTACCCTTAAAACTAAAGAGAAAATGTATTTTACTAACAATTCAAATTAATGTAACTCTGAAAATATTGAGATTAGGACAAATGTTTATATGACATTTTTTTGCGCAGAATGTCTTCGGAAATAATCTCCGTATGTGACGATAAATGCTCGTGAATCACTCTGTATAAACAATCATTTCTTTTTTTTTTTTCAGTGAAATCCTGAAATAAAACTTTTTTTCTGACGTTTTCAAATTACCGTAACTTCGTAGTTATGAATATGATTCCATTAATCTGTTTACATTTTTTTTTCAAATAATCTCAGAAATCACCTCCATAAACCGGGGAAGAGTTTTATGAATCACCATGTATATATAATACATTCCCAAGTCAACGCCATTATGCATGGAAATATAATTTAAAGTATTCTGTCACTTGAACATGAAAACAAATTTGTTTTCTCCAAGATTGTAAGAGACTAATAATATATTTGAAATATATTAAAGAAAAATTCTAGGGTGTACTTCTGTAGAATGATTCCTAGTGATTGTCAAATTTTCTTTGAAAATTTTAATACTACAAGTCATTTAGAAAAAATAGATCTAAGTTACATTACTTTGAAGACTGTGAGATGAAATTCTTCCGAGAGTTGAGAATGATCCTTTAAGATAAAGTGATAACGAATTTTGGTAATGTGTTAAATATTTAAAAAATTTACACTTTCTCAAAGACATTAAAAAAAGACAATGAGTGACGCCAAATTGCACAGTTCGGTTTATTTATTTTTCTTAAACTTTCTATATGCCTTCCAAAATGTTGGAGACAATAGTTCCAGCACAAAAATTATAGAAGCCAAAAGCAACCCTACACACAACACATACAAGGGTCCTTGAATGTGAGAAAAATTGTACGCGTAGGCTTCATGATTTTCTAATGTGCCAAAATCTCCCGTTCGTAATTTCCCTTGTCTATTCTTCCAGAAAGTAATCATTCCTGCACTATCTAGTCTCTTATATATTGTTTCAAACGGCTTAAAATATGGACTTCCCTTTCTAAAAATTAATGACGCGTAAAATGCTTCAATGTTTTCTTCAATTATTTCAAACTTATATCGCGCTTCATTATTCTCTTTTAGGAATTCGAGGGCCTGTTTTGTATACTCGACAGCGATGTCCTCCCCGGCACGCAAACGTGGAAAGCAATGTTCCAAACTATGCCAATGTGATACATTTCGATAATTAGGTTTCGTGAGGCAAATTTCAATTCCAGAATCCTTAATCTCCTGCACAGTTTTTAGACTTGGAAATCTTCCAGGATATGAAAAGAATTCTATCAACATCCCCTGATAAGCAGTGTTGATATGCATGCAGTACAGTAACCAAACGACGAAAAATAATTTAAAGACTCCTGTCGTTATATCGGACACACCTGATCCTAAAAGCGTAAGGTACTTACGTAGGAATATTAATGACACATCAATCGGTTTACTAACTTGGGATATTGTAATGCACAAACTTTGTTTTAACCACATAAGTGCAAGGAACAAAATGGATGCAGTTATATAAGAGGACACTACTAAGCACCACATATGAGGTTTGAATGCTTTGAAAATCCCGTGCCATCTTGGAACTTTTTTCCCTCTGGGGACAGCCCAAGTTTTAGAATCAATTGCAAGTGGATAAGAAACATCAAAATAGCCGCTTAGCTTGGGATTCACAATCATGGGCCCATATATTTCCCGTTCTCCCACTTTTACTGACATTAATGGGTTTTGAACATCGTAGCCCAAGTGGAATTCAACATCAACACCAATCATATTTTGTACAGTGCCAATAAACCCAATTGCAGGTCCATACACCGTCAAAGTGCTTGCAGTTTGAAACAGATAAGTTATATGAGGATGTGCGAGATGGTACACCTTGCACCTATCAAAATAATGTATTTCTTTTGATGGAAATAAGTGTCTATTCCCAGGAAATATATATTCGGGTATCACACATTTGTCAATATATTTGAATGCAAATACACTTTTTCTACATATATATTTACCATCTGGAATAAATGTGAAAATATCAATCGCTCTTAGCTTTCCTTCTCGAAATGGTTGTGGAATAAGAATAATAGCATTGAATATATTATAATTTTTTAGTGTTTGGAGCATATAGTACATTATATCATCTTGCTCTTCTCTTGTATATATCATACCAATTGATGCAATAATATATCGTGCTCGAGGGTTCCATGGTCTTGACATTAGTCTAGTCAGCATTACTGCTAGTGATTGGTGTTTCTGTAAATAATTTCCCCTATTTAAGAGAATTATAACTGTACCTTCATTCTCTTCCTCTTTTCCCTTTTGCATATTAATTTCGCCTCGGTCAATCGTATTTCCTTTTATTAATATTTTCCAAATTTGTGAACTGTATAAATCATTCAGAAAAATATCCCCTATAGAGTTTATTGCTGTTTCATGTCCATAGATCTCTTTCAGATAGTTAGACCACATATTAGGTGTATGAATAATTGCTGGAAAATCGTCTATTTTAAATCTTCTTCCTATTTCCACAATACATTGTGAGAAATGGTGTTCGTGGTTGTTATTATCATCTGCATCTTGGAAAGTTATTTCAGCAGCCAGATTAGAAATGTAGGTAAAATATATGATGAAAAGCGAGACATACACCATGATGAATCTGTAAGAGAAAATATATGTATTTGCAAATTTGTGTACCTATTTTGAGATTGATGCTACGGGTATATGTTTATCTAAAGAAAGATTTCACATTTACATTTTAAAAATGACATATTTTTTACTTAAGTCCCCATAATTGTTGTCTCATATTATAATTTAAATGTAAAACACAGTGATACATTGATATACATTGCATACATTTTGTCTTTCTACACCTCCATCATTGCTTTTGAAAATTTAAACATTTTTTTTGTACTTTCTCAATTTCAAATTTTAAAAAGAAACTGCCCGTTTTATGGAATAGCTAGCGTTTTCTTAATTAGTAAAGGAGCCCTCTGTGCGGCCGAGTGTTAGCAGCGTGAACTGCCTTCTCCAGTATGGAAAAGATCATATAATATGTATGCACTGTACAAAAAATAACTTTACATTATCTGTAATGAAGTCATTTTTAATACTCGTGTATATGAGCCGTTCAGAGCAGAAGTGGTGTAAGTCAAAAATGGATAATGAGGGTTAAAGTAAACATTATGTAAAATACAGCGCAAAGTAGCAATTAATATTCAATTTATTTAAACTATTAGTAGTCAGTGAATAGCAAGAAAGCCATATTAATTGCTACTTTGCGCTGTATTTTACAGAATTTTTACTTTAACCTTCATTATCCATTTTTGACTTACACTACTTTTGCTCTGAACGGCTTATATATTTCCCTAATATAAAACACTTTACAATTTTAAATGCACAGTATAAGAACTCTATAAGTAAACATAATTTTATTTATCTGAAGTTTAATTTATGGTCCTACAGATAATTCTGTTATGCTTACCATTGGTTATTAATGGAGAAAAATTCAGTCCGGCGCCGGGTATCGAACCCGGATCTTCATTTCTACGCACTGGGCGCTCTAACCACTGAGCTACGCCGAGGCTCAACCACCAGCTCCGGATCGATAACTATATTTACTAGATATTGATCTGCTACGTGGCCATATATTATGCCTTCAAAATATTTTATATTAAACGATATTTCGAGCCATATTTTTTTTAGACATAAGTTTATCATATTTCTATTAAAATTTAAAAATATACTGTTTCAAACTTTCATTAACTGAATAATACACCACATTTCTATACATTTTGTATGTTATACAGAAACTATATTATTATAGCTTAATCCTCGTAGTATTTGTGGTTTGGGTATTTAATGATGAATGAATGAATGAATGAATTAATTAATTAATTAATTAATTAATTAATTAATTAATTAATTTAGTCTTCATTGACATTGTTCATGAATGCATGCTGTATATGAGTTCAAAATACCATATAAATAAATAATTCTGTGTAGACTAATTGTGAAGAGGGCTAACTGAGGAACCTATACTTGTCAACTGAGATAAACTTCTAGCTTAGTTTCGAGTTAATAGAAGAATGTTCATTGTATGACAAACCTTTAGAAAAATAGTAAATTATAAAAGAGATTGCCTGAAGCATAAAAAATGTGTGTAAACTTATTAATTTTATTACACAGAAGATTAATACAAATTAGTCTAACCAAAAATACGGATTACCCAACAAATTTAATTTATACAGGTTTTATAGTATTAAATATTGAAGAAATTCATAAATATAGTTTACTAATTTATTACCACAGAAATCAAATAAAACATAAATCTAATCGACACGAATATAGTACTCGAAGACAAAAGTCTACTTTCCCATTAATTGAGCCTGAATTCCATACAAGTGCAGCACTTAAAATTGGTGCTAGTTTCGGCCCAAGACTTTATAATAAAACTACAAACCATTTTCCAAATTTGAAATATTTTAAAACTGAACATTTAAAAAAACAAATTATAAAATTATTCATGATGCATAATATTGACAAATGTGTTTATTTTTTACCTTTTTGTTTCTGTCGACTATATTCATGTTTTTATTGAATATCACTGGCTTCTGTCTGACTGTCAATGTATATTAAATGTATTTTTCTCTATTTTTCTCTTTCTTCTTTCTTTTTTGCTCTTGTGTGTTATTTATAGGTTTGAATTAAGTTAATTACTGTATTTAGTAAACTGTCCTTATAAATTGTATATTATATTATTGACTAAGACCACCAGTACACAAGCCTGGCTCTTACGGCAGTGGCTAGAAACGGTTTTGTTTTTTTAATTTGTACTCACTAGCTAGCAGCTAGTTAAATAAAAAGAGCCATTTTACAACAAATTCTTAGGAATATTAAAATTTAAATTGTGCTCATTAGTTACAGTTATAATTTTTTTACGCTTTATTAATGGCCTACATTGGGCGTCATAAGAAGAGCTTGTCAGAATTTGTAGGGTTTTATTTCACTTTCACTTTCACTTTCACTTTCACTTTCACTTTCACTTTCACTTTCACTTTCACTTTCACTTTCACTTTTTGTTTTACTTTTATTTACTTTGTTATTTCATTTTATTCTATTCTATTCTTTATTTTATGTGAAATGAATACTTTAAATATAGCTCTACCATTATTTCGTCCACAGATAACATGAAAACAATAAGCTTTGTTTTCAGATAAAATTTTGGCGATTTTTAGAACATTTTAAAAGACATGTATGTTTTAAACTACTGACAGTGTTATAAAGACAGAACCAACATGTGCAGCTCATGCTTTTTTTAAATCATAACTAATACAATATTGCACTTTGGTTATTGTTGTGCTTTGTATTTCTGACCAGATTCAATTTTATAATCTGGTGAATAAACTGGATTAATATTCTTGTTATGTTACACTAATTTATGAATTCATTTTCATAAAATTTATAAGTACCGTAAAATGGTCTGAATAGGGACGAAGTTTTATTATTTTTTATTTCTTTATGCCAAAGATTAAATATAATAATAAGAGTGTTTATGTGTTCATTCATACCGAATGAACAAATAAACACACTTATTATTATATCTGCAGTGCTTGGGAAAAGTGACATAAGTCAGTTTCCACAAGCCTTTTTTGATAATTTATTGACAACTTACACTGGTTTATGTCGATTTGATTTTTTTTTTGTATGATTATTGTAATGGGAGAAATACTTATGTATTTTTTCCAAGCGAGCAGATGTTCCGTAAGTTGTCAATAAATTATCAAAAAAGGTTTGTGGAAACTGACTTGTGTCACTTTTCCCGAGCACTACAGATATTTACTGTTCGACACAAAGAAATAAAAAAATAATAAACCTTAGTCCCTATTCAATCCCTGTGTCCCTATTCAACCCATTTTACGGTATATATTAAAACGTAAAAATTGTATCAATGTTGAAAATCACAAAACATAATATGTAAAACATTTGAACGTATATCGTTTCTGAAACGAAATACTACGTATTCTAACGCTACATGAAATTGAAGAAAGAAATCATATCGCGATATTCTACATGATATGTAGCATTATAAGGAAATATTACAGTACGGGTACGCCTTTAACATGCGACTGTAAAATAAGTTATTGCGAACTATAATAGTGACATTGCAATATGTCACATAAATTCCAAAGGAAATGTCCAGAACAAGATATTATGTAGGCTTCAGTTTTATCTGTGTTCTTAGGTTAGATCACTGTATTTCTGAATTAAATTATTCAACTTGTTGAAATAGGTCTATATCTAACCAAGTGGAAAACAGGCGGTACAATTGAATTGCTGTCTGTATTTATCTTTAATTATAAGATGGAGAATGTTTTGAGGTCTCTCATGCAAACTTTTTTTTGTGTTATAACTGTAAACGGTATATATTCCTTCAGACTTCCTACAACTGAAAGTCAACCTCGGACTCAGAGATATTGCGAAATAATATAGCTGAATCAATATTTGCTTTCCGTGACCTAAGTTATTACTGAATATTCTGGATTTACAGAAGTGGCACTTAACATGACAGAATAAAAGTGGCTTTAAGAATGTTACTTCCATTTCTGTTTTTTATGCAACAAAACTAAAAATTATCCATATGTACGTAGTGTAATGTAAAGTACGTATAATTTAACGTATATATATATATGAAAATATGTAAAATATAAACATGTGTGTATGTATGTATGTATGTAAGTAACTAATGTATGTATGTATGTACATATGTATGTATGTATATCTATAAGATGTTTTCATTTGTGTGGGAAGTAACTAGGATGTTAAAATAGTAGCTCTCAAAACAACACAAAATATTCGTAAGAACATACTATGTCCTATTTGTCCATTGTTTCCGAGTTACAGGCCTTCCAAATTCATCTGGAATTTTTGATAGCCCTATTAGATACACCCCTGTTCGTGTAGCTGCAGTCCTCCTTATACAGAGTGTCTCAGGAGGAATGTAAAATACTACAGGTTAATGTACTTCGGATTACTCTACATCGATTTAACCTAATATACCTATGTTCCAAATTTAAGGTTGGGAAGATATTGATGTGCGAACTTTTAAATGAAAAGAGACATGATTTATTTCTATGTTTTAGAACATTGTGATATGATACATTATTGAAAATGCTGCATTTTGCTACAAGTTTATTTCATAATTAATTACAAACTCAGTAAGAAAATAAAATAATTACACAAGACATATGACTAAGTTTGCAGTTATTATGGATTCCATGAATTTTAAATTAATACAGGTACCGGTACCAGTTCTCTTTCCAAGATTAATGAAACATTTCGTAGCTTTCCAGTTTCAGATAGCATCCGTTAACACAGAGAAACACAAAGCTAGATGGAACCCTTCGATTTGGAAGACGTCTGTGTTCGTCAGCAGCAGCTAATGTATTGGTATCACAAAATCCTCAAACAAAATGCATGTCTGCATATTCACTATGCGAATACACGAATTAAATGTCAAGCTAATGTGTATTCAGTTGTGTGTGTTACGCTAGTGATGCGGTGCTCAGATGCTACCGTGTGCAAATGTTCTGGCATAACACATCAAGTATAGTACACGGAACAGCAGGACGTTCCAGTATTTCATCCCTCAATTTCTCCCCAACCCTTAGACTTCGGACATACGTAAAAGGTGGCCCAAACGATGAGGAAATTTTGAAATGGCGATTTAAGGAAGGGAATAAGTACTTAAGACATTTATTCATGCAAATTAATAGTATAGTGTATGCAATTGATTGCTATTTTTTATCAGATCTTCGCTTTCAGTTCTTCTGTCGTAGCAGATCGACTACGTACATTTGCTTTTAAGATGACCCCACAAGTAGAAATAGCAGGCTGTTAGATCCGGGGATCTTGGTGGCCATGAAATTTCGTCTTTCTTTTTGGAACTCGCAGGGTTGGCAAAAACTATCATACAGCTGTCATTGATATTCGTGATGTGTGTAATGTTGCACCATCTTGCTGAGACCAGATGATTTGTGGAATATTCTGCAGTTCGTGCACAACAAAGGTTTCCATAGCAAGGTACCGAACAGAATTGTCAGTGATCGCGTGCCCATCGTTATCCTCAAAAAAGTATGGGCCCATTACACCAGATGATGACACAGCGCACAACACGGTAGATAGGTAGATAAACTTTGTCAGAGGCATGTATGCATAGACATTGTCAATAAAATACATTAATACATTAAAATTACAATAAGTGAAATATAAAATACATTAGGCAAGATTTCAAAGGCCCACACGGACATCCTCTAGACTATAAGGAAACAAATGTATTAATTTATTTTTTATACATTTCCTGAATTTAAGAGTATTATTTGTATATTTAATATCCTCAGGCAAGCTATTGTAAATTTTAATACCAGAAACCATATAAATTCTGCTAATGTAAGGTGGTGTACCGGAATACTTAAACTATTTTTATTGCGAGTATCATAAGTATGAAAGTCACTATTTTGGTGAAAGTCGAAAAAATTGAATAAATTAATTGCAATTCATTAAATATATATATATATATATATATATATATATAAATAGTAGTAAAATTCTTTGGTTATAAAGACAACATCAAATAAATTTGTATATTGAAGACTTTAAATTTCAATAACAATATACATAAAATAAATTTAATAAAAAGTATAATATAATTAAACGAAAATGTGAGCATGGAAAAGAATGTTGTAACTATATGTCTAATTGATATTTATTTACGTAATTAATATGTCAAGTGTGTTTACATGTATGCTCAAGATGTATAAATAAGCAAATAACTTGCTGACAAGCATACAGCAGGAATTTAGACTGACCTACTGTACTCACTGAGAAATACCGATTCAGCTATTGCAGTGTGCTGGCTATATGTCAACAACTGCTAACCTGGATGCAGTATGATGACACGGAATAATTAGTTAACATGCATAAGTGAACCTATAAATATGAAAGTTATAGAATAAATTTTGATGTTTAAGTAAAAAACAAGAAAAAAAATGATTTGAAAAAGTTTATGGTAGAAAATAATGAAAAAGAGCACTAAATGCAAGTTTGAACCAATAAATTATTGAGATTTGCAGTAAATTAATTAGTTGAGGAAATTGTATATTTATTATGTACAACTACTTTTGTATTTATAGATCAAATTTCAAATTATCAAGTTTGTACTTTTGTGAATTACTATCAATAAATCTATATATATATATATATATATATATATATATATATATATATCGTAAACAGTGAGAATATTATACTGTTAAAAATATTCCCTACAGGAGGTTTCTACTATCAACATCCGCTATGCACCTGGCAATACGCTTCTGAGCCACAAAAATGTCTGCTTTGTTGCTGTGTAGAGGTCACTGTGTAGGATTTTGCGGAACTCAATAACGAAAATTCTGTTTATTGACTAATCTATTAAGGTGGAAGTGGGCTACATCCGACATCCACAGTTCATCAATGAAATTGTCGTTCTCGTTCTTCTTTACCATTATTTGTTCACAAAATTGTCGACGCATTAGATAATCGTGGATTTGATTTGCTGGACAATCTGTAGCTTATATGGATGGAACTTTAAATCCGGTGGCAGTATTCTTTGAACACTGGAAGGAATCATCTGTAGAGCAACTGCATGACGTCCAACTGAACACTGTGGACATCTCGTGAGAGCTGCTCGAACAACCTCGATGTTTTCTGATATATGAGACGGCCGTGGGCTTTTTACAGATCTCTTTTGCAGAGTTGAACCAGTTACCTCTAAATTACATATCCATGTGTTAATTGCATGTGCTGATGGTATACGATCATGCCGTCCTAAATTAATGTAGCGTCGAAATTTTCTACTCGCGGCCTCCACATTTTCATTGTTCTTGCAATAGACTTTTATTGCAAACGCACGTTAAACACCACTCCAATTTTCAATGATAACATAATAACAAAAGGCAGGATATTATAAACAATATATCATTTGTTATTCGTGCTATTTATCACATGAAAATTTTATTTGGAGATTTCATTGCTAAAGTAGGACGGGAGGGTATTTTTAAACCGACTATTGGAAACGAGAGCCTACACGTAACTAGTAATGGTAATGGAATTAGGTTAGTCGACATTGCCACATAAAAAAGCGGCAATGAACCTTCGGGTTCCTTAAAAGCCAGTAAGTAAGTAAGTAAGTAAATAAGCAGGGTTACCATAAAACATTTCAGAATTTCCCGATCTTATGGACCACCTTGTATATCCAAACTACATTAT
The DNA here is from genome assembly GCF_040183065.1 of Periplaneta americana. Taxonomy (NCBI): domain Eukaryota; kingdom Metazoa; phylum Arthropoda; class Insecta; order Blattodea; family Blattidae; genus Periplaneta; species Periplaneta americana. The sequence continues at coordinate 53,132,577 of NC_091118.1, forward strand.
CCTAAAAAAGTTTACATTCCTCCTGAGACACTCTGTATACCAGCAGTGATCGTTCAGCCTTCATGAACTGCTCAAAATGTCCCCCTTGAGGCCGAATGGAAGCCTCAACACATCATTATTAATATTCAACATTTGAAAAATTTCTGATAACCTTGCGTAGAATTACAAAGTCTGTAATGGGACTGTGAAAACGATGGCCTTGAAAAGTAGCTCATAGGTATTAACTAATTGGATTGAAATCCGGCGACCGTGCAGACCAGGCGATTAGTCCTGCACAGCCAATGCATTTACGCGGTTCCCATACATCTAGATAGACTCTGACCATTCTACTGGAATGTGATGCCGCCCTATCATGCACGAATCACATACTGTATACCAGATTCTACAGAATAACATCGAGTAGTACATTTAAATTGTCGCAGAAATTCTGAACGAGATGTAGATAGTACACTGCCCCGTCGATATAGGAGAGAAGCCAATATTTACCTACTTAAATATAACACGCGGAGTAAGTCCACTGCAATCGGCAAGCATTATGTTCAGATAGAGCATGAAAGTCAAGGAATATTATGGACAGTAAAAAATCGATCATACGGGAATAGCTATCTAAGAGTTGCTTATTCATTAAGTGAATCTGATACAACGTTAATACAAATTAATTTTATTTCATAGAATATTAGCTATTAAATATAATAAAAAATAAATACATAAATAAATAATCAGTTTTCACAAAATTCAAATACACTTATAAGAAATCAGTTTTCCTCAATTGAGCGCTAAAAGCAACAGCAACAGATGTCACACCCAAAGAAATCAATTTTATATACTGTAACAAAATAATTATGTGAGTGATATTTCACACCTTGCAGCAAAGTCATCTAAGCTACATCCCTACATACAGGCAGATATTAATGGTTTTAAAATTTTACTTTCAATATTTCCATTCATGGCATTCATATTCAACAAATATTAACAAATATACAATTCTAGCATTATTGGAGGTAAGATTTTGTATGCAGGATACAGGTTACAACAATTTAGTTTCTTCTGATATTGAACAAATAATATAATTTTGTGGTTCTCTTTTCGATGAATACCATTTTTCTATCACAATTCCTATCGACGTTTAATTACACATTAGTTGATAAATATTGGTTAAATAAGCAAGTAAAAATACACTGTTACATTAATTTTAATCATCAATTCAATTGAGGACCGTTTTTGCAAAACTTGCTAACTGCAAAATTTTCATAATTGAGATTTTGTTGGATTAGTTAACATAAGACAGGCCTTACATGATGCTAAAGGCTTCTTAGGAAACTCTTATTATTTCCTTCACAGTAGTGTGTCAAAGTGTGATCGTTTATCCAAAACTTGCTTTCTGCTATGTGAGAGCTATAGCAAAACTTACAGTTACTTCAGTTTTTCGTGTTTACAATAAAATTTAGTTTTTACAGTTAGCAAGTTTTGCAAAAACGGTCCTCAATTATAATTTTAAGGACAACCATGATTTCTTCCAATTCTTTGCAAATATGGAAAGATATTATTAGCCAAAGTATACCTGTGTATTAACAGATGTTTTTCCCAGATCTTAAAAATTACAAGATAGTATCAATGACAATTGTTATTGTAATACACTTAAAAAATTTTCATTACAGAATATATATTTGAAAATAGACATAATATAACAACTTATACAATTTCACAACATTCAAATACATTTGAAAGAAATCCGGTTTCCTCAATTGAACACTAAAAGCAACAGCAACAGATGTCACACGAAAAGAAATCAATGTTATAAACTATAATAAAATAATTTTCTGAGTGATATTTTACACCTTGTAGCAATAGTCATCTAAGGTAAATCCCTAGAGACAGGCATATATTAATGATTTTAAAATTTTGGAGATAATTTGAATGTTTGCTTTCTTGGTGCTAATATTAAACAAATATTGACAAACATATAAAAGCCTATCACTGTTGGAGTTAAACATTTTTATGCAGCATGCAAGTAACAACAGCTTAGGTTTCTCTGATACTGAACAAATAACATAATTACCAAAGCATTGTTCAAAAACACACATTTTTCTTTGTATACAAATTCAAAACTTTTCATTGTTTCAATAACGATGTACAATTTACGATAAAACATGTACATTCTTTATTATCTTTCGTGAAATTATGAACGCAAATAAACAGAAGTATTGGCCCCAATTTGAGTTTTCATTGCACATAAAATTATATGGAATGACCTACCTGCAGCGTCTTTTAGGACTGTCCTTCGTTAAGGAGATTCAAGAGTAACTTAAAACGTTGTGTATAAAGTGTAAATTAAAATTAAGGTGACATTTTTTTAAGGTGACGTGTATATATTTAGCCTGACGAGTTACACCCTTGGTTTGAACTTGTAAATTATTTAAAAAGAGCATGTAAGAGGGTCTTAGACTACAAATGTTTAGTTTAAATGTAGTTCTGTTTATAAGTACGATGACTAAGGGTGTAATTGTTTGTCTTATCTGAACTGTTGTATCAGTGAAGCGTGATGAATCAGTGAAGTTATGGTTTTACAGTGCAGTCAATAATTTCGATAAGTGACAATTTATAGTGTCAATGAAATATGTTCTATAGTGTCTGTGAAATTTGTTATATAGTGTCAGTGAAATGTGTCATAGTGCCAGTACAGTGAGTGAGATGAGAGTAAAGTGAAAGATTATTATCACCATGTGAAACTTATGTAGGGTCTATACATATGTAAGTTGGAATGTAAAATTAGGTTCACATATTAATTAGGTTATTTTATTTATTATTATTATTAATTGTAATTATGTGTAATTGTATTGTGTATATAATTATATTGTGTATTCTAGTTGTATTATGTATTGTATAATTGTATTGTGTATTGTAATTTTATTGTGTATTGTTTATATTGTTTGTACCACTGCCACCGGGTGTTTGCCCACTTGCAGTGTAAATAAATACATATATTATATCTGTGTGTATACAAAGTAAAGTTTCATAAATGGAATAACAGTATTAAATTTAGGAGCATTATTATTCAGGAAAAATAAACTTGTATAGAAGAAGACTATTTTTACAGAGTTTTCAATAAAGACTAGATAATAAAATTATGTGTATGTATATGTATATGTATATGTATATGTATATGTATATGTGTATATATATATATATTCATATAGTTTAATATTGATAATTATTCTGAAAGGAACGTGAAGTAGTTTTTATTAATTATATGAAAGTGCTAGTGTTACGGACTTACATAAGAAAAATATAAGGTGTTTCAGTCGGTATGTGAAATAGAGCGTATGATATAAGAATTAACAAAAAAAAACTAATAAAATCTGCTGTATTAAGAGAATTATCCGCACATATATCAGTAGCTGGCACCATATCACTATAACATTCTGGATATCACAAAACAGAATTTGGAATGAATTCCACTCAGTGTATTAGAGAGGCACATTAAAACCAATTTAAAAGAATGAAGATATATTTGTCTTTCACATGAGGTTCACAAAATATAAGGTCCAAAATGGACAAAGATGACCACATAAGGCCATAATTATTATACTTAACACAGGAAAATTGTAAATATAATAATCAGAACCGATATACAATACGTTACAAAATTCTGTGATTTTGGCAAAGCTCTTCATGCCAAACAAATTATATTAATTTATTATGAATTCTAAAATTCAAATATCTAAGCTATTGAAGTGAATAACATTCGTTCACTAGTTCAGCGAAATAAAACAGTACGAATAGACGAATTTGCAAAATGTCCTGCAACTAGTACAATAGAGATCGATTAGTTTCATATTTGATAGTTAAATGAAATGGATAAAAAATTCATTCCCCTCGAAATCCCTATTTAGACCAATTTTAAATTTGACAATCAATTCCAATATTCGAAGCTCATATCTGGATAATTTTATGTCAAGACATAATTGATTTCAACGAGAATAGCGAACATCGTGGAATTCTATACATATTGCAATATCGTTTCGTAGAATCCTCAGTCATCTTTGCGCCAAATATTCAAATTATAATCCAAATTTTAAACCCCATAGAGATAGGTAGTGGAACACAATAGGATTGTTGCTGCAATTAGCAGATTCCATACCGTTTTCCGATGATTAACAGCACATGGAGGCAACGGTCGGAATGTCTAACGCTATTGTTTACAAACGTATGTGTTCATATCATCCTTAAACTATATAAATAAAGCAATCTTGGTGGTAAGGTTTTCATTTTAGTTTTGTAGACTATATATAACATTATACTAAAACATTGAAATTAATTCATATACGTGTACCGCTTAGAGGGCTTGAGAAATAAGTGCTAATTTAAAGTATAAATAATGGTTTTATAACATAACTTTTTGTATAACTTGATGTAATAATTCTCCGAATGGTCAGTGCAACTCGATGTGTGCTCCTCGAGCTACCTCGAAGCTGAAGACACCTAAAAGGTAATCAACCTTCAGCTAAGTGTTCCATAAAATTTGTGAATTGATTAGTGTACCTGCATTTATAATGCGTTGTCTCAGTTTTCCAAAGTGTCAACTGCACCACGTCGGTATACAGTCAATTCGGTTGACCTAGATGGCCAAGCAAGGGTTCTCTTCTTCCGATCAACCTATTGGTAAAGTTTGCATTCAAGAAGCCACGCACTGCTCCATAGTAATGGGATGGAGCCCCATGTTGCTGAAAAACCGATTCTGAGTGGAGCTCAATAACAAAAAATGTTCTGCAACATGTCCAGATACACATTCCCTGTGACTGTCGCCTCGATGAAGAAGAATGGTCCAATGACGAAATGTTCTACTGAATGACGCCGGCTTGTTTCCACAATAAATGTTAGTGCGCATGCGCATGAATATGCTACTGTTTTTAAACCATTGGTGCATAAACTTGTACAGTTTCTGCACCTTGTCAGATGTAAATCAAAACAATATCTCCATCTGATTTTAAATGGTTAGCATTTAAGTCTCGATCCCTCTAAGGGGGACACGGTGTATATGATATTAGTGCTTTTCCACACATCAAACAAAATAGAATGCGCAACTGAGGAATAAGATTATCACCAACACTATCTACTTCCTCTTCTTAAAGATTACGAGTAACTTACGAAGTTTCGATGAATATAGTTCTAGCACAAAAACTACAGAAGCAAGAGACAATCCTAAAAGCAACAGATACAAAGCTCCCTGAATATCAGAAACATTGAAAGTATGGGCTTCACGGATATCTTTTGGCCCAAACTTTCCCCTTGGTAACCCTCCAGATTTCTTTAACCACAAGTTAATTATTCCAGCAGTAACGAGTCTCTTGTAAGTTACTTCATACTTCTTAAAATAAGGACTTCCTTTTGTGAAAATTAGTGATATGTAAGAATAATCCATGTCCTCATCTATCAGTTCAAAATTATAATAGTTACCAGATAAGAGCTCAAGAGACTGTCTCTCGCTTCTGACAGCGATATCACTATCATTCCTCAAACGTTGAAGGCAATGTTCTAAAGTCAAAATTGACATATCTTCAAAAGATTTGACACGGCAAGAGGAAATACCAGACTCGTTTATCTCCAAAACAGATTTCAGGGCTGAAAATCTTCCTGGATGTGAAAAGAATGCTATTAATTTCGACTGATAAGCAGTGTTGATATTGATGCAATATAGTGACCATAAAATGAATAATAATTTCAAAGTGCGATTCATTTTGTCGGGGGCAAGTGATCCTAAAAGTGTTACATACGTGTGCAGGAATATTACAAAAATATGGATGGAATCGTTACCGTTTGTGTTCCTAGCTATTCGACGTTTCAACCTCTCAAACACGAAAAAAATTATGGCAACAGTGGTATAAGAAGATATAACTAGGAACCAGATATTGATGTTGAAAGTTCTGAAAATTCCTTGCCATCTGGGAACTTCCTTTCCTTTTGGTACAGCCCACATAACACTGTCAATGGCATGTGAATATGAAACATCAAAAAACGCGTACAACCAAGAATTCACCGGTATGGGTCCATACATTTCGTAATATCCGTTAATTAACGAGGCTGCTTTATTGCGATTATTATTGCCAATGTCAGTTTCGATTCTAATACCCATTATATTTTTCATCAGTTGCTGGTACTTCACCTCAGGCCCAAATATTTCCAAGACTGGACCCGATCCAAGAAACAGGTGTGGCATATACGGTACATAAAGGTAATGCACCTCGCAACCTTCAGCATGGAGTATTTCTTTTGGTGGAAAGAGGTCACTGTTTCTTGCCAACATATATGTAGGTATCAAGCAGGAATCAATATATTTGAATGATTGTGAATTTCCCTGACAGAAATTTTGACTATCTGGAATCCATGTGGATATCTTAATACTTCTTAGCTTTCCTTTCACAAATGGTTCAGGTGTAAGAAATATAGCATCAAATATATTGAAATGCTTCAGTCCTACAAGTACTGCCTTCACCCTAATTAATTCAAATTCTTGTGGGAGTAATATACCTGTAGAAGCAATAATATATCTGGCTCGAGGGTTCCAAGGCCTTGACATCATTCTATTCAGCATTACTGTTAGTGATTGAAAGATGTTTAAATTATCGCTTGTGTTTATGAGAAAAATGACAGTGCCTTCATAATATTCGTGTTTAATTTGTTCTTCTTTTAAAGAAATAATATCGCCTCCTACAACTGGCACAGTATCCTGAACTATCATTTGCCAAATTTGGGACCTATATAGAACACTCAGAAAAGTGTCCTTGTCAAAATCATTTTTCGGAAAGATCTTCCATGTGTTAATTGTATTGACAATAACTGGATGGTCGTCAATTTTGAATCGTTTTCCGATTTCCAGAATACATTTTGACAAGTGGTACTCCAGATTATTGTCCTCGTCTACGTTTGGGAATGTGACTCTGGCTGCCACAGTCGAAAAGCACGTCACAAATATGATCAGCTGTAACAAATCTTCCATTTTGATTCTGTAAAGACGAGTAGAACATAATATAAAAACAAATTCTGGTTAAGATAAATGACACAACAAATTTTCATTATCCACTTAATGTCTCACTTAAAAATATAATTAGGGTAAACATTGGTAATTTTCGGGGCAGTGGTTATTTCGTGATACATTTTCTTTGCTCTTTTGTGAACTAACCAATGGTGTTACGAGATCCAAATTTCCGCCAAGGGATTGCATATGTTATCCAGTTTCCAGAAACATACAGCTAAGCTTTGTGTGACTATTGTAGTTGCTTCAGTGAGCTTTTATGTTTGGAGAGAGCAAGTTTGCGTCGACTTCTCAGGCATACAAATTTTTTGGATGTTTGTAATTACATTACAGGCTTATTACTAAAGGTAAGCATATGATATTTGGTACAAAGATTTATTGTATCTTCATGAAAATTTAGGAACTTTTTGGAATTTTAGATACATCTGTAGTCGCCATATAGGCTTAGCTTTACTGATAGAAATCTTAGCTGTTTGAGGCGAAATTTTGTTGAGCACTAACTGTTACAATTTTTAAAATAGTATAAAATTTATTACAATAGGAATTTTAGAAATCTGAAGACAAGATGTGTTAACGAAAAAGAAAACGGAGACGCAATGGGTTCAGTGTAGCTTCTGTTTGATTTGTTATCATGCTAATTCTCAATGATAAGTGCTAGATGACTTGCAAGAATTGTGACAGAAGATGGAACATGGCTCCACCATTTTGACCGGAGACAGAGGCAGACAATAGAGTGACATCATACAAATTCACCAAAGAAATAGAAATTCAAAAGTACACCTTCGGCAGGAAACGTTATGGCTACTGTGTTTTTCGATTCAGAAGGACTCTTGCTTGTGGACATCATGCCACACGAAACCACCATTAATTCTGACGGGTATGTTGCAACTCTCAAGAAAATTCAAGTTCGACTGAGTCGTGTTCGACGACATCGGGAGAAGCAGGATGTTCTGCTATTGCACGACAACGCACAGCCATATGTCAGTCACAAGATCACAGACCAGAGCAGAAAATTCTGATAGACAACACTGAAACATCTGCCTTACAATCCTGAACTGGCACCGTACGATTACCATCTCTTTGGTAAACTGAAGGATCCCTTCGCGGAACGAGGTTAGAAGATGACTCCCTTGCGCACACTGCTAAAGAGTGGCTCAGACGTGTTGGTGCAGACTTTTACCGTGCTGGTCTACAGGCCCTTGTTCCTAGGTTACGTAAGGCAGTTGAAAGGGACAGGGATTATGTAGAAAAGTGACATTTTGTTCCTTAAAGATGCATCTATATTCTGTGAAAATAGCAAAGCTGTAGGATAAAAATATAATTTTTAAACAAACGTTATGCATTACTTTTGGAGTTACCCTAGTAATATAGGCTATAGTAAAGTCCGTAATAAAAGTGTTCACTCTTTCAGGGCAAAGAAGATCCCTTTTCAATTTCAATTTTTACTTTGATTTCATTCTTATTATGTGTTGATATGCATTTCTATGTTTTCTTGCTACGAATATTAGACGGAATTACTATGTTTGAAGTCTTGTAACAATAAATGAGAATTGTATTTGATTTAATGAATTTTTCCACAATTCTTCTACCTCTCACGAAATTATCAATGCAATATCACGAAATTACCAATGTTATCATGAAATAACCAACCTTTCAGCTTAATTTGTAAAAGTGGTTTTTGGCACATATTCAAGAACGTATCCAATCTTTTATGTGTCCAGATTTGTATAGCAAGTTATCGTCTTTTAGATGAAAAAATCGGAATAAGGATATATTTACACATTTGTATTTTAAATCAGTTTTCATGATATTATCACGAAATTACCAATGTTTACCCTACATCTTTTCTTAAATGATGGTAATGTTTGTAGTTGATTATTCTGAAATATCATTTGTAAATCTCTCTGAATGTGTGAGAACTCACTAGGATACAGCTGATGAAAAACGTGACAAATGTGTGTACGTAAAGCAGTGATGTCAAAGGAAGCGCATTTTTCTCACCTTGACGTCGTGCGCGGGCATCAAGCACTAAGTATGGAAAGAGGAAGGGTTTTGTGTATGAATAATCAGCATGTTGGATTAAGAAGCCAGTGGTGTACAAGCTTCAAACGGAACTTGAAATTTTTATGTCGTTATTTTTATATGACTTCTTTCTATTTACTATTATCAATATTGCCTGTAAAACAAAAGTACCAATACCAATTTCTTAATATTGCAGTTGTGTTTTAAATCTTAATAACAAAATAAAGAGTTAAGCAGGAATATTCACGTGAATTCGATAGTAGCATACTATAGTAATCTATATTGTACTAAATGGATGAAACACATCATTCATAAAGAAAGTAGTAAAAAAAAAAGAGATTGAGTATGACATGATAAGTTGGAATTGATATTGATGGTACCTTTAGCCTTATAAAAGTAATCAATAAACTAATCAAAACAGTATTACAGTACAAAGCAAAGTTACCTAGGTGCTGTATATGTTTTAAGTGTAACTAATATTACATAACAAAACTCTTATCGCATCATGCTTTTAAGGTGATATTTGTGAGCAACTTCCTATCATCAGACTATTAAATTATTTTCTCGAAATCTCCTGAAGCTATAGAGCTGACATTTTTACAACACATGGGAACGTATATTTTGCTTATGATGTAACAGTGGTTGCTTTGTTAATTTATTCCCTTACAAACAATTTCCATGCGAATATTTTCAATATTGTCAATACAGTGTCTTCAGTAATACGTGTTTACGGTATATTAGATGTACGAAAACATTCTGTAAGGCTACTAAATAAATAGGCCTATATCTTAAAATTTCACTTTTCTATAAAAAAGTTGAGAAAGTATTTCTTTCGAATAAAAAAATCAAACTTGTGAATAATGAGCAATAAAATTAAAACTTGCATTCTTATAATGCACTTATACTTCTCAGACAAATTTAAAAATTAACATGGATAAACTTTTAATAAGTTTTTCTTCCCTTTATCTACTGAATCAGTTCTGGCCATCCCTGTATATAGCTCGACCAAGCGGCATGTAATACCTCTTTCGTCTGTCTCTTTCCTTTCCGCTGTAAAGCGGTCAGGCTCTCCTGAGCTCTAAACCGCGCGCTTGCTTGATGTAAAGGAACGCTAATCATGTAAATCATATAACAATGAATCGATCTTCATTATATATACAGAGGGTTGTTTCCGACCTCTGGAAAGGAATTTTGAATGACGTCATGTGCGTCAGGAGTCACACGATATCTGAACTGTGGCGAGAGGTGACAGACCAGTAGTGAATGATGTCATGATCACAGTGCACGGTGTCTCACAGCAGCAATGGTCAAGAAAATCGAGCCTTTTTTTGGAGGGGTGCATTGCGATTCTTTGCAATGCCAAGTACAATTTAGTGAAAATAAAGAAGCCTGTAAAAAACGTGGCTTCGTTATTTCCAAGAAAGGCATCTTCTGCGTACCTAATAAGACTGGTAAAGCTCGACTGAGATTAATTTGTATCATTTCAGAGGGCGGAAGGTGGATTTGCTTGTTTTTTCCACTCTGGAATTAATCCCATCCGAACTTTGCCGTTTTATTAGGTACACAGAAGATGCCTTTCTTGGAAATAAAGAAACCACTTTTTTACAGGCTTCTTTTATTTTCACTAACCTGTACTTGGCATTGGAAAGGATCACATTGTACCCCTCCCAAAAAGGCTCGATTTTCTTTGCAATTGCTGCTGTGAGACACCGTGCATCCTGATTATGAAATCACTCACTACTGATATGTCATCTCTCACTACAGTTCAGCTGTCGTGTGAATTCTGACGCACTTGACGTCATTCATAATTCGTTTCCAGAGACTCTTGTACCTTTAGCATAGTGTACCATCGAATTTTTTTTTTTTTTTTTTTTTTTGCTACCTAGAGGACTCAAACTGCAGTAGATTGTAGAGAAAACCGCTAAGTTGCTCTGGTCGTAGTTTCAGTTTGATTTATTGCAAAGTGTGAGTTCCGTGAACAAAAGAAGTCTTTTTAGTATCAAAAGTAAATATTTCGTTGCTTTCTACTACACAAATCCTTCCCGAATTTCATTTGTTTTCTGTGTTATTTCACATCATCTCTGGAAAATATAAATATATCCGGATTAAAGTAACTCAGATTAGTTTCTGCATGAATAAAATTCGTGAAACTCGCACAAAATAATCTCGATTAAAAATGAGATCAATTATTTAGTGAGATTAAGTTAATCGCGACATTTCAATAATTAATCTTGTTTGATGAAACCGGCCCTTAGATATCACACGCGGAGAAAGTCGCCTGTAATCGACAAGCATCATCTTTTGGCAGCTGACAGAAAAAAAAGTCAAGGAATATTATGGACAGTAAAAAATCGATCATACGGAAGTTGGTATTGAAGTGTTGTTATTTCATTATAAATGTGAATCTTATACAACATTATGATATATATATATATATATATATATATATATATATATATATATATATGAGTGAGTGAGTGAATTTATTATTTAATTAAGGAATCAATAAAGGAATAATTCAATAAATTAAGAATTAAATAAAAATATAAATAAATATTACCGTATTCTCTCCAGCAATATTGTTAAGATTTGAGCAGTTTTCAAGGCGTTGAAATATTTACTTTGTCAGAAATACTCAGACTTGAAAGTGTTTCTGACACATTACCTTACAGGTATGCAAACACTTGGACTCTCGTCACTACAACAAACCACGTTGTACTGTTTTCTGCTTTCTTTACACTCAGACGCATTCTACTAAATCGATGGAGCAGTGTATATCAATTTCTCTTTATGAGGCATGCAGGAAATATATACTTATATTCTGCGATAATTTTGAAAATTTTATTCCATTGCCATAATATTTTGGCTTCACATTTCGTAAATCTAGGATGTAAAAATTTGCAGAAATGAAATTTAAAAATGCATCACATAAGAATAGGTAACATATCGCAACGGAATAGACTGAATATGAAATGGAAAATTCCTTTCCAAGGTAATTATTTCATAATTTATTACGTAACTTAGAAAGCATGTCGTAAAGATTCAGATTGTCAATGTTAATACAGATAATAAAATATAATATTTTTTTTCAGTCTTATGACAAATCAATTATTAAAACAATGACATATATTTCATAACATGTAGTCATTGAGTTTTATACAAAGTAAGTTACGAACGTTTTCACCCATTCAGGCATCTTCAGGTTCAGTGTACAATATCTCATTATTAATCTGTATGATAATTACAATGATAGTCGATGAGATGGACTGTTTAAAATTGATCATGATATATATATATATATATATATATATATATATATATATATATATATATATAAAATGTACAAACATATGCATAATTAAAATGTAGATTCCATTAAACAAAACAAGATCTACACTGAGTATTATGAAGTTTAAAATGTAAAACACTACGTGTTCACAATTTTCACAATTTTATGACCTTGTAACATGATTACATTTTAATTATGCATATGTTAGTACATTTTATATATATCATGATCAATTTTAAACAGTCCATCTCATCGACTATCATTGTAAACAGATTAATAATGAGATATTGTACACTGAACCTGAAGATGCCTGAATGGGCATTATATTGTATTATATGTATTTATTAGGTAATAAAATGATAATATTAGCCCTTAGGAAACCTAGCAGTTCTTTCTAACGTTAGCACTCGCTTGGGTTCTTACTACACTCTAGTTAATAATAATAAATATTATTGGCTTGATATTTATTTGATTTTATGAAATTTTCAAATATCAAGCAATTTTCATGTTTTTAATATAATATTGCATTTAATAATAATAATTAATATTAATAAATCCATAACATAATATTACATGTTTAATCAACAAAATATTACCATTTTATAAATTCCAAAGAATTTGACAGAGTGCAGAATCCCTCCAACAATTCGTCTTCATTGACATTGCACACTTTCAAAAATGTACTTGAATGTAAATAGGATATTCAGTTACACTCTAAAATAAGAGGTATCAAATGTAAATCGTGTTAATTCATTCTGTGTCACTGTTATCCCTTTCAGAACTTTGGAAGAATTTGTCACAGACTCAAAACTATGTATATTTTATTAAAACCAAACAGGACATAACTGCCTATTTTTATCTCTAGACAAAACTGAAGACATCTTTGGAAGATGCTGAAAGTCAGCATTATAAACGAAAAAATTCTTGACGTATATTGTTCTAAAAAAGTGGAGTATGTGTACACGCCGCGCAAGTTTTTAAGGGCTGGTAGGGTAGAGATGCCTAATTCCGTGATACCCCTAATCCAGTGATAAAATTTCAATTGAGTCTCATGGAGTTGTGGTCTCTGAATTTTAATTTTTTTAAATATCTAACAGATGACAGGAGATGTCTTCTTTTCAGTTCTATTGACTACCCGCCTTTTGAATAGAAGCAGTCGACTGCAGAAGCTTTTGTTCAGTGAAAGGTGGTTGACCAGTAAGTTTTTCTTTCTCTTGTGACCGCTCCTGAAGAAACATTTTATGTTTGAGGTAAGAATTAATACAGCGTTATAAAAATGATATATTACTGTAGATTAAAGTCAGCTGAATCAATGTGTATGATTATTTAAACATTATGAGACAATAACAATGCTACAGGAGCTTTCCAATTTTCGGATTTTTTTCATATTACTCCTTCCTGGATCACACGACCAGTGATGCCAACGCTAAATTGTGAAAATTCATGTGTATAAAAGAAAATAGTACGTGGAAATAATAATAGAAGGAAGTTATATAAAACATCAATTATAATTATAATAAAATAATAGGGCATATATTTAACTTAATTACTGATGCTGTTAGGAACATAAATAATGAGAAATAATTGTGTTATAATTTAATTTATTGAAATTTAAATTTGTACTGAATTTAACTTTCAATTCATTTTCTTTATAATTTATTAATATGCAATATGTATTCCTGTAGTTACACAAGTATTTTCTATAAAATTTGTCACTTAAGCCCTTTTTCTCTGTTGTAATTTCTTGCTTAATCCATAATAAAAAAATATATCATAACTTTAGTTTAGTTTTTGAGCACTTAATGAGGATTATTTTAGTAGCACGGAATTAGGATGTCACTCACGGAGTTAGAAAACCACTATCATGGAATTTGGATCCCTGTCACGGATTTAGGAGTGACTGTATAACAATGAAGAATCATATATTAGCCTATATACCAAACTTGTGAAACTGTTGACACTGAATGTTGTAAAAACTGTAGCTAAAGGTCCAAATAACGTCATTTAGGTGTTATTTGAAAATGTTTATTATAATTTTAGCATAAATAGAGACTTTATTAAATATGTCACGGAATTAGGCAACCTTACCCTATAAAGAACAATTATCTATCAAATTAGCATTGAATATTTGTAGGTTCGAAAGTGATACATCAAATAATTTTAACTCTATACGATTCGATGCTGCTAATGGTGTTGAGATATAAATTGACATTAAAAATACAGTGATTAAATGTGTCCTTTTCATTACCTCTTCTTATCAAATGGAGAACAGTGCCACCATTTATTTCGGTTATTTTAATTCAAACCAACACCTATTCCTTCCTTCCTTCCGACTTCCAGCAGCTCACAGCAAACTTTGAAGCTTCCAACATTGCGAAATACTCTAATGCAATCAATATTTGCTTTTAGTGCCCCGACTTATGATTACTGGTTATTCTAGACGTAGCCTATAGAAGTGCCAAGCCACTCTAAGTAAAGCGAGAGAGCTTTCTACATCCTTATTTCCAATTCCCTCTTCTATTGATACAGGTTTTAAGTAAATTGTAGATACTGTCTCATAAGCAGGAGTAATATCGGTTAGAAGCAAAATTTAATTGAAGTATTATGACAAGAAATTATTTTAATAATTTTCAAAGTAAAGACCATTAGATTCTATGGTCTTGAGCCGAATATGACTGAGATTTGTTATCGCACGATGGTATCAGTTTGTGGTTTATAATGCAAATAATTCGGTGCAACCATTTTAACACTCCTGCTGCTATGAGGGGTAATATGATTACCCCTACTGATGATATTTCATTATTATTTTCATTTTCTTCCATATTTCTTTTTGAAATTTCATGTATTTGTTCGTTATATGTCTACTAACATTTCAATTAAAGGTAACATAAATAATTAATCTGCTTTAATATGTAATTCATATTATTCATGAGGGATGATCTTATTAACCCTCCCCCCTTTGTAGTCTGCGTCATGAAAATTTCAGGTTATAAAATTCAATGTGTAGCTTAATTTTCTTCACTTCTGAGTTTGTCTGCTTCCAAATTGTTTTATTTTGTGTTATTTATAACAATTCTTATTGTTGATCTAGATTCGTTTTCCGGGCTGAGAGGCCGTGGTAAGTTGGTTGATTTTCTACCAGACGTTTCGTCTGTTCCTGCGGAAGACATCATCAGTGGTGTGGTGTTCGAGGTCGCAAAACTCTTCTCGGCGTACCTGAGGGAACTGATCCCGTGGCTGGTTGTGCGGGTGTATTTATAATGCATCTAGCGGGCACGGCCTCTCAGCCCGGAAAACGAATCTAGATCTATAGACTCCGGCAGTGAAACCCTACACAACAATTATTATTGTTATTTACATTATCATGACCTATTGTTCCCAATTCAAGCGGTGTGATCAATAACCATTCAAGTCCACTTCAGACTATTAATTTTTTGCAAATTTGAAATTAAATTTTGGATATTTCCACAAGTGTTACGACTTTAAAGTTGGTATATTACTTTGTCTTGATTTCTAAAACAACCAGAAATATTACGTGCAAAAAATAATAATTAGGTACGAAATAAAAAAAGAAGTTTTTTGCATTTTTCTCAAAACTTGTGTAAATTGACTTGAATGGTTATTGACCTCACCGCTTCAATTTCTCTTTTTTTTTTATTTCTCTGTATTGTGGTTTTTCTAAGAGTGATTTTGCTACAAATAATTATTAGTGAGCCATTTCGAGATGATCATTGTAGTAAGTTGATGTTCGAATATTTGAAATTCAACAAAGAACTGAAATGTATTTTATTAGGTTTATATATATTTATTTACTTTTAGAACATATTTTTATTTTAATATAAACAAACATTTTGAGATGCTTATGGTTGTACAGAAGGTATTCGAATATTTACACTTCAATAATCAACTGAAATGATTTTCAATTTATGCTAAGTTACTGTGACTTCCTTTGCTTGTAAATGTGTTTTCCACTATGTCAGAACCATATAGAGTTGAGGAATTTGTCTTGATATGGAAGAGAGGAAAATTTAAATTTTACTTTATTATGTTACCTCATAGTATCACCAGTAACATATCTAAAGTTCATTCAATTTGGTATACCTTTTCAACAAAATGGAACAGGACTCCTGAATTATCCTGTATTTTAAAAATAGAATGATTATTTTACATTTTGAATTTTTTGTGAGTATACATTCTATAATACATAAATGCTTAACAAAGACCCGTATATGATTTTGATTGCAGTACTCCCTTTGGTACTAGTACGTTGTGAAAATTCTTGGTAGCAAGAGAGTAGACGGTTTCAAAGGTTTACACATTTCTTCTTCGCAGGAAGTGAGCCACGGGTGAAAACAGACCGTGAAATGAAGCGGCAAGGTCAGGGCTGTATGCAGGGTGTAGTAGCAGTTCGATTCATACCAATTTCTGGATTTTTTGCATGGTTTTACGAGAGGTGTGGGGCGTTGCAATATCCTGTTCCAAGAGAATTCTATTTCCATTAACTAATGCTGGGTATCTCTCTCTCAAAACGTGAAGGACTTCTTATAGCTGTTGAGATTAAAGATCAGCATCAACTACACGTCCATTTCTAATAAGCTTCCAGTGAATCACACCTTCAAAATTCTACCAGACACGATGTAACATTTCTTTGGGGCCGAATAGAATTTGTTTAGCGACGACTTTGTCAGGCTGACGGGAATCGAGCCACTATTTCTAGGTGCCAGGCTTTCGGTAACCCGATGATGTCAAAAATAATGAAAAAGTTTGTTGCAAATCTAGTCTTTCAGGTGAAGCTCCCTGTAAAGCAGATTTGAATAATTTCAAGGGAAAAATTGTCCCGGGGCCGGGTATCGATCCCGGGACCTCTGGTTGAACGTACCAGCGCTCTACCACTGAGCTACCCGGGAACTCCACCCGACACCGTCCCAACTTCTCCCTTTATATCCACACAACTCGCGTGGGCTGACGAAACGCCAGAGACCCACAACGAGTGCACACAATCTCTGTGTGACTTGGAATTGTGGTTTTCTGTTAACGTACACAGTAACGTATATATTATGCAAATCTAGTTTTTCAGGTGAAGCTCCCTGTAAAGCAGATTTGAATAATTTTAAGGGAAAAATTGTTCCCGGGTAGCTCGGTGGTAGAGCGATGGTACGTTCAACCAGAGGACCCGGGATCGATACCCGGCCCCGGAACAACTTTTCCCTTGAAATTATTCAAATCTGCTTTACAGGGAGCTTCACCTGAAAGACTAGATTTGCATAATATATATACGTTACTGTGTTCGTTAACAGAAAACCACAATTCCAAGTCACACAGAGTTTGTGTGCACTCGTTGTGGGTCCCTGGCGTTTCATCAGCCCACGCGAGTTGTGTGGATATAAAGGGAAATGTTGAGACGGTGTCGGGTGGAGTTCCCGGGTAGCTCAGTGGTAGAGCGCTGGTACGTTCAACCAGAGGTCCCGGGATCGATACCCGGCCCCGGAACAATTTTTCCCTTAAAATTATTCAAAACGTTTGTTATTTTAATTCAATCATAGTATCAATAAAACTGTAATTTTTGTCATACTTTATTTAGATAAGTGAATAAGATTGTAAATTGCCTTTAAAATTATAAATTATTTGTCACTAGACTTATCGGATTGAAATACATTGAAATGTGAATTGTAAAATATTAGTAATGTGTTCAACACGCCAGTCAGTTTATTCAGTCGGTCCAAGTTATTAAAATAAAGTTCTATTCAATATGCCAACCATTTTATACATTCATTTCAGTGTCAATCCGTTCTTAGACAAATAATATCCTTCTGTAAGTAAGTCAGTTTATACAGTTATAACCTTTCGACGAAATTCTACAATATACACCACTACTTCCAAATTATGTATGAAAATATCATAATAAAACTACTTAAAATAATCACATAATATTCGACAAAATGTATGATATAAACCACTACTTCCAAATTATGTATGATTATTTCGTTTATTTCATTTTCAATCCATGAAGTGTAATAAAATTCTGAATTCCAACCAATCACAGTCACACATTGCGATAATTTTTGCAGCTCGATTTATCACTATGGATTTAACGCATGGTCGTTCTTTTGTTTAGTCATTGTCGCTAACTGTTTCCCATAACTTGATGAGCATGAATCCATTATACTAAATAAAGTGTGAAATCCTACTTTCACATCTATATCTTCATCTTCTAATTCCATGTCCATTATATCTAAAGGAAATGATACTCCTTCATAACAATTGTTCATTTAATTAATTAATGTATTAATCAGGGTATTTGTAATAATATTATAAAATGTTTAACTTAAATATTTTGATTTCAGCATATAATGAAAATGTTTTTCTGTTATAATAACAAGAGGAAAGCGCAGTAGCCTACATGAAATTAAAATTGTTAAACCTTTATTTCGATTTTCTCAATGGGCATTATTGAATAACATCCAATTTCTTTATTGCAGTAATCGATATTCATCTATTTCAACTTCACAATGTCTGAATAGGTTATGTATTCATAAATATACAATTATTAACATTTTGTAAGCGAATTTTAGAGATATTTTAGAGATATATTATTTACATTTTTATTTTATTCATGAAATAGTCCTAATAAATGTCACTCCAGATCTGAGATTACTGTAGATAACGTCATTGTAAAAACTACTTAAAAATAACGCTATATTTCGACAATAGCCCCACAACCTGCACCATCAAATTATAATACAAGACTGGAATATGAGAGCAACCATATATATCGGAATGTTTATCCATTAAATGAATATTTCACATCACTTAAATATGTACACACAACAAAACAATACAGACATTAATTACTGATTATAGGTACGGCATGTAATATAATTTATATAAAATGCAAAGTGTTCCACATTATGCAAACAAAAATTGTAAACGAGTTTTCACACATACATAACAATATAAAGTTAATGATTTATACAACAATATTGCACATGACTTTTAATTGTGAACATAATACAAAAATGTTGACTTTTACGAGTAAGTGAAGGCTCGTAATGTGTTTTTGAAATGTTTCTAATTTTCAATTCAAAATTAATCCTTTTAACATTCACTTTTAATATTGTGTTAATAATTCCACTTTACCATATTACAGTGAAATGCCACACAAATGAGGTTACCATATTGAGAATTGTATGTATCTGATGATGCCACAATAGTGGCGAAAACGTTCATACAAATATGCAAAATAATGTAATATAAAGAATTTTACTCCATGATATTATATGATAAGTCAGTGAAATATAACAAAACATTTATTGTATACTGATATCCTGTCCAAGAAGCCGTGTAGTGTACTAATTCATTAAAGTACTTTTCACTAATTGGGCTCGTTCATTCTGTCCAATAAATCAGTCCCTTATAGTTCATCAACCTGTTAAATCGCTCATGTACTTAAATTTGAGGTTGGTTAAAAATGGTGAAAAATCAGTTTTTTTTTTTATTTTTCCTTCAAAGTACTCCTTCTTATGGACATACAGATATATAATGACATTTTATGATCTCGTTGGTTGGTGTGATGCTATTTTTGAAGCTTGCACGATGTGGAGTGTTTTTAAATGATATTAAACTTCGATTTATATTTCTCGTAACTTCAATATTTGTTTATTTGATGTAGAAAGTTATATAACTTCGGAACTATTAATGTTACTTGCTTATGATATTTGGTGCACATATTCTTTAGATTGCTAGGAAACTTCTTCCCTTGTTATTTTGTTGAATTTAAGAATTTCCCTTTATATGTCTGTAAAAGTACTAAAATTCATTTTTAAGTGCACTTATTTATTTTAAAAATTTTAAAGCCAATATCAAACTAATATTATTGTGTTACAGACATTTTAGAGAAAGTGCGTTTGAGAGTAACATGTCATCGGAATTTAAATTACCTTTCATTATGACATAAATGAAGAGATGTTGTGAATTCCCTTTTTTTTTCTTTAGTCTGGGCCAAGAATTTGTCTTTTTTAATCGTTACAGCACAAAAATAAATAAATTTTGCATCGATTAGGAAAAAATTCAAAATTCAACTGTCTTACACCATTACAGACAGGATAATTCTTTACACATCTTGATTACATTACTTTTAACGCTATATTTCTTCGGAAAGCCTATATGTATTTATGTATTATATATCTTTCTCGTGTTAAATTCTATCGTACCTGGTTAACATGTTTCGACTTGTTATTGGTCTTCTTCAGAACTGGTTGTTGCTGGTCTTGGCGCCTTTTGTTTTGTTTCCGTGGGGGTGTCATTCATTCATTCATTCATTCATTCATTCATTCATTCATTCATTCATTCATTCATTCATTTTGTTCCATAGATCTTACACGGGCAATGAAACTTTAAGATGTGGAACAAGCCAAAATTTTACAGTATTACAATTACAATTTTTTTTTAATTTTTACAGTTTTACAATTTAATAATTTTCTAAAATTTTTACAATTTTGTGGATATTTTACAATATTTTGGCGAGATAGAGTGAGATGAGGTGAGGTCCGAGGATTCTCCAAAAGGTTACCCGGCATTTGCCTTTTGGCTGGGAAAAACCTCGGAGTGGAGTCAAAAAGTGTGTGTTCTGAAATTGAGTTTGTGTTGAGAATTTCATTTGGATCTGTTGTTGTGTGTCTGTATATTTCATATTGATTGATCTAGTGTGTTCAGTTTCTGGCTTTTTGGTTGGATGTGTAGAATTCCATATCTGTGTTGATGTCTCTGTAGGTGTGGTTAGCATTTTTGGTGTGTTCTGCATATGTGGAAGTGTTTTGTAACTTTGTTATGGCTATAAAGTTTTCTTTGTAACGTGTTTGAAATGATCTGCCTGTCTGTCCTATGTAGAAGTTGTTGCAGGTGTTACACGTTAACCAGGTAGGGCTACGTTAAAATTTAACACGAGAAAGACATATAAATACATGTTCTGAAATAATTCTTTAATTCAATCAGTCAAGTAGTTTTATTATGCAGATCAGTGTACGCAATCTACAGTAATTAAGACCAGTGTGTTAAACTGTACAAACAAATAAAGTCAAAGATGTCATACAATCACCCATACATTTAGAGATATGAGGTAAAAATGAAACTGAAAGAAACTTATTAGAACGTCACTTCAATTTCAATAGTGTTTTAGAGAGGCCACTGTACTTCAAAGAACCAATATGCTGTATCCCAAGACTCCGTGCAAGGTATTGTCTGCGGTGTGTCGTACGTTTCACGAACCTCGAAGCTTTTGTTGAAATCCCAGGTGAACACCTTGTTTGAAAGAGAATCCTTTCCATGTTTATATCAAAGCGTTTGAGAGGCGAAATTTGATTTTGTAAGACTTAAAGGGAACAGTGAGCGGGACTCCCTCGAGAGAAGTCTCTGTTCTTTTATGTGGACAACACAGCAACTTTCTGAGTAGAGAAACACCTTAGGGGAACGCCCCCTTCATAACTTATGGTAATGCAACTGTGATCTCCGCTTGGTTTCTCGAACTTTTCGACGTTGTAGCTAGAGAATCTTGTCTACAAGAAAAATTGGAAGCTTGCATAAGATGTGATCTGGAGTGTACACAATTTTACTTCGGTATAAAGGCACGAAATCATCACTGGTAAATAGGCTACATATCAATATCTTCTGGTAATATTCCATTTGTTAAAATTGTATATGAATTAAGAAAGTAATAGCACAGTCTGGTATGTGCAGTCACGAAGCTTGACTTGTGAGGGTACTAGGAACAATAGACTGTGCCGGTACTATTTCGCATTGTCTGTGATTAGGCGATAGTAGCGATCCTAGTGGTTAGCAACTATCTATGGATACATATTCCGTACGTATTGAGCTTCGTGATTGTGTATATTAGACTGTGGTAATAGAAATGCAAAGACATAAAGGAATGACGGAGAAAAGTAAGAAAGAAAGATTAAGTAAGGAAAGAGAAAAAAAGGGAAATGAAATAAATTGAGAGAGAGAGAGAGTGTGTGTGTGTGTGTGTGTGCGTGCATGTGTGCATGCGTGTGTGTACAGTATGTATGCATGTATGTGTCTATGAAACATTTGGCAACATCACGGCTACTGCAATAACTCTATCAATCACAGCCACCTATCCTTTACCTTTCCCTCCCTATCTGCTGTACTCAACCACAGGCACGTGACATTGCTCTACGTTGCAAGATTTATTTTAACGATTTTCTCAATTATTAAATTTAAATTTAAACTGTTTATTTTACAAAAAAAAAAAAAGAAGACTCAAGACGCTAACTGTTCACATTATTTTTACCTATCTGCTTGTATACCAATCAGTCATTTCTCTCGGGCCATTACCGCAATAGAGCGCTGCAAACATTGAGCAAAAACTATTTTTTTCCTGCTTAGCAGTGCTTCATCGAGGGAAAAGTGTAATAAATGTTTTGTTATATTTAACATGTAGAATCATCTCTTAAAAATGTTGATACATCGGTTCCCTTTCATCCTGTATACTGTGTAGACGTTTATATTACAGAAAGTATGAATACTTTAATATTAATTACCAGTTATTTCATACTTTTTCGGTTTTCTACAGAAAAGTCTATTCCTTAAGGAGGGAGAACGCTTAAATAGTTTCCCAGTATGTGTTATGGATGGATGCAATTTTGGTGTACTCAATCTACAGTGCAAAATTTCTCCCACAAGTAACAAGGAACCCAATAAATATCCAAGAGCCAGAATATAGAACGCCATATGTAGGTGTGACATTGCAAAAACAAAATATTCCTCCGGTTCTTCCTCATAATTCTCTGTCTTCATGAAGATATGTGGCCAGTCATGATACCTGTACAACTGCTTCAAGTCGTCTAGGATTTTAATCATTAGCCCTGTTTCAGTAACCCTACGTATTAGTGTATTGAAAGATAAAATTAAAGGATTTCCTTTCACCATGAAAATACTAAAGTAGTATCTGAAGATATTATCATCAAGAACGCATAATTTTGGTGTAGCACTGCCACTTGGAAAGGCACCCAATACGAACAAATCTGTATAAATAATAAATATATATGTTGCATAGTTTTTTATACTCAGATAGTCCATTTCACAATCAATTCTATCAGTACATCTTTCACGTTTCAGTGGAATAGACTGATGGTAATCAGGCGCTAGAAGTCTCAGGAACTGATCGAATTCATGGGTATAAAGATATATCAAGTCAGATTCATATAATTGATCCAAGGAATGAAGTTGTTCAGTCATACCTGGATCTACAAGAATGCTTGTAAAGAAAGTTTGAAACAATGTACTAATTGCAAAAGAATACCAGACTAATAAGAGAAATACAGTTCTCATTCTTGGAGTTTCTGGCTGTTCAGGCACAGAAACTCCTAGACTTATAGCCCAGAGGGAATAAAAACAACTTGAAATTTGCCTATAGTAGAGCGATTCTTTTAAAGATTTCTTCTCCACGAATTTTCCTATGATCCAGAAAGCTGCAACAGATACGAAAATTACAACAATCAAAACTATCCACAGATCTAATGTAAATACGGTAGCTACTTTCTCCATTCTTGGAATAGGTGTTCCACAAGGCACATACCAAACTAGGATATCTTCAAAATGGGGTATTGTTGCATCAGCAAATTGTAAAGCGAGTGGATGTAATGGCATTCCTCCTACTGCTACATCAATTATACCTGTTTGAAGTTCACTCAAGGCTTTTGTCCTTACTTCTAAAGTATCTCCAGATTTTAATTCCATAAAAACGAAAGTTGCATTTAGGGCATGAGCAACAAATTCGAAGTTTGAAACTTCAATACCTGTGAAGTTATGCCTTGTAATATTATTTTCATCAGTGTAATTGTTATTGTAATCAGCATTAATGGGTGGAACAATATTCATTTGAACTTTCAGCAAACAACCATGAATATCTTTCGGTATTTTGTTAGGATAAAGATCTACACCTCTTTGAAACCTTCCCTGGTCATCAAGAAGCCATTTTTCTATCAAGAAGATATCCACTACACCACATGTTTCACTAGAAGAGTATGGAATCCATGTATATAACCCAAATGTTGTTATGCTTTTTTCATCACGCTCTTCAGTCATTTCACTGCTTATCTCTGGAATTAAAATTAATACATCCGAGATCTTTTGATTTTCCCAAAGTTGACTTCCAATGTCTTGTGCTAATATTTGACCGTCTTCAATCGGAATTTGGGATATAACTACCAGAAACCTCGCACGACGATTCCACGTTTCACTTTCTTTCATTTCTTCTAGTTGTTCCATTAAAATCTCAGTAACATCGATGTCTTCCTCAGGCCAGCTCCATAAAATATAACTGGTTGATAATCCATTGGCATCATACTCTAAGTCATGAGCCATCACATCTAAAGTGGAGATTTGAAGAGGCCAAATCGATATCCCGTTCAAATCTTTGAGTACTTGATATACAGTGTCTATATGATTATTGTAAGAATTTTGAAATTCTGTCAATGAATGGTGTTTTTCTATTTCGGTGTTTTCATATTCCTCATCAGTAATTGGCAATGAGATGACTATAGGCCTTCCAGGAGTGAAGTACTTGTTGACGATTTCAGTAACACATGTCACTAAATGCTGCTGTTCGTTGTTTAGAAGACCGTCAGCCTGGCATTGAACAAAGTTTGAAGTACCGCAAATGATCATAAAAAGAACAATATCCATCATAGGTTTCCTGAAACAAAAATAATTTTTTTAATGCAAACAATATTTCTATATTATGTTGTCTAAGACCTATAGGAAAACATAATATATTAACAACAGATATAAAGGGTAAATTTAAATATTTCGATAGTAATTTTTACAAATATTTCTAACAATATTATGGACATTTTATTCCATTACCAGCACTTTTAACAACCAAAACAGTCCAGCTCTGACTGGATGAAGTTGAATAGTGTTACCGAACCAAATAACCAAGTAAACCCTAAGCTTAGACTGTCTGTTCTATATTTTTTTCGAAATTCAACTGCTCTAAATTTGTGTTAGCTGGTTTCTTCCGATTACCTTCCTCTTACAAGCAAACATTCTGATGGGGGCAAATAAAAAAGTTAATTTTTTTCTTTCACTACATTAATAATGTCAAAACATGTCCTTATGCAAATTTTGACCCCTTGATCACAATTACGAGGCCGTTCAGAATGTGATTTTCTCTGGGGCCGTTTACAGAAAAAAGCACAGTTACATGGAGAGATTTATTGAAACAGATACAGCAATTGTTGCACTATTTGTCAACAAATCTCCCACTGGAATTGAGACATTTTTCATGCCATAGGTTCAATTTCTGTATCCTTGTGTTATAGAAGTCAGTCGCCTGGGATCGGAACCAACGTTTGACAGCCGTCTTCATCTCTCTGTCGATTCCATGATATGACAAATGTCTCAATTCTGGTGGGGAATATGTTTAAAAATAGCTCAGCAATTGTTGTGTCTGTTCCAATAAATTTTCCAACGAAATTGTGTTTTCGTTTTGTTAACGGCTCCTGTCGAACTTATTTTTTACGGCCTCGTAATTGTGATCGAGTGGCCAAACCCTGACATTATTAACATGTTGAAAGAAAATAATGTAACTGTTTTATCTGCCCCGATCAGAATATTTGCTTGTTAGTTGTCGTATATCGTGTTGTATTTTAATACTGTACGAAGGTCTGAGTTTTTATCTTTACTGTATCGTTTAAAATATTATTAGAGACGTTCTTAAAATTTAGCCGGTTTATTTATTAGTATTTCACCTAATTATGTAATTCCTGTTCCACAGTCATTCTTTCAACGTCACGTTATATCATAGTCTAAAATATGTCTTCGTCACATTTGTCAGATACTATGGAGTTTCATTTTGTAAACTTATTCTTATGGAATTTTCTCTTCGGGTTAAGACGTATATTATGTAAATAATTATAATATTTACATTTCGTAACGTTTTCCACTGAATTGCCTCTATCGTTTAGGAAAGGTGCTGAATAATTACCATCCCTTTGTGAATATGGGAGGGGTGACAGTAGGAGGAAGATGAATGTAATGCATAAGATTTGCTGATGACATGGCGTTGTTGGCAGAAGATGAGATGATAGTAAAGGATATGCTTCTGAATCTGAATGACGGGTGTGAACAATATGGAATGAAGATAAATGCAAATAAAACGAAGAGCATGGTTATAGAAAGAAAAATATAGAAGATAACCTTGCTAATTCTAAATGAGGCAGTAGTGCAAGTGAATAACTTCAAATGATTGGGGTGTATTGTAAGCAGTAACATGAGCTGCTGCCAGGAAGGCAAAAGGATAGCAATGGCCAATGAAGGCTTTAATAAAAAAGGAGCAACTTATGGTTTGTGAATAATCTCTGAGGTTGAAAAGATGTTAAAACCGTAGAAAGGCAATTTACAAGTTGATCTAACTTTAGGGTTGGTGAATAATTTCTGCAATTCAAAATGACATAAAAATATAATTATAACTATAACCTAATCTCTTGTGAATAACATCTGTAGTTGAAATGATATAACATGAAGAATTATAGTAATTAAAATTTTATTAGAAGTAACTTATCGTTGGTGAAAAATGTCTGCAATTGATATGAATACAACTTATAATTTGTGAATAACCTCTGTAGTTAAAAAAGATGTTAAAACATAGAATTATAATCAGAATTATTATCCAATCGTCTCGGAATAGAACTGTTGGTTTCAGTTATTTTAGAGAGGTTGAGAAAAGGTTCGTAATAATTGCCATGTCACCTGCTATAATGAGCCTCTATAAAAGCCAATAAATGAGAAATTAAATTGAAGTATAATTTATAGGGAAGTAACAAATGGATTACTACCAATTACAAATAAACTTTGGTATTCCACCATGTCCTGGGACTTAAGAAATATTGGAATCGGACTGAGCCTAAAATCCTTCCTTGTTGGAAAATGTTAAGTGAATAATTATTCGTTTAGCATAGTATCAATCCTACTCAAATATTTTAGTTCCATACAAAATTCCAAAGTGTTCTGTTAATTTTGTTGTTTATTATACAGAGTGTAAAGAGTAAAAGCGGCGTCCTTTTCACAGTCGTCGGAGACCGTCTACAGCAGGCCTGCACAAGGTTCCCGCTCTCCGAGCCGGCTCACAGCTCATGAGCGGAATGCAGAAATTAGCTGCGCTCAGTATAGGGTGGACTGGAAGAAGTGGTGATCCAGTACAAAATATACACAAAAGGGAAGCACTAGTACGAGTGTTTATGAAATGAATTCCCGTTCAGTGTTTGCAAAACTATTTGGACTTATTAATTAATACAGAAATATTAATTTTTCAGAAATAATAGAAATTTTATACCTACTTAAATGTACAATATCATTTTGTTTTATTTTTATTTATCTCTACATCGAAACGAGGTTTTATGCTGTTGGCAGCTGAAAGGAACAGTAGCCTACTGATCGTAATGAAACATCAGTTACAGATGTTCGATGTCTGCCTTTATTAAAGTTGATTATAGAAAACAGTTGCTCACAAATATAAATGTTGAGCCAAACATAGCAATCATTTTCACAGCCAGCCTGTGTAGTCGTGTATATTATTGCTAATGTTTAGTCTTGTAAAACTCAACCAGGCTAGTAGTATTATTCAAACGATCTTTAGCCCTTAGGCCACATTGAAAATCGATAAGTCCGAGCTGTAAATCGTTAAATGTTATGTGACGACGCTCACAACTGCCGAGGTTATATGGGCACACTTAAATGCAATCGACCTGGCCCGGAATCGAACCCGCAACCTCGGGCATAGAAGGCCAACGCTATACCAACTGCGCCAACCAGGCCCACCTGTAACTTATATGGCATTGTTTTAACTGGTGTCGAAGAATTTATTATGATAACTTTAAACTTCTTTCCAATTAAGACAAGACGCTTTATCAACAGCTTATGTTACTTAGCGTCTGAATGAGAAGAAGGTGATAATGCCGGTGAAATGAGTCCGGGGTCCAACACCGAAAGTTACTCAGCGTTTGCTCATACTGCGTTGAGGGAAAACCCCCCGCAAAACCTCAACCAGGTAACTTGACCCGGGAATCGAACCCGGGCCACCTGTTTTCGCAGCTAGACGCGCTAACCGTTACTTCACAGGTGTGGACCTTAAGACAAGATCCTGGAACCTAAAATTAAATTCATTTTGAATTTCAATTAATATTTGCACATAATCGTTTAACATGGCTTCATCACGAGCAGTTTCTATCGTTTGAAAGTAAGCCATATTACCTTCCCGAAACTGATTTACGAAAAGTGTAAGTTTACGACTGAAATCCCGTAATTTATTCAACATATCAACACTGAGCTGGCCTTTTCCCTGAAGAGAGATATTTAAATTGTTGAAGATTAATATCGTTGGTGTCTTTATGTCTGGACTCGTAATGACGCATTGTTACGTTTCTTTCTACCTTTCAAAATGTTGTGGCAGATAAAGCACTGAGTATTTACTCTAGCAGCTATGAAAAAAATAAGCATTTTCCCATGCAACATTGAAAGAATTTGCCTCATCGCTACTTTTCCGTCTTTCAGATTCCTCCATACTGTACTGTAGCAGTAGGTAAGCAACGTGAAACAGTTACTGAGAATACGCACTGCACTCCACTAGATAGCTGAGTGGTCGTTTCCCTCTCCTCTATCTGTAGCAGGTATGTCATTCTGACATATCTTCCTCTCCGATTCGGCGAGCGGTAAACACAGCTCTCCCGCTCCGAAGGAGCGCGCGCGTTCGTTGAGCGCTGTTTGTGCAGGTATGGTCTACAGGATCAAAAAGTGTCCGAACAACACAGGTTCAAAACTTGATAGTTTTCCCAGAAAAATTTTACTTTTCTCGTTTTATTTGCGTTATACTGCTGATATTGTTAGTAAAATTACAAAAACAATTACATCAGTAGGTATATCTAGCAAAGAGATAATATTAATTTAAATAAATATTTGTGTTCTGTTACGTATTCGTGAAATTAAATAAACATGCATGCTTAAATTTGTTAATATTCTGGCGTGAGAGACGTGACAACGTGTTCAGCAGGCAGTACTATCCACAGACGTGAGTACGAGTTAGCTGAGTTCAAGCTCCCTGTCCATAGGTAGAGCCTACTGCCGAGCGGATGACAGTTCAGTACAGGGTATTCAATAAACAATTTACAATGTCATTTACAGTTTAGGAATATCATATATTATTAATTCAAGTGAGAGAAGAAGGATGTACCTTCAACGTTTTCCTCAAAGAAGGTTACTTAATCGGCGAACTTTTGTATCAGTTTCTCAACGATTTTTAGAAACCAGGTATCTCTTATCCCGTTTTGGAAATCACACAACCAAAAATTTGTTTAAAAATTATACTGCTTTAAGGAAGTGGGAGAGATTAAAATTTTGAATTAGAAAAAAGTTCGTGTGATTTTGTGCAGAAAACCTTTATTGTTTACTTTTTAGACCTACAATAAAAATGGAGCAATATTGTTACATAACATGTAAATTTACCATAATGTTTTATTAATGAGATTGAAAGTTTGTATTTGCTGCTCGTTTTATGTGAGCAAGAGTATTATCCTGGTCCGCTCCTGCATTAGAACAGTGCATCTGTACTGGTATGTCTGTACCCGCTTGAGCTGTACTGTGTACTTATAAATCTACTCCTCCTCATCCAGCAACGTTACAAAACGTCTAATATTGTAAATTTTAATAATTTCTTAAATACTTCAATTAGAAAAAAATGTAAGGACATTTTTTCTTCCTTAGGACATGAATAATCATCAGTTAAAATAATGGCACTTATACCCCTTACACTCTGTATAATTATTGTATTCTGAAATAATAATATTATAATATAATAATAATAATAATAATAATAATAATAATAATAATAATAATATAAAAAATGGCTTTAATGACACTGATGCTCCTGTAGATACTTTTCTTTCATTCTCTTCACATGTGTGAATTTGCTTTCTTGACATTCCCTTATAACTCCACCTCTTTTGGGACTGATTCTATGTAATTTTTGTTCAGTCTCTTTTTCATTCTGTACATCTACATATCACCTTAATTATTTAGTTTGACTATAATTAAAACATATCCTTTTTCCAAACAACAAATTTTATAGTTATTCCTCTTCTTCATATCATAAGAAACCTAAATGAAATAAAATTTCAAATTTTCTTATTTTACAATCAGTTTTCATTTAAATTGACATATTTATTAGCCATGTATTCTTATAATTTTTGCAGTTCAGAAATATTAGAACTTATAAAAATATTGTTATCCTAGTTTTAAGGTTATTTTAACACTGCTAGTTGATGAATATTTTCTTTCCTACTTTACTGATGATTCCTGTTTTTGTTCGTTTTATAACTATCCTATTTATAATATTTCTCTATGGATTAATAATAATAATAATAATAATAATAATAATATTATTATTATTATTATTAATTTATTATTATTCAAATTATTATTATTATTATTATTATTATTATTATTATTATTACTGCTACTATTATTATTATTATTATTATTATTATTATTAATAAACATTATATCAAAATTTAGTTGGTACATACTACACATACCTTCTACATATGACCTTGAGGTACATTATTCACCTAACACAAATATTAGAACCCGAGTACGTGAAGTGTATAACCGAAAATGATTTGAGAGCCTGTATTTATGTTTGAAAGTTGATACTATCATTACGTAACGAATGAAAATGTCACTGAACTTAAACGTACTTCCGTAAGTTTGTTACAACTTATACGCAGTTCTCTTGTATTGATATAACGTGTTACTGTAATTTCTTTATCGATTCACTCACACTACGAAATATTTAATGCAATCTCGAGTGTCAAACTGTCTTTTCTCTTATGTTCTAAGGTGGACATATCACAGAGCGTGCTTTTCACATTACAAATAATTTATATTACACTTTATGAAACATGTAATACAATGAATGTTTCATAAACAACGAAAAAACTGATTATTAATTTATATGTTCTTTATGAAATTACATAAGATAAAGGAGGATAAGTGTGCGCACCTAGTGTATTATTGTCCTTCGAATCTAATGTATTAAAAATGAAATATGTAAATAGTACATTATGCAACGTGCCTATAATGGTAGTAATTAATACGCGAGTAGGTTTATGAAACGAGCGCAAGTTCGTTTCATAATTTTCATACGAGCGTCTTAATTACCATTATAGGCAAGTTTCATACGACTTTTTATGCTCGACCATATTTCTAACTTTAAATTATTCATAAGTATTCATGTTATTCTTATCTGACTGGGGAGCGCAACTGACCTTATGCAATATCTCGTAAATTGTGAGATGTGAGCAGACGCGAAAGTATTGATTTTTTCCTAGAAACAAATGTCATTGACCTTGATATAATCTAGAGAGTAAAATAAAGATTAATCTTGATATAATCTTGATATTGATTTAGACATTGAAAAACGAGATGGCAAATTGAATTTATTTGAATATTATTTACAATTAACGCTAATTATTATAGTAACAGAACATAACCTTCTGCGACAGTATTGGATTTCCAGCCTCCGTGACGTTTCGCTAGTTGTCTTTCGATTGCATATCCGAGAAGAATCGATACTTGCGCTTTCATATTGCTACAATGGTGTTTTCTGATTGGTGGAACACCTGAACTTTAATGAATAGGTGTACTTTAATGAAGTCCATTAAAGGGCTGTATAATTACTACATTTCGGCATGGTCGAGCATAAAATAATTTAATGAATGACAGTATTATACGGGTTATAAATCAGCAGATGGACTTTAGGAGAAGATAGTAAACAAATGAAATGTGACTTATTTAAAAGGAAGCAAATGTACACTCTTAGCCGCACAGGCGGGTAAGAGTAAGCTTAAAGAGTTTGCAGTGATTAAGTTACGAAACAAACTTTTTAATTCACGTCAGAACAATTTGTTTTATATGAGAAGACTTTCGAGGCAGACATAGAAATTTTCAGACTTTTAATACACTTATAGTTGAGGTATTTTTACACTTTTCTAGAGCACAATGCCCACAACAGAAATATGAGATTTAGTAATAAATTTAACTACAACTATAGAAACGAGAAATAATAGACAATGATTACAAAAAGGGCTCCAGAACAGTAGTTACATACAAATTTTCCAAATCCTTCGTAACTTGAACATATCTCGCATACTCTTACCCGCTCATTTTGGGTACACTCTCAGCCGACAGCGAGTCAGTTTAAGAATGTGTTACTAGGGAGCAGCACAATACGGACTTAATATTAATATTAGATATATGAGCCGTTCAGAGCAAAAGTGGTGTAAGTCAAAATTGGGTAATGAGGTTTAAAGTAAAAATTCTGTAAAATACAGCGCAAAGTAGGAATTAATATGGCCTTCTTGTTATCCACTGACTACTAATAGTTTAAATATATTGAGTATTAATTGCTACTTTGCGCTGTATTTTACAGAATGTTTACTTTAACCCTCATTACCCATTTTTGACTTACACCACTTCTGCTCTGTACAGCTCATATGATGGAATGAAACTCCATATAATATTGTAATTAATATTTAAAGATACTCCGAGGTGAAATTTCAATTTACTAAACTAATAAATGTAGGAATCTGAAATTTCGTACAGACTGGAACGTGAAAAATTCGGGTGGACCAAATTTTGTTTCTTGATGTGTACAATAGTTTGTGTATCTCTAATTTAACGGACATCCAGTCAAAGTACAAAAAAGCAGAAAATGGTATGCTATAATTCATGAACAAAAAAAGGGAGTGTAACTCATATTATTTATTGTGTTTATTGTCTTCTGTGAATATAAAGCACAAGTTGAGATTACAAACACAGTCAACACAGATCTCATGCAGTTTGAGCTTTTTTCACTAGCAATAGTGCTCGCAATGGATACTTTTCTTAAAAGTGTCGAGATCTCCCAAAATGATCCTATATTTAAAAAAATTAAGAAAAAGATCATTCATGTAGTAAAAATTTGGTGGAATAAATAGCATTTTTAGCAAAGCAAAATGTATAAAAAAACAAAGACGAACAAGAGAGAGTTTGACATTTAAAATGCATATAAAACAAACAAAAGGCAATTAAAAATGGTTGACAAAAATGCAGTTGGAAACGTATAAGTGCATGAAAATTGCCTCAGAACTTACCTAGATCATAAACAAATTTTTAATTCTGAAAATGAAAAATGTGACTTTTGACCAAAAATGACAAATTTTCACATAGGTTTACTCTTAAAACCAAGTTCAACCTATATTATATTTGTATTCTATAATTTTGAAATAAATAAATAAATAAATAAATAAATAAATAAATTTATATATATATATATATATATATATATAGTCCTACTTTTCACGTGCGATATTATTCTTCTCTAGTGTTAATATTATATTATATAATTCCTTTTGCCGCTGTAATTTAAATTTTAGTTCCTATTTTATTTTACTTATTATTATTATTATTATTATTATTATTATTATTATTATTATTATTATTATTATTATTATTTTATTTTCTATATTTCTATATTTCTCTTATATTAATATTGTATTATATAATTTCTGTAACTATAATTTTAATTCTATTTCCTATTTTATTTTATTTTATTTTATATTCTCTTATAGGCCCATTAATATTATATCTGAACTGCGACCGAACACGAGCGCTGCTCATTCGGTCTCACATTTTGTTAATACTACTGTATCTCCTGTTTTATATTGTTTATATTATTTTATTTCTATTTCTCTTGTTTGTTTGTAATTATAATTATATTCTTTATTCTGTATATTTAAATTTAAATAAATAAGTAAATAAATAAAATAATAAAATTCACATGAAATTGTTCAAAGAAATACCAGCATAGGTATTTTGAAGTACATGATAATTAAGAAAATTTTATAGCAATATAAAGTCTGACCTCTTAATAATAAGATTTAAAATTTTAAAATATAAATTTAAAATACGCTTCATTCACTAAAATCAGAATGACTAAGCAAACAAGAAGTTGCAAGTAAGAAGGAATATCATGGATTAGATGGATGACACTACTGGACGGATGAGAGTAGTGTACTGAAGTCAGTTCGTGATTAATAAGAGAAACTGATGGATATGACTGTAGTGGTATGGATGATGGTGAATTAGAGAATAGAAATATTTACATGAAGAAAAATTTGTAACTTTATTCATATTATGTAATACACTTTAAAATTACATATTGAACTAATAGAATCAATTACATTTTGTTTTATTTATATTGTGAAGTGCCATCTTGTAGGCCTATATCCACCTTCCAAAATCATCTGTACAAGTTCATTTTGTTTTGATTTGTTCCGATAAGCAAGTTATAATACAATATTAAGTTTCAAATGGGTCGTCTGTGCTTATCTAATTTTATAAAGTTCGCAGTACACAAGGCTAGGCTGATATTCGGACGGTGACAACCCAGAATTTGTAACATCTTAACATCGGCAATCTGAAGAAAACATATACCAGGTATTATAATTAATCACCGCAACTTACATTACGTGTCACACACCATGTTTCATTATTGCGAAGTGCTTCATTATGTGAAAGTGATCAACGAATGACAAGTGGACCTTGATCAATAAGAAATGATTTTATGACTTCTACAGTTTAATTAACATTTTAATATTTTACATGATAGTGCAACTAAACAACTTTTTTAATATGAAACTGGATCACTCCATTTGACAACGTCAAGTTAACCACAACGTTCATCACACAACGATGGACATTATAATAGCAAAACAATATTTTAATTTTCTATTTTCAAGTATGTGTTTTAATTAACTACATGTAAGGGTTTTACATTTCATGTTATAATTTAAGGGTATATACTATAAGTTTTCACACACATAATGATCATGTTTACGTGTATCTATTTGACAATGTAACTAGGCAGCATCTTCTATACATTTGAAAATGGCACACTAATGCCGAAAACGTTCATGTTATAATTAGTACTTTATAAAATTAGATAAGCATAGATGGCCCATTTGAAACTTAATATTGTATCTGTACAAGTATTTTACAACTTTTATACGCAATACCCGTCTGCCGTGCTCTTTATTATACAGGGTGATCCGTTTGGGTATGGACAAAGTAAAAACATCGTAAAACATTTACTACTGAACTTTTTTGTAGAAACTTTGTGCATACAACACTGAAAGATGGGAGATTCTTCAGAGCTCAACATGGCCGCCATTGCGCACCCTGCACAACTCATAACGGTGATACAATTCAGCCCATGTCCGTTGTAACATAAGAGGGGTGATTTGTTGAAAAGCTTGAGTAATTTTTACTCTCATATCATCAATGTTCCAGGGTTTCTGTGAATAGACAATATCTTTAACAAAACCCTACACGAAGAAGACAGGTGTTAGATCTGGGGAGTTTTGGGACCAAGCCAAGAGATAGCTGCTTCTCGTACTGGGTTTCGCCTGCGACCTCGTGCATGTTTTATTAACACAGAACCTCTTTCTACAATTGTTTGAAACCACAACATTATGGAATCGCATTTAGGTACAATACGCACACCATACTCAAGTCGAAATTCCCTTTGAACTCTTTTAACACTCTCAAATTTAGCATATCAAAGAACACATTGTGCCCGCTGTTGATTTGTAGTAGCCATTTTAATCATCTACGATTTTCATTTGAAGAGTCCACTGCAAGAATGATGGATGTCACTTTCTTGTCGAAAATGAACCAAGACTGTCAATGCATAGCTTAAGACATATAGAATGTACATAGAGAGTAATATGGCATTAACACTGATAGTCATTGTCCAGTAATGATCGGAAAATCACAGTTAAGCTTTGAGCGCTAAGCATTTCAAACTTTCAATTGCTTCTCCTGAAAAATGTATTCCAAATGACATCCATCATTCTTGCAGTGGACTCTTCATTTGTACTTTCAGATCGTGCATTGTTAATTGTCATATAGGCCTATGGAAACTGCCATATTTTAATCATAATATAACCAGCAAGAAATTTTTCCTACTATCATAATAGCTTCATAAAAATAAATTCATATTATCCATACCCAAACTTTTATCTTACAATTTTATTTCCAGTTTTGTATAACGTTTCAGTTATATATTTTTCTATATCTTTAATGAAGAAATTTAATGTTCTTAGCTCTGAAAACTACATTCCCTCCATTTGTCTTATCTTTATCATTTTAAATTATTTGCACATCGACTGAATTTACTGAGAAGACAAACTGGTGTATCAAAAGTTAATTCAAGTTCAATAGGAATTCAAAGTGTATCGTCATAAAGTAGAGGACTTTCACAATCGAACTTTAAATTTAATGAAAGTTATGGTTTATAACTCATAACAGAATCTAAGGCAAATTTGAGTCCCTTCTTGCATATAACACATTTCAATATATGTGAGGCATTTGCACATATTGAGATAAAATTTTCATTAAAAGTTCAGATATTTTAATATTTTTTATCATGCAGCGAAATTATTAATGTTAATAAAGACGAGAATATAATTAATACACTAAACAATACCAAATATATATATATATATATATATATATATATATATATATATATATATATATATATAAAGATAAACACACATGTTGGGTCAATTATACAGTGTTCATAGATTTGATAAGAAACATTAAAGATTATATATTACAGTTATATGAACACTAATAAATATAATATAATTATTAAAGAAATTAGTAATAGTCAGACATGTTTCGGAGATGCTTCTTCATCTTCAGTGAATATCTACCACGACGGCTGGTTCAGGTGATCGAACCGCGTTGTTGCTTGGCTAACTCTCCTTTAAGCCAAGCAACAACACGGTTTAATCACCTGAACCATCCGTCGTGGTAAATAGTCACTGAAGATGGAGAAGCATCTCCGAAACATGTCTATTACTAATTTCTTTAATAATTATACTATATTTATTAGTGTTCATATAACTGTAATATATAATCTTTAATGTTGCTTACCAAATATATACGTTAAGTTTAAATGTTTACGTTGCACTATATTATATTTTATTATATTCCGTAGAACTTTTATCAGAGGTATATGTAGATTTCAGATATGGGAGAACTAAGAACATGTCGTCACCTGAATGCAAGAACTAGGTAATTCAGTTTTTCCTGTTTTGAGATATTGCCTATTTAATTATTTATTGCACTAAGAAATATGTCTCGTTTTCTTTTACCTATTGTTACATTTGAAAATAAATGTCGCTGGTATCGTTCGATCAAGTTACCTAGTTCTTGGACTACGTTCGATGCGATTTTTGCTATGCACTAACAGAGATAACCGAAAAACGCAAATTTCGAGTTGCCTAGTTCTTGCATTCACATGACGATGTATAAACTTATACAGAGCTTTCATTTCAAAACTTCCCAGTCTAAATAACTAATTTATTTAAATTGAATTCAATTTAAACAAAAAAAACACCGCAATTGAAGAGGAAGGGGGAAGTCTGGTTTCAGACTTAATTGCATTTTAAATTTCACCCTCACCCCCAGCCATCTCCACTTTGAAATTTCAAATGGCACCCCTATATTTTTATACTCTTAAATATGAAAGAGTATTCAATTTTTTATACACCTCATGCATTTTTTATCGTATCATTTGTTTATATCGTCGCCTAGCAACATGGATTGTTGTTATTGTTGATTACAACTGAAGAGAATAAAGCTACAAAATCTTACTGATCATTTCATGTAATAGTTGTGTTTGTGTGTTAGATTATTTTAAAATGGTGAACACAAATCATCCTTACTGATTAAATTCAGAAAATTACACGAAATAAGCTGTGTTTTCATCCTACAATCAACTGACAATAATATCTTTCCCCCATCTGTAGCTTCATTCGTAACTTTCTTTAGCTCATTGTTCAGCTCATTTCCACGTAATATTTCCCGACGGGGGACTACGAGATAGTCCGTTTATCGTGTTTGTCACATTCATGTTGAAAGGAATGCTATGAAGAAATCAAGGTATATAAATGCATATTGGATTTTGTGCAGTGTTACATAATGCCAGATCCATAACGTCATTGTTGCTTGACTAAAATCAACGAATTGTAAAATGAGAGTCAGTATTGCCAATACGATTACTTAGGCTACATTAATAAATAACATTATTCACACCTGGGTTGAAGTAACCCGCTTGGACGTTGGAGGTATGTCAACTAAAATTTTAATCCATATATGGTTAATAAAACTGATTCTTTATAGTATATGCAGTACTTCCATATTCAGAAGAAGATGGTTTTATAAAAAAAATAATTAATGTAGAATAAGTGCATTTTAAGATCCCGTCGGGTAAAATTGACTCGTTTGGACGTTCTAGTTTTAAAATATTAGTTTTAAATCAAAGTGACGATTGAAGAATATACAGAATTGCACCACTTCTACACGTACAACTAAGACATTATATTGTTTACAAGCTATAGCTATATGTGCAAAAATGTGTCAATGTAGATAACATCAAATATTATAGATATTATAGATCAGCATTTACGTTGGGATAAACAAATTGATTTCATGTGTACAAGTATAAGAAAGACAATTTATAAATTCGTAATACTTCGAAATTTTATCAATAAGGAAGCATGGAGAATAATATTTTTAGCTTTAGTACAATCATTAATACAATATGGTATAATAAATTGGGGTGGAGTAGCATCATCTGTACTTAATCCATTAATTTTATTACACAGAAGATTAATAAAAATTTGTCTGACCGAAAGTATGGATTACCCAACAAATTTAATTTATACAGATTTTAAAGTATTAACTATTGAAGACACTTATAAATATAGTTTACTAACTTACTACCACAGAAATCAATTAAAACATAAATCTAATCGACATGAATATCGTACTCGAAGACAAAAGTCTACTTTCCCATTAATTGAGCCTAAATGTCATACAAGTGCAGCTCTTAAACATGTTGCTAGTTTCGGTCCAAAACTTTATAATAAAATTACAAACCATTTTCCAAATTTGAAATAATTTTAAATTGAAGCTTTTAAAAAAGAAATTTATAAAATTATTCATTATATATAATATTAACAAATGTGTGTATTTTTTGGCTTTTTACTTCTGTCGACTATATTCATGTTTTTATTGAATATCGCTGCCTACTGTCTGATTGTCAATTTACTTATATTAAATGTGTTTTTTCTGTGTTTTTTTTTTTGCTCTTGTGTGTTAGTTATTGGTCTGAATTAAGTTACTTACTGTACTTAGTAATCTTTCCTTGTAAATTTGATGTTATACAGGGACATCATTTTATTTTTACTAACATTTCTAATATTAACCTGGCTATACTTTGCATTAACGTTGAGAACAGGAAACATCGTTTGCTAGACCCTTCAAAGACTGGAGTAAAATACAAACAGATCACTTTACTAGATATAGGAGGTAAGAAAAGTAGTTCATCCATTTACGTAAACTAGGAAATATCGCGATTTTGAGTTTGATCATTTTCATTAGGTTTTTGTTTAATCAAAATACAGCACTGTATTAACAATGAGTGTTTTTACTCACGAACTGAGTTATCCATGCGAACGTATTCATTATGTAATGTATAAGCTTATTATACTGTCTACAGCACATTGCCATACAACATAGAGAATGAAGTTAAATTGAAAAATAATCATAATATGGATATTTAAACACATTTTTGAAAATGGTAGCCGTTCATTTCGATACAGGCTTCAGTTCTTTTGTGCATATTACCGCACTATAGACTATTGCATCTAATTCCAATTACCATTTCCGTCCTTCTTACTAGTAACTCATGTTGAAATAATTCTGTACCTACTCTATAAAAGAGTACCTTACGTACTGTAAATTCAGTCTTCACTTTTGCCCGCTCCGAAAAGATAAAATTACTCAGACATGCTATCTACTGTCCGTCCAAGTGGTTTTGTCGCAGGGTCATAGAAAGGGGGGAAATCACGTGAGAATTACTTAACGAGGCCCTTTTATTTAAGTTATTTTAAATAGTTGTAAAATATTACGTAGACGTTCAATTCCTAACAGAAATTAATGTTTTCAGGAAAGAGCTAAGACAACCCTGCCATTAGCCTTTACCAGTAAAGTGGGGCAAGCAGAAGTAGGGTCGGGGACTTGTGCGAAAATATGATTTAATATTGAAAGCTCTTTCGTCACTGGAAAACGCGAACATATTTCTGGAACGTACTATACTCAGTAACTCAGTACATGTACGCGACCTTGGTTCTGTATGGAGGACGATTGGGAGTTTGCTAGTAGATGGGGAGGGAGTGAAGTACATTCAAAAACTCAGGTACAATAAAAATTGAAGTAAAAATAAAATGATGTCCCTGTATTATTGACAAAGACCAAACCGTACACGAGCCTGGCTAGTGTCTAGAAATATTTTTGTTTTATAAATTTAATTTGTACTCGCTAGCTATTTGAGTAAATAGTATGGACAGTGTTAGACATAAAATTCGAAAAACATATCGCTTTCCGGTCAACAGATCAACAGTTATGAATATTTAAATCCAAATAAGAGATAAAGCCATATTAGTATTGTGCAGTATATTGAATAAAAAGTTTTACTTTGCAATGTTCATTCACCGACGCTTTGTCATTTTGATTAGTTTCATATTTAGCATCTTCATCATCCACGTGAAATTAAAATCAAATGTTTCCAGCTTGAAATTCTTCATTTGTATAATATCAGACCATTTGAAATCTTCAGTATTATGTATTTTGTAATGTACAATCTCTCCAATAAGGAAGAAGAATCCTATAAGTTCACCCACACCAAGCAGTACAAATGACATTCCCAAATGCTCCATCTCAAACACAAAATACTCTTCTTCTTCCGCCACATAATTTTCAGTTGCCAGATCAATCGTATCCCAATTGTGATACCTGTACTCCTCTCTTGCGTCGTCTTTAACTTTCTGCATTAACCCTGCTTCTGTAGTTCTGCGCATCATAATATCAAACGACTTAGCTAATGGGCTGCCTTTAGCAAAATAGTTACCGAAATAATAGCGGAATATCACGTCGTCTAGGATACAGAATTGGGGATCTGGACTATTAGGTGGTAAAGCGGCAATCACAAAGAATTCAGTGTAAACTACAAACATGGGGGTTGCATAATTTTGAATGCTAAGACTATCCATTTGACAGTCCATTTTGTATGTACAAGTTTCACTCTTCAGTATTATCTCTTTATGATAATCTGGTGCTAATGAGTGAAGAAATTGATCGACATGAGGATTCTTCAAATAAATTATATCAGAAGCATATAACTCTTCTTCTGTCTTAAGAGGTTCAGTCATCCCAGGATCCACAAGAATACTAGTGAAAAATGTCTGAAAGAGCATGCTGATAGCAAATGAGTACCATACCATAAGTAAAAACACATATCTCAATCTCCGTGTTCTTGGTTGTTCTGGTACTGAAACTCCAAGTGTTATTGCCCAAAGACCATACAGACAGCTAGAAATAGATTTGTAACAGGGAGCTTCTTTAAACTCCCTCTTCTCGGCGTCTAAAGCAAACCACCAAAATACGAAAACACAAATTAAAATCACCACTACAATTGAAATCCAGAGAGGTAAATCAAAAATTGTTGGAACCATTGCCATTCTGTCATGTGGAATACCACAAGGCACAAACCAAACCAAAGTATCATCAAAATGTGGTATTGACATGTCACCGTATTGTAAGGCAATAGGGTGTAATGGCATTCCTCCCATCAAAATATCAATTTTTCCATCTTGTAAATCTGTAAGGGCTTTCATTCTTACTTCTATTGTGTCTCCAGTCTGGGGCTTCATGTATTCCCATGTACCATTTATGACAGAAGTAACGAATTCCAAATATTCTATCTCCAAACCAGTAAAATTGTATTTAATCTCACCATTTTCGTCAGTATAGTTGTTATTGTAATCCGCAAAGATAGGAGGCGCAATATTTGCTGATACTTTCATAAGGCATTTATGTATATTCAAAGGAATTTTATTGGGATACAGATTTACACCATTTTTAAACTTTCCCCCACTTTCAAAAAGCCACTCGTCAATTTTGAAAACTTCAACATTTCCGCACACTTCAGAAGAACTGAATGGAATCCATGTAAATAATTCGAATCCAACAATATCCATCCGCTTCTTCACTTTGTCAACATTTTCTTCATCATCTTCTTCTATGCTACCATCATTGCCTTCACCTTCATAGTCTTTATTTTTGTCATCGTCGTCCTCATTGTAGTTACTAACATGAGAAACATCATGAGTAATGTATTCAACTTTTGGAATCAGTATTAATACGTCATAGACACGAGCATATTTCCAAAGCTCTTCAGCAATGTGTTGTGCTGACTGTAGATTACTTTCGGTACGCAGTTCTGGAATCACTACAACAAATCTGGCTCTTGAATTCCAAGAGTCACTATTTTGCATATCTTCAAGTTGATCGAGGATATTTGTAAGAATATCATCTTCTTCTTCCTCCTCTTCTTCCTCGTCTTCTTCGACATTCTCAGGCCAAGTCCAAAGTATGTATTCCGCATCTAAACCAAATCCTTCAAATTCTATCTCAAATCCTGGTTCATCTAAGCTTGATACTCTCACGGACCAACAGTCCTTTAAATTTAGATAGTAAAGAAGTGCATGTACAGCGTCAATGTGGTTAGTACGGGTTATTAGAGGTAGGTGGTTGTTTCCTGTGAAATTTCTTGCAAATTCCACCTCGTTATCGCTTTTTCGTTCCCTGTCCTCGTCTTGTATTTGATCATCATTTCCGTCATCATAATCCACTTCCTCGTTCTCTTCACCTTCGACTTCATTATCATCGTCGTCGTCCTCATCCTCATCTTCTTCTTCTTCTTCTTCTTCTTCTTCTTCTTCTTCTTCTTCTGTACTCGGTAGCGAGATGAAAACTGATCTTCCTTTGATGAAATATCGGTCAACAATTTCTGTTACACATTTCACCAGTTGTTTTTGTTCATTTGTTAGAAGTATGTCTGCATCCGCAAAGGAAGGTATAAGAACTCCAAATATCAATATTATGAACAGTAGCTTCATTTTTCATCACCTGTAATGAAATAATTATTTTTAATGAACTATTTTCAAGAAACCTTGAAACATACAGTACATCCACATTATTTTTAGAGGTATAAATTCAAAATTTCCAATTAATTGACAAAGTTATTTTTACTAATATATTTTGGATTTAGGCAGACTCTGTCGAAATTC
Organism: Periplaneta americana; assembly: GCF_040183065.1. NCBI lineage: Eukaryota > Metazoa > Arthropoda > Insecta > Blattodea > Blattidae > Periplaneta > Periplaneta americana. The sequence continues at coordinate 53,176,237 of NC_091118.1, forward strand.
CAGGAACAGGTTTATCAAGATAAGGCATAATTGCCACGATCTGGCCTACTCCATTTTCGGTTATCTTCTATTCAAGTCCTTACAAAAAAACAATAATTTGTAATTGTAAACTTCGTAACTCCCATTGTGAAATAATTTAACCATATACATATATATATATATATATATATATATATATATATATATATATAGAAGAAACATACAAAGTATACAATTGAAGCATTTAGTTGCAAAATCAGATACATCACTAAAACATAATTGTTCAGTATGAAGGAAAAACGTTTGCAAGTAACCAAGGATTTGCAACCAATACTATTCTTTCATCATACAAATCCATGTGATGTATCTGGCTTTGGAGAATAACAGAGCTATAGCAGTTGTAGAATCATATTATGGTATTAAATATAACATTAACTCATTTTCGAAAAAAAAAGTGATGTATCTGGTTTTTCAACTAAATTACACGATTACGATTATAGCCACATTATAATAAATTACAATGAACATTTTCACTTTATCAAAAGAGCTACTCAAAACAATATTGTAACTCTGAAAATATTCGTTCTATGTCACAAGGCGTTACTGGAGCAAATATGAAATATGATACAGTATTCTTACTATCATCAGGTGATCAACTACTTTTCGAATTTAATAGTGTGTCTCGTTAGTAACATGTAATATTAAACTCATAATTCTCTTAAGAAAAATTTTTCATTTATATTGTAAGACGTTCGTACTCCTCGCTGTAATAAACTGAAATCTATTGTTTTGGTACCAACTTTCTACTTATGGTTATTACGCTGACCTTAGATGCAGCTTGCATATGAAACAGAACGCTATTATTGTATAATGAAATTTGTTAAATATACTTATTTTATAAACCAAAGCTATTCCATTACTGGTCCCCAAAATGTCCATAAAATAACGGAATGTTAAGTCTTCTACTTCGTGTGACACTCGGCACTGAATGGCAGTAGGGATGTCCGGCCTACGTGTTGGCCACGTATAACCACAGGAAACACTGTCGTAACTTACCTAATTTCTTTTAGAGGCCGAGTATCCTGGGTCCATTGTATGCCCGAAGAATTTAGTTTAATAGAAAAATTCGACAATGCATCGGGAATCGAACCTCCGGCCTTCCCTCTCTCCGAAAGAATTTAAATTTAATTTTGAATACTTTGTATTAATTTCTGTTTGAAAATTGATTTCAAAGGGATAAAGACGACCACATAAAGTAAATGCTTGGTTTAGTGTGTAAAGAATACTTCAGCCATTGATTTAATATCATAAAATTAATATATTTATGTATAATTATTTTATTTTAAGGTAACTGTGAAAGCAGCAAGAGTCGTTAAAAATAAGGAAGAAAATTTTATTCTAAATCATTGTTGGAATCGTATGCTTTGCCCAAATCACACACAAAGAAAGAAATAAATTATACAAATAACCTAAGAAATATAAAAAATCAGTAATTAATAATGCCCAATCCAACTGTTTTACAAAATTTTAAGAAAGGAGATGGGGGAAATTTGAAATTTTGGCCATTTTAGTCAAAAATTTGTTTTTCATTTTGTTGTATAAAATTAATCTATAGACTGCAATGTATGAGTTTCCAAAGTTTCAGGCCCCTGTGTCGCTCTTCAAAATATGGCTAGCTTAAAAGTGATTTTTCTCAAATTAAATTTTTTGCTCCTTTCTACATATTCAAAATCTAAAGGCTTCTAAAATTTTCAAGCTATCAAGCTGACAATTTTTCTGCATGTTATATAAAGTATGGTTAACAAATTGGAGCATCAGAGTTTTGATATGTTAATTACTTTTCTAGTTAAAAAATAATTTGTTTGATAATAGGCACTAGAAAATTAAAAAAATAACTTTTCATAAAATATATATTTTTTTTATATTCTAAAGATATATTTCTAAAATATGGATGCTTAATGTTTTTCTAGGTACATCAAAGATACTGTTTTTTTTCTAGATCATATACTTCAAATTTGTACGAGGAGATGTATTTTGAAAATGTGCCTCAATTTTCTAGAAAAAGGACATAACTCAGAAAATATCTGGGTGACATGCATGGAAATTTGTAGCATGTATATGTATCATATGTGGAATATGTGTGCCAATGAACCAACTAGCTTACAGAAGTTAGAAATTTCAACCATCTCCTCCCTTAAACTTATAAGGAAGATAGATAAACTTCAAATGATGAACACTTTAGCAACTATAAATGGAACAGTTTGATAAGCTATTTATCAGTCTACCTAAGTGACATCATACGTACTTTTTCATGAAGACACCACAATATACAAAATCCGTATTAAATACTGGAAACAATGCAATTGAAATGGTGTAAGGCCATGGTCTGCGTGAAAAGGGGAACTTTCTGTGGGAACAAATAGCTTCAACTTGACATATATTCCTTCTGTCGGCTAAGGTCACGTGAATTAATAATGTAACAGGCTGACAAAGACGAGACATTGTCTTTGATTCTTGATATATGAGTGAGTGTAATAGTTATTTTAAACTATTTACGAGATTTTTATATGTGTTACAGTGATGTGATTGCACAAATATTCACACATATTGAAAGTCTCTAGGAACAAGTTTCATAAATGAAATAAATTGTAACTGAAAAAAAACCGTTCCCTAATTTACAAAATTTCGTAAGTAGAGTTCCTGGTTTTTCGCATTTGCGTTAAATGTGAAATATTTTCAATGAATTTGTCGTTTACCCCTATATTCTTTTTACGCGACTTATAGATTGTAAATTTTGTACTTTATAATTAGTGACAAAATATGAAAAGTATCTGAAATAAATGACAAATGTTACAATAGAAAGGTTGATTTTAATATGTGTTTTTTGCAGAAGAATAATGATTTTAATTTCTATTTTGACTATATAGTCCTCCGGCAATTTAGTAGAATGCGTTTGAGTCTAAAGAAGGCAGCAAAACAGTACAACGTGATCTGTTGGTGTGGCGAGAATTCAAGCCCCCGCATGCCGGTAAGGTATCATGTAACAAACACGTTCACGTTCGAGTATTTCTGACAAAGTTATTATTATTATTCAACGCCTTCAAAACGACGCAAATATCTTATTAAAGTTATTACTGGAGAGTTTAAGGTAAAATTTATTTATTTATTTATTTATTTATTTATTTATTTATATATATATATTTATTTATTTATTTTTATTTATCTATCTTTTATCTATCTATCTATTTATTTATTTACTCCTTCACTGATTCACTTGTTCACACACTAACTTTTTTTTTATTGGGTTATTTTACGACACTGTATCAACATCTCGGGTTATTTAGCGTCTGAGTGATATGAAGGTGATAATGCCGGTGAAATGAGTCCGGGGTCCAACACCGAAAGTTATCCAGCATTTGCTCGTATTGGGTTGAGGGAAAACCCCGGAAAAAACCTCAACCAGATAACTTGCCCCAACCGGGATTCGAACCCGGGCCACCTGGTTTCACAGCCAGACGCGCTGACCGTTACTCCACAGGTGTGGACCACACACTAACTTAGTCGTAAAATAACGTAATAATAATAATAATAATAATAATAATAATAATAATGATAGTGATCGATAATTTGGTGTAAGTGTGGTTTCTTTAGTTATTACTTCTATGAATAGGTGGCAAAGGTAATAGTCAGTGTAGCCAATCGCACACAAATATTACCCGCATTATGGAATTCAATATTTCACTCCCCTTTGCTGATTGTAAAATAACACAGGGTTTAGCTGGAAACACCTGATATTATCAACTATGAGAATAATTTATGCTTAATCTACATGATCGTTTTCCCCGACACTATTTAACCGCCCCAAAAATTGTGCAAACATATTATTAAATTTTTATTTTCTGTGCTATATGCACACTGACGTTCAAAGATTTCTGACATACGACTTTATGAACTTCCTAACTATTCAGAACCAAATTTCTAGAAAAATTGACAAACTTTGAAATAGTTCGGCTAGTTCTCAATAGGTGGTAGGCCTACCATTATTGGGTCATTTAAAAAAGTGTCTGCAAAAATGATGATTTAGATTAAGCATAAATTATTATCATAATTGACAACATCGGCGGTTTCCAGCTAAACCCTGTGTTGTTTTACAATCAGTAGATTGGTATGAAAAATTTCAATTTGTAATGGGGGTTATATTTATATACGATTGGTAACACTGACTATTATCTTCGCCATCTATTCATAGAAGTAATAACTAAACAAGCCACACTTCCACCAACAAATTATATATCACTCTCGATTAGTAGGGCCAGATATTTTTTAACGTCACAGCAATAATTTTGATTAAACAAGCAGGTCTGGGATTTTTCATTGAAAAATCCAGTGACACTTGTGGCGGAAAAGGTCGCAGTTGGGGTTTTTCTCGGGGTTTTCCCGTTTTTACCCATATTAGGCACTTACATCATTTTGTCACCATTTCTCCATTTCGTCATCATTCCATAGCATATTCCAATCGCCGGCTGGTGACGCACGGAGGGGGTTACCTGCTCGACACCTGGATACGCAGCGAACCTTAGTGTAGTCAGCCGGTGTGGGTTTGGGAATGCGCCTAGCTTGAGGGTTAGAGCAGTAGACCGTAACAGGTCGCAGTGCTGGGCAATAGTGCCCCCTCCCGTAAATTCAATTCAATTCAATTCAATTGAACGCCACCAAACTGAATACGGTTGTGCAAATCTAGTCTTTCAGGTGAAGCTCCCTGTAAAGCAGATTTGAATAATTTCAAGGGAAAAATTGTTCCCTGCTTTACAGGGAGCTTCACCTGAAAGACTAGATTTGCATAATATATACGTTACTGTGTACATTAACAGAAAACCACAATTCCAAGTCACACAGAGATTGTGTGCACTCGTTGTGGGTCTCTGGAGTTTCGTCAGCCCACGCGAGTTGTGTGGATATAAAGGGAAAAGTTGAGACGGTGTCGGGTGGAGTTCACGGGTAGCTCAGGGGTAGAGCGATGGTACGTTCAACCAGAGGTCCCGGGATCGATACCCGGCCCCGGAACAATTTTTTCCTTGAAATTATTGAATACGGTTGATTTGTTTTCCCATTAAGACTTCACGAGAACATACGATCATACTCGAAACAAAAAGTAGTGTTCCTGCAGTGGAATAAAATATTCTAGCTTCTGAATCCTATGCTGTTCAATTCACTTCGGTCTGATTCAACACACCGCTTTCTGCTTTCTTCCATTTAAATACATTGTGAAGAGAAATTCTGTTCGATTCGATTCGACGCGCCGCTTTCTCTTATCTTCCATTTAAATACATTGTAAAGACAAATTCTATTCGATTCAATTCCGCCAAGTGGGAACGAGCCTTGAGAAAGATTGTTTCCCATCCATCGCTGCATATACAATAGGTTTACTTGTCCATGTTATCCATTAAACTACGAAACGTAGTAGGAGAAATGATTTGAGATCTGATTCATATAAATGATGGATGGAATTGAAGGGAAATTTACATTGGTCCAGGGATATATTTCCACTAATATGAATTTAGGCAGGTAAGGATGAAACAGCAGAATTCCGCTACGCATAATAATTGAACGAGACGTGGATGAGTACAGTTCATTCGCGAAGCGTGTTCATTTAGTGGATGCGACAGAATATTTGTGTAAAATAGTGATGATTTGTGGGATTATTTACAAAGGAAAGTTGAGTTGTGTGATAGGGAATATTGTGGCTGAAGATTCTATTAAGACACGACTGAAGAAAAGTTGCTTAACCTCAACAGCGAAGAGTATCGCCCACATCGAAAGTATAGGCGTGCCCCCTGGATATTCATTGCAACGCAGTGACGTAAGTTCAAAATCTTGTGAAAGAATACTGCGCTTTGTAAAAGCATTAATATGCCGTAATACATACATAAATGCTTGTATGTGCGAGTAAGAAATGTGGTGGCCAGCGACGCTGTTATCGTCGATAATGCAGGTACCTGTAAAAATAACTATCAGCCATGGCCGTTTCTATTTACATAATAACCTAGCTTTATAATGTTGGCAATACTGTTGCGGTATCGTGTAATGTCATCTTTTTTCGGGGGATATTCTTAGAGATATTTCAAACAAAAAAAGTTAAATACAATTTTTCTCGTTTTTGCTTCCTTTTCGAGATAAAAATTTATTTTTATGAAATATTCAATACCCTGTTTCCTTTTTATTTATGTGTTATTGAACACAATAGGGAAAGGCATTGATTTAATTCCAACTTTGCTCACATAATTTAATTTAAGAGAGCAGTGTATTATGATAATAAATGACTGAAAGAATTTCGGTTCTGTCATATAAATATGCAGAAATTTGTTCCGAAACATGTAACTTTTTAAAATTCCTTTGCAGAACAAAAAGTTAAGAGAAAATGAAATAGACAGACTAGAGCAGTGGTATTCAATCTACGGTACGCGTAACCCCAAGGGTACGAGGAGTTGTCTCAAGGGTACGCATCCCACTAATTACGTATGCCGAAATGTTGACATATTTATTTGATTATACTTGTTGATAATTATTGCATTAGGTGTATTATACTTCTTTTCCAATATAAACTCTTGTTTTTCCTTGTTTGAATAATATTTTATGTAAATCATTAATATCATTATTGCTATAATAACTATTGTATAATAATTATTTATTTACTTATTATATTTATTTATTTGTTTGTTCGTTCGTTTATTTATTTATTTATTTATTTATTTATTTATTTATTTATTTATTTATTTAATGTCTATGTGCTGAACAACAGCCATTAGTCGATAAAAGTTAAGCAGAGTGAGGCAATTAACCCTGCGTTACTCATGTTATAAATATTCTCACCATTGCTCAGGAGGGGTTTCACAAACCCCATTTTAAATAACTAATATATTTTTCCGCAAGTTTCAGAAATCAGATAAACGCAATTGAATATACTATTCTTAGTTCACTTAAACAATTTCTTAAGTGAACTCTTCTGGATGTGATTGAAAGGTATACAGATGCACAGAGTACTCACTAGCTCCATCTCTTAGATTTTCGCTGAAATATACGCACCGGGGTTTACCACACCCCACCTGAGTAATGCAGGGTTAATGCAATAATAATAATAATAATAATAATAATAATAATAATAATAATAATAATAATAATAATAATTTATTTAGTACAAAATCAATCAATGCAGTTTTTGGGCATAAATATAGCTTATTTTTGGAGTACGCTATAAAAAACACTATTGGACTAGAGAATTGATGCTAGATTTGTGATACGGTGTCCTGTAAGAGAATCCGAATGTGCGTAAGAAGCGGCATAAGTAGCACCGATTTTGAAGTCAATATATTTCATAAACGAGGAAAAAGCGAAACGAACGACTATCACCACGTTTCTTAAGGAACGAAAATAGCTTAAATAAACATTTTCATTGAAATTAAACACCATGACCTGGGACGGAATTCAGCGGGCACCAAATAGCACAAAATGGAATTATCTCGGAAACGATTAATTTGTGGACCCATGTTTACTAGAAATTCTTTCTTTGCTTCGTTTTCACTTCTCATCCCTAAATTTTCTACCAATACTTTTGAAACACTCTGTATAATATCTTTGTAATAGCCGTAAGACGTTACAACCTAAATAATAAAAATGTAGGCATTTCATTGTTTTATATTTTGACACAATATTGAATTTTGGTGGATGCTAATCTTTGAAAGTCATCATTAATTAGATGCGTTAATCTTGAGTAAATATCTCAGTATTTTAAAGCTAATGCTGTAGAGCCTAATAGAGCGTTTTCTATCGCAATTCATTAATGAAACACAATGTATCTCCCTTATTTAGTAGTATAGCCATGGATAATGGCAACTTTAAAATTCTCGACATTACTGTTAACAGCACACTTACCTGGAAAGGCCATGTTGAACTCGTTCGCCTAAATTGGTCAAGAATAATACTCGTATTTATCTGCGAAATTTAAAAATTTATGTTCGGAAGAAGTAAAATAGTGTGCATTTTATTTTCATAGTATAATTTCTTATGGTCTACTGTTATGAGGTAATAATACTTATATTCGTAACGTGTTCATGTTACAAAAAAAAAAACTTTCAGAATTGAAGACTGTGATGCCAAAACGAGTTCAGTCGATTTTTATGAAAACATTGGGCTAGTATTTGTTTTCTTATCCACCGATGTACGGACTGAGGCCCTCTCCCACTTAGCGGAATCGAACCGAATCGAAAAGTCTGCTGCCACCCTCATCTAGTGGAATCGAACCGAACAGTACTTTCTTGTTTTGTGTTTTGTCATACAAAAGAGAATAAATCCACACAAGGTTTATTAATTTTTCTTCGTTCATATTACATTGTGATTTTTGCATAGGTACTACTGTTATTGGAAGTTATCTTGAACCTCCTGAGCGGGGACAGAGGAGCAGAGGGAAGGAAGCGCGTAATGTGGGTGGAGCCAACTGAGTTGTTTGCGCATGCTCCGCAGCATAATCTCTTGTCAAGAAACGTAGTACTATTTCCTTCACTGCGTACCAGTAGTATTAACATGGAGCAGCAACCACAGGGTAGTAATTATGGTGAAATCACACCACCGCGGAGAAAAAGTATCGCTGTTATCGATAGCTGAGATAGAGAAATTATCGCAAATATAATAAAATTAAGCTTTGCGAGGAGGAAAAATTAAACAAATATTTGCTGGAACCTCTTGCTAAGGAATATGAGAGAGCGGCTAAATACTCTGGCAAAAGTATTAGTTCCGTGAAGAGAATTAAAAATAATATTGAATTACAACCGAATGAACCTCACACTACTCCGGGAAAGAATAGGTATGTAATGTTTAGAAATTATTGCTATAATAGTTATGCACAATAGTGTGTGTATTGAGAGTGACATAATGAATTACTGTTGCAAGTTATTGTGTTCTTATAGTTCTATTAAACATATTATTTCATTCCAGAATTAGACTTGTGTAAAGTTGAAGTGGACGACTTCGATCAACATGTTATTCGGGATACAATCGAATTCTATCGTGTTCAGAAAGTAGTAGGCCTACCTAAGATTAAGAAGATAATTTCGAAGGGATGATGACGAAATAATTAATTTTGGACCAAGCGATGATGGCAGCAATTATAGGAATATGGATTGTGTATAATTGTAAATTAATGTAAATTCAAATAATAAGCCTGTAAAATATTGTTATAACAATATGTACATATTAGCTGAAGGTGTAAGTCATGCAGGCTTATATAATGTATAGAAGTAGCTGTATTAACTCCGCCATTGCCGGTCCCCAGCCCGGATGAGAGAGGAGTGTACACACGATTATATTCAAATACTTACTCATTACAGGTTAATTAAAGCTTGCTACGAAACTATGTTCTCCTCTCAAAACCGGAGTGTCGAGAGAAGATGATGTCTGTATTGAACTAAGTTCTTTTACAGTAGAGAGCCGTAAGGTAAAGGAACCAACGTTTTCTGAAAAGAGTCACGTTACCCGAGGGAGGGGCATCCTTGCCGTGCCGTTACGTTGATGAGTACATGCCGTACCGAGCAGTTCCAAAAACAGACTTAGGAAATGTAAGGTTCAAGATAACTTGCAAGAACAGTATTTCAGCAATAACTTTCAATAGTAAACAAATTAAGCCGCCAAGAATGGATGTGGTTCATTTGTTTTTCACGAAGGCTTCACGAGAACTTACGATCATACCCGAAACAAGAAATTCTATTCTGGCATTGGATAAATATTCTAGCTCATGAATTCTGTTCTCTTCGATTCGCTTCGATTCGATTCGACGCGCCACTTTCTGCTATCTTTCATTTAAGTACATTGTGAAAAGAAATTCTGTTCGATTCGATTCGGCTAAGTGGGAGCGGGCCTTGAGTGAGTTTTCAAGTGACGTGCACAATACCACATACTTTTAGACAAGGATGATCATTGTTTTGGAAGAGGAGAAGCTTACAATACCATGATAAGAGGTCTAAAATTAACTCAAATACTGTATATGTTTAAATCATAAAAATGGCGAAATATACTGAGCGATGTTTGAAATCATACTCTTCAATTATGACAAATTCTTCAATGAAGACACACTCCAAACGCAGACAATGATTGATGTTGAAGTCACTTACGGTAAGGTGTATGCAGATTCTATTATACTATGCCACATTCAACGATCATATCACGAAGTATCAAGGATGGAACAAACAAAATTCGTGCTGAATTTATTCCAAAATTAAAGGAATCAATGGACAAATCACCATTTGGTTTTAAAATTAATAATTTTTGTTCAATTTGATATAGAATTTCCTCCTTGGTTTCTTTAATGTACAGTATTTACCTTTGTCCTGTGCCATTACGAAATCAACAATGTTATGAAATATTGCAAGTTAATTGTTCCGTTTAACTAGAGGATAGAGACTAGCATACTAGGCGCATCCAAAAAGTAAGTTTCCCGATTCTTTCCCCTTGAAAGTAAACGTAATTAGCCGTGTCAATTGCGCATGCTAACAGATCTATGACGTATCAATCATACGCCAGCCCGACAGGTCCCGCCTGGTGCCAGTAGCGTGGCAGCAGTGGTCCGAAATGGAAGCTCTTATTCCTTCTCCCGCCGCCTGCGAGGTTCGGTCGGTGATAAAGTTCTTTAATGCACAAAGCATTGCGCCAATTGAAATTCATCGGCAGCTCTGTCAGGTCTATGGGTCGAACATCATGAGTAAGCAGATGGTGCGTCGCTGGTGTAGGCAGTTTTCCGAAGGTCGTCGAAGTGTCCATGATGAAGAGCGCAGTGGGCGACCGTCCCTCATCAGTGATGATCGTGTTGAGCTGGTGCTGCAGTGTATCATGGAGAACCGTCGCTTCACGATTACGGAGCTGAGCAGCCATTTTCCGCAGATAACGCGATCCTTGTTGCATGAGATTGTCACTAAGCACCTGCTGTTCAAAAAAGTGTGTGCCAGGTGGGTGCCGAAAAATCTGACACCCGAACACAAAATGCAACGTTTAGGAGCAACACTGACATTTCTGCAACGGTATCACGATGACGGCGACGAGTTCCTCGACAGGATCATCACGGGCGATGAGACTTGGATTTCGCACTTCACCCCGGAAACCAAGCAGAAGTCAATGCATTGGCGGCATAGTGGATCTCCGGTCAGGACGAAATTCAAACAGACGCTGTCGGTACGGAACGTGATGTGCACGGTGTTCTGGAACAGGAAGGGCATTCTGCTCATTGACTTCCTTCCAAGAGGTGAAACAGTGAACGCTGACCGTTACTGTGAAACACTGCGAAAATTGCGACGTGCCATTCAAAACAAGAGATGTGGAATGCTTACTGCAGGTGTTGTGCTCCTCCATGACAATGCTCGTCCACATACGGCTCGGCGCACAGCAGCTGTTTTGACGGAATTTGGCTGGGAGTTGTTTGATCATCCAGCCTACAGTCCTGATCTTGCTCCCAGCGATTTTCACGTTTTCTTGCACCTCAAGAAATTCCTGTGCTCAGGTGAGCGTTTTGGCAACGACAAAGAGCTGAAGACGTCTGTCACACGCTGGTTCCATTCACAGGCGGCAGAGTTCTGCGACAGAGGGATACAAAAGTTCATCCCACGATACGACAAGTGTCTCAATTCTGATGGTGGCTATTTGAAAAATAGCTAAAACATTGCTGTACCTGTTGCCAATAAATGTTTTCCTGAAAGTGTGTGTTCTTTTTTTTTAAATAGGGAAACTTACTTTCTGGATGCGCCTCGTATTTTTCTTATCTTTTTTTTTAGTGCTGCTTATACTTCATATTAATTATATTCTTATAGACAATATAGTTTGTTAGAACTTTATTATACTGTATTTTATTGATTTATTAGTTTATTATTTAAATATTTTAATGTAATTTCTATTCAATTTCATAGCCTGCATACCTTCTAGGTTCAGTAATCAGGTAACAGGGCACCAGACACTTTAACATTTCCATAGTGCCTACTGTAAACACTTCGATCGAAGATAATTTTCAGTCTATGATACCTTTCAAACGATCGGACAACCGGTTGCCTATGATACTTCATTAGATATTTTGCTTTCTGCTGAGTCTGGACACGCGGCAGCCAGCCTGTTGCGCCTAGTACGGAGAGAGCGACTGACCGTGCTAATGTTATAATAATAATAATAATAATAATAATAATAATAATAATAATAATAATAATAATAATAATAATAATAATAAATAATGATAATTTATTTACTTATTTAATCTAGCAGAGCTAAGGTCAGTAGATCTTCTCTTCCGCCCAGCCAGACTCTAATTCTAACTGAATACAATTGGCATACAATAGTTATTACATTAATATCTAGACCGTAAAACAACATGAAAGTAAATAATGAACGTTGAATAAGTAATATTAGTGAGACAATAATAATAATAATAATAATAATGAGATAATTTAAATATTCATTCTGTTATATACAGGACATATCAAAAGTCCGGTAACACTTTCAATATTTTATTGCACAAAAACTACACATGATAGCACTTTCAAACACACGTCAGTTTAAAGTCAAACTCTCAAAGTTCTGTTTACACCTTACAAAGATTCAATGTGTGAACCACGAGTGACTCGGCAGATGTCCAAACGACAATCAAACTCTTCCCATACCCTTTTCAACATATCCTCTTTGACCATGGCGGCAGCTTCTCGAATTCTGGTTTTTAGTTCCTCTAAATCACGTGGCAAAGGCGGTACAAACACACGGTCCTTTAGATACCCCCATAGAAAAAAATCACATGCAGTCATCGGGTGACCTTGGTGGCCATGTCATGAAACATCTGTCCCTTAGTTCAGCACGACCTATCCAACGATCACACATCTCCGTATTCAGGTAAGCACGAACTGCATTGTGGAAATGTGGCGGAGCCCCAACTTGGCGAAAGATGAAATCGTCATATCGAGATGTTGGAGCAATGGTTGGTGCCTCAACTTAGGCAATATATATATATATATAACCATTAAACATTGAGAAACTTGAAACAGGTATTAATTTTAACGAGAATTGTTAGAAACATATTTCTTCCGTCTAAATTGTTTTGATGTCTGACAGTCCCTGATATTACTCGGTAGGGAATTCCAAAGTCGAGAAACAGCCACAGTGAAAGAAGATGAATATAAGGATGTTCGGTGGAAGGGAATGGATAATATTGACGAGTGTTGTAATCGTATGTCTAGATTATGGTGGGTGGATAAATTTTGAAAACGAGACGCAAGTTAGACAGGAGTGGAGGAACTCAATATGTTATGTTCCATTTTTATTTAAAACAGGTATACTTCGGTAAGAGGGAGGAATTTTTTATGCTTGAACGGAAATTTTCTAGCAGTCTAGAGAGAATCTCGAGTTTAGAATTCTGAGAACACTGTGTTCTCACACTGTCAGTGAATTTCAATAATATCAGTTAGCTTATTTACGCGTGCAACATCTAATCAAATCTGTATTTTCTTCACGACAATGCCCGCATAATTATAATGTTCACACTCGTTGACATGAGAATGTCTTTGAAGGTCAAGTCGCTTTAGATGTGAAGCTTAAAATATCGTTAAGTTCTGTGTACAAGAACGGAGTTTTATCATTCAGAAAACACTATTAGAAAAAAGTAAGTCACACAAATTTTTCAACAGTGATTTACACTGCTAGATTTCACAGGTAAAGTGTCCAAAATACACCAAAAAATTATGACATACATACTTTATACATAAACTTTAAAATTATCTTCAACTTGTTTGAGCCAAAATTACAAAATACGATACAATTCCACCTAAAGCAGTGTACAGGAAAGGTAAGTCTAAATTAAACACACCACAAGCAGTGAACACAGCTCTCATGTCCTTCAGTTGAGCTCTGAGAAGCATCACTTCACCCATAGCATTCTTTTGGATGTCACTTTGTAATATCGATTCCAGTAGAATGGTCACTGACTTACTGGATTCCGTGGACGTCATGTGACAACAAACAACCAATTTTATTAGACACATAAATATAAAAAATGTGTTGCATATTAAAAGAACTATATCAGATATAGTGCTGCTATCCTCAGAAAATGAATAGAACATCCAACATACTGTATCCATTAAATTCATGAACACCCAACACGAAGCAAGAAGCACAGGAGGTCCAAAAACAGAATTTACGAGTCCGACAATGAAGTACAATTCCTTGTGAATCAGTTTCATTTCCTTGATTTTGGACAGAGATCTTTGAGTTTTCTGAAATAACGAAACTGTGTCAAGAGCTTTTTCAATATCGATGACACTCATTTCATTATTTTTTTTCTGTGTTGCAACAATCGTATGGAATCCGGTGAAGTGCATGTTTATTAAAAGAAAATTGAAGTATTTATATCTTTGTCTGATATGCAATACTATAACAGCAAGAGAAATATATACCACCAGAACTGAGTTCTCTAAAAATATGTACGACAAGTGCATGAAAATCATAATTTTTGATTCAGAGAAGTATAATCTCAAGCCGGTAAAGGCTGACGTAAATGTTATCATTAGAAATACTCTTATATCAGTTATAAACTTCAATTCTTTGTAGAAAGCAGATTCATGTTGAAGTTTAAAGTAAGCATTATCCAAGTGCCACAAATGCTTGAGTATTTTGGAGACGTAATCCTTCTTCACAAACGAAAACACAATATGTGCAGTCAGAATTGCTGCAGCTGTTGTTATGCTAGTTACGCCATCCACAAAGAGTTCTTTGATTGAACAGTTTAAGTTTATCACAAACAAAATCCGCGATGCAGCCATAAATAAGTTGTAAATAATACAAATCCATGTCCACCAGATTCCAGTACACCGGAAAGAAAACTCTCCAGTTTCTGCCTCAACTACTGAATATGGTGCCATACCATGAAACTTACACCAGTAAAACAATGATTTATACGTAGAAAAAATGTTAGGTGGCAATATTTTTGTTTCCATTATTCGTAATTTGTTTTAAAATCTAATTCCAAGAGAAACAATACACTAACATACAATATTCAGCACAACCGCTCTCTGAACTTTACTTTTAGTAATAAGATTACATCAATGTAGAAAACGTCCTGCGTATGAAATGTATCGTAAGCCTTAAATGAATTAATTTATTAAATGTCCATATGGGCTACAGTAGAAACACTTATCGACCGTATAGCTGTGTGAACATCCCGTTACACTTTATGGATCCTTTGGGGTATTGGAGATAGATTCGTATCATAAGAAAATATAATTTCATTAAAAACATTCAACGATATTAGAATTATATACTGCGAAATCGATGGAAATTAAATATGAATTCATGTTACATATCGATGACTAGAAAGTGGTGTCTCATATATACAAAAATGGTAATTTATTTTAAGTACATTACTATTTATATTAACAACATTATTATTATTATTATTATTATTATTATTATTATTATTATTATTATTATTATTATTAGGTCAACAAAATTGGACAATTAACTAATATTTTGTCCTCGAACAAAAGATCTTGAAAAGCAGAAATATATAGGGAGGAAGTGAAATAACCTTCCAGATTGAAATGGATGAAAGGGTACACTTAAATTAATATAAAACCTATTTACGTTTTGTGATTAAATGCACGGTTAATTATAAAATTAAGTTTGAAGTTTCTGTAGTCCTGCAACATCGCCGCAACACACCATTCTCGTAATACAGATGTACGAGATCAACGAACTCGGTTTGTCTTGTTAGGTGAGCTGCTCTCTGGCTCGACGTTGCAATCTGTTCGCATCGTGCAATGGCTTCAAATTAGTGTCCTTTTTTTTAATTAAGTGTACACGAAAACCGTCCACACTATTGAAATACGCCACGGGGATAAATTATTTTTTATTATATTTTCTATCGTTATGGCCAAAATTACGATCCTACACGCAATAGTTATCAAATAAGAGGGTGTTAAACATTTAGGAAAAAACATTTTTTTAAAGAGGTTGAACTTTCCACCAATATGATATTACATGTTTTTAAATAAAATATGAGCTAAGTATGCGCTCTGAAAACCCGAAAGTTTATTTCACTTCCATTCTGTATATAAAAAGTTTGTGTATTTTCAAAAAGGTAATTTTTAAACATTTTTAAAAATTCACCTGTAAATTTACAGCTACGAGGTATCATTTCCTAGCCATCGAATGTTCCATTTCATAAAAATGTCAACGTTTTATCGCCAGATCACTTTTTCCACAGGAAAAGTTAAAATAATACAAACGCGTATAAATTCTTAATGTTAATAAGGCTATAAAGATTTGTAACAATTTTTTTAAACGTTTTATGGAGTGAAGTACCGTGTGTAAAATAATATTCCTTTATTATTTTCATTTCAAATTTACACTCAACTATACAGACATACAAGATATATTACTCACTCATAATAGTACCGGTATCTTACGTTTGCTAAGCACTTAGTTTTTAGCAGCAGTTCTTAATTTTGATCCTATAAATCACATCAATATAATTACAATACCACACACCATATCGAGCGGATATGTTCTTGGCTACCTACGAAAATAGAAGTATTTGCAACGATTTTCGCAGTATTTTCATTGTTTGGAATAAAAATAATATAATTCCAATATCAATGTTCTTAATCATATTATATTAGGCCTATACAAAAATAATACTACTCGTACATGAAAAGAAGGCACGTAGGATAATATTAAACAGAATTACAAAAAAAGTGTACACTTCTATTTATTCAAACTGAATTTATGACAGTGTAAAAATTATTTAATTATACTTATACATATACATTCAACTTCAATTTATATTCATAATACTTGATAGGATTATAAAACAAGGTTACAAACACATGCAATCAGTACAAGACATACGTCAAACGTTGATATACTATACAGGTGTCGTCAACCGATCGCACTGTCGTGCTGGCTGGAGCTGCACAGTGCACAAGTGTACATGTGAATCAATTGCTGTGCAGGAGAGAGGTGGGGATGATAGTTGAAACCGGCTCAGTGGCTGTCAACCAGTACAGTCATTCAAGCGTTGTCCGTATCCCATATATTCTTATAGCCTATTGGTTATGCACCATTCCACGTGTTTCTATTTGAAATATACGTAGTAAAATTTATCCTGTAACTTAAACAATTTGAAACATGCAATCATTAATTTCTTCTGGCAAATTAGTAAACAAACAAAGCACATTAAATATGCTGAAATCAGTCAAATAATATACTGAGTTTAACGACCCATTTTGTTCCTAAAGCTAGAAACAGTTTCTTCAATTTTATGTTTAACATAAATTATTCCTTCTTTCAACAACCGTAAACTAAATTATTACATGAAAATAAAGGCCAAAAATATGTACAACTAATAAAAATTAATGAACTATATTCAACACTTATTCTCCATCAAACTACAGCCTATGTAAGAGAATTGTTTTCCTAACAAACATTTGTCCTTTCTAGAAACATAGTAAATGCCAAATGAGCTTACTTTAAGATAACGAATTGCAAAAATTAGTTACTTTTGTACCGTTAGAGTTAGGGAAAGAATTGGTAATGTTTAGTTTATTATTGTTATTATTATTATTAATATAATACACATTATTTATTAGTAATTTTTGGATGAGGGTGGTTCGTTCTTCTCCCTTATATGTTTCATAATCATTTGAGTGATAGGACGAAGAATACCGTTGTAGGTTGAAATTCCTTCTGTTATTCAGAACTTAACCACAAACCAAACACGTGGGCACTCTCGACTTTTCAGCAAATAGAAATGACTCTTCTCATAATAACAAATTCAATGGCATGGATCGCCTATCGGACATCCCTTCTTCTGACATTTCTGGTCCACCACTGTGTACTACAGAGAACGAACTAAGTCCGTGCGCCTGCACAGACATCGCTACACAGTAGGCGAGGCGCTGCACGTAACTAGCGCCACGGTCAGTTGAGGACGCCTGCTGTAGCTCATCTCAAGTTTGAATACATGTTTTATTAATGGAATTAAATGTTATAAAAATTACCAGTTAGACATCTACCAGACAGAACTATCAAGTAGGTTATACATGAATGGATAATAAAATTGAGTAGCTCATTTGCAAAACCCGCTAACTGTAAAAAAAAATGGAAAATGAGATAATGGTAACCATGGTTTCAGTTCGTTATTAGCTGCGTAATAAGCCATTCATTCGGTTGCAAATCCAAATATAAATCCTTTAAATCTGGCAAATAAAATTGCATACGGTTGCAAAAGCTACTAAGTGTGGAGAGCGTAAGGCTGCAATACCTGCTAACTCCACAATACAATGTTTACTTTTGCAATACGTGCTAAATGTCACTGAGACAACATGGCCATATTGAGAGTTACGGATGCAAAAGCTGTTATTTCGATCTCCATAAGGATTACATTGAGCATACTAAAATAACGAATAAGATATTATTAGACGCTGATAATAAAGCTACTCTTTGCTCGTGTAGTTAAATTGACTATACTGCTGCATTTGAGACAACAGCACAGAGATTCTGCAAGCGCTTTATCGAGGACTTCTAATCTTTTAGTCCACACCTGTGGAGTAACGGTCAGCGCGTCTGGCTGCGAAACCAGGTGGCCGGGTTCGAATCCCGGTCGGGGCAAGTTACCTGGTTGAGGTTTTTCCGGGGTTTTCCCTCAACCCAATACGAGCAAATACTGGGTAACTTTCGGTGCTGGACCCCGGACTCATTTCACCGGCATTATCACCTTCATATCATTCAGACGCTAAATAACCTAGATACAGCGTCGTAAAATAACCCACTAAAATTAAAAAAATCTAACCTTTTATGGTACTGTATGTCTTGAAGTCGTTACTGTGATTATCTTGAAGTTTTTTTCAACTTTTGCGGAAATGAGTGAGGATGAATATGGTGAATCCGGTTTCAATAACTCTGTTAGTGTTGAGGGGAAAGATACAGATGATGAAGAAAATGGTACCAGTGAAAAGGGGAACCCAAAAGTTTAAACAAAAAAAGGTAAACATCTCCAAAAGGACTACATTCCAAACTCCATTCCAATGGGTGTCATCCTTAAAGAAGAAAAAAATCAGGGACATTAAAAGACTTCTGGAATTACAATTCGGGGACGACTTCTGGTTTCAGAATGCAAATCTGACCTTCTACACCGAAATGTTACACCAACAGCAAGGCCTTGGTATTGCAGACCTGAATGAAGCTGAGGATGAACATACGGATGTAGGGAACTTCGGACTCAAGGATGAGGAAGAATCGGATATTTTTTAAAGTTGTTATACTATAAGGCACGGGCGCCCAAAAGGATCGTCTGCGCCGAATCACTTGCAAGACGATACTTGCATAAGCTCATGACCTCTGGTGGAAGGGTTGAAAATCAACGAGCACAGAATGCATAGAGTAGACAAGAACAGCTTGGAGGTGAAGCAGCTTTTATGGACAGTCGCCATTAAGATGCTACCAAAACATTGGGCTCCCGGTTAGCACATGCGCAGTTGATTGTGATGTTGCATCGTTGTTTTAATTTATAAATGAACTAATTTCAATATGAAATTCTTATTATCATAAGATCTCCTATAACGTAATAGCTATTTTGCAATGTTTTGGTAGCAACAAGATGGCGTCTGGTCATCAAAGCGGCTTCATTCCTTCCAATGGTATTAAAATGCTAGTGTCTAATCTATGCATTCTATGCTCGTTGTTGAAGATGCAGGTAGCGACAGGTGTATTAACTTGATCAGTGGCGGGTTTATTGTACGCTAGAAATCATTGAGGAAGTTCGTATACTTTCACTTGAAGCAAAATCACAATTTTGTTAATTAATATAAATAAAAATACAAATAAATACATAAACTATAGGCGTTGGAACAGTATAACTACTCGTACTATAAACCATTAATAGATTCAGAACACTTTGGAAATAAACAATTATTATGAACTACAAGTCCCATATAAATGGAAATTAAATAGATAATTGAAGCGTCGGCTGGAACAACGTTATAAGTTACATTTGGTAAAATTTACAGGAGCTGCAAAAATGTGTACGCGTACAACGTTCTTATGAGGGTAGCAAACCTTTGACTGCACAAATTTCACGTACTGCATTGATGGACAGTTGCAAGCCAAGGAGTATAGCAAAGTAACATGACATACAACATTATTACACGGAAACACGCCGAATGAATATTTTGTAACTTACAACTTTATTCCAGCCGACGTTTCAAATATCATTAGTCTGATGTAAAAATAAACCAATATTTATGTCTACGTATAATAAGGAACGGAATGCATTCTGCTAAAATTAGCCTTCTTCAGTTTCACATATTTGCTTCAGCAATATTGCATTGAAATCACACACTGCCAACCGTAACTGATCATGAAGATGTTCGTCTGTCATGCGGGTCTTACATTTTGACTTTGCGCTGTTTTCAATTTTGTTTATATTACGTATCCCCACATCCATGACGTGCTGGAAATTCAAACTTTTCTCACAAAGTGCTTCTTGATTAAGAATGCAATGTACTGTGTAGAAATCTGATACACCTCTTTCGTTAAGAAACACTTTTAGTCTGCCAATTAAACCCTTTATCTCTGCAACAATGGAACGGGCTCAATCAGTAGCTATGGACACTAGCTTCGACTACTGTAATAGTAATATGCGTTACAAGAGCGGTATGTTGAAGTTTTCATGTTCGAGGAAAAGTTTGAAAAAGCGAAACGTAGTTGAGCTTTTTTAATTTCCGAGAATTGAAAGAAATCATACCGCTCGTGTATCGTACATTATTTTGTGCGAAGATCGTTTATTACATACCTGAAAGAGGAATTTCTAATTAGTTGCAATGAAATCTCCATCTTGATTTCTGTTCAATGACGGCAAATTTGCAAAACAAAAATATCTATCTTCAACATTGTTGCTTTAAAATGTTTTCTGTGTTTACTATACTCCAGCAGGCCGTAATATATACGTCTGTCTTTTTTTTCCCCCCAGTCTATGATGAGTCTGGAATCTTGTTGATTTTTTCACGGCTTCCTTAATGTTACTTGCATCACGAATGCAGTAACTTTAGTGGAGTTGTAGATTTTACTTAATTTTTGCAAATATTTAAAAACAATAATTAACAGTGCAATTCAGGTGAAATTGCAGTGGTAAGTTTCCAATTTATAATTATTACTATACTGAACGTCTCTAAAAATAATATGTTAAAAGCCTAAAGCATTAAAATCAATATGTCACTTAAGCGGTAAGAAGAGGGAAATTGTTATGTGTGTTAGGTTGGGAATAGTGAATGTGGAATTTTAGACTTTCCGCGGATTGGTTTTTTTGCGGAAACCAAGCAAATACGCACGATCTCGCACAAATGATGTTTATGTACGCACCATTATTACCATAATTGAATGGAAACATATAACAAGTAATATAAAGTATACAAATTAAAACTAAATGATATGTCAATATTCATTGAACTATGGTATTCACTTAACTTTAACCCTTGCTTTCTCCGTTTTTAATAAATGGCGCTTGGCCCACTATTTCTCTGATCCTTCATATGGACGTACGCTACTTCTTCGCACTCCATCGAGTACAATTCCACCAATTAATTCAACTTATTTGAGCTAACACCACAATATAAGAAATAATTGCACCTAAAGACGCATACAGAAATGGCAAGTCAAGAGTAAACATTCCAAAAACAGTAAAAGAGATTTTCATATCCTTTAGTTGTTTTCGGAGGAAATTCAGTTCTTTCACAGAGACTTTATCAATATTACTCTGTAATAAAGTTTCTTGTATAATTACCACAGACGTCCTGCTTTCTTCTGACGTCATGTGGCAATAAATTGTTACTTCCAATAAAGTAATTAACACAAAGAAAGTATGAGAGAGCAACAAAACCTCATCGTACAATTTAGTATTTTCATATAATAGCCAACAAACTGTATCTATCAAACTTGCGAATACCCAACATGAAGAAAAAAGAATGGGAAGTCCGAAAACAGAATTTAATAGGCACACTATTGTGTACAATTCTTTCTGCATCATCCTGACACTCCGAATTTGAAGGAAAATATTTTCCCTTCTCTGAAACACGGGAAGTGAGCAGAAATCTTTCTCCATATCGACTAAACTTATGTCTGCGTTTCTTATTCGTTTTCCAGTTGCACAAATCTGATTGATTCTAGTCTTGTTTACATTAATTAAAAGAAAATTAATATACTTTAGTCTCTGTCTAACTTGTAACACCATACTAGAATGCAGACAATACATTAATTTTATTGAAATTTCACAAAACACATGAGAAACAAAAGCAAAGTAGTCCCATATCGTATTATTTGTGGACAGTTTGATAATAACAGATACTGATAAGAAAAAGAAAAATACGAATATTCTGGTATTTGTTACAAACTTCAGCTCTTTATAAAACATTGACCTTTGTGCAAATTCCATATAAGTGTTGTCCAAATGGCTTAACTTGTTTATCATTTTGGGAACGTAATCTTTCTTTAGGAAAGAAATCATGACATATGCTGCCAGTGTTGCTGCGACAACGGTTAATGAATTTAAAATGTCCACAAATGTTTGTTTGAAGGAATATTCTACCTCGAATATAAGGTAAAATCTCAACACACACATCAAAATGCTAAGAATAATATACATGAATGTCCAACAGATTCCAGAATACTGGAAAGACAGCTCTCCGCTTACTTTCTCAGATGCTGTATATGGTGCTAGACCAACAAACTTACAGACATGATACAATGATTTACATGCGGAGAAGATGTTCATAATTTCTTGTTCTTGGCCCATTGTATCAATTCTGTTGCATAAATAAAATCAATTGAAACAACCTACTAATAAGCAGGGTTTTTAATCCACATTATCAAATTTTATACCTGATAGTTTGATGTAGAAAATGTTTTCTTTTGAAGATTAACAGTAACTCATTAGTAATCTTAAATAAATGTTTATATAAATCGTAGTATTTGAAACCAATTTTCTTCTGCAGAGCTGTGTAAACATTAACTTGCTCCTTTAAGTATGTAATTCAGGTTTTAAAGAACACAGAAGTACAAATTAATTTGCATGCAGATGTACGTACTAGTTTGGTCTAGCACCACAAAATAAATTATTCTATCTAAACGTGTAGGGTACAAAAAATTGATATCTACAGTATAAATATCATAGGTAGTAAATACAATTCCCATATAAGTTAGCTGTGCTATAAAGAACTTGAATTCACTCAATTATATTCTCAATTATCGTTGTCGGAATTATATTTATAGGCCTAAAATATTGATTATATTGTATACCGTATTCATCTGAGACAACAGATTGTTATTTATATTATTGTAATTAACACAAAAATGATTGAACTAGTACAATAATTATATCCAAAATGTCCCTGTTTAATTCAGTGAAACAAAATATCACGTATCACATTGAACCAATTATATGAACTGAATTTATGGGATGAAACTGGAATTAAACTGATATTTTCGATGATTTTAGGAAACATGCTTAATCTTTTCCGTAACACAGAAATTGATACAATAATAGGCCTATTCTTAGCAGCGAGCACAGAAATGTTATTACTTCTCTGGTCTTTTTCGAGAATTATGCGTGTTCTATTTTTGCGTTCTTTAGTCGAAATACTTTATAAATAATTAAATCTTTATGTGATACGTGAAACTATAATATTAAATTAAATAAAATATGGGCAAAGAGTACACAGTTTTAAATTATAATGAGGGATTAATACAATATAAAAATGAGAACTTCTATTATAAGAGTTATCAACTTCATAATTTTGTAAAAAATATGAGATAGGTTTATGGTGTAAATATTGTTATTTAAATCTGTTATACGCTCCAGTGTTTCAGAAATGTTTTGCTACTTCAACAAAATCACTATTATATGAGCTTATTATGTGCTCAAAGATCAGTTGTAATAGTGATACTCAGAGTTAAATTTATTATAATGAATGTTCTAGGTACACTGCGAAGAAAAATCGTAATATAAACGTGAAGATATACACAGAACACACTAGTGTTCACTCGTCTTATTACTGAAATATTACGATGGTTCACTACAAACAATTAGACAAACAAAACACTAATTATTGCGTACACGTAATATTATTAAGTATGGCGTTTAATAGTCTTTTGTGAAACATAATTCAACTCCGAACATTAAACTAACAAGTCCATTAGTTATTAGATTTGGAGTTCTCTGTCTTTCACGTCTGATGAATGAACTATTTTATATAATTATTTACTTAGGTAATACATGAAGACCTACTCAGTATAATGATTATATTCGTAGATCAATTTAGTTGAACCTGTAGTCTGTATTATAATGCCAGTTTAGAGTGCTTTTAAAGTCAAGAGAAATAAGTGCAATGCAGATTAATTGAAGGGTTCAGAACCATAGTGGGCCAAGCGCCATTTACTAAAACCGTATAAAACAAGGGTTAACATATAGCAAGTAATATAAAGTATTCACATTAAAACTGAATGATATATCAATCTTCATTAAACTATTGAATTCACTTAACTCTGACCAGTGCTTTATCCGTTTTTAATAAATGGTGCTTGGCCCACTATAGCTCTGAACCCTTCAATTTGAAAAGATAAGAGTACTAAGAGGATTATGATAATGAGTCTCGAAGGAATTAAATACCGGTACCGAAAATATGATAATGTGATAAAGAATAATAATTTCTTGGAGTTGAAACATAATTTCCTTTCTCGTTTGTCCAATGGCCACCTGCACTTGCCATTATTCCCCGTTACTTTGCGAGTGTGCTCATAGATGTCGCCAATACAGAGAAGTGTACACCATTTGCTTTGTCAGAGACCATTCAGAGTGCACCACACGCGGTGGGTCTACGTTGTACTCTTAATAAATGCTGAAGGTGAAGAATCTTTGGGATGTCACAGGGAACAGAAATTCCCGGAAAAAACCTCTGTTTTGCATGAAACTCGGGCTTGTCAAACACGTTATAAATCGGGGCGAATGTTAAAAAAGACGTTAAAGGAAGTCATGAAGTTAACGGGTTCATGAATTAATATTAATTAAAAAGTATAATAGAATTATTTGTAATGATATATGTCGAAGCATTCTTGTAGACAACATTTGTTCAGCGTTTAGCATTTTGAGTATTGTGAATGCGTGTATGTATGAAGAATTACGTCCAAATTTTGTAACCGTGTTGCTATACTGCTAGTTCGGTTAATTAAAATGTGTCTCAGTCAAACTTACAGCAGAGTTCGTATAGGCCAGTTTCTATCTGGTGCTTTTCCAATTCACTGCGGGCTAAACCTAGGAGATGCACTATCACCTTTACTTTTTAACTTCGCTCTAGAACAGGGCTGGGCACATTACGTGATTCTGAGAAATGAGCGCTGTGTGCTTTAAAGAGCGAGTCTTGCGAGCTCTGTGACGTATGCATACTGTACGTCATTCAATGTCGGTGCAGTGGTGGCTCCGCAGTATGATGGCGAACTTTGAAGACGGAGCTTCCGCTCATAGACTAAAGCGGCCCGCTACTCCCAATGCTTTTAATGTATCATGGGAGGAGGAGTTCTTTTTGGTAGATAGCAGTGGATTTGCAAAGTGTTTAATTTGTCATAAAACACTCCAACTGATTAAGAAGTTCAATATCTAACGGCATTATTCTTTACAACATGCTACTGAATATGACAAATATGTTGGTAATGAACGCAATAAATTAAAACAACAACTTAAGAAAATGTTTCTCAGGTATATTAGAGTATCTGTTTGATATTTATATTCCATTATAAGTTATTATACATTTAGTAATATGTAATTTTAAATTATACAAGTATTATGTTATATCATAGTATAATATATCACAGTTTATGATATATCATATCATATATCATATCATATCATATCATATATATCATGTCATATTATATATCATATCACATTATATATTATATAAAGTTACATATTATATTATATTATATATTATATTATATTATATTATATTATATTATATTATATTATATTATATTATATTATATTATATTATATTATATTATATTATATTATATTATATTATATTATATTATATTATATTATATTATATTATTTGTATTAATTTTATGCGAACTTTCCCCAGAAGGAGTTTGGATCCACTTACACATGCGAGCAGTTTTTTTCTGTCTGGAAAATGTGTAAAACTCGCCTGAGAAGCTGTATGTCAGACGGAAACCTTGATTATATTTTCAGATTGAACATGACTCATTCATTTGTTCCGACATTGAATGGCTTGTGCAAATGAAACGACCTCATAAGTCTCGGAAAACAATCACATAGTTATTTTCGTTATTGAGCTTCAAATGGTTTTGTTCAATAGAATTTATTTATTTATTTATTTATTTATTTATTTATTTATTTATTTATTTATTTATTTATTTATTTATTTATTTATTTATTTATTTATTTATTTATTTATTTATTTATTTAAGACAGAAGTACGATTTTGTTACAATAGTTTATTCATGTGAAAGAAAAGTGTAAAAGAGTGTTTAATATTAATTTCCTTCTTTGTTTCTTATTGCAATCCTTTGTTACATGTGTTTATATTATTAATACACTACCAGTATGTCTGGTTATAATCCTTTATTACGTATGTTTATATTATGAATACCCTACCATTATGTCTGATTGTAATCCTTTATGTTTATATTATTAATAGCCTACCATTATGTAATGGTTAAAGCACTGTGAATATGGGATATGTAAATAATCCTAAGGATTTTTGTGTGTGCATAGAGGAATGTTCATTTCATTAAAATAATAAGAGTATTATAAAGTCTGTACTGTACAATGGATTGATGTAATATCCTTATAAACTATTATGTACTGACAGACTAAATGAATAGAACAACTTGTTATATTAATACAGGGAAAGTAGCTGTAATGTGAGTCCGCCACTGCGTGAGCGTTCTGCTCTGGCTTGCCTTGCGGAGCGAGAGCAGCTCTGGTCGGCTATATGGATCCGCTCTCATGCCCTGCTCTAGAATATGCCATTAGGAAAGTTCAGGATAACACATAGGGTTTGGGATTGAACGGGTTACATCAGCTTCTTGTCTATGCGGATGACGTGAATATGTTGGGAGAAAATCCACAAACTATTAGGGAAAAGATGGAAATTTTACTTGAAGCAAGTAAAGCGATAGGTTTGGAAGTAAATCCCGAAAAGACAAAGTATATGATTATGTCTCGTGACCAGAATATTGTAAGAAATGGAAATATAAAAATTGGATATTTATCCCTCGAAGAGGTGAAAAATTTCAAATACATTGCAGCAACAGTAACAAATATAAATGGCACTCGTGAAGAAATTAAACACAGAATAAATATGGGAAATGCCTATTATTATTCGGTTGAGAAACTTTTGTCATCTAGTCTGCAGTCAAAAAATCTGAAAGTTAGAATTTATAAAACAGTTATATTACCATTTGTTCTGTATGGTTGTGAAACTTGGACTCTCGCTTTGAGAGAAGAACAGATATTAAGGGTCTTCGAGTATAAGGTTCTCAGGAAAATACTTGGGGCTAAGAGGGATGATGTTATAGGAGAATGAACGCAGAACTTGTGGCATTGTATTCTTCACCTGACATAATTAGGAACATTAAATCCAGACGTTTGAGATGGGCAGGGCATGTAGCACGTATGGGCGAATCCAGAAATGCATATAGAGTGTTCGTTGGGAGACCGGAGGGAAAAAGACCTTTGGGGAGGCCGAGTCGTATATGGGAGGATAATATTAAAATGGATTTGAGAGAGGTGGGATGTGATGATAGAGACTGGATTAATCTTGCACAGGATAGGGACTGATTGCGGGCTTATGTGAGGGCGGCAATGAACCTGCGGTTTCCTTAACAGCCATTTGTAAGTTGTAAGTTAGTATACAGACCAATACTACAATAAAAATAATGCAGTCATGGCCTTATAAAATGTCTACATATGAGAAAATAATTCTCTAGCACCTAGCTCAGACAGTAACGTTTGAGACTCCCATTCGGGAGATCCCGGGTTCAAATCCCGTGGTCAACCAATCTGACTTGGGTTTTCATGGTTTCCCTCAATCAGAAAGGCAACTGCCGAATTCTAAATTTATTTACCGTGAATCATCAATGCCTCAGTCATCAATATCATAAATATTAGTCAAAATTTACATCAGTTACATGAACGCAAGCCATCTGCAACACACAATAGAGAAAGGAACTCAACAATAGTAAAAGGACTTACTGGTAAACTCATAGATCCTAAACACGAGATATGACCCCAGATGTTAAAGTGTGTGTCAATAAACTTAAAAAAGGAGTTATCTAGTTATTTTAGCTAATATTGGAATGATAGGTGGCTCTGATTCGTTGAAGTTTTAGTGGATTTACATTAGTAAACACGTAAATTAGTAGAAAGTCTTTGTGATATTGAATTTTTATGTAAACTGCACTTGCTAAATTCTTGAGCAATAACACCACATTTATTCCTGTGTCTTCATTTGACAATAAGGAATACGTATGTGTAGAGCGCGATCGCAAAATCGTGGTACCTGCGCGAAAGACGAATTGGCATCCACTTACATGGACTCGCCCAAGAGTCTTGCTGGGGGGTGTTTACACAGTGCGCTCTATGAGTAAGCAGTTGCCCGCACATACATGGAACCCCCCCTCTCCTAAGCCTCAGAAAGAATCTCGCGCATGTTGGTGCCACGAGTTTTCGATCGAGCTCTGCGCGTTGGTATAAGTACGGACCGGCACAATAAAAATAATGAAATGAATCATAATTATCAATTCATCAGGATACATGTCACGGTGTTCTTATTTTCTACGGTATGCAACTATTGCAAAAACCAATTCACGTTCGTAAAAGTAAAACTACAAAATGAATCCCTGGTTTTGACAAAATTTGAACACAATAACTCGCCTAACTGGATTTTTAGTTGAATTCCACCTTTAGTATTGTACAGGAATAAGCTGAATCAATAAAAGACAGCAATGGAAAAGCACAACGCAATTAATAGACAATCTCCATTAACATTGAGATGTTTATTGTGTATTTACGAGTACATACTTAACAATATCACACGATTTTTCTTAATTTATTTCAGTTAGCATTACAAAATAAGAAAAACGTGTACCTAAAGTAGAATAAAGGAAAGGTAAGTGTAAATTAAATAAGCCACTGGCAGTAAAAGCCACTCGCATGTCCTTCAGCTGTGTCCTTGGCAGCATTAGTTCACTCAGAGTATTCTTGTCGAGTTCTCTTCGCAATAATAACTCCTGTAATATTATCACAGACTTATTGGACTCTTCTGAACTAATAAATAAATAAATAAATAAATAAATAATGTGACAACACACAGAAAGGCCTACTTCTATTAGATCGAGTATGCTTTTAGAAGTTTTATATGATATTCCTATTGAATTTGGTATTCCCAAGAAAAAAGTTCGAATAATTAAAACGTGTCTCAGTGAAACGTACAGCAGAGTCCGTATAGGTCAGTTTCTATCAGATGCGTTTCCAATTCACTGTGGGCTAAAGCAAGACTATGCACTATCACCTTTACTTTTTAACTTTGCTCTAGAGTATGCCATTAGAAAAGTCCGGATTAACAGAGAGGGTTTAGAATTGAACGGGTTACATCAGCTGCTAGTCTAAGAGGATGACGTGAATATGTTAGGGAAACATCCACAAACGATTAGGAAAAACACGGGAATTTTACTTGAAGCAAGTAAAGAGATAGGTTTGGAAGTAAATCCCGAAAAGACAAAGTATATGATTATGTCTCTTTACGAGAATATTGCACGAAATGGAAATATAAAATTTTGAAATTTATCCCTTTAAGAGGTGGAAAAATTCAAATACGTGGGAGCAACAGTAACAAATATAAATGATAATCGGGAGGAAATTAAATAGAGAATAAATACGGGAAATGCGTGTTATTATTCGGTTGAGAAACTTTTATCATCCAGTCTGCTGTAAAAAAAATCTGAAAGTTAGAATTTATAAAACAGTTATATTACCGGTTCTTCTGTATGGTTGTGAAACTTGGACTCTCACTTTGAGAGAGGAACATAGGTTAAGGGTGTTTGAGAATAAGGTGCTTAGGAAAATATTTGGGGCTAAGAGGGATGAAGTTACAGGAGATGGAGAAAGTTACACAACACAGAACTGCACGCATTGTATTCTTCACCTGACATAATTAGGAACATTAAATCCAGATGTTTGAGATGGGCAGGGCATGTAGCACGTATGGGCGAATCCAGAAATGCATATAGAGTGTTAGTTGGGAGGCCGGGGAGAAAAGACCTTTGGGTAGGCCGAGACGTAGATGGGAGGTAATATTAAAATGGATTTGAGGGAGGTGGGATATGATGATAGAGACTGGATTGGTCTTGCTCAGGATACGGACCTATGGAGGGTTTATGTGAGGGCGGCAATGAACCTCCGGGTTCCTTAAAAGCCAGTAAGTAATTAAGTAAGTAAGTATGCTTTTAGTTCTGCTCGATATTAATAAAACCCCATCCAACACATTGGTGTAATCATCACTTAAATAATCCGATGCAGAGCGCACTGCATACATTAAATTATTCATGAACAACAAAAATACATTAGAGATAAAAACAAAGCCAGTATCAGCCAGATCACATGTTTCTGCCATTCATACCGTAAAAGATAACATGGAGGGGTGAAGGGATTATTTAAAAATGTTGCAATAACCTGTATTTGGTGAAAGCTTAGATTCATTCGGATATTTTTTCAAGAAACACACAAAATTATTTCATAAAATAAAATTTCGCTCTTATTTCGCAATAATATATACATTCGTTTTTCATTTTTTACTCAATTTATATTTTGTAATAGACTTAATATGTTTTTAAACATTAAAATTATTTTTTTGATAGCATTTTGTAAAAATCTGCACTCATCGTAATTGCTAAATTAAATTCAGTTATATCTCTGCTCCCTAACTTCACAGGAAAAAGTGCACTTCCTCTACATGCATTAGATTTTGATACAGGAATAGCAGAAGTTAACTGATATCGAAAATATATAATATACAGTACAGTAGGCCTACATAATAATGGATGGAAAATCCAGTGTAGACATTTAGCCATCAGAAGACATCATATTTTTTTCCTGAAGTGAACATACAATATAACGTTTATCTGAACACAGAAAATTGTATTTACCTTGTAAATATTTGAAGCTAGACTGTTTTCATTGTTTAAATTCCAAACTAACATATTGGAAACCAACCAATCAACCAAAAAAATCTAGCTTGTCTGAGCCAAAATTACAAAATATGAACAAATTGCTCCTAAAGTAGCATATAAGAATGGCAAATCTACAGTAAACACACCACAAGCAGTAAAAACAGTTCTCATGTCCTTCAGTTGTCCCTTCAACAGCATTAACTCGTACACAGTGTTCTTCTCAAGGTCATCTTCCAACAACAATTCTCGTACAAGGTTAAGAGACTTGTTGGATTCTTCTGACGTTACATGAGATAATATAGTTATTTCTATTATACTGCTGAATACGAAGATAGTGTTAACTACATATATATTTAAATCGGAACATATTATGTAATCGTCTCTAAAGTAAAACAAAATAGAAGACACAGACTCCATTAGGTTCACAAACATCCAACAGAAGATCAGAAGAACAGGCAGTCCAAAAACATAATTCATTTTACTAACGATCAAGTGTAATTCTTTGTGGATAAATCTCATTTTCTTAATTTGTGACGACGCCCTTTGTCTTACTTGAAACACTGAATGTGTACTGATATATTTCTCTATATCAACGACATGAATTTTATTATTTGTTTCTCTTGCGGAGATATTCTTTGTATTTATATTCTTCAAAAGGAAATTGAAGTATTTGTACCTTTTCCTGAGATGACACATCATTAAACTAAAGAACATAATTACTGATGCAATTGAAAACTCGGAAAAAGTATTAGAGAAGAAATAGCAATAGTCTATCGTCATTGATTCAAAAATGAATAACTTCAGGATAACAACGACTGATAAAGAAGACACGAAAACAAATACTCTTAAATTGGTTATAAACTTCATGTCTCTGTAAAACTGTGATACCTGATCCCTTTCGAAATACGTATTATCTAACTTCGATGTTTCTATCACTATTTTAGGAATGGAATCCCTCCTTACCAATGAAATCACTATATAAGAGACTAGGGTCGCAAGTGTAGTAGTGAAGGAGTTAACACCGTATACAAACTTAACTCTGATTGGATAATCTGCCTTCATTACTGATGATATTCGTAACACAAATGAAGATATGCTGTGTATAATGCACATCAATGTCCACCAGATTCCAGAATATCTCAAAGGAAATTCTTCTTTCATTATATCAAATGCTGTGTATGGTGCAGTAGCAAAAATTTTACATACATAGAGCAATAATTTATATGTTGACAAAATGCCATGCATTTCTTTTCTTACGTACATTTTTTTTGGCATTTATGCTTTGGAAGTTTATTCAAAACCAAACACAAGATGTGGAACGTTTGCGGTTCTTATAGCTTAAGACATGAATAAAATGTACTATGCAGTATACACATTATGGTAATGGCAGAGGAAAACATTGTTTATCATTAATGATATCACACATCATAGCGGTATGAAATAAACAC